>NC_091060.1:163100706-163728218 GCF_000393655.2 Nicotiana sylvestris | reverse complement strand
ATAGGCTTGACCATTCAACCCCTGCTACCACAGTCTCTAATTCAGGCAAACAGAAAACCCAACACTCTGAAAGTGTGGTTAATGAAGAGGAATCAGAGTCCTTTAGTTCCGAAGAAGATCACTCTACACAAATGAAAGCCTTGCTCAAAGGAAAAGCCAAGGTTGCAGCTGATTTTCAATTCCAGTCTTAGAAAACAAAAAACAAACCCAGTTAGAAAAGGAGGAAAGCTATGAGGAACAAAAATGCAGGAATCGGTATAAATGAAACACCTTATAAGACCTACTTTTTGAGCCCTGCAATCCAGAATAGATTCAAGCCTGATCCTAATGCAACAGAGGAATCCCCTATTTACAGGAACTAATTAATAGTCAATCCCTTCCTCTCCCAACCTCTGCTATCCAATAAAGAACCAACCTCAGATGAAAAGGAATCAAATCTACCCACCAATGATGAAAACCTTACATCTAAAATACACAAAGCCACATTTGCTTCTACCAACACCCCCAGAAAAAACATCACCTACATCCTTTGGAAATGGTCCTGGAGGAATGTCCTCTCAGCAAATATACTCCACAGGAAGATAAGTACATACCAATTGAATTTGAGGATGAAATAATTGGGGAACAAGATGCTAACAGTGATTCTAGTGATGGAGATCTTGAAAAGGAACAACATTGTGATCTCCTGATTGCTGCAGTAAGTGGAAACTCAAACAAGGAAGATGTTGCTTCTGCAATAGTTTCATCCATAAGGAATACCTCACCAAGGCTAACTAGGAGCAGAGCTGCTAGAAGTAGCAGTGACCCACCAAAACACAAACTAAAATCCTCCTTCCAATGATTAGTACAAGCATTTGGAATGCAAGAGGCATCAGGACCTCTGGAGCTATTGAAAGGCTCAAAATCCTGAAACATATCCACAAACTTCCCTTCATTGTTGTCCTGGAACCTTTCCTTAACAATTCTCATGTTAACTTCTTCAAACTCCAACTTTCAATGCACTATGTTGCTTTCAATGTTAATGACACAATTTGGATTTTTTGGGACAAAGAAGTCACTACATCAGTTGTGGATCAGGATGAACAACAACTGACTCTACAAATGAGACATGTTGAAAATGACAACATATTCTACATCATAGTAGTCTACGCCAAATGCAAGCCAGTAATGAGAAGACCACTATGGGATGCTCTTAGACTCAAATCTATTAGTTATGACAATCGCTGGTGTGTGATTGGAGATTTCAGTGTAATTACTTCAGTGGAGGAAAAGATAGGGGCATTCCCTATCAAATGAGCAAAAGTATGGACTTTGTATGATGGAGGACTGTGGTTTGGTGGACTTAGTTTTCTATGGTCCTAAATGCACCTGGTCCAATGTAGAGGGTAGTGTTCTATTGTATGGAAGAGGCTTGATAGAGGCCTAGTTAATGATTAATGGCTAGCTACTTTCCCTATTACTACTGTCTCTCACCTAGCTTTAGCTGGTTCAGATCACACCCCCTTCTAATGGAAATCAATATGAGGAATGACAATGTCAAGAAGGATTTCAGATTCCTGAACTGTTGGGTTGACAATGTCAAGTTCAAACCTTTTGTTAAAGA
This sequence comes from Nicotiana sylvestris, assembly GCF_000393655.2. Classification (NCBI taxonomy): domain Eukaryota; kingdom Viridiplantae; phylum Streptophyta; class Magnoliopsida; order Solanales; family Solanaceae; genus Nicotiana; species Nicotiana sylvestris. The sequence continues at coordinate 163,726,615 of NC_091060.1, read as the reverse complement.
GATCTGGGACAAAGATGTGAATGGAGGAGCAATATGGATATTCCATCAAAAGCTTAAGGCGATTGCTAATGGTCTAAGTAAGTGGTCAAGACATGAATATGGCGATATCTTCTAAAAAGCAAAAGATTATGAACAACAAGTTAAGGCTGTAGAGATGACTTGGGTTGAGACTAATGAAGAATCTAACAGAGTAGCTCTTCATGAAATTAAAGCCCAATACATCAGATACATGAAGTTGAAAGAGAGCATTCTGAAGTAGAAAACTCAATTGCAATGGTTCAAAAAGGGGATGCCAACTCTAAATACTTCCACAGCTTAATCAGAGGCAGAAGAAGAAAGCTATATATTCACAAGATCAAGGATGATGAAGGAGAATGGATCCAAGGTGATGAGGGTATTGGTGTTGCTGCATGTGATTACTACCAAAGCCTTTTCTCTGATCCAAGAGGAGCCATTAGAGAGGATCTGCTCTCTTGTATTCCCTTAATGATCACTAGGATGATAATGACATCCTTTGAGCAGATCCTACCATGTCTGAACTCAAAGAGGTTGTCTTTTCCATGAACCGCACTAGTGTTGCAGAGCTAGATGGCTTCAATGGCAAATTCTACCAATCATGCTGGGACATCATCAAGGCTGACTTACTGAATGTTGTCCTACATTTCTTTGGAGGCTGCAGTATGCCAAAGTATATGAGAAGTGCATGTCTAGTGCTACTGCCCAAGGTGGAATTTTCCAACTCTTTATCTGAATTTAGACCCATCAGTCTAAGCAATTTCATCAACAAGATCATCTCCCAAGTCATTTGCTCTAGACTAGCTCCTATCCTCCCTATAATAATCTCAGCAAATCAGTCTGGTTTTGTTAAAGGCAGAAATATCTCAGGGAACATCACGCTGGCACAAAAGATAGTTCATAGTATCAAGAAGCCAAATGAAGGCTTCAATGTTGTCATCAAGCTAGACATGGCCAAAGCTTATGATAGGGTGTCATGGAGCTACACTTGCATAATGTTAAGAAGAATGAGTTTCTGTGAGATGGTCATTGACATGATCTAGAGGACCATGTCCAATAACTGGTACTCAGTCATAGTCAATGGCACAAGACTTGGTTTCTTCCACTCCTCTAGAGGTCTAAAACAAGGAGATCCTCAAGCCCCTTCATTGTTCATCATAGGTGCTGGAATGCTCTCTAGAATGCTTAATACTCTCAACCACAGTCAATTTTTCAATGGATTCTATATGTAGAGGAGGGGTCCACAAGTCAATCATCTTAGTTTTGTTGATGACATCATAATATTCTCATCTGGGGGCAGGTCTTCTCTACAAAGGATCATGTGGATTCTAAACAATTATGAAAACACATCTGGTCAACAAATCAATAAACACAAAAGCCACTTCATGCCATCTCCTTGTGCATTTCAGTCCATTGTCAAAAGAATTCAACCAGTCATAGGCTTTACCAAGAAAATATCTCCTCTTACATACCTTGGTTGCCCTTAGTACACTAGCAGGTTAAAAATTATTCATTTCAATAACGTCATCCAAGATTGTTGGAAGGATCAAAGGTTGGCATGGTAAAATGTTATCTCATGGTGGAAGGGTAACTCTGATAAAACATGTCCTTCAATCAATGTGAATCCATTTATTGTTAGCTGTTTCCCCTCCTAAAATAGTCATGAAACAAATAGAGACGTTTGTAGCTAATTTCTTCAAGGGAATGGACAACAACAAAAAGAAATAACATTGGGCATCCTGGCAGAAACTATGTTATCCATTGACTGAAGGTGGCCTTGGCTTCAGAACCATTGAAGACATTTGCAAATCAATGGAGTACAAGCAATGGTGGTTTTTTTAGAACTTCTCAATCTTTATGGGACTCTTGCAAGCTTTAGACTGCGGGAGGTAGACTTAGAAATACTGTAATCTCAGCCTTTTGAGATGGGGGTCAGTGGAGCCTTCAGAAACTTAATGGCATTGCACCACCTCACATGATACCTCAGATCATGCATACCATCATCTATCACAACACCAGCATACAGGATGAAGCCATTTATACCCCTAATACTGGTGGTCAGTTTACTTGTGCATCTGCTTGGGACTTGATCAGGAAAAAGAAAGAACCAAACTTCTCTAACAAAATGACCTAGCATAAAAAAGTTCCCTTCAAATGGTCATTTTGTCTATAGAAAGCTCTCAGAAACAAGCTACCTACTAATGACAGGGTTCTATCCTTCAGCATCTCCACAATCACAAGGTGTGTCTGTTGTTCCTTTCACACTAATGAAACAGTTCTTTTCAGTAGGGGAAATTTTGCAAGAATTGTGTGGAGGAAATTTTGTGGTCCAGTTGGAATCCAAATAGAAGAATTGCCATTCAAACTTCTTTTAATGAATTGGTGGCCAGTAAAAAGCCACAATGAAGTACATAAGCAAATCACTCACACCTTGCGTATCATAATTTGTTAGAACACGTGGAAAAATAGGTGTAGTGCCAAATATGGAGGCAAATCCTCATCTCTGACTAGAATTTTGTTCTCCATCAATTCTGACATCAACTTGATGATGAGAGCCAGATTCCCAGAAGTCAAATGGCCTCTCAATTGGCAAGAGTTATATCCATTTATTGAGAACACCACTCATCCAACTCTCACTACTCTAGTAGTATAGAACAAGCTAGTCTATGGCTTTTTGAAAACCAACAATGATGGAAGTGCACTCACAAACCCAGAAAAGATTGGGGCATGAGTGATTATAAGAGATCACAGCTGTTCTTTCATTCATGCCATTGCTGCTCCTCTAGGTGAAGGTACCAAAACCTATGCTGAAACTAAAGCAGCTCTCTTAGGAATCCAGTGGTGTCTCAACAATGGATTCACTAAGGTTCACCTAGAATCTCACTCTGCCCTCCTATTTCAGTGGTTAGGCAAAGGAAAAACCCACCCTTGGTCTTTGAAAATGAAACTTCAACAGCTCTCATCTCTATGCAACCAGTGTGAAAGTTTTAGATGTTCACACACATTCAGAGAGGCCAACTGCCTTACTGACTTACTGTCAAAGCTCAGCCATGAGCTCTCAACCTTAACCAATTTCACCTCTGTTTATGCGGTGCCATCTCAAATCAGAGGCCAAATCCTTCAGGATTATCTGGGTACCCCTACTTTCAGACGCAAGAAAACCACCAGGTTATTGGTACCTCAACATAATGCCAGTACCTCAGCTTCATCTCATGGCTATGGCTGAATCTATTGGAAGGAGGGGGTAAATATATCAGTCCAAATGGGGAACAATAATCAACAGTGAAAGCAAACACTGTCATTTCTAACTTTCTTTTCTGTTTTGCAGGTTTCATCCTTCTGGGAATGCACAGTCCATTGGCTTCTCCTCAAAGTTTGGTATTAACAACAATGCTGTTCAATTTCCTGAGGATTGATCAAAGGACTGGATCATATCTCACCACATACACATCACTCAATCATGAGTTCAAAAAACACAAAACCAGATCTCACATCTGTAGGGAAAAAGGCAAAAACATCCAAAAAGAGATGCAATCCAAAAGTGCATCATCACACACCCTCTATCATATCCCTACACTTGCTCATAGAACCCACAAGAACCTAGAAGCAACTTTTTCTAATTTGAGAACCAAAAAATTGTTTGCAAACAGCAGAAGCAGGAATCTGGGCAGAAATGCCCAATTTTTCTTTACTCTGGTTTCTTTTTTGCAGGTGTCACAACATCCTTGATGATGGTTCAACTGATGTACTCCCAAAATGTGGTATTAGCTCTCATGATGCTCACTCTCCTGGGAGCATATCAATTAGAGGCAACAGAAATTCAAGCTTCTGAATACTGCTCTGAATACTAATATTAGGCATCCCTTTCTTCTGCACACATTGTCTATTACAACCATACACATGTGTTCAAAAAATACCACACCAACACAAAAAATGAGGCAGTTGTAACAAGTGCAGAAGGCCTTATATCACCTGGGCAGGACCTCAATCCACTATGCTACAATCCCAACTTTAGTTTTATCCAATCACCCAACTGTATCCACCAATGTTTCAACCCCCACAAAGACCGAAAACCTGTTGTACTTCTAGTGCAACAGTTCTATTAAAATCCCAGAAACCACAACCCAAATCCCTTTGTCCACTGCCCAAATTCTCAGGAAACTCCCAGACTACACAAGAACCTGGGAGCAGCACCTCTCCTCTCATTAGGCTATCACACACCATCCTTCATTTGTTCAAGCCAATGCCATTCAATACTTTATTCCACACCTTTACTGAAAAGCCATGATCCTAACATGCTCCCCATCACTACTCCCAATATACACACCTAGCAGCAGAAGCTTTTGAACTAATCTCTTTGCTTCTTTTTGCAGGTATTTGAGATAGACCCAAAATATTGACTCAATTACAAGGAGTGGTATTAGCATTTCAAATGCTCAACCTTCTGCAATTGTGTCAATTTGTGAGGGTCTGTCATAGCCTTCCTGCTAGAACATGCAGGAACAAGCATATGCTCTCTTTCAGCTACATACACAACAGCAGGAGCATCACATAAGCACCACAGGGGGCAATTCTGAAAGTAGTTTACCACAGTAATCAACAGCTGATACTCTAGCTTCCAACTCCAATGCTGCAGTTCAAGCAAATCAGCATCTGGACAGTTTCCCAGCAACACTTTCCTAGGGACCCAAACCTAATTCATCAGGGATCACAAGCCCTCAGACACAACAAAAATAGTACTAAAGGCCAACAGTTTCCACAAGGTAATAATAGGGGACCAGACCTATGTACTCTATAGAATAAAGCTACCAGTTTTCAACAGCACAAATCCACCAGCTGCAACACCAATCCCAGAATCTATAAGCCATCTACACAACCTACAATATCCAAGAATTTGTGGAAGATGATAGCATGGAAATGCTCACTCTTTTCTGTTAGAAATTCAAGGCAGAAAGTGCATGTATATTTTCCTACTTGGGTCTTTTTTGTTAACCTTCTTCATCTAGGCTTTCTTTGGTCTCACTGTCAAAGCAAAGTTGAAGAAAGTTTGACCCATGTTCACTTGTTGTATGTCATATTCCATAGAAAGTTTCTACTCTATAGAAGATGTAGATCCTGTTGTATATGGAAGATGGACTTCCAACTCATTTGTCTAGTAGATTTAGGATCATATGTGCATTTTTGTATAGTTGACCTAGGTTTCCTTCACCATATTTTTGTATACACAGTAGCCTATCAATGTTGGATAGGCAACTGATGTTTCCCCATAGGTCTAACTTCATACAACTTCTTAGGTTCATTTGGAAGTCAGTATTGGATGATCAAGTGCACACCAAATTTTAGGGAGGTAAGGTTTATGTCCCCCTCCATTGTTGTACTTTACTTTATATTTATGAAAAATAACCCTAGGCACAATGCCTAGTGGACTTTGATAAAAGAAAAAAGAAAAAAACCCTAGATTGTTTTAGTTGAAAATTGATGAAATGCAATGGGTAATTGAAAGAAAGTAGTTTAGAATCATTTACCAATACTTTGGGGAAGAACTTCTCTTTTAAAAATCGCCTTTAACCCTTCTTGTTTTTGAAAATATGAAATAATGACCAATTCCCATTTTTGATTCTGTTTTTAAAACATTGGACATGTCTCGCGTTCGTGAGAGACCTGTCGCGTTTGCGATGCACTGCGACCAAAATGGCCTTCGCGTTCGCGAAGAGTCGTTCGCGTTTGCAATGGTCTGTCCCCCCGACCATCGTGTTCGCGGGCCTTGGATCGCGTTCGTAAAGAACAACTCAAATATTTCCCCAGTCCACCTCTAATACACTATGCGTTCGCGTAAGGCCGGTCGCGTTCGCGAAGAGCTAACCCCCCAGTGCTCCACGTTCGTGACCAAAGCCTCACGTTCGCACAGAAGAAATTCCTCTCTAGCCCAGCTTGCACTTCGTGTTCACGAGCATACCATAAGTAGCAAATACAACAGATTTTCTAAGTGTAAGTCACCCTGTAGCCTATCTAAATCTCACCCGATCCCTCGGGGCTCTAAACCAAACATGCACACAAGTCTAAAAATATCATATGGACTTGCTCGCGCGATCAAATCGCCAAAATAACACCTAGAACTACGAATTTAGCATCAAATTGCATGAAATTTTCAAGAAAGTTCAAAAGTTCTATTTTCTCAACCAAAGGTCCGATCACGTCAAATCAGTCCCGTTTCTCACCAAATTTCACAAATAAGGTACAAATATCATAATGGACCTGTATAGGGCTCCAGAACCACAATACGGACCCGATATCAACAAATTCAATTATTAAACAAATTCTTAAAACCATTATATTTCCAGTTAACAATTTTTATTAAAAATTTATTTCTCGGGCTAGGGACCTCGGAATTTGATTCTGGATATACGCCTAGGTCCCATATTTTACTACGGACCCTCCGAGATAGTCAAAATACATGTTCGGGTATGTTTACTCAAAATGTTGACTAGAGTCAACTAAAATCACTTTTAAAGGCAAAACTTAATATTTTTCTCAAATTTTCACATAGAGGCTTTCCGGAAACGCGCCCGGACTGCACAAGCAACTTGAGGAGAAGTAAGATGATGTTTTAAAGGCCTTGAAACCTCGGATTGGGTTCTAAAACACGAGATGACCATTTGGGTCATCACATTCTCCACCTCTAAAACAGTCGTTCGTCCTCGAACGGACATAGAAAAGTACCTGAGCTAGAGAAAAGATGGGGATATCTGCTCCACATATTGGACTCGGACTCCCAGATAGCTAACTCAACAAGCTAACCTCTCTACTGCAAACGAACTGAAGGATAACTCTTCGATCTCAACTGTTGAACATGCCGGTCTAAAATAGCTACCGGCTCCTCCTCGTAGGTCAAATCCTTGTCCAACTTGACAGTGCTAAAGTCTAACACGTAGGATGGATCACTGTGATACTTTCGAATCATGGATACATGAAACACTGGGAGTACTATTGATAAGCTTGGTGGCAACTAAAGTCTATAGGACACCTCTCCCACTCGATCAAGGATCTTAAAGGCTCGATAAACCTAGGGCTTAAATTGCCCTTCTTCCCAAACTGCATTACACCCTTCATGGGTGACACCCAAAGCAACACTCTCTCCTCAACCATGAATTCCACATCACGAACCTTACGGTCGGCATAACTCCTTTGCCTGGACTGAGTTGTACGAAGTCTATCCTGAATAAACTTAGCCTTATCCAAGGCATCCTATACTAAATCTATACCCAATAATCGAGCTTTTCCCGTCTCAAACCATCCAACTAGTGATCGACACCGTCTACCATACAATGCCTCATAGGGAGCCATCTGGATGGTCGACTGATAATTGTTGTTATAGGCAAAATCCACTAACGGTAAGAACTGATCCCAAGAACCTTCAAAGTCAATAACGCAGGCGCAAAACATATCCTCTAAAATCTAAATAGTACGCTCGAATTGTCCGTCCATTTGAGGATGAAATGCTATGGTCAACTCAACCCACGTACCCAATTCACGCTAAACTGCCCTTCAAAAATATGAGGTAAACTGCGTACCTCGATAAAAAATGATAGAAATGGCACACCCTGGAGAAAAACGATCTCACGAACATAAATCCCTACCAACCACTCCGAAAAATAGGAAACTACCACAGGAATGAAATGCGCTGACTTAGTCAGCCTATCCATAATAACCCATACGGCATCGAGCTTCCTATGAGTTCGTGAGAGTCCAACAATAAAGTCCATGGTGATACGTTCCCACTTCCACTCAGGAATCTCTATCTTGTGAAGCAACCCACCAGCTCTCTGATGCTCGCACTTTACTTGTTGATAATTCAAACACTGAGCCACATATACAACAATATCCTTCTTCATCCTCCTCCACTAATAATGTTGCCACAAGTCCTGATATATATTAGCAGTGTCCAGATGAATAAAATACCGGGAACTATGAGCCTCCTCTAGGATCAACCCACGAAGACCATCCACATTAGGCACACAAACGCGACCTTTCATCCTCAAAACTCCATCATCTCCAACTGTAACTTGCTTAGTATCTCTGTGTCGCACTGTGTCTCTAAGGACAAGAAATGAGGATCAGCATACTGCCGTTCCCTGATACACTCAAATAAGGAAGACCGAGCGATTGCTTTAATTCTTTAATTATTTTTCCTTTAATGTCTCTGTCTATTTGTCTCTATGCATCTTCATTATAACTCTAGCTGTTGCTTGTTGACTAATTTTTTACTTATCCTAAACTTGGGGATTTTCGATTCTTCAAATCTGTTTTATTCTTTAGTTACTTTGTTAAAGCCTCTGTTTATATGCTTATACGCGTCTCTTTACTGTTACTTCTTCCAGTTTGTATGTTTTACCTAAAATAGGGTTTCGAGTTTTCTTTAATTAATTAACTGTTAGATGCTTTCGTTTTAGTACCTTGATTAGTTGTTGCCATACTTGTGTGCTATAACTCAGTGCTATTTAAACCCCTCCCCAATTTCCCTTTAAACAAGACGAAGAACTTGAACATTCTCACTACCAAAAACTATACACTGCTATTCGTGTTTTGTGTTTTGATTCCTGGCCGGCTAGAAGCCAAGGCCGGAAATCCTCTATTGCTTGCTTCTATTGGTGATCATTGCAACATTGTTAAATTCCTTTCTATTTTGTCTAAACTAGTAAGTTGTTAAATCCTTCCTACTTTGTTACTTGTTTAATATGTTACTGTTATTAGACTAGTTTCTTTCTGTATTTTAGGCATGGCGAATTCAGTGAATTAATTAGTAAATTTGTTTAACTTGTGTAACTTAAGACTGTCTTTTAGTACATTTTGATACCTTTCCCTAAAAAAACTAGTTCACCATGTATACCTTAGCGGATTTCTCAGTTTGTTGTTAAATTTGTTATCATGTTACTCATCTAATTCTATGCTCACTGTGCTATAATACCTCTGCTAAATTGGTTAATCAGTTCTTACTACTAATTAATGTATTCCTGACTCATTATTGATCAATGAACTTTCTTTCTATGACTTATCCTAACCTGAATTCTTCGATGTCCTTTGTGAAGCATGTTCATGAATTGATCCTTATCAGTTTATGACTTTGTTAACTTTCGAACTTGCTAGTTTCAAGCCTGCTTAGTTTCAGGAGTCTACTTTCGAATCCTGCCTCTCTCTTTTGAATTCTAACACTTTGCTGGCTGAAAGAAAAAGCAATCTAGGCATTATCCCCTGGCCTTCCTTGTGTGAGCACTGCTCAGGGTTCCTATGAGACCCTCGTGAACTCTAACACACCCGGATTTGGTCCATAGTTTTCCTTGAACTGTTCTGATCATTCCTCTCTAGTATGAGCACTGGCCGGGGTTTTTGAAGCCCTTCAGAGCTCTGACACACTAGAAATTTGGGCTTGGTATGCTTATACTTGAGATAGAGGTGATTCATTCATTGTTGGTTACTGTGTATGGGCTTTTGGAGCTATTGTGAGTTGAAGGCCTGGCCTGTCCAGGTGTATTTGGGCCTGTTGCAGGCTTCCTATAGTTTATATACTTTATAATTCATTCATTCGATTGTGGTCTATAATAATTATTTGTAATAACAATTGGGGCACTAGTAAATCGGGAAACTTGGGTTTACTTTTAACGTTTGCATGAAAATAGGTAGAAATCCTGCCTATAGGTGTTTACTTTGCTCATTCTGCTATTATGTTAGATTACCTGCCTATATGTGTTTATTTTATTAAAGCACATTCTGCCATTGTATGTTAGATAACCTGGCTATAGGAATTTGCTTTGGCTTAAATAAATTCTATGAATATCTTGCCTACTTTATTTTTCTACATGACTAGACACCATGCCTATAGGAAAATAAAATAACTGAGTTCAATTTGCATTATAGCGTATTCGAATCTGCCTCTTTAGAAATCATGTCTATAGGTTTTAGTTAATTGTCACAATCGTTCAGTTAATGTGAATGTCTATAGGAGTTAATAGCAGTTTCAATCACCAAAGGTAGAACTCATGCCTATCGGGGTAACTATCATCTGTGCTAAATACTAAAACTAGAACTCTACATAGTGTCTTGCTAAATGTCACTAGAAAGCATGCCTATAGGAACAACTAAATAATTCTGAGTATTCTTCGTTGTTATTACTATCAACTACTGAATAAGTCTCCTAGATAACATGTCTATAGGTTTAAACGCTTCTAATTATAATCAGTAGGCAATTACGGGATCACCTAAAAATTACCTTGCATAAACTGCCGGTGTGATTAAAATCCAGAATCACATAGAAATCATGTCTATAGGACTTAACAACCTTAACTGTTAAAATTGTCAATACGTCAATCTGTTTGCGTGCATTTGCTGCCTAATGTGTGCAGGCTAATCTGAGCCCTTATCTACTTTTTTATGAAAAGTTCAACTTGTTTTGTATGTCGTCTAGTTTTACCATTTTGAGCAACCTAAGTTGAGTCTAGAACCATCCAAAATAGAGGTCCCAATGCCTCCAAGACCATAGGTAAGGGACGGGTAGTGCACGCATAGGGTACAGTTTAGAATCAACTAGTGCACTTTAGGTAACAACTTAAAGATAGTAATCGAGTAGCAGGAGATGATAGTTTGTGCCCGCTGAATAATATGACTAACACCCCATCTTGAGGGAGTTACGAAGTATTATTTATATTGCACGGGGTGATCCTTTAGGCTAAACAATTTAGTACCCCCCCACCTTGTCTTTCATCGATTATTTGTGTTTAATAATGAACTCCCCGGATTCCTTTGTTTCCTTATCTTTGATCACATAGACTAATTCACACAATGGAGTTCGGTCGGGACCCACAGTTGTTGACTTCGAAGAGTGCCTAACACCTTCTATTCGAGATAATTTTGAGCCCTTACGCACCTTAAAAATCGTTAGGTGACGACTCTCTCTTTTAAAACCCTTCCTTACAGGAGTTGTCAATGTCGAAACCCGATTTCACGAGAAAAAGGGGCGCGATAGCATGTCGACTCTGCTGAGGATATTTTTAGGCTCTACCATAAATGAACTTGATCTTTGTGAATTAGTCTTCCCTGATAAGCGTATTTATGTTATCTTGTTATTACCTGAATCTCCCGCTCCCATTTTCCCTACATGCATATCCTTTTCCCTATTTCCCCTTTATATGAATTCATATGCAACTCTTCGTTTAATTTAATTACAACATGATCCTTATCCCTTTATTTGCTTTATTGCAATTCTTTCATTATGCAGACTAACTTTTTCCATGTTTTTTTCTCTTATGTCTTTATGTTTATTCAATACTGCATTTATTTTTCAATATGTGAAAATAATTGACAATGTATTATTTTTGCATAAAGCATGTTCCGCATCATATTCCACTCGTGCGTATTAATATAATAGCGGCACTTAATAAGTATCCGCACTCTTCCTAAAATCACCCTTTAAGTTCGGAAATGTTGTTTGCGGTAAAACTAGTCGTTCAACAGTGCAATCGACGGTTCCGTGACTTTTCCTCTCAAGTTGTCCTCTTGAGGGTACCAGTCTAGACTTTTCTAGAAACCCCATCCTAAAACCCATTATGCATGCATCATGTTCAAACCTAGTATAAGTTACAACGCTGTCCGCTCAATAACTCACTAAGACAAACCTTGTCCAAAGTCCATCGGGATTTTCATAATCCCAATGGACGTAATCACAATTTGTGCATCATTTGGAGAAAAACATGCTAATATATTGATCATTAGCATGAAACTAGCTGAATCTGGAGGGGGCAAGGGCTAACTTTATCTTTTTTGCAGAAATGAGGCACAAGGTCCCCAGGTTCGACATGGTTCGGAATATTCCACCTTTGCTACTGTATTTGTGGGAAAATCTTGCACCAAGTGACAAAAACCACATGAAAAGAGTTCTTGGAAATTTACCTTATTTGCTAGACATTTAACCGAACAATGTACTGATCGAGGCCGCTACTATGTTCTGGGATGAAAAGAGGGTTGTTTTCCGTTTCGGGGATATAGAGATGACTTCTATTCTAGAGGAAATATGGGGCTTTACTAGACTTCCTTAGGATAACCTTGGTCTATTGGTACCTGAGAATCGCACTTCCCGAGGGTTTCTAAAAATGATAGGTTTTAGAAAGAATAATGAGCCGGTCTGCTTAAAGAAGTCTTATATACTGTTCGACTTCCTCTACGCACTTATGGACACAGCAAATCGTATCGCTTTTACCATGATGAGTTTTCTATTACTTCGTTGGGTTGGACACACCATCGGGTTTTTGTGTTCATTGTCTATTTTCTAGGGATGCCGGTATTCCCAATGCAAGGAGAAAGAATTCACACCCGTTTAATTATGGTTACTAACACCCTAATGGAAGGAGTTGAGAGACAAACTTGCACTATCGTCCCAATGATCGTGGCAAAAATATACCGAGCTTTGGACCGCTTCAAGAAGGGATTCAGACATTTTGAGGGCTGCAACTTGTTACTGCAAATATGGTTGTTGGAGCATCTTCAAAGAGGAAAGTACCGTCAAGAATTTTTGCGGCGACCATGGAATGACCACATAGCTTTTCACCATCCAAAAAGAATGACTTTTATCCCAGATAGGTTTGCACAACCGAAAAATGTCGTAGATTGGGCGCACTTCTTTAGCAATTTGACGGACGACAAGGTTCATTGGATGTTCGAGTGGTTCTCTACTAGCGAGTTTATATTCAGGTCAAGAGATGTTACTCATTTAGTGTTGATTGGGTTGAGGGGTATCTATTCTTATGCTCCTATTAGGGTCATGAGGCAGGCAGAGAGGAAACAAGTTATACCCCGAGTCTCCAAGATGGTTCACTACAAAGCAGATTTCCAAGGTGACGTTATTCCATTCAAGTACGAGGCGCAACACATGTGGCATCTAAAGGTCATGGTGGAGAAGGATACCATCGAGCCAGATCGATACCATGATGGCCCTGTGCACTTTTTATCCATCATGGTTGGTCGATGACATAGCAGGAGAAGTCAAGCCAGTGATTGATTTGGGAAATATGGTCATAGATGATACTGCCGAGGCCCAAGTCAAATATAAGAGGTTACGCAAAAGGATTTTTGAATCTAAGGCCAGACATTTGGAACAACACAAAGCGGACATGGAAGCAATCAACGAATGGAGGGAGATAGCCACTAAATCAACAGAGAGGTTGGAGTATTTAGATCAGGGATTGATGGAACTTGAAGGGAAAATGAGAAACAGGGTTACATGCTGTCAAAACATGGATGGAAACGAAGGAAGTCTCCTAGCAAGGGCGTATTTGCTGCTGGACATGCGCGACCTGGGGAACTTGATCGATGGAGCAAAGAAGTCCAAGCATGGAGAAGGTGCTTCTGGGACCAAATAGATTAAAAATTATGTTTTACTTGCTTTATAGACTTGTTATAGGCTTTGGTTGTAATAAAGCACATGCCATTAGCGACTCTTTATTATTATTGTTGTTTTATTAGAATTTGCTTTTTTTCACATTAATGAAATGACACAGTTATTGGCATAAGTTTTTCTCCAAATCTATATGTCGCTTAGGCCCACCTCGGGCACAGTGAGGTCCCCAAGTTAGGACGCGAATTTATTCTGCAATATGTGTTTAAATACTGAAAGCAACCTTTTAATACTCCTCACTGACTTGTTTACCTTTTTGTTTTCTTCTTTTCTTGATTTGTTTATTCCCATCCCCTAAGGTTGGTTCGTGTATACAAGCATCATCAGTATATCATACCAGATCAAGAGGTCCTCCACCTTCTCATCCTACAAACAATCCTAAAAGCATGGGAAATGCAAGAATGGATGATACAAGCAATATCAAGAAAGACAATGCCACACATGAAGACAATGTTGAAACTTCAGATGGTCAAAGCACTCCCGTACCACATGACTTGGTTTTGCGACTGGAACAAAAGATACCGGAGTTACAAAGGGAGCTTGAGCAGGTCCAGAACTTGGAAAATCTCTCCCTTACCCTGGACGTCCCCAACATTAACCAATAGAATACCAAAAACCCAGCACCTCCCCAAAATACACCAAACCAGCATCCACAAAATCCTCCCGCACCTCACCAATACATCACACCGCCTCAAAACCCCAATACTCCACTAGTACCAACTCCTCCACAACATCATCAACCGACCCAGTATCCACAAACCACTACCTATCACACTCTTCAGAACGCACGACAACCTATTCCCGATCCTCAAAACTCAACAAACGACCACCACTACACCCAAATCCCTAGAGTCCATCAAAGCAACCCTATATATATGGAAACCTTACCCCACATTCCTCAACAAACCTTATACATGCCTGAATCCGCCGAGAAGGATCTGCTCATCAAGAACATGGCAGAGGAAGTTAAAAAGCTCACAAGTCGAGTCCAAGGTGTCGAAAGGGGTAAAGGAATTGAGGGATTGAACTACGAGGATTGTGCATTCAACCAGACGTAGAACTTCCAGAGGGTTACAGACCTCCTAAGTTCAAGATGTTTGATGGAACAGGTGAACCAAAGGCGCATCTAAGGATATACTGTGACAAACTCGTAGGAGTTGGAAATGATGAAAGGATTCGCATGAAATTGTTCATGAGGAGCCTCACTGGAGACTTCCTATCTTGGTACATCAGTCAAAATCCAAAGAAATGGGTTAGTTGGGTAAACATGGAATTGAATTTCATGGATCGGCTCAAGTTTAATACATAGAATGCACCGGATGTCTTCTATATCTAGAACCTCAAGAAAAAGCGAACGGAGACTTTCCGCAAGTATGCTACTCGGTGGAGATCGAAAGCTACAAAAGTAAGGCCGGTATTGGAAGAAGAGCAAATGAACAAATTCTTTGTTTGGGCCCAAGATCCACAATACTACGAAAGGTTAATGGTTATTGAGAATCACAAGTTCTCTGATATTATTAAATTGGGGGAAAGAATTGAAGAAGGAATCAAGAGCAGAATGATAACTAATTTTGAGGAATTACAGGCTACGAATAAAGCTTTGCAATCAGGAGGTATATCCAAAAAGAAAGAAGTAGGAGCCATGATAGTAGCCCAATGGCCTAAATCTCCCCTCACATACCAAACCCCACCACCCACATATTAGCCTTCACCTCCCAGATACTAACAACCTGCCACCACCTACCATACTTATAACATGCAACCTGCATATTACCACTCACCACCACCAGCCTGCCAAAACTACCAAAAACCTAGACCAAATTCGACCGTAGACCACCCAAACAATATACTCCTATTGCTGAACCCATTGATCAGCTCTATAAAAGATTGAAGGTTGCCAGTTATGTCACCCTCATTCCCACTGTTGCTATGGAAAACTCTTCCAAGTAGGTCAATCCAAACAAGACATGTGCCTATCACTCGGTCATGAAGGGACACACTATTGATGAATGTCACACTTTGAAAGATAAGATCCAGACTCTGATTGACACCAAGGTTATACAAGCAAAAGAGGCTTCACCTAATGCCTGCAATAGTCCCCTCCTGGATCATAGGGGCGAGGGGGTAAATGTGATAGAAACTGATGAAGAATGGGATCCGGAAGGATCATTGGGACTCATTTGTGAAGGGGATGAAACCACAATACCTCCAGTCACTCTCACACCTATTATAGTGCAAATTCAGTCGTTAGTTGAGGTTTAAATAGCCGCACCAACTCCGTTTGAGGTTAAAACAACAACACTATTAGCCGTACCTGCTCCGTTTGAGGTGGAAGTGACCACATCCTTTACTGTGACAGTAGCACCTACACCGCCTTTAATTACAATGCTATACCATAGGACTATGTTGTAGAGGCGAGAAGGAAAGGAAAAGAGAAGATGGAAGAAATAGGTGTCGCACAAGGCATGCCCATGACCAGTAGGGTTTACATACCCTAGCATTTGGGAAGAACAAGTAAATAAGTCGCTCCTAAACAACCTATCATCGAAACCAGCCCGGATGATCTTTGGAGGAAAGTGCAAGCAAAGGAGTACTCTGTAGTGGATCATTTGAACAGAACCCCTGCTCAGATTTCCATTCTGTCTCTGCTTCAGAATTCTGAGACGCATAGAAATGCATTAATGAAAGTATTGAATGAAGCTTACGTGCCCAACAACATCACCAATGGAGAGATGTCCAACATGGCAGGGCATGTATTGGAGAGCCACAAGATCACTTTTCACGAAGACGAACTACCACATGAAGGACTGAGTCACAACAAAGCACTACACATCACAATACAGTTCATTCATCGCCAAAGTCTTAATAAATAGGGGTTCGAGCCTCAACATTTGTCCATTGACTAATTTGAAAAGATTGGGTAAAGATTTTCATGAGATATGAGTAGGGAGTATGAATGTGAAAGCATTTGATGGGTCTTAAAGGGCCACAATTTGGGAAATCAACCTTTGTTTGCAGATGTGCCCGACTTGGTTTGATGTTGAGTTTCAAGTATTGGACATATCTGCTACGTATAATCTTTTGTTGGGACGACCTTGGATACATGATGTAGGAGCTATAGCTTCTACGTACACCAGGACGTGAAGTTCGAATGGAACCATCAGGAGGTGATCATTCATGGAGACGGAAGTAATCTCATCTACACCAATCAAACTACTCCGGTTGTCGAGAATAAAAGGAAGTTGGGTGGAGAAACGTACCATCACATCGAGCGTGTCAATGTAATACACAAAGACAAGTGGTAGAGTAATAAGATCGAAAACATACTATTATGGACAAGGTATGAACCCGGTAAAGGTCTCGGTAAGAATCTCCAGGGTATCACTAAGTCAATACAAACAAAATGTCACGGTACTACCTTTGGACTTGGGTATTAGTACACCTGGCAGTAGTACGATGATTGGTCGCCGCCATGGCATGGCCTCTATTACCCTCTTGAACATCCAATACCGCATCTGTATCAGACATTTCAACAGACTGACGTGATATGGGGATCTGAAGAAGATGAGGCTTTAGCTGGCCTAAGGGATCTGTTTCTGGATGATGAATACATGGATTGCAATGCAATAGTTAAGGAAGAGGAGGAGGAAGAAGACCTCACCATTCAGACCATGGATATGGGGGTTGTTCTCAAGAATTGGACTGCTGCACCATCCCGGGCCCGTCGAGTTCCTGGGTAGCCTGGCAATTGCCATGATCTATTTTAAAAAAAAAAGCCATTTTAAGCATTTAAGATATTTTCGGTATTTTGTTTTAAGACGCATTTTGTTTTGAAATAATTGCTCGAGTCATCGAGCCGTACCTGTTTTGATGTTTTCGAGATTTAATTAATGCATTATTATTTTAGTATTTATTATTATCTTTTACATTTTTCCTCTACAGCATTATTATTAATTATCCTGATGAACCAATGACTGTGACATGTAATGAGACAATGCAACATAAGGATAGTGATTCAGAAGAAGTAGAAGAAGAAGATATAATCCCTGAGGAAATTGTCAGAGAAGTTGAGAACTTTGAGAATAAGCCTAAGTCTAACCTGGACGAAACTAAGATAGTCAACTTGGGAGATTCTGAAATAGTTAAAGAAACCCGCATAGGTATCCATTTGTCACCATCAGAAAAGGAAGAATACACCCATTTCCTGAAGGAGTATGAGGACATTTTCGCATGGTCTTATGATGATATGACTGGTTTGAGCACATCTATAGTGGCACATAAACTACCTACCGATCCAACGTGTCCGCCTGTAAAATGGAAACTCAGAAAGTTCAAACCTGATATGAGTTTGAAAATCAAAGAAGAAGTCATCAAGCAGGTCAAAGCCAAAGTCTCAGAGTGGTTGAATATCCTACTTGGTTGGCCAACAACGTGCCAGTTCCAAAGAAGGATGGGAAGGTCAGAGTATGTATCGACTATCGAGATGAAGCCAAAGGAAAGTTTTTGCCCAATTGGCAAGGGCCCTACATGGTTCAGAGGGTACTAACAGGAAGAGCACTCATACTTGCAGAAATGGACGGAGAAGTTTGGCCAAAGCCTATCAATTTGGACGCAGTCAAGAGATGCTATATTTAAATTGTTTATATTTCTTCATCTGATGTAACTGAACTATGCTTGACCTGATTCCCATATAAGAGGGGATATGTAGGCAGCCATGTGGGTTCGGTCACATCTCAATAAAATTTTCATTTTTTCCACAACCAGAAACTGGGGCAGAATTTTGAGGAGGTCCTTCAAAATTCCGGAGCAAGTCCAGTCGACATCATCATATGCAAGACAGTTAGAGAATCGGTTAAGTAACTAGGTAGAATTTTGAGAAGGATTCTCAAAATTCCGGAGTAAGTCCAACAAACTTCGTCACATGCAGAACGGTCGGTGAATCACTTACTAAACTGGGGCAAAATTTTGAGGAAGACCCTCAAAATTATAATGCAAAGAAGGCGCAATGTCTCTAAAAGTGTCGCAGTTATTAGTTCATCTAATTTACTTGATATTACATACCACTATAGTTTCTAAATAACTCTAACTCATCAAATATACGCATATTTTTTCGAAACCTTTATTTCTATGGCAGCCAGATATTACCCAGGGTAACTCAAACAGGATCCCCAAAGCAAAGCAAGCAAGCAAAGACACGAACCAACCTTCCCCGAAAACTCATGATTTTTCTTTGGATGCAGGCATAATGAACATGACAGGAGCATTCACAAGTATACACATACCAAAATCACTATCTTCGTAATGGCAAGGCTGCCAAATGCAAATATATCTCTAGCTAAGAAATATTCTGCTCCTACTTGCTATTTGTCCATTGCATGAGACTAAGCACTTTCTCCTTTTCTTGCATAAGGCTAAGCATTGCCTCCCCAAATTGCATAGGACTAAGCACTGCCTTCCATTGCATGAGACTAAGCCCTGATTCTTTTTCTTGCATGATGCTAAACATCGCCTCCCCAAATTGCATAAGGATAAGCACCTGCCTTCCATTACATGAAACTAAGCATTGTCTCCCTTTATTGCATGAGGCTAAGCCCTACCTCCACAAATTGCATAAGGCTAAGCACCGCCTTCCATTACATGAGACTAAGCCTTGTCTCATTTTCTTGCATGAGGCTAAACATCGCCTCCCCAAATTGTATAAGGTTAAGCACTACCTTCCATTGCATGAGACTAAGCATTGTCTCCCTTTCTTGCATGAGGCTAAGCCCTGCCTCCCTATTTGCACAAGGCTAAGCACTGCCTTCCGTTGCATAAGACTAAACATTGTCTCATTTTCTTGCATGAGACTAAGCATTGTCTCCCTTTTTTGCATGAGGCTAAGACCTGCCTCCCTATTTGCCTAAGGCTAAGCACTACCTTTCCTTTCATGGTATTAAGCACTGTCTCAAATCTTGCACGAGGCTAAGCCTGCCTCTTCATTGTATAAGGCTAAGCATTGCCTTCCATTGCATAAGACTAAGCCCGGTCTCCCTTTCTTGTATGAGACTAAGCCCTACCTCCCTATTTGCATAAGGCTGCCTTCTCTTGCTTGAGACTAAGCATTGTCTCCCTTTTCTTGCATGAGACTAAGCATTGTTTCCCTTTCCTGCATGAGGCTAAGCTCTGCCTCCCTATTTGTATAAGGCTAAGCACTGCCTTCCACTACATGAGACTAAACATTTTCTCCTCTACTTGCATGAGGCTAAGCCATGCCTCTCCAATTGCATAAGGCTAAGCTCTGCCTTTCCTTATCTATTGCTGAATGTTACACTATTTGAAACCTAGCACTATTTTGCCTTTTCCGAGGCTAAGCTCTGTCTCGATCCTATGCAAGACTAAGCTCTATCTTGTTTTGCTTATATGATCCATCATCATGTCTCTATCTGAAGGCGCCATAGTCCGAAGTCATCATCCTCATAGCCTGAAGACACCATGTCATGGCCTGAGGATCTCTCAATACTGCACATCATTATTCAAAGGCATCATGGTTCAGAGGATCCATTCTCATGGCCCGAGAACATCATTTCATGGCCTGTGAATCCCTTATCTCACGATTCATGGCCCAGGACATCATGGTCTAAGGACACCATCCTCACTGTCCGAAGACAATCTTCACGGTCCAAAGGGAATTTGTATCATGTTTAAATTGTCGCAATAACCTATATATATATATATATATATATATATATATATATATATATATATATATATATATATATATATATATATATATATATATATTTGCGTGCATCGTGTTTTAAGTTTTTGAAGGTAGTTCAGGAGGTAACCATTCTTCGAACAGGAGCAACCTTCACACTGGTTTCCGCTTATACCATTCACACCCTACCATTATTTCAAACGTAACCGACTCCCATCAATTACTCGCTTTTACCCTATGACCGTTCAGATATATGTCATGTGATACAACATCTCAAATTTACATTCTTGACTTTGTATAAATTCATCCGATACTATCCTACTCAAAAGAATCCTGCCGAAACACACGACCGTTCCTATAACAAATCCATCGGTTTCGTTCACCATTGGATCCAGAACTACACATGGCCTGATTCCTGTAAAATCAGGGATAAGTAGGTAGCTTAGAGACCATGGTTTGGCCTATATTTTTTCAAAACACCCCATTCAGTCAAAATCGATCATCATTTCTTTACCCGACAATTTTTTCATCCTTTCCGGGTAAAGAGGGGCAGCTGTTGATACCCAATTTTTCCCTAATTTTGAATATATATGTATATATTTTCAAAATAGTGCATATACATCATCATTTTGATTTATAAGCATACACCAGTATTTTCACAATTTTTAAATATTTTTTAAAGGCTTTAAATCAATTTATTTCTGTATTTTATTATATAATATCTAATAATTACTCTCCAAATTATTTTTATGATGATCTAATCGTTTAAACTTATCATTTATATTAGTAATAGGTTTTAATTATTTTCAGTGCATTTCTCATAATTATATTTGCATTTCTAGGGCTAAATTGCACATTTTGCAATAATAACCCATATGCATATATAATTATATTATTTATACAGAAAATAACTTTTTATATTTTTATAATATTAAGTAATGTTTTTAATCATTTTTCATGCACAAGTAATATTTTTTTTATTTATTAATTATTCTTTACAAATTATTTATTAATTAAAGTAGGGTATTTAACTAATAGCCTATTTCTAAGCCATTTTCGGACCAACCCCTAGCCCAATTACCTAAAATACCTACCCAGACCTTTGGCCCAATCTTTAAGCCCAATCCAACCCCCCCCCCCCCCTTTTAATTTCTAACCTAGTCCTGAACCCGACCTAATCCCAACCGTTGATAAAAAATGATCAACGACTCACAATATTCCCCCCACATCTCCTTTTATCCCCACCCCTAACCCTAGAGACCATTTTGGTCAGCCAGCCGCCTCTATACTCTCTCGAACCTTCTCCTTTACTGTACAAACCCTAGCATTGTCACCTATTTCCCCTCCGATTCCAACCTAGAAATGGAATCAATCATCGATTCCTTTACCTTATCAACCATTTTCTATTACTGATTATCCGTTTGTGGTGTTACATAATCGCTTGCCTAACATGGGAAGCATATCTCTCTTTTTTTGAACCAAATCAGGTTCAAATCTTTGTCTCTTTCCGTCTATGTTCATTTTCGTCTCTTTATGTTATGAATCTCTGAGATTCTTTGCGATTCTTTACTTACCCTAAAGCTAGGGTTCAAATCTTTTTAGATCTGATATGGTTTTCTATTCTTTAAATATTTTCCTTTAATGTCTCTGTATATCTATCTTTGTGCATCTTTATTATAATTTTTCTTTGATATTTCTGACTAATTTTTACTTACCCTAAAAATAGGGTTTTTTATTCTTCAAAATCGGACCAAATCTGGTTCAATCTTTAATGTTCCCGTTTATCCGTCTCTGTGCATCTTTATCATAGTTGTCCTTTGATTATTTCTGCCAATTTTACTTACCCTAAATTTAGTGTTTTCGATTCTTTAATTATTTTTCCTTTAATGTCTCTGTCCATCTGTCTCTATGCATCTTTATTATAACTCTTGCTGTTAATTGTTGACTAATTTTTTACTTACCGTAAACTTGGGGGTTTTCGATTCTTCAAATCTGTTTTATTCTTTAGTTACTTTGTTAAAGCCTCTATCTATATCTTATACACGTCTCTTTACCTGTTACTTCTGTCGGTTTGTATGTTTTACCTAAAATTGGGTTTCGAGTTTTCTTTCCTTAATTAACTGTTAGATGTTTTCCTTTTAGTACCTTGATTAGTTGTTGCCATATTTGTGTGCTCTAACTCAGTGCTATTTAAACCCCTCCCACGTTCCCCTTCAAGACGAAGAACTTGAACATTCTCATTACCAAAAACTATACACTACTATTCGTGTTCTGTGTTTTTATTCCTGGCCAGCTGGAAGCCAAGGCCATAAATCCTCTATTACTTGCTTCTATTGGTGATCATTGCAACATTGTTAAATTCCTTTCTATTTTGTCTGAACTGGTAAGTTGTTGAATCCTTCCTACTTTGTTACTTATTTAATATGTTACTGTTATTAGACTAGTTGCTTTCTGTATTTTAGACATGACGAATTCAGTGAATTAATTAGTAAATTTGTTTAACTTGTGTAACTTAAGACTGTCTTTTAGTACATTTTGATACCTTTCCCTAAAAAACTAGTTCACCATGTATACCTTAGCGGATTTCTCAGTTTGTTGTTAAATTTGTTATCATGTTACTCATCTAATTCTATGCTCACTGTGCTATAATACCTCTGCTAAATTGGTTAATCAGTTCTTACTACTAATTAATGTATTCCTGACTCATTATTGATCAATGAACTTTCTTTCTATGACTTATCCTAACCTGATTCTTTGTTGTCCTTTGTGAAGCATGTTCATGAATTGATCCTTATCAGTTTATGACTTTGTTAACTTTTGAACTTGTTAGTGTCAAGCTTGCTTAGTTTCAGGAGTCTGCTTCTGTTCTATGTGTAATTCTGTCCATAAGTGTACTTCCCAATCCTGCCTCTCTCTTTTGAATTCTAACTCTTTATTGGCTAAAAGCGAAAGAAATCTAGGCATTGTCCCCTAGCCTTCCTGGTGTGAGAACTACTCAGGGTTCCTATGAGACCCTCGTGAACTCTAACACACCAGGATTTGGTCCATAGTTTTCCTTGAACTGTTCTGATCATTCCTCTCTAGTGTGAGCACTGCTTGGGGTTCTTGAAGCCTTTAGGAACTTTGACACACTAGAAATTTGGGCTTGGTATTCTTATCCTTGAGATAGAGGTGATTCATTCAGTGCTGGCTGCTATGTATAGGCTTTTGGAGCTATTGTGAGTTGAAGGCCTAGCCCGTCCAGGTGTATTTGGGCCTGCTGCAGGCTTCCTATAGTTAATATACTTTGTAATTCATTCATTCAATTGTGGTCTGTAATAATTATTTGTAATAATAATTGGGGCAATAGTAAATCGAGAAAACTAGGTTTACTTTTAACGTTTGCATGAGAATGGGTAGAAATCCTGCCTATAGGTCTTTACTTTACGCATTCTACTATTGTGTTATATAACCCGCCTATAAGTGTTTATTTAATTAAAGCACATTCTGCCATTGTATGTTAGATAACCTGCCTATAGAAAGCCTCTACATAGTGTCTTGTTAAATGTCACTAGAAAGAATGCCTACAGGAACAACTAAATAATTCTAAAGTATTATTCATTGTTATGACTGTCAACTGCTGAATAAGTCACCTAGATAACATGTCTATAGGATTAAACACTTCTATTTATAATCAGTAGGCAATTACGCGATCACCTAGAAATTACCTTGCATAAACTGCCGGTGTCATTGAAATCCAAAATCACATAGAAATCATGTCTATAGGACCTAACAACCTTAACTGTTAAAACTGTCAATGCGCCAATCTGTTTGCGTGCATTTGATGCCTAATGTGTGGAGGCTAATTTGAGCCCTTATCTATTTTTTTATGAAAAGTCCAACTTGTTTTGTATGTTGCCTAGTTTTACCATTTTGAGCAACCTAAGTTGAGTCTAGAACCATCCAAAATAGAGGTCCCAATGCCTCTAGGACCATAGGTAAGGGACGGGTTGTGCACACATAGAGTACGGTGTAGAATCAACTAGTGCGCGTTAGGTAACAACTTAAAAATAGTAATCCGGTAGCAGGAGATGATAGTCTATGCCCCCTGAATAATATGAGTACCACCCTATCTCGAGGGAGTTATGAAGTATTATTTATATTGCATAGGGTGATCCTTTAGGCTAAAAAATTTAGGACCCCCACCTTGTCTTTCATTAATTATTTGTGTTTAATAATGAACTCCCCAGATCCCCTTGTTTCCTTATCTTTGATCACATAGACTAATTTACATAATTGAGTTCGATCGGGGCCCACAGTTGTGGACCTCGAAGAGTGCCTAACACCTTCTCTTCGAGGTAATTTCGAGCCCTTACCTGTTCTTTGGTGATGCAAACTGGTTAAATAGAGTTATCTGCAAATAGGTTCCCTAACGCACCTTAAAAATCGTTAGGTGGAGACTCTCTCTTTTCATACCCCTCCTTAAAAGAGTTGTCAATGTCGAAATCCGATTTCGCGAGAAAAAGGGGCACGACAATTGGTAGAATGACCAGGATCCCTCTTCACTCCAATCGAGGCAATCCCGGCAAGGCTAAGGTCACGGTCGTGGCATGACAATCCAATATAGCATGATAAGGTGACAACCAGTCCATACCCAAAATGGCATCAAAATCAACCATATCGAGAAGTAGGAGATCTATGCTAGTCTCAAAACCTCCAATAATAACCACACACAAGCAATCACCTACCGGTGTGGACACATATACCGGAGCACTCAAAGAATCACGAGGCACAACCAAATATATAGCAAAATAAAATGACATATAGGAGTATGTAGACCCTGGATCAAATAGAACTGAAGCATCTCTACTGTAAACTGAACCAGTACCTGTGATAACAACATCGGATGACCCAGCCTCAGGCCTGGCTGGGAAAGCATAACATTGGGGTTGGGCCCTACCACTCTGAACTACATCCCTGGGATGGCCTCCTACTGGCTAGCCTCCACCTCTAGCGGCCTGACCTCCACCTCTAATACCTCCACCTCCACCTCTAGCTATCTGACCCTTACCCCTACTTGACTGAGCGGGTGGTGGAGCACCCGGTGCCGGGACCATGGCATGAGAACCCTGATGCTGAGAACTGCTCGATGATCGAGGGCAATACCTAGCAATGTGCCTCGGATTGCCACACATGTAACAAGACCTCGGCTGCTGAGACTGCTGACCTTGAAACTGACCCTGCCGGCCTAGGTAACCACCTTGAAAACTCTGGAGTGGAGGTGCAATGATGGGAGCTGGTGGTGAATTGTAGGGTAGCTGATTAGAATACTACATATGAGAGCCACGACCACCTGAAGCATCGTGAGAAGCCTGAAGTGCTGAATGAAACGGCCTAGGAAGATGGACTCTACCAAAAGAATCCCTGCCTCCAGACGAGGCACCACTGAACCTACCAGAATGATGAGGCCTCTTGTCAGACCCCTGACCACTCCCTTGAGCTAAAACCATCTCAACTCGCCTGGCCACATTGGCTGCATCCTGGAAAGAAATATCACTTCTTGTCTCCTTAGCCATCTGCAATCTGATAGGCTGAGCAAGTCCCTCAATAAACCTCCTCACCCTCTCTCTCTCTTGGTGGAGAGTATAAGAGGAGCATGATGGGCCAATTCAACAAACCTAGTCTCATACTGAGTGACAGTAATAGAACCCTACTAAAGATGCTTGAACCACCTGCAATAGTCCTCTCTATGAGTAACATGAAGGAACTTCTTGAGAAATAGCTGAGAGAATTGGTCCAGAGTCAAGGCAGGCGACCCAACTGATCTAGTCAACACAAAATCATTCCACCATCTCTTGGCGGACCCTACCATATGGAATACAGCAAAGTCAACACTATTGGTCTCCACTATCTCCATGTTCCGCAACACCTCATGGCATCGGTCAAGATAATCCTGTGGGTCCTCAGAAGCTGCCCCACTGTAATGAACCGGGAAAAACTTGGTGAACTTGTCCAATCTCAACAAAGCCTCAGAAGACATAGATGATCCACTAACGGCCTGAGCTGCAACAACTAGCTGAGCTACTCCCACTAGCTGAGCTGCTGGAGTTTGAAACTAAGGAGTCATCTGCTCTGGAGTGTGAGTAGCTGGAGTCTAGGCTCCTCCCCTAGCCTAAGAGACGGTTGGTGCTACAGGAAATGTGCCAGTCTGAACTACGCTCTCCATAAGGCCCGCTGGACGGACCAAAGCATCCTGAAGTACCGGGGTAGCGATGAACCCCTCGGGAACCTGAGCTGGCCCTACCGGAACGGTCTGAGCCAGAACCTCATCATCAAACTCCACCTGAGGCTCTGCTACTGGAGCTGCTGCTCGAGCTCTAGGCTGAGCCCTGCCCCTACCTCGGCCTCTAGCACTGCCTCGGCCTCGTCCTCTGCCCCTCGTATGAGCTACCACTAGGGGCTTAGGCTGCTGATCAACTGATGAAGTAGTACGTGTGTCTCACAATCTGCGAAAGAACAAGAGTGGGAAGTTCGATTAGCATTGAGAAATCAAATCGCACGACAGAGAAGAATATATGTGAAGTTGTTCCTAAACTCTGTAGCCTCTGGGGGATAAGCACAGACGTCTCCGTACCGATCCCTCAGACTCTACCTAGCTTGTTCGTGAATCATAAGACCTAGGCAACCTAGTGCTCTAATACCAACTTGTCCCGACCCGAATTTCCCACTAACGAGATTGTGATGGCGCCTAACTCTTAAAATGCTAGGCAAGCCAACGGATAAAAGATCTAACACGCTAACCACTATTCGACACAATAAATAACCATACTTTAAACCAAACGAAATAAGAAGTGCGGAAATTTGTAATAGACTAAACACTATTACACTACTATCCAAAAGCTGGTGTCATAATCCACAAACGTCTAAGAGTTTCTATAAATACTGGTTTAAAGAAAATACATCTGTTCTCGAAATAAAAGAAAACATGGAAAGTAGGATAAATGGAAGGGGATTACATAGTCTGCGAACGCCGGCAGATCTACCTTGGGTCTCTTGTGGACTGAAGGCAGCAACCCAACTCTAATCAGTGCGGTCCAGTACCATAATCTTCACAGAAAGTGCAGAGTGCAGTATTAGTACAACTGACCCCATGTACTGGTAAGTGCCGAGCCTAACCTCAGCGAAGTAATGACGAGGCTAGGACACGACAACAACATAAACCTGTGCAGTTAAATCATATATGAGAACATAACAACAATTGGAAATTTAAGCAGATAATGACGGGAAGGGGGAGAAACATGCTGGGGGGAAATATCAAATCCTGTAACAGTACAGCAAAGAGACGCAGTAAATAACATGTTTTGCACCAACGAAAGTAATAACTTAGCAAACAAGTGTACGGTATCACCCTTCGTGCTTTTACTCTCGTCCTTATCATAAGAAATAATAGAAACGGCACAGCATCACCCTTCGTGCATTAACTCTCTCATAACATGGCACGACATCACCCTTCGTGCATTACCAATATTAGAATATGGCATGACATTATCCTTCGTGCATTATCACTTACAGAATACGGTACAGCATCACCCTCCGTGTATTATCACTCACTCACAATACATTGCACGGCATCACCCTTCGTGCTTTACACTCTTCCTCACCCAAACAACAGAACAATTACAACCCGGCAAGTGAATCATCAAAAACCAACATCGTTTCAATAATTTACTTCACAATATAAATCTCAACTTGAGTCAATACTCAACTAATATCCAAATTCCAGGAAAAACATGATAAGATTTGTCTAACATGGAGAATAAAAAGTTTAAACATGAACAATACAGATAAAGAATACAACAGTCACAAGTATATGACCCACTTGCATGCTATGACTCAACGACAACGTATATGTACTCGCCACCTCACCTATACGTCGTACTCAACAACCATACACATAGCAAATAAGGCAACAACACTTAATCCCTCAAGCTAAGGTTAGCCACAACACTTACCTCGATTCCACGGCCGAACTTAAGCATAAAACATCACTTTTCCCTTAGTTTTCGCTTCCAATCCACTTGTATCTAATCATAAATAACTTAATAATATCAATTATCGCTAAAGAAAATAATTCCAATGCAAAATTATAAGTTTTCCAATATTTTTTCCAAAAAGTCAAAACCTGACCTCGAGCCCGCTTGGTCAAAACTCGAGGTTCTGACCAAAACTCATTCACCCATTTACCAACGAGCCCAAATAAGCAATTAGTTTCGAAATCCGACCCCAATTTGAGGTCTAAATTCCAATTGTACAAAAAGCCCTAATTCTATCCGAACCCCCAATTTCTACCATGAAAACCCTAGATATTTTTTTAGTTGAAAATTGATGAAATGCAATGGGTAATTTAAAGAAAGTAGTTTAGAATCATTTACCAATACTTTGGAGAAGAACTTGTCTCTTGAAAATTGCTTCTAAGCCTTCTTGTTTTTGAAAATATGAAATAATGACCAATTCCCATTTTTTATTCTATTTTTAAAACACTGGACAGGTCTTCTTCGTGTTCGCGAGAGACCTGTCGCATTCGCAACGCACTACGACCAGGATGGCCTTCACGTTCGCGATGGTCTGTCCCCCCTGGCTATCGCGTTCGCGGGCCTTGGACCGCGTTCACGAAGAACAACTCAAAGATTTCCCTAGCCCACCTCCAATACACTACGCGTTCGCATAAGGCCGGTCGCATTCACAAAGAGCTAACCCCCCAGTGCTTCGCGTTCGCGACCAAAGCCTCGCGTTCGCGTAGAAGAAATCTCTCCCCAACCCATCTTGCACTTCGCGTTCGTGAGAGTTGCTTTGCGAACGCGAAGCACAAAGTATCAACATACCAGAAGTAGCAAACACAATAGATTTTCTAAGTGTAAATCACCCCATAGCCTATCCGAAGCTCAAACCAAACATGCACAAAAGTCTAAGAACATCATACGGACTTGTTCGCGTGATCAAATCACCAAAATAATACGTAGAACTACGAATTTAGCATCAAATTGCATGAAATTTTTAAGAAAGTTCAAAAGTTCTATTTTCTCAACCAAAGGTCCGAATCACATCAAATCAGTCCTGTTTCTCACCAAATTTTATAGATAAGGTATAAATATCATAATGGACCTGTACTGGGCTCCGGAACCACTATACGAACCCGATATCAATAAATTCAATTATTAAACAAATTCTTAAAACCAGTATATTTCTAGTTTAACAATTTTCATAAAAATTTATTTTTCGGGCTCGGGACCTCGGAATTCGATTCCAGGCATACGCCCAGGTTCTATATTTTACTACGGACCCGCTGGGACCGTCAAAATATGGGTCCGGGTCCATTTACTCAAAATATTGATCGAAGTCAACTAATATCACTTTTAAAGGCAAAACTTAATATTTTTCTCAAATTTTCACATAGAGGCTTTTTGGAAATGCGCCCGAACTGTATACGCAAATCGAGAAGAAGTAAGATGAGGTTTTGAAGGCCTCGAAAGCTCGAATTGGGTTCTAAAATACGAGATGACCTTTTGGGTCATCACAAATCCCAATTATTAAACAACAACTGAGAAAATATTTAACAATATAAGTTTGTGAGAAAGAAAAAAAATAGTTGGCAAGAGTTAATACCACTAATGATTCTACAAATATAAAGATCTAAAAGTGAAATATCATACCAATCTTTTACTTTTTGAAAATAAAATTTATGGTAGATAAAATTATAATTAAGATTAAATAAAACAAAAGAGAACTAATATTAAGATCTGAATCAACATAGAATAAATTATTTTTTATGTTAAAACCAAATAACTAAATATTTTAATTAATTATTTAGCAAGAAAATCCAATTCAATTGTTTTTACAATTCATTATATGAGTAAAATTCTTATTCAAGTTTAAAAAAAATAAAATCTCAGGGTACTTAAATTTATTCCACAAAAAGAGTGGTAGAACACAAAATAAATATGTTAGTATATTATTAAAAATCAAAATGTTATACAAGTGTTTGAGGAAGTACAATCAAAGTTAAACCCTAAACAAGAACAAACTTTCAAGACTATATTATAAAGGGTTGACTCTACTATAACGGAATTATTCTTTGTAGATGCCTCCAGCGGAAGAGAAATAATATTTTTATGTCATGCATTACTTGCAAATATCATATCAAGATGCATGACACTGTTAGCAATAATAGCAAGTGGTGTACCGACAACGATTTTCTTGTAAGACCACCCACTTTAGATTTGATATGCCCTTTCAAACAACTTAAATAACCATCATAAATATATCAAAGTAGAGCAATGGCGCTAAATCCATATGAAGGCAAAATTGATATATGGGATGAAACACTTATGGCTAAGTGTCAAACGATCGAAATAATTGCTCGAAGTTCTAGAGATATATTAGATATTAGTAAATCGTTGGTGAAAAATTAATGGTTTGAGATGTGATTTTTGTCAAATACTACCAGTAGTTCCAAAATCGACAAAAATAAAGACTGTAAAAGCTAGCTTACCAAAGTTATACTTCTTGTGCATTTAATAAGAGAAATATTTCTATCATTAGATTTAAACGCAATTTGTGCAAATCGCATGATAGAATTAAAAAGATATCTTAGCTAGCTGAAATGAATATGTTAATCAACTAAATAAAAGGTTGATTGCAAAATTTTATAGTAAAAATAAAATATTTTTCTGTTTTTTACTTAGCAAAAAATGATACCAATAATTACTACCAAGAGAAATACTTAAATACTTTAATACCAAATGGCCTTATACCATACATGTTTGTTGTCAAGTTTATTATTTCTTACGTATGTTAATGCCATTATTTATATAATAGACCAAGTTAAAATTGATCATTGTATATAGGTTGATTTTAAAGAAATATGCCCGTCATGCTACTGAAAAACTTAGATACGCTAAATAGCTTATGTAATAGCACACAGATGGTATATAGAAGTTCTGACAATAACGTCATACATGCAAAAATTATGAGACTGGCCAATTTGCTTCTAAGTATATTCTTATCCCTGAATTCAACTTTCGTCTTCCGAAACTAAGGAATATCCTTTTAAATTTGTGTGAAAATAATTTTTTGTACGTTTATGTTTTGCAAATATAATAGAAAAACCACAAGGATAAACATCCTAAATATTGGACTATATTTACCACAATAGATTTTCTTGCACGAACAACTGTATGTTGCACTTTCAAGAGAGATATCAAGATCGATAACAAGAGTTCTGGTTAAGGCAGAGCAACCAAAACATTAGGAGGAAACATACACACAAAAATATTGTCCACAAAGAAGTGTTCGTTAAAATATCCTCACACTAAATATTTTTAAACTATAATATATATTTATCCAACTAACATGATAAAATTGATTATTTGTGTAAGATTTGATGATTCCTTTTATTTTAAATTCATGTGTTATGCTAATGTAATAATATTTTCGGCATTAAATTAGACGATTGTTGTATTATTTTTCTCTTATTAATTAAATTTTATTGTTCCTTCATATAAATAAATGTTTAAATCATCACGTGCCGTTATTAACGTGCAATGCACATTCATAGATATTAATATGAATAAAATTTATAAACAAATATGTATTTATCAAAAAAAAACCAAATAAATTTTGATAAATTTATGGCCAAACTGGTCCTAAATCTCCTGTACTCCTAAGATACAAAATTAAATAGCATGCGCGTGGGAAGAGGGGTGGATAGTTGAGGACAACTATGTAAGCGAGACATTCAATGTTTTTTTTCTCACTATTATCATCTACTGCTAGTTTGACCAGCAGCGGTAACGGATGCCCCACTTTACCTATATTCTTTCCTACTATTGTGAAATTTTTTATTTCGCAAATCAAGAGATAATTATATTCTCATTTTAATTTGGTGTGAATGTAATGGTGCATAAAGTTTTAAAAAATTAAAAAAAAAACGTTTGAAATTTGTGGTATTTAACAATTCTTGAGATTTTTATGAAGATAAAATATGTTATTCACACTTAAAGGTAGATGGTCAGTTGAATATGTGAAAAAAGCACTAACAAAATTTTAAAGGGTGATTGGATTGATTTTTAAGCTGGTCACCTTAACTTTAAATTTTTTTTAACTTTTTTTCGGTATTTAGCAAAATCAAAAAGTACTTATAATAGTTTAAAATTGTTTAAAACAAGCTAAAAGCAAAATGTTGGGCTATCCCAACTTATTGTTTTTTGGCTTAAAAATAATGTCTGCTAAAAAATTACTTTTTTAAGCTAATCCAACCAATAATTATCGTTATTGTAACGAATAATTGTCCGATAATCGTTAATCCAATATCAATATGTCTGATATCCTACAAGATAACTAGCAGATTAGTACATTTATAAATTAATAACTGATAAGCAAAACTACTAAACGTAAATATCCGTCTGATCCGCTCGATAAGCAACCCTGGTATAGGCCATTGCTTTTCAATTTAACATTCTTCATTTTTTATAACTTTGTGAAGAAATAAAAAAGAGACTATGATTCACCGTCATTGTTGTCCCGATGCATTGTTCATCCATTCCGAATACGCAAAATACATTGCATAAATTCTTGAAATATTGCATAATATTTAGGTATTAGCTCCAATTTCCATTGGTCCCAATATATAATATAATGACTTTCAAGAAATATAATCATATCTCATTGCATAAGGATAAGGAGATTACTTTGCCTAGTAAAAATTACAATATATTAGTGGTCTCGCAATGATTTTGTGTGCCTTAATTGATACATATGGTCCCGACAACAATGGTAACAGTGCAAATCTATTTGATCTGTTTGTTTCTATCGATTTCCTTAATCCCTCTCTTTTCACTTTCCTTTTCTTTAATAAACAATACTCTGCCACCCTGATATGGAGCATATAACTATTGTCAAAATCCTCGAGATACCACAAATATTGATCTCTTTTCTAAATAGCATCATTTTATTTTTGGAAGGTATTATATATGCTTTACTTTCATACAAAAAAAGTCAGAGGCGAATGTAGATTTAAAGTTGATGGGTTCAGAATTCAAATTTTTTTAAGTTATTGGGTTTTAACGTAATAATTTATGTATATTCGATGAATTTTTTAAGACAAATATAAAAGTTAGACAAAAATGCCCCCAAAAAAGTTACTCTTACTCATATGAATATCTACACTATATATTAACCTGTAGAGTGATGGTGACAAAGTCAAAGTCAAAAGATGGCAGAAAATGCTGATGAGAAGCTGACATTTTTCTCCTTGAGTTCCACTCTTCAACAACAGTATATGTCTTTCAACTTCAACCTACTTAAACCACTTGAAAATCTAATTAAAATCTGTTTAAAGAATGACTCTTATAGCTAAGTAGTGTCACC
The DNA here is from genome assembly GCF_000393655.2 of Nicotiana sylvestris. Taxonomy (NCBI): domain Eukaryota; kingdom Viridiplantae; phylum Streptophyta; class Magnoliopsida; order Solanales; family Solanaceae; genus Nicotiana; species Nicotiana sylvestris. Next base: position 163,693,058 of record NC_091060.1, on the reverse strand, counting down.
AATTCTAATTAGGAGATTCAAAAAAGATATAAGAATGTCAAATTAGGGATTTAAAGCTGCAACCTAAAGTAACTTTTGAATTCTCTTTGTCACTATAGGAGAGGTTCCCTTGTATTAGGAGATTTAACAATTTATATATGACAAAATACCTTACCACCCCTTAAACTTGACACAGATTATTAGTTACAGCCTTAAACTATTCGTAGTCTTAATTATCCCCCTCAACTCGACCTTTTGAGAGTCATTACCCCCTAAATACTGATGTGGCAAAAAGTATGGGTGCAATCTCCTGTCACGTGGATTTTTCTATATATGTGGCATTTTTTGAAACAATAAAATATATTTTACCTTTATAGGTATGTTACTTTTTTAGATAATTTTTTTCGAATACAATTTATAACAAAACTTGGATAGAACTACATTATTTATGCTAAATATTTTTATTTGGCTAAAAATAATAAAGTTTTAATTAATCTCTTTTTTTGAATTTGACCTGAAAATAAAGATTTATACAATTAAAATAAATGGTCAAGTCATCTAAAAAGTTATAAAAATACATAGTTTGAAATTAATTATTTTGGCTATAATTTTTTATATATATCTAAATTATGGTGCTCTAAAAATATAATTTTTATAGATTTTACCTGAAAAAGTAAAAATGCACAATTAAAATAAATAGTCATTGCATCAAAAGAAGAAATAAAAAGAGTTTACAATTGCAAGAAATAACTTATTATTTCAAACATACTTATTGCTCTAAAAATGTATTCATAGAATAAGTTATTTCTTGCAATTGTCCATTCTTTTTATTTCTTGAAATGACTATTTATTTCAACTATGTATTTTTACTTGTTTCAGGTAAAATTTGTAAAAAAATATATTTTTAAAGCACCATAATTTAGAGCTATATAAAAAAATTATAGCCAAAATAATTAATTTCAAACTATGTAATTTTATAACTTTTTAGATGTCTTGACTATTTATTTCAATTGTATAAATCTTTATTTTCAGTTCAAATTCAAAAAAAAGTTACCTAAAACTTTATTATTTTTAGCCAAATTAAAAAATTTAGCATAAATAATGTAGTTTTATCCAAGTTTTATTATAAATTGTATTCGAAAAAAATTATCTAAAAAAGTAACATACTTAAAAAGGTAAAAATATCTTTTATTTTTCAAAAAATGCCACATATAAAGAAAAATTCATGTGGTAGGCGAGTGCACCCATACTTTTTGCCACACCAGCGTCCACGGGGATAATGACTCTCAAAAGACCAAGTTGAGGGGGTAATTAAGACTACAAATAGTTTAAGGTTGTAATTAATAATCCGTGTCAAGTTTAGAGAGGTGCTAAGGTATTTTGCCTTTATATATTTACAAACAAGCAAAAAAATTGCTCTCAACGATGGCAATTTAAATGTACCGCTTCATTACATGTAGCTCCGCCTTAAGTTCTATTCTCGCCACTTATATAAAGGTAAGATTTGACATAAAAGTGAAATCAATGGAGCCCTCACCTCTCTCACGCCATGAAACACAAAAGTGAACTCTGCATAATGAATTTGAATTATGCTGCAAACCCAATATGAAAATCCCTTCCACAAAAGTTTCTTTAGAAGGTTTCAAACTGCTGAGAAAATCAACTAGACAAAATAGCTATCATATCAAATCATATGCACAGTTTTTAGAGACAAGCCTGCATCAGAAAAGACTCTTTATTTTGTTAAATGCTTTATAAACAAAAAACAATGGAGTAGTAAATAGTTTTAGAAAACTATATACGAATTTCTTGTAATCGATTTGTGGGTCACTACAGTGCTAAAGTGAAATGAAAATTTGGAAAATACACAGTAGCGGCTCTAAGAAATACGATGGCAAATTGTATATTTGTTGTATATTAATGAATAATATACATATTTTATATATTAATAGTGTATATTTTTATATATATTTAATTAACGGATATAATTATTATTATTTTTAGCTGACCGACCAAATGTGTAAGTTGTCCAAGAAATTCGGGCCAAGAGTAAGAGCCCTTTTAGGTAAAAATTGTGTGCGGTAGCCACTTTTTAAAGTGCTATTTACTTTTTATCCAGCATTTTTAATGCTTAGCAATAGTAGCCACTAGTCTATTAAAATTAATATGAAAAGACTGTGTTACTCTTTCTTCTATCACTTTCATGTGTTAGGGAGAAAAACTGTACCGTCGATAATAGTTTCCGATGAGCAAATTACTCCGTTCTCTACTTTTCCGTTTTCCATTCCGTTTGTTTCTCTACTCTATAATTGTTTAATTCGGAAAGTTGATAATCGTAATAGTACTAGTAGTAAAATGATCAGAATTCGAAATGAGAAATAGTAAGAGTTAGGTTAACGCTTTAATTAATAAAGGTATAGATAGCGGGAGTTATGAAAGAGACTGAAAGATTTAAGGAAGTTGACGACGTGGCAGGTACTGCATTTTCACTAAGCATCAAAAGTTAAGGACATTTGGTCCTGAACTTAGAGTTACAAGTTTAAAAGTTAAGGATACTTGGTCCTGAACTTAGACTAACAAGCTCAAAAATTAAGGATAATAGGTCCTGAACTTACAGTTACAAGTTCAAAAGTTAAGGACAATAGGTCCTGAAGTCCCGAACTTAGACTAACAAGCTCAAAAGTTAAGGACAATAGGTCCTGAACTTAGGCTAAGAAGCCCAAAAGTTAAGGACAATAGGTCCTGAACTTACAGTTATAAGCTCAAAAGTTAAGGACAATATGTCATGAACTTAGATTACAAGTTCAATAGTTAAAGACAAGTAGTTCTTAACTTAGAGTTACAAGCACAAAAATTAAGGACAGGTGGTTCTGAACTTCAAGTTTCAAGTTCAAAAGTTAAGGACATGTAGTCTTGAAGTCCTGAACTTAGAGTTACAAGTTCAAAAGTTAAGGACATATAGTCCTGAAGTCCTGAACTTAGAGTTACAAGTTCAAAAGTTAAGGACACTTGGTCCTGAACGTTATGAGCAGAAGGGTGTTTTCATCCGGGCAGGTAAAGTTTATTAAAGCAGTGGCTAAAGACTAAAGACATTTTAAACAGTGACTTAAAAGTAAATACATGTGTTATTAGTGGCTAACTGTGCACTTCCCCCCTTTTAGTTGTATAAACTTTCATTTTGTATATTAGTGGCGATCAATGTAAGGGCGTGCCTTCGATTTATCGATTCGATTTTGACCTTTATCGATTATCGATTTGTACATATGCTTATCATTATCGTTTCAATAAGGTTTCGATTTTTACGATTTCCATTTATCGATTTTTGGGGCTTATCGATTCGGTTATCGATTACACCAATAAGAAAATTTGCGGGATTCCACGGAAAGTATATTGCTATAAACACGCCTAACTAATATGGACAAAAAGAAGCTAAAATAAGACGAACACGGTTTATAACATAAAAATTGTGTCAACAAGCACATGCAACGAAACTAAAGTAAGGGATCAAATGTATGCCACCAACACTCTAACGGTACAAAAAAAAATACATCATCACGGCTAATTCTATTTTCCATTAATTTGAACTTTATTCCCTTGAGCTTTAAATATGATCATTCCTTAAATGTGGTAGATGAGATAATAGGGTTAGGGACTTAGGGTAAAGGAAAAGATATTATACAATAAGGGTAAATTTTTTTTAGTATATCTTATCGGTTTATCGATAAACCGATAACCGAAGAGGACAAAATCGAAATTGAAATCAATAACTCGATAAGGAAAATTTCGAAATCGAAATCAATAAATTGATAAACCGATAACAAATAATCGATTCGATTTATCGATAAACTGATTCGAATGCACACCCCTAGATTAATGTCATGCATATGGCCCTTAACGGAACTTCGGGGCTGACCTAATCGCTTAACCGAACTAAACACTATTTGTCTAAAGGTGCAATTGAATGGTTAATTATCCATAACTCAAAATATAACGTCACAGCGTGAACTGTCCAATTAAACATTGGACTAAATATAGGCATATGCAAGAAGTTCAAATATGTATTCAATCAGAGTTTAAGTTATACATATGTATTCAAATATGTATTCAATCGGGTCGTTTGGTAGGGTGTATAAGAATAGTGCGGAATAAAGTGTATTAATAATGCATAGATTAGTAATGTATGGGTTAATAATGCAAGCATTAGTTATGTAGATATTATTTCTTATCTACTGTTTGGTGTGGTATATTAAAAATTATAATGCATTGCATAATTTTTAAGAAAAATAGTTGTTTACAAAAATATCCTTCATATTCTCTAGCTTTAAGGGACTTTAAGGATAATTTTGTCTTTAACCATACTAATGCATACATTAATAGCCTTGGTATTACTAATGTCATAGTTTTCTATGCATTACATATACATAGGATAATACTAAATGTGATGTATAACTAATACTTTTATTAGTTATACACAGGTTGAAAAAAGTACCAAACAATGTATTAGTAATGCATAAAGCTAATGCTTGCATTATTTTTTCTAATACCTCCTACCAAACGACCCCTTAGGGTTATTCTTATGCACCTTACCAAACGATCCCTAATATGTAAAGAACTGTCATTGCAAATTAATCTGTTAGTATATTGTTACTCTTAATTTTTCAAATTACCATATCAAATTTATTATAGATAGCACTGATAGCTTTAGTAGTAGTGCTAACCGATGCCACTGCTCCCTCTCGCCTAAGTACTTCAGAAGGACAAATGTGTACCTCCCATATCAGTTTTATGTTTTCCTATCTTGTTAAAATCCAATAACACCCTTCATCCTGTACAGAACTTAAAATGAATGAAAAAATATAGGATTAGTTACATCGTATAACAAAGGTTGATACTCTATTTATTTTAAATAAATACCCTTTTAAAAAATTATATTCCATAGCTATCTTTTGATTTTTATAGCCAAATATCTATTTATGATCACCTCCTACCCTTAAGCCATAAAATAAGCTTTATATTATTTTTCTCTCTCATATCCCCTCAAATTTCTCCTATCCCCTACCCCATATCTATTCTCCCTCTCTTTCTCTCTACTTTCAGATGTCTTCTCCTCCGCCAGACGCTGGAGCAATTGCTGTCGTCACCGTTTCGACCGTGGCCGTTATTCATTGATACCACCGCCCTCAGCCTCCCAATCTCATTCGCAGTCGAATTTCAATCTCGCTGGAGAAGGAGAAGAAGTGGTGAAATTTCTCTCTCAGGTCTAATGTTCTTATTTGCTAAAAGAGTACACAAAGTCGACATAGCCAAACAAAAGACAGTGAAATTGTCGCCATTTACAGACAATTGCTCTTGAAAAAACAATGGAAAGAAGGAAAGATTTTGACAAATATTTTCTCGCTGTCTGGTCCTAGCCTCGTCACTACCTCACCGGGTTTAGGCCAGACACTTAGCAGCACATGGGGTCGGTTGTGCTGATACTACATTTTGCACTCTGTACAGATACCGGAGCGACACTTGATTAGCAGCAGTAGGGGAGCCAGTCTTCAGTCCACCGAGATACCGAGGTAGCCTTGCAGGCGTCCGCAGGCCCGGTGTCTCCTCTATCTTATTTATATTCTGTTATCTCAAGTATTCGAGACAAACAATGTTATATTTCTTTCAAACGGTTGTATTTAGTACTCTTAATAGTCCGTGGATGTTGTGACACCAGGTTCTGGGTAGTGGCATGTATTGACTTTCGAAACATTCCGGTTTTATATTTATTTAAGGTTTCCGCTAAATTTTATATTCCGCTGTTATTTAACTGTTTAGTTCCTTGTTAATCTAATTGGTAAGAAGTTTTAAAATAAAGGAGTTAATGATTTCTAAGTTCATGGCTTGCCTAACTTCTACGAGTAGGCGCCATCACGATTTCCGAGGGTGGAAAATCCGAGTCGTGACAATAGCAAATGATAGCTACAACTAGCTAATAACCACTAAAACATAGTGATTTCTGAAAGTTTCTCAACAATATATGATAACTGTCATGCTTTGATACTAACTCCATCCATCAAACCGCTTCTAGGCCCAACAAAAAGAAGCCCCTCGATTCTACACCTATCCATTGGGCCCAACAAAAAGAAGCCCCTCGATTCTACACCTATCCATTGGGCCCAACTGTTGGGATATACTATTAACCATGCGGTTTAGACATAGTATTATATTTTATTCTTTATGGAACAATTGTTTATTTAATTTATTCAATTCAATAAAGTACTATTTTAAATTGATCATTTATTACATGTGTGTCCTTTTAGTTATGTAGTAGATAATTTAGTATATGGAGTCCTAGCTCATGCATAGAAAATTAAATTATTAGTTCTCATAATTAATAAACTATGTTCACAATCAAAGATATTGTTGGACAAAATATCTTGATGATTGTAGCACATGATTATAGTATAATTTGTCTTGATTATGGGAGTTGTTTTACTCCAACTTCTTGTGCTAGTATACTCAGTGTATATTGAACGGACCAAGTAGAGAAAAGATGTTTTTGTACTGAATATATAAAATATTTTCTCTAATCCATTAAATGTGCTTATACTATGTCACGACCCCGGTTCGCCCTCCGTGAACCATCGTGACGACACCTAATCTCTATGACTAGGTAAGCGTAAATTGCGTAAGATAACCAAAACTTGCGGAAGTAAACGGTTTAAAATAGAAATAAGGCAATAATAGTGTTTAAATATGCCGCCCAACATACACCATATATAAATCTCAAAATCAATATCCATATCCAAGACTCGGAAACCCACGAATCACAAGCTAAGGAAAAGAAATACTACATAGCTCTAACTTAGGAATTTTGTCTAATAAGAACAGAAGTACAGAAGGGCTAGATACTAAAAGCAGGAATAGAAAGGGACTTCTCGGTCTACGGATGTGGCAGATGTACCTCGAAGTCTCTAAGCGGTCGCCTCCCTCAAGGATGGTAGGCCTGAGTAGAAGTACCTGGATCTGCACATGAAAAACATGCGTAGAAGAGGCATGAGTACACCACAGCGGTACTCAGTAAGTGCCAAGCCTAACCTCGGTTGAGTAGTGACGAGGAAGGTCAGAGCCCTACTGAGATTAAATAAATATAGAGAGAATATGAGACATGACAGTATAAGATAAGCAGTACAGTTGAAAATCTACAGTAAAAATCTACACAGGATAATAAGGAGTACAATCTGCAATCTCTTAACTTCAAAATCTTTCCAGCAACCCTCCGAAATCATCCCCAGGCCCCCGGGACCTCAACCAAAAGCACCAACATCACCTAATACCTTATTCAAACTTGTACCAATCCTTAAAACACCTAAAACAATATCGGAAACTCGAATTAATCAAGGATTTGAGCCTAAAACTCCAAATCCCCTCAAAATACGCTTTCGATCAAAAAGTCTACCAAATCTCGTCCGAATGACCTGAAATTTTGCACACACATCCCAAATGACATAACAGAACTACTACAACTCTCGGAATTCCATTCCGACCTTTGGATCAAAATCTCAATATCGAACCGGAAACTTCCAAAATTCAACTTTCAGCATTTCAAGCCTATATTAGCTACGAACCTCCAAAACACAATCCGAACATGCTCCTAACCCCAAAATCACCTAACAGAGATAACAGAACCATCAGATTTCCATTCCGATATTGTTGCGTTGTCTAGTTTACATGTATTTGATGCCTGGATTGTTTGCTTGCTTCTGCTGCGCATGTTCTAGTAAAAATTGCACGGGGCGCCCTATTTGGTCGCCCCCATTTAACCTATACCTATTTTTTAAAAATGTTTTAACCTGTACCCACTTTTTAAACAACTTCGGCCCCCTTTATCCTCCTCCTTCATTTTCTTCTTCTTTCTTCTGTTGCTGCTGCTATGAAACTTCAGTTCATGGGATGATTGCCATAAATATGTTTATCAGATTATTTAAAAATAAATTATAAATAATTACATAAGTTAGTAGACAATGATAATTCTATTCTTTTCACGTTTACTGTTTCCAAAATTTATGATTTAGATACTGTTGACAATCTAATTATTTATCTAGTATGTTAGAAAGCCTTTTCTAAAATTTCAGCTTATATAGTGCTGAAGTTTTTACAAATGAACTAAATAACTTCAACATCTTCTGCTGAAATTTTTGAAAAAGCTTAATAACAAAACTAATGAATTCGGGACAAAAAAACTTCAGCTTTTAGTGCTGAAGTTTTATAAATGAACTAAATAACTTCAGTATCTTCTGCTGAAGTTTTTGAAAAAGCTTATCCAGGACAAAAAAACTTCAGCTTATTTAGTGCTGAAGTTTTTATTAATGAACTAAATAACTTCAGCATCTTCTGCTAAAGTTTTTGAAAAAGCTTAATGACAAAACTAATGAATCCGGGACAAAAAAATTTCAGCTTATTTAGTGCAATTACAAACAAAAACTTCAGCAAATAGAGAACAAAACTTCAGGTGCTATGCTTAAGTTCAGCAATTACAAACAAAAACTTCAGCACACCTGGTTTAGCACACTTGCTACTTCAGGCCCGTCTACTAGAATGCTGAAGTTTTGCGTGATTGCCTTTGCTACTTCAACCCCGTATGCTGAAGTTACGCGAAAAAGTGGGTATGCTTGCAAATATTTTTATAAAGCGGACACAAGTTAAAACGTGACCCAAAAAACGGGTATAGATGCAAATGTCCCCATGTTCTAACACCAACATATTTGCCTAAGGGACTTTTTCGTATATATACGAAAACTTGTTTATCCGGTTTTGTCTAAGTTTTCATATATACAGAAAGTAACTAAAAATCTTTACAAAATATATACAAATCCAGTCACAGTCTATAATTTATCTACAACTTAAATACACAATTTTAATACAGAATCCGGTAAAAATCTATAATTTACATACATTTTATATATAACATGTATATAATTATGTAAGTTGTAGATATTTTGTATACTGTTTCTACACCCGACATATATATATATATATATATATATAATTTATATGTCGTCGTTTTCGAGGTTCAATATGAAATTCTAACCAAGACCACCTCGAATCTTCACTAAATTCTCTCAAAATTGAGATATAAACTCCAAATATTATTCCCAATCATTTGTAACAACACCCAATCCAAACAAATAACTATTGAATCGAACCCAATTTTCTAAATTAAAAGCTTATATGTTTTTTAGTGGTTGTCAATAGAGTTTAAATTTTAATCTTTATGCTTAGTTTAATCAATGCATAAAAATCTTTATGCTCAGTTTAATCAATATATGTGCCACGCCCAATGCATGTGCCAATGGTTTAATCTCTTCATTAATCAATATGACGCAAACGTCGGACCATTTTTTATCGATGGGAGAGTAATAAAGTTGTGCCAGCTATGTTCTTAGGTTTTTTAAAACTGATTGTAGGATTTCCATGTCTTCTCTTTATTCTGACTTTTTAAGATCAGAACTTGTTGTTCTATATATTTTGGGTGATTGGTTACGCGGGGATGGGGGGTTGGCATACAATGTATTGCTGAGAGACGTAGGGGGTGGGGGGAATAGAAACCTGAAGGCTTAGGATTGGTTACCAATCAAAGCCCTATAACTGAGGGATATTAACTTATCAATAACATGTACATAATTGACAAATTGTATATCAACTTGTAATTAAGTTAAAACCTAAACAATAAGAGTAAATAAGTTTCTAATGTAATACACATAAGTAAAAATCTCTTTGCCTAATCCAGACCAAATGAAGGGTGATTTGCACAAATAGGACACTTCAGGTGCCACTCTTGACTTTTTGACCCTACTTTACTTATGAGTAGAACTACAAGTTAACAAGTGTTGCCCCTCGTTTGCCCCATGCAACACTTTTAACTTTTGGCCTTAATAAAGGTTTGCCCATAGGGCAAGCAGGGGTCAACAAATCAAGACCATCTATTTTTATGGCCATTGAGTGTAATTTCTTGTCAAATTTAATAGAAGAGACGATAGAGGCTCGGCCCACGTATAAAGATGGATGTAAAATTTTCATGTGGCGCCCATTTTTGTGTCACCTATTGAAATTGTACCCACTTTTAAAAAAATATTTAACTGATACCCAATTTCTGAATAAACTTCATATACATACCATTTTCTCTTCTTCTTTACCGTTGTTTTCTTCTTATTTATTTTTGAAGTTTCTTCTTCTTCTTCTTCTTCTTCTTCTTCTTCTTTTTTATTGCAAAATGTGTTGTTAAATTTATTATTGTTGTGATACTTTGATGATTGGGATTTGTTTTTTTATGATATTTGAAAGTCATGTTTCAAATTTGAGCTTGTTTGGAGTAGATTTGAGCATTGAATCATGTATTGAATTGTTGAAGTTCGAAGAACAAGTTTATGTTTCAGAACTTAAGTTTTGAAATCTAAACTTGCATTCAATAGATTGAACTACTAAAGATTCAAATTTCTGAAGTTGTATTTGAAAGATGAAAGAACTTCAGATTTTATTTCTGAAGTTGCATTGAAGAGATTGAACTACTTCAGATTCGAATTTTTGAAGTTGCATTTGAAAGATAGAAGAACTTCAAATTTGATTTCTGAAGTTGCATTGAAAAGATAGAACTATTTCAGTTCTGAGCGGGTACACTTTGCAAAATTTTGAGCAATACGAGTATGATTTCAATTGTGGCCCCAAAAGTGGGTAAATGAAAATGCTCCAAGATAGACTGCTAACTATATTTGGTTGGGGTAAAAAGAGGAAAGGTTATTCGAAGAAGAAAAGCAGGGGCAACTCAATACTATTGGGGGCCTAAATCCAAACTTCAATTGGAGGCCTTAAATTTTTTTTCTCCAAAAAAAAGGAACAAGAAAAGAAGCTTTCATATCAAATAGTCATAACCAATAAAAAATTCAAATTTTCAAGCTCATATATTGCTAAACAACTAGCTTCACTTTTAGTTTTCGGATCTTCACTAACTTCTACTAATTTCAATAATGCTTCTCTTATTTGTGGAGTTTGTGACAATGATTTAAGTGTAAGACTAGGCACACTATCTTTTAAATTTTCCATCGTTTAGTAGAAGAAGAAAATAATGAATATATTCGTTGAACCACTCCAAAGAATGATATAGTTTTCTGCAAGAATTAGTCATGTCACAAAGTACTAAATTTAAATTATGGCAGCCACATGGTGTATAAAATAATCTAGGATTTATATCTAGAAGTCTTTTTTGTTATTCTGAGTGTTTTTCTTTCATATTGGATCCATTATCATATCCCTGTCCTCTTAGATTATTAATATCAAGTCCAGTATTTTTTATCTCATCTATAATAACTTCAAAAGACCTTTTTCCACTTGTATCATTCACTTTTGAGAATTCTAAAAAATATTCAGTAATTTTTATTGGAGTTGTTGAAATATTTACACTTCACAATGTAAAAAACATTTGTTCCTGATAACTAGTATCTGGAGTGCAATCAAGTATGACTGAGAAATACTTTATTTCTATAATTTTTTTAATAATTTTATTCTTAATTTCACTTGCCAACAAATTTATCAATTCATTTTGTATATTATGTCTAAGATAATAATTATGAATTTTATCATGTGTAATTCGCCGAATATGCTCTTGCATGATCAGATCAAATTTTGCAATCATTTCAATTAGACTTAAAAAAATTTCGTTTCTTTCTTGATAGATCTTCTCATTTTTCTCCCTAAATGCCAAATTATTTTTCCCAAGAGTATTTATCACGACAATAATTCTTGATAATACATTTTTTCAATGCTCTCTATATCTATTGATTTGATCTTGAATATCTTTGTCAATTGTTTTATTTTCCTGCAATCTCAATTAAGCTTAGCATTAAGGTTTCTCCAATCTTTACTACCTTTGTCACGATCCAAAATCCATGAAAGGCTGTGATGGCGCTGTACACCTCGCTCAGGCAAGCCAATATTAAATAATTAATTAAACTCTCATTTAATATTTTAGGAACCATAAATTTCCTTTAATTTAATTAGTAAAAAGTAATCTTCACTGAATAAATAAAAGTGTTTGCAAATTTTAATACTAAATATCCCATAATCACCCCAGAATCCGGTGTCACAAGTGCAGGAGCAATCACTAGGAGAATCAAATGAAATACAACAACTGTTCGGAATACAAGTCGGACAGAAATTAAATACAGTACTCTGAAAGAGACTCTGCTGGTTGCGGGTCGTCTCGAGAGATGCAGCTCACCTAAGTCTCTGTATCAACCATGCTGCTACGCCCACTAGGCCACTAGGGATACATGTGCCTATGCAACAAAAATGCACATCAAGTGTAGTATGAGTACGAAATAACACATATCCAGTAAGTATCCAGTTTAACCTCGAAGAAGTAGTGACGAGGGGTCGACCCCGACACTTACTAGCGGTCCAATAATATCGGGTACAGTAAATGGGTGAATAAACATGAAACAGAGCAAATATATGAGATAAACAAGTATAAACACGTGATACAATTCCCCTCTTTATAATTTTACTCAAGATCTCAACTAGCAAGTTCCCTCCATAACTAGAGCACATGTATATATATATATATATATATATATATATATATATATATATATGGTGGATTTCATTAAGGAAGTTGTCATAATTCAAATCAGGGAAAAATTCCCCAGATTTACTGGCGTCTAGCCAAATGTCACGCACAATTCCATGAGAATAGTGTGTGTGTGTATATATATAGGAAATGCCGAGGCTTACGGCCCGATTCAACATAAAAATAAACTGTGCACTGCCAGAGGGTCGAATAGCGCGAACCATAAATGCATCTACTAACCTGCCGAGGCAATTGGCCCGCTCCCATGAGAGTAGTAGAAGTAAATACCCCGCTCGCGAATCATACGTGCGACACTGTCAAATATAGATTTAAGAAATTTTCCAGCTCGCGAATCATACAAGTGACGCGTTCAAATGTAAATTTATTAATAAATCAAAATCCTTTTCTTGATTCTTTTCAAAAATAGAGACAATTCAACGTGAAGCTTTTAAGGTAATTTTCCCCGCTCGCGAAACATACATACGATGCGGTTACACATAGATTTCTTAAGTTATTATAAGATTCCTCAATTCTTTTTGAAAGTACTAAGTTTAATGGAAACACTTAAATTCTTAAATTCCTCAATTAAAATACCTTTCAACACAATTATTACACAACCTCAATCTTATTCCTTTTCATGGCAAATAATAACATCAATCAACAACAATATCAACAAAACATGCTGTAACCTAGGACTACCCGAATATAGGCATAATAGTAGTTACGCACGGACTCTCGCCATCTCGTGCGTACGTAGCCTCACACAAATAGGAGCACCTATTTATTTATTTCACCTATGGGGTTAACTCCCTCTTACAAGGTTAGAAAGGAGATTCACCTCGCTCCGAAGTTCCATAACCGGCTTTCAAGCCCTTCCGGTGACCCAAATCGATGCACAACGCTCCAAAACTAGCCAATAATTATGCAAACCCATTATTATATGATCAAACACTCATTATAATCCAATTTATAACAATTTCTAACCCCGATCGAAAAGTAGATAAAAATCACCCTCGGGTCCACGCACCCGGATTTCGAAATTTTCGAAGATAAAGTTTACGCATAACCTCACGGACTCAAATATATAATTTACTCTCAACTTCATGCCCAAAATCATGGTCAAAATTCAAGAATACCAATTTCTAGGTTTTTCCTCAAAATCCCAAATTTCTACTACTTTCCATACTTTAATCCGCAATAAAACCATGTATTTAACTTACAAGAGGTGGGATTAACTTACCTCATGATTGATGATCAAATCTCTCTCTTCAAGGGCTCCAAAATCGCCCAACCAAATTGAAAATGTGTGGAAAATGAGTCAAAACTCGTTTTTAAAGAACACACTGCCCAGCCCGACCTCTCGCACCTGCGGTCCACTGATAACTAGGGATTTTGATACATTTTATACTGCTTCTTGCTTATGTTTTGATTAGAAATTTGTACAAAATAGTCCCAAAAAGGCTCACAAGTTGTGCTTGATTGCAGGTTTGATCAACAAATTGACAAGATGTCAAAGATTGGCTCAAAAAGGAGTGAAACTTGCACAAGTACCAAGACAAGACAAGCTCAGGCAAAGCAGGCTCAATGCGGCCGCACACCATTCTGTGCGGTTCGCACAAGTGAGGTTCAGAGAGGTGGATCCAGGACAACAGGCAATGCAACCACATGAGATTTAATGCGGTCTGCATTGGAGTCACTGTGGCCGCACTCGATTTAGTGCGGTCCGCAAAACCAAGGATCAGAGAAGTGCCAGTTTGGAGATTGAAGCCAGTGTGGTCCATGCTCCATTTCATGCGGACCGCAATAGAAGCCACCACAGCCGCACTCGATTCTGTGCGGTCCGCATTGCCCGAGTTTAGAGGGATGAATTTTAAGTCAAGAGCCTTAGTGCGACCGCACGTGATTTTGTGCGGTCCGCACCAGCCCCGCAGGGGTATTTTTGTCTAGATTTTTCAGCTTAGTATAAATTGCTTCTTTTCCCACTTTTAGGTCATCAGATAGTTTTGGTACTGGGCTGCACTCGTGACTTCGAATATTTTAGCTATTTTGAATAATTTTAGCTTTATTTCAACATTGAATCTTCTAGTTTATCTTAGCAATTAATTAATATGAGTTTTTCTTCATCTATTTCTTTGTTTTCTTCTCTAACTATGAGTAGCTAGACCTATAAGCTAGGGTTGTGGCTCAACCCTAGTATAGGTAATTGATGGGTCTTGTATTTTAGGGATAGATTGACTATGGGTATTTGATATTTGGGCTAATTTCATATTTAATTGCTGAATTGGTGGTTGCAAACACTAGTTTGTGTTTAGTTGACTTTGGCTCTTCTTGAGAAAGAGAGCCTAAGTCTCTGAAATTGGTCTAACAAGGAATTGAGGCGTACTCAAGATATTGATAGCCCCAATTAAAGGGTTAAACCTAGAGATAGTAATACCCGACTTGAACCTTGATTGCTTGTGCAAATTTGCATACTCAATTGGTCTTGAGAAAGTTAATTCGGGCAAAATCACTCGAACCACCAAGAGGTGTAGAGTGGTAAAATCGTGCAATGGTTATATTATACTCCCCAAATATGTTAATCATGCCTTAGACTCAAGTATCCGTCAATTGACTACTTAGGCGAAAGTCACTACCCTAGTGCATTTTAACCATTTGAACAACTCGCAATAGTTTACTCTTAGCTTATTCTAGTTTAATTTAGCATTGTAGTTTGATAAAATTAGAAGTAAATCAAAAACCCAAAAATGTTAAGAAGTGCAATTTGGAACACATACACAACTCCACTTTAGACAGACACTCGACTCCAACTTCTAGCTCCCTATGAAAATCGATCCTGACCTTAATCGGGTAAAAGGTGCTTCTACCCTCTCTCGTTACTTAATAGTAGTGTAGGGTTGGACTCGATCACTTTTTAGCGCCGTTACCGGGGAGCTAACAGTTTTTGCTATCTATCTAAGTAGTTTTGTGTATTGTTCTTCTTTCCTTCTTTGTTACTAATTTTGTTTGTGTCACAACTCAGGTACCAAATGGCAGCGAACAACGCTAATGACCTGTTTGGAAATGTGATTGCGGGGGAGGAGGTAGATGATGTCGGAGATGATGAGGTGCCTCTTGTACCTTAAGGATAATGTAGAAGCCGCCTGGCTAATGCTAATGTTAATGACAATATCCCAGACCCTCCTTCACCACCTCTAAGAGTGGCTCCTAGAATGCTTCCAAACCAAGGCTATGCAAGTGCTATTGTCCCACCCTGAATCCGGGCGGGCAATTTTAAAATAACCAATATGATGTTGACCTTACTAGAGCAATGTGGGTATTTCACGTGCGCTGCAAATCAAAATGCTTACAAACATCTCAAAGGGTTCGTGGATACATATTGGGGGAGCAAGCAAACTAATGTGTCCGAGGATGCTCTTAGGTTGAGACTCTTCCCATTCTCACTTAGAGGGAAGACATTGGATTGACTCGAGCGACTTCCCAACCATTCCATCACTACTTGGGATGAATTGGCAGATAAGTTCATTGCAAATTTTTTCTCACCAGGGCATATGACTACATTGAGAGATGATATCTTGGCATTCAATCAAGAGCCCACGGAACCTTTGCATGAGATTTAGGAGCGTTATAGCACAATGGTGAAGGAATGCCCCAACAATGATATGACCGAGGTGATGATCCAACAAACTTTCTACCGGGGTATTAACACCACAAACCAATGCATAGTGAACCAACTTGCTGGGGACAACTTCATGAAGCTTTCGTATGATGAGGCTTGTGACATTCTTGACGAGATGGCTGACACTTCTTTCGCTTGGCAAAGTAGAGCCAATGTGCCCCAGGGTGACCCCATGGTTATTCATTTGCACACGGAATTACATGATCATGGGCAGGCTATAGTTGAGTTGACAACTACAATAAACCAACTAGCAAAGGCACAGTTGCAACAAGTTCAAAATCCTCGCCAAGTGAATGCCATGGAGGATGTTAACATGCTTGTCAACAAAAGAAGACAAAGAGGTCAACAGAACCAAGGGAATTTGGAGCAATTTGACAATGATTGTGGTGGATTTCAAAATGATGGTTATGATGAACAAAGTGAAGAGGTGCAATACGTGAATAATTATCATGGACAAAGAGGCAATTCTTCCAACCAACAACAATGGATACCCCAAGGTAATTGGGGCAATCAACAACAAGGCAATGGTAACTGGGGGAACAATAACCAAAAAAACAACTGGGGCAGTCAGAACAACAATCAAAACAACCAAGGAAATTGAATGGTAGTAACAACAATTGGGGTGGTAATAACAATCAAGGTGGATGGAACAATGGAAACCAAGAAAACTGGGGGCAAGGCTTTCAAAGGCCCCCAATGTACCAACAACCGAACAATCCACCCCCATTTCCATCTCAAGGTCCTAGTTCTTCTAGAAATAAATATGGGTAGAATTGAAATGATGTTCGAATAGATGATGATATAGAATGCGGACTCGGATGCTCAGTTAGCTTCCCACAATACCTCTATCAAAAACTTGGAGGTGCAGTTAGGCCAAATCTCACAGTCTTTAAATACTCGCCCTAAGGATGCTCTACCAAGTGATACAGTAGTGAACCCGAAGGGTGAGAACAATCATGTTATGGCGATAACAACAAGAAGTGGGAGAGACAGTGATGTGAATGCCTCCAAACAAAAGCAAATTGTGGATGATGATGTTGAGTTGCAAGAAGATGAAGTTCCTTCGGTGGTTGAAAATGTGACTAATGAAAATGTGAATGAAGAAGTGAGGATTGATATTCTAGATGTCGAGGTGGAAACACAAAATGATGTGAACTCATCTAGGGAACACATAATAGACATGCCGGAGCCAGTTATGCCTAAACCCAAGGCTCCTTTGCCAAGGCCACCTCCACCTTATCCTCAAAGGTTTGCGAAGCAGAAAAATGAGATCAGTTCAAAAAGTTCATTGACATGATGAAGAGCTTATCCATCAATATGCCTTTAGTGGAGGCTCTTGAACAAAAGCCGGGCTATGTTAAATTCATGAAGGACTTGGTAACAAAGAATCGGTCTATGGATTGTGAAACTATAAAGATAACTCACCAAGTTAGTGCAATAGTGCATTTAATGGCCCCGAAGCTTGAAGATCTCGGTGCTTTCACCATTCCTTGCACCATTGGGAGTGCAAAATTTGCTAAAACTCTATGTGATTTGGGGGCTAGTATCAAATTAATGCCCTATTCCATTTTCAAGACTTTGGGTATTGGGCAACCTAGGCCGACTTCCATGAGATTACAAATGGTGGATAGAACGATAAAGAGACCATTGGGTATTATTGATGATGTGCTTGTCTGGGTGGACATATTTATCTTGCCAACTGACTTTGTGATCTTAGATTATGAGGTATATTATGAAGTTCCTATCATTTTAGGGAGACCTTTCCTTGCTACGAGGAAGGCCTTAGTTGATGTGGAAGCAGGGGAAGTCACCTTCCGGGTGGGTGATGAAAAAATGATCTTTCATGTTTGCAAATCAATGAAGCAGCCTAACAGTACCGAGGTGTGCTCTTTTGTAGACCTTGTCACAACAGTGATAGTTGATGACACTAGTGCAATGATCAATGTGGAGGACCCTTTGGAGGCCGTATTGTTGAATCTTGATGTCAATGATGATGAGGGCCGAGTGGAGTGCGTAAATGCTTTACATGGAATGGGCTCTTACTCTTATGAGCCTAGTAAATTATCTTTGGACCTTGAGAATAGAAAGACTTCACCAACTAAACCTTAAATTGAGGAGCCTCCGGTGTTGGAGTTGAAGCCACTGCCTCCACACCTCAGGTATGAGTTCTTAGTCTCATATTCTACTTTGCCAGTTATTCTTTCTTATTACCTTACTAACATGCAGGTTGATGCCACATTGGCGGTACTTCAAAAGCAGAAAAGGCAATTGGATGGACTTTAGCTGATATTCGAGGGATAAGCCCCGTATTCTGTATGTACAAGATTATTCTGGAAGATGATGCAAAGCCCTCCTTGAATCATCAAAGGAGGTTGAACGAGGCATTGCAAGAAGTTGTGAAAAAGGAGATGATCAGGTGGTTGGATGCCATAGTTGTGTACCCCATCTCTGATAGCTCTTGGACTTCACCGGTGCAATGTGTTCCAAAGAAGGGTGGCATGACCGTGGTTGCAAATTCACAAAATGAGTTGATTCCTACTAGGACCGTCACCGGTTGGAGTGTATGCATGGATTACCGCAAGTTGAATAAAGTGACCCGCAAGGATCACTTCCCTTTGCCTTTTCTTTATCAGATGTTATACCAACTTGCTGGGCATGCCTTCTACTGTTTCTTGGATGGGTATTTTGGATACAACCAAATCTTGATTGCTCCGGAAGATCAGGAGAAGACCACATTCACTTGTCCATATGGCACCTTTGCCTTTTCGAGGAAGCCTTTTGGGTTGTGTAATGCACCGACTACATTTCAACGGTGTATGATGGCCATTTTCACTGATATGGTGGAAGGCATTTTGGAGGTGTTCATGGATGACTTTAGTGTTGTGGGAGACTCATTTTATCAATGCTTGAAGAATCTTGATAGAGTTTTGGCCCGTTGTGAAGAAACCAATCTTGTTCTTAATTTGGAGAAATGCCACTTTATGGTGGAAGAGGGCATAGTTCTTGGGCATAAAATTTCAAAGCATGGTATTGAGATAGACAAAGCAAAAATTGATGTGATTTCAAGGCTCCATCCCCTACATCTGTCAAGGGAGTTCGAAGTTTTCTTGGGCATGCGGGGTTCTACTGGAGATTTATTAAAGACTTTTCGAAGGTAGTGAATCCCTTGTGCAAGTTGTTGGAAAAAGATGCCAAGTTTGTGTTTGATGAAAAATGTATGCAAGCCTTTTAACTTCTCAAGCATAAGTTGACCACCACTCCTATCATTACCGCACCTAATTGGAGCTTGCCCTTTGAGCTCATGTGTGATGCGAGCGATGTTGCGGTTGGGGCGGTTTGGGTCAAAGAGTGAACAAAATGTTTCATCCGATGTACTATGCAAGCAAGACAATGAATGATGCTCAAGTGAACTACACGGTGCCCCCTGAGAAAGAACTTTTGGCTATTGTGTTCGCAATGGAGAAATTTCAGCCATATCTCATGGGTGCCAAGGTTATAATCCATACTGACCATGCCGCACTCCGGTACTTGATGACGAAGAAGGATTCCAAAGCTAGACTAATGTGATGGGTCTTGTTACTTCAAGAGTTTGGTTTGGAGATAGTGGACCGGAAGGATAGTGAGGACCAAGTGGTGGACCACTTGTCCCGCTTGGAGGAGGAGGGGAGGCCTCGTGACGGCGTAGAGATCAATGATTCATTTACCGACGAACAACTCATCTCGGTGTTAATGAATGAGATGCCATGGTTTGCCGATGTTGCTAATTTCCTTGTGACTGGTATAATCCCGTGTGAGCTCTCTTCTAACCAAAGGAAGGAGCTCAAGCGGGATAGTTTGGATTTCTATTGGGATGAGCCGTACTTGTTCAAGATTTGCACGGATGGTGTGATCCGAAGGTGTGTCCCGGAGAAAGAGCAAGTGAGTATCTTGGAGGCTTGTCATTGCTCTCCCTATAGTGGCAATCATGGCGGGGCGAGGACGGCTTCCAAAGTTCTTAGTTGTGGCATTTATTGGCCAACTTTGTACAAAGATGCAAGCAAACTAGTGAAGAGGTGTGATGAATGTCAAAGAGCGGGTGGAATTTCGAAGAAAGATGAGATGCCTCTCAATACCATTCTTGAGGTTGATATTTTTGATGTATGGGGCATGGATTTTATGGGCCCGTTTGTTAGCTCGTGTGGGAACACATACATTCTTGTGGTAGTGGACTATGTTTCAAATTGGGTTGAAGCCATGGCTTTACCCAACAATGAGGCCCGGAGTGTTGTTGCATTTCTCAAGAAGAGCATCTTTACAAGGTTTGGCACTCCTCGTGCAATCATAAGTGATGAGGGGTCTCATTTTTGCAATAGAACTTTTGACACTTTACTTTCAAAGTATGGTGTCAATCACAAAGTTTATACTCCCTATCATCCTCAAGCAAGTGGTAAAGTTAAAGTCTCCAACAGGAAAATCAAAAGCATATTATCAAAGACGGTCAATGCAAATAGAACCGATTGGTCAAAGAAGTTGGATGACGCTCTATGGGCTTATAGGGCTTCTTACAAGAATCCGATTGGTATGTCTCCGTATCGGTTGGTTTTTGGAAAAGCTTGCCATCTACCGGTTAAGTTAGAGCACAAAGCCATGGGGGCTTTGAGGAAGCTAAATCTTGAATGGGATATTGCAGCAAATCTTCGTGTGGAGCAACTTAATGAACTTGATGAATTCCAATTCCATGCCTAATCCAGTTCGTCCTTGTACAAGGACAAGATGAAGTACCTTCATGATAAATATGCTCGTAGCAAGGAGTTCAAAGTTGGTGATTTGGTTCTCTTGTTCAACTCTCGGTTACGTCTATTTACGGGAAAGCTTATATCAAAATAGAGCGGACCTTTAGAAGTGGTGTGTGTGACCCCGTTTGGTGCTCTTGATTTAAAGAATAAAAATGTGGAAGTTTTTAGAGTGAATAGGCATAGGGTCAAACACTACTTGGGAAAAATTGATGACAGCCACGTGGTGGCACTTCTTCATCTCAAATGATTTGATGGTAACCTGCGTCGTGCCGCACGTTAAATCAGGCACTTCTTGGGAGGCAACCCATGTGTTTTTCTTCTTATTTTCTTTGATTTTCATGGTAGTATAGGATTTATTTTTGGACTAACTAGTCGTGATATGCTACAGGATTGTGTTGATGCAGTGCAGGACATAGTGAAAAAAAGTGTTCCAGTCTCTGAAGTTTTCAATGCGGACGCACTACATTTAGTACAGACCGCACTGATGAAGGATGAAATGTCCAACTTTCTGAAGTTTGCCACCGTGGCCGCATTACATTTTGTGCGGTCCGCGGTGGACTACTGCGGCTGCATGGCATTTTGTGCGGACCGTAGTGGGTTGCCTTCTCAAACTTGAAACATGCTGTGTGGTGCGGACCGCAGTCCATTTTGTGGGATCCGCACTGGGTTGGTAAGCTGGGCCCCAGGTCCTTTTCTATAAATAGGGCCTCAGGCCCTCCTGTTACACTTTTCGATATCTTTACTCTCAAAGCCCCTAAGAACACTGTTCTTCATCCCTTTTGCTCGTAACTAGCTACTATGAATCATTAATCATCACTAAATCTCACATCTGGTAACTTGTCTTCTTTTTTATAATTGCTTTAATTTTGTTATTCTCCTTTACTTTTTGTTTTTCTTGTCTATTATTTTATTCTTCCCGTATTTTCTTTGATTGTTAGGTTAGGGTAGTTGACTTCTTGATTAAAGTAGAATTAGGTAGTTAAAATCACTAGGAAAACACTTAGGGACCATTATTAGGTGTGAAATTGGACTTAAATTCAAAATACATTGAACCCTAAGTGAGTGTTGCTTTTGGGCACTCAGTGCAGACCGCGGTCGATTCTGTGCGGTCTGCGGTACATTAATGCGCTCCGCAATGACATTTTGTACGGACCGTATTGATGAGTGTCTGTAATCTAATCTTCAGGGACTGCGGCCGCACTACATTTTGTGCGGTCCGCATTGCCTGGATACAGAGAGTGGGTAGTCTGAACCCCACCTCTGTGCAGACCGCATTGCCATTTTGTGCGGTCCGCATTGGCCTTTGTGTGGCCACACTCCATTTTGTGCGATCCGCACTGTGTCACCTCTGCAACTGTCTGCAACTTTTTCTTTTCTGCAACTCTGATCTTAATTGTTTTTACTGATACTAACAAGCCTAATAGATGATGTTTGCAGACAATGGTGAAACAAAGAGGCAATGGTTCTAAACAAGCTGGTTGAGGTGACTCCTTCCGGGGAGGGAAACAAAAAATGGTAAGATTTACTGCTCAAGCCCGACAAAGCATTAAAAACATGAGGAAGATGATTAAAGCTGCTGATAGGGCTATTGACATGTCTGGGAGTGAGTACGAGCCCTCCCGGGAGATATCTTCAGACTCAATACCAGAGTACATCCCTGACTGGCCGGAGAGAAATAGACTAAGAGACACTCCTCCCACTTCCCCCGCTGCCCAAGTGTCAATAAATGTATCTTCTGGGTCGTTTGAGGGCTCAGCTGAAGGCAGTGGGGATAAATACTCCACCTCTCCCACAGCTTCATTATCCAGTGAAGAGGTAAGTAGGAGAAGGGGGTGAGCACCAGGTTGGTGGGGTAGAACGAACTAGGAACCCGGAGGTGTGGCAAGACCGGTTTGTGAGCGAGGTAGCTTATCACAAATTTAGGGAATGGTAGCCGGTGAGGAAGTTGATCCCGTAGAGGAGCTTTGTTGATAGAGACTTATTACCTCACAATCCCAATGTGAGGAGGCAATTTAGGGAGAGAGTTGGCTGGGAGTATTTCTTGAACAACTTTGAGGATGCAAACGAGCACCCGGTCAAGGAATTCTATACCAATGTTGCCCACATCAAAAGGGCTCAAAAGTGACATAGGTGCGAAATCTGAAGGTGCTTTTTGACGGAAAAACAATAAATGATTACCTCGTCTTTGATGAGGAACTGTATATGGAAAAGATTGAATTGGGCGAGGAGGTCCGTCCTTGGTTGGCACAGTATCTGGCAATCCTAGGTACCACCCCCGATTGGCTAAATACGGGAGTGAAAATTTTGAGAAGAAGTCTGAATTTCGAAGCCAAGGGGTGGGAAATATTTGTGTGCAACATATTGGACCCTACTATTCATGACAACTCCCTCCCTTTTCATCGGGCAGTTTTGGTGGCATCGATCATGGCGGGGTACCCGATTAATGTCGGGAGGGTAATGTCTCGAGTAATTACGCAGGTAGTCAGTGAGAGTGACAGAAACTATCCCTTCCCCAGCTTCTTGACCATGCACTTCAGGTACCTCAAAGTTGAAAAGAGGCCATTTGATATAAAGGTAAAAGCGAAGGCCCCGTTCTCATGGTACAGTATGCAGGGTGATGACAACTCAAAGAGCAAGAACTTCAAGGGAGCAGCTACTGCTCCAATTGGATAGTCTGAAGAGCCAGTTGTAGTAGTGGCTCCTACTCAGCCTGCCTCCACCTCCGCAGACATTCCTCCTGGTCCATCCACTTTAGCAGATCCCGAGATACCCTCTTCCCGAGCCTACCAAGTGACTACACATCGACTGAGCCAGGCTCTTCTCAGAATTAACAACTGGATATAGATAGCTTCATCTAAGTTGTCTATCCTCACTACTACAGTGGAAGCTCAGTCGGCACCTCCGCCTCCGTAGGTCTCCCAGTCTATCGAGGATGCCCTCAAGGAGATTCTGGCCAACCAGAAGAAAATCCTTAACACCCAAAAAGTGCTCACGGATGTTGTTGATTCACACAGTAAGGCTCTTAAGGAGCTTGCTAAGGAGCACAAGAAGTTGAGGAAGACGCAAGCTTCGAAGGAGTCCGTAAAGGCACTGAGGGCTGAGGTTGATAGGATGAAGGCAGATCATCTGCCTTTGGACTTATTGCTACAGGACCCGCTACCAACAACTCATCTCCAGCATGAGTAGTCCCAGAGGCCTCCCAAGAGGAAGATGATGATTCCCCAAGCAGACGATGCAGTCATCCAGTTGGCAGACCCACCAGAGACTTCATCCAGTCAGCCACAAGATGCACCTCAGGAGCCTGTCCAGGTCTAGGCCTAGGTCCCAGCAGTAGAGCAGCATGCTATAGGGAACCAGTATGAGGTCCAGAGCATATTGAGGACCCAGGGGCCACTCAAGAGCCCATGCAGATAGACGGGCCATAACGAGTCTCTATATCCTTTCCCATTTTCTTTTTTGGTGCTTATTTGGTTTAGTTGGCATTGGGGACAATGCCATCTTTCATTTGAGGGGGTAGGCCCTACTTTTATGGATTAGGGTTATTGCATATATTAGACAGTTTTTATGCTTTCTTTATTTTTCATCTTTGGTTTGTATATAATTTTCATTTCGTTACATTTCTCGTACTTTTATTTTACTTTGGGTTTGTATATAAAGTTATGTTATATTGTACATATTCATCCCAACTATTGTATATTCGATTAAATCCCCTCTTGTATATATTCATTTTACTTTCCGCAATTTTTCTTTCTTAGCTTCTTATTTATGTTCGTAGCTTCTTGTTCTGAACATTTGCAATAAACCTTTGGTTTTCTTAATGCCACAGTTCTTTCCAAAGGTGGAGTTTGTGTGAAACAGGTGGCTCTTCCCAATGATGGATGGCGTGACAACCTTCTTAAGGGTTTGAGTCCATTTTTCTTTTTGCTTTTTAGTAGTTAGTGGTAAGGGTACCTCAAGCAAAGTTTCACTTGGGCCTAGCACATTTGCCTTTGATCTCATGGTCAAAAACAAATTGTTGTGTTTAGGATGGTAAAAGTCGTGGCCTTGAGACTCTCGTGTTGACCGATAATCATCAAGTGGTTTTTCGGGACCATTGTGTACTCAAATCTTATCTAAGGTCGTTGTGGTCCCCCGACTCTGTGTCTTTAGAAATCCCATAGCTTGTGGTGAGAAATTGTATTGCAAGTCCAAGTCCCGAGCCATTGGTCTAGAACTTGCCCTGAATGTTTGTTGTTGAGGCGAAATCCTAAGTGAATTTTGACCTGAGACATGATTATAGGCTATCCTTGGTCCAAATGATAAGTTGGAACACTTTCATAACCTAGCAATGATAAGATCCCTAGTCAACCCTTTTGAGCCTTAAACCTTTTTCCTTCAAAGAACCATGATACAAGCCTTTACCCGTTCTACAAGATACCCTCTCTTGTCACCCGATCTTTCCTTTAGCACATGAAAAAAGTATAAGTTTGGAGGGAGAGACGAGGATGGCAACAAAGTGGTAAAAAGGTACAAAATAAAGAAAAGGAAAGGCAATGAAAAAGAAAGAAAAGCAAAAAGACAAAAAGAATGGTCAAAGTAGAATTGAATAAAAAAGGGGATTCAAGAAAAGCAAAGAATGAAAAGTGTAGAAAATTGAGAAAGGAGAAAAGATTTGAAATGTACAAGAAAAAGTGACAGTGTGTTTCTCTAACCCCTTAGAAAGAATTGAAAAGACTCAAAAAGTCAAATGAATTTGAGCCAAAATGAAACAAAAAAAGTGCTTAAGGGAATATGGAACCTACTTAGACCAAACATTACCTACTCTAAACCAAAAGCCTTCATATGTCTCCACAAAATCTCTATATGATCTTGAGTTGAATGAAACTTACATTAGTGGTGACTCACATAAGGGTCAAGCATATGGTACTTAGAGCCGGACTCGTGACTTTTCCTTGAGAGAGATGAGTGATTTTCCATTAACCTCATTCTGAGTGCTACTATTCTAAAGGTGAGGTTTGCTTAGGGAGAATTGAAGATGTGTGAGTTTGGGTTCCACAATGACCAAAGTAATAGAAAGAGTTCTTTGATGTGTTGAGTCAACTCTTGATGCTCTTGTGTCGCACTTAATCCATGGTGTTTCAAAGAGTAAAATGTTGTTAATGATTCTTTGTATTGAGGGCAATTGTTAGTCCCAATTGATGCTAGATGAGGGTACTTTAGGACATCTGAATCTTCTTGGAAGTTTCCTTAAGGGTTGAGTCTTATTTTGTTTGCTTGAGGACAAGCAAAAGCTTAAGTTTGGGGGAGTTGATAACTAGGGATTTTAATACATTTTATACTCCTTCTTGCTTATGTTTTGATTAGAAATTTGTACAAAATAGTCCCAAAAAGGCTCACAAGTTGTGCTTGATTGCAAGTTTGATCAACAAAGTAACAAGATGTCAAAGATCAACTCAAAAAGGAGTGAAACTTGCACAAGTACCAAGACAAGACAAGCTCAGGCAAAGCAGGCTCAATGCGGCCGCACACCATTCTGTGAGGTCCGCACAAGTGAGGTTCAGAGAGGTGGACTTCCAGGCCAACAGGCAATGTAGCCACATGAGATTTAATGCGGTCCGCATAGGAGTCACTGCAGCCTCACTCGATTTAGTGCGGTCCGCAAAACTAAGGATCAGAGAAGTGCCAGTTTGGAGATTGAAGCCAATGCGGTCCGCGCTCCATTTCATCCGCCGCGACTTATAAACCACTCTCGAACCGAAGATCGGACTGCACTAGAAGCCACCGCGACCGCACTCGATTATGTGCGGTCCGCATTGCCCGAGTTTAGAGGGCTGAATTTTAAGTCAAGAGCCTTAGTGTGGCCGCACATGATTTTGTGCGGTCCGCACTAGCCCCGTAGGGTATTTTTTCCAGATTCTTCAACTTAGTATAAATAGCTTATTTTCCCATTTTTAGGTCATCAGATAGTTTTGGTACTGGGCTGCGCTCGTGACTTAGAATATTTTAGCTATTTTGAGTAATTTTAGCTTCATTTCAACATTGAATCTTCTAGTTTATCTTAGCAATTAATTAATATAAGTTTTTCTTCATCTATTTCTTTGTTTTCTTCTCTAATTATGAGTAGCTAGACCCATAAGCTAGGGTTGTGGTTCAACTCTAGTGTGGGTAATTGATGGTCTTGTGTTTTAGGGCTAGATTGACTATGTGTGTTTGATATTTTGGCTAATTTCATGTTTAATTACTGAATTGGTGGTTGCAAATACTAGTTTGTGTTTAGTTGACTTTGGCTCTTCTTGAGAAAGAGAGCCTAAGTCTCTGAAATTGGTCCAACAAGGAACTGGGGCGTACTCAAGAGATTGATAGCCACAATTAAAGGGTTAAACCTAGCGATAGTAATACCCGACTTGAACCTTGATTACTTGTGCAAATTTGCATACCCAATTGGTCTTGAGAAAGTCAATTCGGGCAAAATCACTCGAACCACCCAGAGGTGTAGAGTGGGTAAAATCGTGCAATGGTTATATCATACTCCCCAAATATGTTAATCATGACTTAGACTCAAGTATCCATCAATTGACCACCTAGGCGAAAGTCATTACCCTAGTGCCTTTTAACCATTTGAACAACTCGATAGTTTACTCTTAGCTTATTCTAGTTTAATTTAGCATTGTAGTGTGATAAAATTAGAAGTAAATCAAAAACCCAAAAATGTTAAAAAGTGCAATTTGGAACACATACACAACTCCACTTTAGACAGACACCTGACTCCAACTTCTAGCTTCCTATGGAAATCGATCCCGACCTTAGTCGGGTAAAAGCTACTTCGACCCTCTCTCGCTACTCAATAGTAGTGCAGGGTTGGCCTCAATCATCCTCCTGCCACTTCTACGGGTCCGCACCCGCGGAAATTTTCATCGCAGGTGCGGTCTCAACTAAACTCGACTCCGTCCGCTTCTGCGGAGCCCGGATTGCTCCGCGGTCTCGCTTCTACGGGAGCTGCATCGCACTTGCAGCCCCAGCCTAGCCTAGTCCATTCCATTTCTGCGACACCAAGGCTGCTTCTGCGGCTCCGCACCTGCGGTCCAAGCCTCGCAGGTGCGGTTACACCAGAAGGCAGCTGCTTCATTCCTTCTTCAAATTCCAAATTTGATCAGTTAACCATCTGATATCCATCGAGGCCCTCGGGACCTCATCCAATCACACAAACCAGTCCCATAACATAACACGGACCTGCCCGTGGCCTCAAATCACATCAAACAACGCTAAAATCACAAATCGCACTCCATTTCAAACTCGATGAACTTTAGAACTTTGAACTTCTTCATTCGATGTTAGAAACCTATCAAATCACATCTGATTGACCTCAAATTTTGTACACAAGTCATATTCGACATTACGGACCTACTCCAACTTCCGAAATCGGAATTCGACCCCGATATCAAAAAGTCCACTTCAGTCAAGCTTTTCAAAAACCTTCAAATTTCTAACTTTTGCCAAATGACTCCAAAATTACCTACGGACTTCCAAATCCACTTCCGGTCGCGCTCCCAGTACTAGAATCACCATACAGAGCTATTCTCAGACTCGGAATCTCAAACGGACATCGATAATATTGAAATGCACTTCAACCCAAACTTATAAAATTCTTCCAAAATGCTAACTTACACAATAGGCGCTGAAACGCTCCCGGTTTATCCAAAACCCGATCCAGACATACGTCCAAGTTCAAAATCATCATATGAACCTGCTAGAACCTTCAAATCCTGATTCCGAGGTCGTTTACATAAAAATCCAACCTTGGTCAATTTGGCCAACTTGAAGCTTTCGAAATGAGAATTTTCTTTCCAAATCAACCCCGAACTTCCCGAAATTCAATTTCGACCACATGTACAACTCCTAATACCCTAAGTGAAGCTGCTCATGGCCTAAACTGCTGAACGGTGCGCTAGGGCTCAAAACGATCAGTCGGGTCGTTACATTCTCTCCCACTTAAACATACGTTCGTCCTCGAACGTGCTAAGAACTGTGTTGGAGTTGTCCGAAATCACCGTTTAACACCTCGTGTACCTACCCATGCTACCACAACTCTGTTGAACACATTAGCTTGAGAAAATATGAAGATATTCTCTTTTATTTAGGTAAATAAGCTTTAGAGCCCAATTCCAACATCCGAAATTCTCTTCCAGGCCTGCTTCGAACATACGAACACCGTATAAATCACTACATGATACATCGGCACATGATTGCATACCTTTGGTGAATTCACACTATGCACTGTATAACTCACATGCCCATAATAACATCCTCTTATAACAATACCTGAAACTCTACGAATCTGATGCTCCCAATGAACCTCATGACATATATGAGTTTTGCCCCAACTTTTGCAATACCGCCACGACGGAAGAGGTGTGTAGAAATTCATAACCAACTGCTGGGTCGACCAATCGTTGAAGCTATACTCCTGACAAGAATCATTACCTCATTCTGAACCAAATAATGGAATTTGCTCTTTAATATACTTTATATAATCCGATCGCACTGATCCTAGATCCAACAATCTTGTCTAACCCCATACAATATACTCAGGCAATAAGCCACCCCAAACATGACCAAAAGTCTCATATGATGCCAAAGTGTGCCGATATGCAAAAACTTGAACGTGATACATAAGGAAATCGAACTCTGGAAGGAACTACCCAACTCACACACTAATTAGACAACCGAAAAGGTGTTATAAACCTTCCTAAAAAAATGGGAAACAAACACACAAAATAGAATATAGGGGATTGTACCCAACATCACATTGTTGCGGCGTGCAACCCGATCCAAAAAATGTACCCGTGGCGGCGTGCCACCTGATCCACATACAAAATCCATACAAGGAGATACACACCGAGCTCGAGTGCTCATTACTACAAAATACCGAATATCGGCCACAAGCACGCTAAGTGCATAATACCATTCCTGAGAAGACAGACAGCGCCACACGATACAAAACTCAAGCACAACTAAGGTGCGATACATGATCCGAATCTCGAGAGCCATCCTGCTCCCATAACACCATCGCTACGCGGAACCTCAACATATATGAAATTTATCAAGCCTTTTCACAACTCACACGGCACAATATAATATTACATGAAATAACCGATGATGAAACGACATCCAACATTTGGATACTCCTCCATAAGGAGTGTTATGCTGAAATGGACACATCTGGCCTGGTGTAGAGCTTATATTCATATTTAAATCCATTCACAGACCTCAAGCCGATTCTGATCACACCACACCAGGCTAATAACCTTTCAAGGGTCCATAATAACCCTCTTTTCCCATAACACGAAAGAACAACCATCATAACCAGGACAAGCTTCCACAGTTCACAACCAAATAAATTGAGCGCTCTCCAGGTATAAATTCTCAAATTAGTGATATTACCACCATCTTCACACTAGCTGCAAAGCAAATCAAGTATCCATAACCAGGATGCAAAGCCTCCGACACAATATACTGATCTCAGGTAACGCTGAAGACAATACCAGCTTACTCCAAACATCTAAATCCCCTACATACTCATCCGAGCTCGTGACATATTTGTCAACACCGAACCACAACCTTGGTCCTCGCTTTCAAATTTCATACAACTTACTGCACTTTACACGCCAATATGCGATAGTATAAGAATTTCATCATAGCTCCTGAACCACTAATAGGGTAAACACTTCATCACATAGAATCCTTTTACTCACCACATTCCAAGAGAGCCATAGCAACACACGAGTGAATTCTCATAACCTTAGAAAATTCAAATCCTCAAATAGTGGTCTAAAGCACAATATCCCTTCCAGGATCTGCCTACACATAATAGGCCATAATACTTGAATACTTCCAAATTAAATCAATTATGGGGACCGTCAAGCCTCGCACCTGCCATCACAAATCACGTGAGTAACTCAACACACTGAAGGAGCTGATCATTGCTAGCATCATGCCGATTCAACTATTGCTAACCGATCCGACTTCTTCTAATTTTTCCTTCTTGACTTAGAAATACTACTAGCTCCATTCAAAACATAGCGAACTTAATCCGCACTCGCCCTGAGTGACCCCATTCACAAGAACACATTGTCTCAAAACCCACAAAACGATTCATACCCTCCTTGTGTGCGTAATCACGTCTTGAATTGGTATACCCATTCTGACTTAGTCCCTAATAATAATCAACTCCAAGGCTCTTCTAGCACATGAACACTTACTCAATGAAGTACCTGACTGAATCACTTTCCTTGTAAATCACCTTCGTACGAAGCATAAGTCCTAAATCTTCCCAAAGCCAAATCATGATTCAATAAGGCCAATTATAGCACACATTTATCAAATCCTTTGCTTAAGTTACCACTTATGTTCTCTTCCCTTAGCCATAATAATCCACCAATATGCCGATAACCGAAAACTTCACCAGTAGATAAACATGCAACCCAAATCGTAGATGGTGGGACTCTCCCACTTAGCTTGGAGCTACCCATTACATAACTCTGGAACCCACCAAGATTCTTTCTTCATCGTCGACCTGATCTTGCACAACCAACTCGCCAAACTCCTCGAAATTCTTCTATTTGACCTTTTATGAACTATCTAGATCACTAACCATATCCATACATTTGACCTCTTGCCGGATAGCCAGTAAAATCCTTCGCAGAAGCTTCGCCAACCACGCGACCGCTGACCTTCTCTTAGGATATAACCCACCCGTGGAAATTACACGCCGACATCTTCCAATGTTATTGCACGGGGTACAATCACTACGACACCAACAACCTATCCTGAGCCCGTGCTCATCCACTAACTGTAATAGTCATTCACTCCTTAGGGTCATCAACTAAATGTGCGACAATATTTCCTAATTCAAAGTCATGATGTATCCTTCTTCATATCAAGCAACTCCTTTCTGTCGTATAATAGCCGTGGACCCAATCACCGTCCACTAAACTCCCAAATCACTCTAAACTTTTCCTCAAGGTGTGTAGTTATCCTGCCACTGAACCCATATGCTACTCTGCCACTCTCCCACTTTGGCCAAGCCCCTCTTCTTTAAGTAACTACTCGACTTACGCTTCTTACGCCTGGCCTTCTAGAAATTTAACCACCGCATGACAGTTACCACATGTCCATCCCCATCCTTCGCTGCCCAGCTGTTGCCTTAAATCACAATCTATCTCTGTAGCACTTGAACCAATAGATAGTTACTCCGTCAACTAAAACCTGAACATTCATAGTCCGATTGTCTTTCCTCCGCCGGAAATAAAATACTGATTCTCTGAATCATGCATTGAGTAAACCTTCTTCCAAGTCCTTCACTGCCCCGACACATAGACAAGTATCCTACCATCACATCAATACTATGCAATAACAATCCATGAGCATAATAACAACCTGTGCATAGCCTCAAAGCTCTCAAAAGTACAGCCACTGAGCTAAAATGATGGAATATCCTTTCGCAAGGCGACGACAATAGTCTAATCAACTATGCGGGGGGAAACATCCTGCACCGCATCTATAGTACCATTTCGACACTCTCAATTCTCGAACGATAGCAAGCGCTTTACGTCGCATAAGATTGAGTAGAAAAGAATCAAAGGCATAAGACTCAAAGGAATCAAACCGCACGATGAGGAATTAGGAAAGGAAGTCTCCTAATAGCCCTGTAGCCTCTCGAGGATAAGTACAGACGTCTCCAAACCGATCCGCAAGACTCTACTAGACTTGCTCATGACTCGTGAGATCTAAGGGAACCTAGTGCTCTGATATCATATTGTCACAACCCAAAATCCATGAAAGGACATGATAGCACTGAACACCTCGGTCAGGCAAGCCAACATTAAATAATTAATTAAACTCTCATTTAATATTTTAGGAACCATAAATTTCCTTTAATTTAATTAGTAAAATGTAATCTTCACTGAATAAATAAAAGTGTTTACAACTTTCAATACTAAATATCCCGTAATCATCCCAAAACCCGGTGTCACAAGTGCATGAGCAATCACTAGGAGAATCAAATGAAATACAACAACTTTCCCAAATACAAGTCAGACAGAAAGTAAATACAGTACTCTGAAAGAACCTCTGCTAGCTGCGGATCGTCTCGAGAGATGCAGCTCACCTAAGTCTCCGTATTAATAATGCTGCTACGCCCACTAGGGATACATGTGCCTATGCAAAAAAAATGCACAACAAGTGTAGTATGAGTACCAAAATAACACGGACCCAGTAAGTATCCAATCTAACCTCGAAGAAGTAGTGGCGAGGGGTCGACTCTGACACTTACTAGTGGTCCAATAATATTAGGTACAGTAAAGGGGTGAATAAACAAGAAACAGAGCAAATATATGAGATAAA
This sequence comes from Nicotiana sylvestris, assembly GCF_000393655.2. Taxonomy (NCBI): domain Eukaryota; kingdom Viridiplantae; phylum Streptophyta; class Magnoliopsida; order Solanales; family Solanaceae; genus Nicotiana; species Nicotiana sylvestris. The sequence goes on along the minus strand of NC_091060.1, from coordinate 163,659,649 downwards.
CAAGTATAAACACGTGATACAATTCCCCTCTTTATAATTTTACTCAATCTCTCAACTAGCAAGTTCCCTCCGTAACTGGAGCATATATATATATATGAAATGCCGAGGCGTACGACCCGATCCAACATAAAAGTAAACTGTGCACTTCTAGAGGGTCAAATGGCGCGAACCATAGATGCATCTACTAACCTACCGAGGCGATAGGCCCACTCCCATGAGAGTAGTAGAAGTAATGTCATGGCCCAAGTTCGCCCTCCGTGAACTGTCATGACGACACCTAGTCTCTACGACTAGGTAAGCCTAACAAATTACAGAAAAGGAAAACAAAATACGAAACTGGCAAAAACTGCAGATAAAACATAATAAAAACATTTAAGATGCCGCTCGACATATACAAATATACACTCTAAACACTAAATCAACCCCCAAAACCCGAAATCTCATGAAATCACAAGCTGTGGATACTACATAGTGTTCTAACTCCAGAATGCCTAATCAAAAGAAAGTACAGAAGGATATAGCTAAAAGAGAGAGTAGAAAGGGACTCCTCGGTCTGCAGATGTGGTAGATATACCTCGAAGTATCTGAAGATTACCTCGTCTCACTGATAGTATGGCTTAGCCGAAGAAACTGGATCTGCACACGAAAAACATGTACAGGAAAGGGCATGAGTACACCACAACGGTACCCAGTAAGTGCCAAGACTAACCTCGGTCGAGTAGTGAGGAGGAAGGTCAGGGCCCTACTGGTTATATATATTTAAATGAGGTAAAACAATATGAAGTGCGACAGTATAATTAAAGGCACTAACAGTCGATAAAGAGTAAAATCACAGACACAATATGCCCAGTACACAGGGATAACAACAGGAGATCTCCTAGGATATCGTCCCATAGTCCCAAACGTAAAGGTACATAGGATCTCCCAGGATATTGTCCCGTAGTCCAAAACATAAATATGTAGGGGAAACTCCCGGAATACCAATCCGTAGTCCCAAAGTAAGTATCCTATACAGGGGAATCTCCCGGGTGTCGTCCCGTAGTCTCAAACGTAAAAGTGTATGGGGATCTCCCGGAATACCGATCCGTAGTCCCAAATTAAACACGCAGGGGGATCTCCCGGGATATTGTCCGTAGTCCCTAAGTAAACACACAATAGTCTCAGAAAGAATTTACAGTTCTATTCACTAATTTAAATAGGAAATTCTACTCTAACGTGCTGTACAGAGTACAAGTAAGCAATTAAAGCATGTAAAACAATTAAATCACATAAGCATGCTTTTCCTAAACTAAACAAGAGGCTTCAAGTACAATTATTGCTCAATTACAAGAAAATGTACATATTTACTTAATGAAAACGGTTTTTTTTTTCAATAATTAGCACGTGTACACACACGTCACCTCACGTACACGATAGTCATATAACATCAACACCAAAATCCTAAGGGGAGTTCCCCCACACAAGGTTAGGCAAACCACTTACCTCGAACCAGCTCAAATCAACTCGAAATCACGTTCTTGCCACGAGTACGACTCCAAATGGCCCAAATCTATTCAAATTAATTGTATAATCTAAATATAACTTCGAGTAACTAAATTAACTAATTAATTCGAAGCTAACACTCAAATTTAAGAAGAATCGCCCCAAAAAGTCCCCCGGACCCATGCCTTGGAATCAGGTAAAATTTACAAATTCTGAACACCCGATCACTTACGAGCACACTCGAACAAAAATCATCAAAATCCGAAGTCAAATCCCACTTAAAACTCAGATTCTCAATTGGGGAACCTTTCTCCCATTTTCAAACTTTTATCCCCCAAATTCCTTAATTAGAAGAGGAAAACAACAATAGATTATAGTTCTAAGATCAAAATCAAGTTAGAAATTGTTACCCAATGATTCTCCTTCAAAAGCCCTCGAAAAATTGTCTCCCACCGAGCTCCAATTCGATTTTTGTGTTATGAAATCTCAAACCCTCGAATTTTCTATATCTGCCCAATGACTTCCGCATCTACGAGCTTCTACGGCTGGGGACTCACACCTGCAAGTTTTCATAAAACGGCCATAACCCGTACCTGTGCTACTTTCTCTACAGATGTGGTCCGCTTCTGTGGTCCAATAACCGCATCTGCAGTCACTGGCCAATAGTGCTAGAATCGCACCTACGACTCACTCCATCGCACCTGCGCCCCGCACATGTGGGCTCCTCACTGCAGGTGTGAAAATACCAAAAGCATCAACCTTTAGATATTGCCTAAGTCCAAAATCACCTCCGTTAAGCATCCGAAACTCACCCAAGGCCCCCAAGACCTCAACCAAACATACCAACCAATCCTTAAACATCATACGGACTCATTCCAACCCTCAAATCACACTAAACAACGCTAAAACCACGAATCACTCTCCAATCCAAATCTAAAGAACTTGAAACTTCAAGAAACCTACAATCGATGCCGAAACCAACCAAACCAAGTTCGATTAACCCCAAATTTTGCCCACATGTCACATTTAACACCGCAGAGCTATTCCAACTTTCAGAATTGGATTCCGACCCTAATATCAAAATCTCACTATCGATGCAGAACTTCAAAATTTCATCTTTCGGCATTTCAAGCCTAAATAAGCTAAGGACCTCCAAAACACAATCCGAACACGGCCCTAGGCCCGAAATCACCCAAAAGAGCTAACAGAATCGACAGAATTCCATTCCGAGGCTGTCCTCACACTACTCTGATGACGGTCCAAATTCTAAAGCTTAAACTCTCATTCTCCAAAACTCAAAACGAATCCTCGCAACAACCCATAATAGCAGAAACAAACACGGGGAAAACAGTTAATATGGGATCAGGGAATTAATTCTTAAAATGACAGGCCGGATCATTACATCCTCCCCCTCTTAAAATATTTGTTCGTCCTCAAACGAGCATAGAGACATACCTGAAGTAGTGAAAAGATGAGTGTAACAGTTGCGTATATCCTGATCGGTCTCCCAGGTCGCCTTTTCGACCAGCTGACCCCGCCACTGAACCTTCACTGATACAGTGTTCTTTGACCTCAGCTTTCAAACCTGCCTGTCCAATATCGCCACCGGCTCCTCAACATAAGATAGATCCTTGTCCAACTAGACTGAACTAAAATCCAACACGTGTGATGGGTCACCGTGATACTTCCAGAGCATCGAAACATGAAATACCGGATGAACTCCTGCCAAGCTGGGAGGTAAGGCAAGCTCATAAGCAACCTCCCCAACACGTCGCAATATCTTAAAAGGACCAATAAACCTCGGACTCAATTTCCCTTTCTTCCCAAATCTCATAACGCCCTTCATAGGCGATACCCGAAGCAAGACACACTCTTCAATCATATAGGAAACATCACGAACCTTCTGGTCTGCGTAACTCTTCTGTCTGGATTGGGCTGTGCGAAGTCTATCCTGAATCACCTTGACCTTCTCCAAGGCATCCTGAACCAAGTCTATGCCAAATAATCTAGCCTCATCCGGCTCAAACCAACCCACCGGGGATCTACACTGCCTACCATACAAAGCCTCATTCGGTGCCATCTGAATGCTGGGCTAATAATTATTGTTGTAGGAAAACTTCGCTAGTGGCAAGAACTAATCCCAGTCATGTGCTTTGAACAACCACTATCCATGAACCATTGGTGACCGTTCCTTTCACTGTTCCCTGCACAAGGAGATTAAGAGTTAGTTTTAGGAACCCAAACAAGTTTGGGTCCCTTATAGTAGGCAAGAGGATGAATAAGAGCTCTCTTAGTCCATGTAGGTAATATGTATTTTTTGTGAGTAAAACCTGGTCCCTCTTTTGTAGTCACCTTTTCAGTGAACACTTTGTTTTTATGAACAGATTGATCCATGTCATGACAATTTTCTTTGAAGTGCCCATTGTTCCCACATTGGGTACAAGGCCAGTTATCAGAGACAGTGACGTACTTGTTGTGAGGGTTTTAAGAAGTTTTCTCCCTTTGGAACCCTATTCCCTACCTGTTTCCACCATTATTAGTGTGCATGACAGTGATAGCTTCTGAGGACCAGGTCCACTTTAAGGACTTTTCAAGATCATTCTTTACTCTTTCCAGATCAGTTTGGAGGTGCTTGTTTTTTTTTTAATTTCAACACACATCCAAGTTCTCATAGCTATCACTATTGTTTCCCTTAGGTTTATAATTACTGCCAAAAGATCATTTTTTTCTTTTCTGAAGTTTTAATGGTTTCCTTATGGTCAATAACTACAACCACTAAGTCGTCTCTAGTTTGTTTAGATTCTCCTAGTTCTAAAGTCAAAGAATCCCTATCCTCCATAAGACTATGATAGGCATCAATTAATACATGAGCTAAAGACATGAGTTTTTTTGGAGAATAGGATTTCAGATTTCTCTCAACATCCCTGAAATTTACCTCTTTGTTGCCATCGCCTTCATCATCATGTAATTGGGCCATCAAAGCAAAAGTTGAGTCATATCCAGTTTCCTTGCCTTCAGCTACCATCATGGAACTATAACCAGCATCAGGTTCATCTTCAGATTCACTAGAGGAATCCCCCCACACTGCAAGAGCCTATTTCACCATATTGTAAGCAGATCGTTTTCTCTTAAAGTCCTTAAAAGGAACCAGGTTCCTCTTAGTTGTTTTCTCATGGTTGTTCTTGGAGAATTCTTGCTTCAAGAGAGGATAATCTTTCATGAAGTGACCAGGCTTCCCACACTTATGACAACGATCATAGTTGTTTGGTTTGTTAGAGCTGCCCCTTTTTAGCATTTCTCCATTTCTTCTGACCATCTTCTAAAATCTTTTGGTTAAGTAAGCCATGTCATTGCCTTCCTCACTTGAGTCATTGTTATTAACTTTGAGTACCAGGTTCTTTTCCTTCTTTGGTTCTCTTCTTTCACTATCTCTCTTCCTCTTCATCTCGTAGGTCTTCAGATTTCCACTAAGCTCTTCTGTGGTCAGCTCCTGCAAGTCTTTTGATTTAGTAATAGCATTCACCTTGCTTTCCCATGGGCTAGATAGAATACTGAGGATTTTCCTCACTAGCTTGTTTCTAGGAATGGTTTCACCAAGTGAGTGTAACTCATTTATGATGGAAGTGAATTTTGTGTACATATCTTGAATAGATTCATCGTCCTTCATCCTAAAGAGTTCATACTCGGTGGTGAGCATATCGATCTTAGACTATTTTACTTAGGTAGTTCCCTCATGAGCTGTTTGCAAAGCTTTCCATATCTCCTTAGCAGTGTCGCAAGCGGAAATCCTATTATATTCTTCAAGTTCTATTCCACACACCATAATCTTCTTGGCACGAAAATTCTTCTCCATCGCTTTCCTGTCTGCGTCAATGTATTCTTTACTAGTTTTTGTCATTGAAAATGGGAGTTTCTTCCAGTACCTTTGTTAGAACATAAGGACCATCACATATGATATCCCATAACTCAGAATCCTCAACCATGTAAAAATTATGCATTCTTGTTTTCCACCACCTATAGTATTGTCCATTGAACCTGGGTGGTCGGTATGTAGATTGACCTTCTTCAAAATTTGGTGGAGCAGCCATAAGGATCCTTTCTAGGGGTTAGCCTTATAGGAGTAACCTGCTCTGATACCAATTGTTAGTTTGTATGAGTCCACCAAATAGTAGAGTACCTGGTCCTCCACGAGATTCTGCTGAGAATGCTAATAAACTGTAAGTAAATGAGACAAGGGATTTTTACGTGTAAAAATCCCACACAAGGGGACCAAAAATCACGACCTACACCTGTAGGCTTTCAAAACTAACTTGTAAAAATCTATTACAAGCCACTTTGTAATGACTCCATTACAAAGAATTCAACTCAACTAACTTGTGGTACTGTTACCACAAGCCACTTTGTGACTCCCTAGTTACAAAGACTTTTACTAACTTATGATGCTCTCACCACAAACCACTTTATCACTCTATTGTTACAAAGGCTTTTGCTTATGACTATACCTAGTCACAACATAAACTCAAAGAGTTTACGGATTTTACAAGAAGATTCCTAATCAACGCTTCTAGCTAAGCAATTTAGGAAATACAATAAGTACAATAAGAAAGTTACAACTCAACTAAGGACAACAAAATACTAATGTTAGGAACTGGTCCTAGTAGCATTCAACTTTGTTCTTCAAGCTCGTGAGAATTAATTTCTCTGTTTTTGCACAAGGCTTGAATGAGAAACTGAAACATTCAAGTGATGTTTTAATATAAATTCATTGTTGGTATACCTTGATCACATTACTTGAAATGATGTGAGAACTTTAGTTGGTCAAGGAATGAGTGGGCACTGGAAACAGTGCAGTGCGGCAGAAACAGTGTAGGCAGTCACTTCATTTCCAGCTGTATCCAATTGACTTTGTATTGCTATGAGGGAACCACAACGTTATCAGGTCCTTGTTTGGTTTTCTAGCTCCTGAAGCTGTAGCAGTTCACATTTAGCTGGAATCCGTTAAACTTGCAGTATAGTCCAAGTGGGTCAGGTTCCTTATCTGGTTCTTAATTAGTAAGTTTGTTAGATCATCAAAACATAAGGCAAGGAAATTTAAAACCTATCAATTTTTCCCTTTTTGATGATGGAAAACTTAACATCGATAATGTGGATTTAGAGCAGTGAGAACCAGATTAAGTAACAAGAGAACACAAGTTTCACAATTAGTTCCCCCTGACTTTATGCCTTCCTTATTTCTCATTTTTAACTACTACACATTTTTGAGAACCATATTAAGTAAAAGTTTCACAATTAGTTCCCCCCGACTTTATTCCCCCTTTTGGCTTCATTAAAAAGGCACAAAATGATAAACAACATAAAGAAGTCCAGCCGAGCTAACTCATGCCACATATGTGCACACAACATGATAGACAAGAGAAATGTAGAAATTAAGCATTGAGATAATAAAAGAGCATAGATTTGATATTGATGAAAATTTTATATGCCTTTGCTTAAAAAGCAAAGGAAACATTGGATCGTTAAGACGGGAGCAACACTATTTCATCCCAACCACATGAAAAAAAGAAAACAAAACATCTACCAAATAAGAAAAACTAAAAAAAACATTTCTAGAAACTGGTCACTGAAGGGGTACTTAGGGGGAACTGGGAGTAAAGGGCTTGGAAGCTGCAACAATTGTTTGGAGAATAAGGTCTATTCGGGCATTGGCCGACTTTTGCTCATTGAGCTGTTCTACTTTCAGGTTCTTTACTTGCGCCCTGAGATCAATATTCTCCTTTGTCAAACGTGCTACTTCATCATTTGACGCCGGAACCCCCTGGGCTTGCTGACCTTCCAGGATAGCATTCCTGGCCTTCAACCGACGAATTTCCTCAGCTGCACTATTCTGAGCATTAATAAGCTGTGAGATGGTTGATGTAATTCCTACCCCCATTCTCTTCTATGCACTCGCATTCTTCCAAAGTTATTTGTGAGAAAGTCTGCTTCTTAGTCCCCACCTTGCCTGGCCCTTGTGGCACTTCAAAGAATTTAAACACTCGTGTAAGCAAGAACCCATAGGGAAGGCCATGATTACCATCTTTGAAGGTGGCAACCTTTTGCACGTGTTCAATCATAATAGCAGGCAGACTCACAGGAGTAAATCTATCTATTTGCTCCATCAAGAATAGGTCATACTTAGAAGTCACTAACCTCCTCTCAGCTCGAGGCAATAGAACTTTGTTAACCAATTCGATCAGTAGCTGATAAACAGGGAGTAGTGCTTTCTTATAGACCTGGTCCCCCTTCTGGTTTGCATTATCTTTTACCATGACATTTCTAAAGTTAAACAGACACATATCCTTTACACTGGGCACACCATATGTAGGAACTTTAAGAATCTCTCCAAACAACTTTACATCGAACACGATGTCCACTCCATTTACCACAACACAGATATTGTCTGTCTCAACGGGAAAGAGGTTTGGAAAGAAGCTTTGTATCTCATACTCATATACCTTAGGTGCATCTATTTGGAATAGATATGCCCAATGTTGAAATTCGACCATTTCAAGAATTTGTCGTATACCAGCCATCTCAGAGATTGTTGGGTCAAAAGTATGACCCAACAGAACCTTTTGGTGCCTCAGGCATTTTGAGCCAAAGCTGACTTCAGTTCTCATCCTCTTCATAGAACCATGTTCCTGAACAATTTCAGACTTGCGTTTGTCGGACTTCTCACCACTTAATTTCCCTTTTCCCTTGGATTTGACCAACACATCCTCATCAGACATCGAGAACTCACTCACCACCTCCTTTAACTTGGAGCTAGAGGTTGACTTCTTCTCTATTGAAGCAGGCTGCTTCTTTTTCTGAGACCATCTAACCGGTGAATCAGGTTTATTTGGGGTTTACTCTTCCACCTCTACCACATGAATCCCTTTATCACTTAAGGGCACGCCATCTTTCACCAGCTTCCTCCTTTGCTTTTTACTACTTTTTCTGCTCTTTTGAAGGGTAGAGTCGTAGGCCTCCTTAGCTTGCAATCTGGTAGTAGGTCATTTGGTGGAGGGCTCAGGAGTGGATATAACCCTCCGCTTAACTATGAACGCATCATAAGCCACGTTATCTAGATCCTCCTCATCACTGGACCTCATTTTAGGTACCTGTATGTCCAAAGGCACAATAGAGAATGCAGGAGCAGAATTGTTTGGGTCATGAGACTCCTAACCTGGGTCCTCTAGAGAGGGATCATGTTCCTCATGTGAGGGCCCAGTAGCTTCTGCTAGTGCAACGCCTTCAACAGTTACAATATCCCCTCCGTCCCCCACACCTTGTACCTCATTTTTCTGAAAGATGATCTCATGCAATACACCACCAGCAGACACTACAAAGATGGTTACAATATTCTCTTCCTCAATTGGCACTATTGCCACCACGGAATCGGTAGCAACAATGCCAGAACCCTCTGTGACCTCAGGATTTTGACCTTGTTTTCCACTTGGTCTTTGACTAGTGGGATTCTCAGAAGATAGAGAGAATAGACCAACAATTTTAGGGGTTTCTGAAATATAGAGAGACAGAGAATCTGAGTGAGGTGTGATTTCAGAGGGAAGGGTAAGAGTGGGTAAGGAAGGCTCAATAGAGACAGAAGTCTCCATGGGTTTATTAGTAGCAAGTATGACTGAGGTAGGGAGGTCGGAGTTTGTCTCAGCCATTGAAAAATTGGTGTGAAAATGCTTTGGGAAGTTCTAATGGAGGACTTATGGTTAGGGAGAATAGAAAAGTATTTTTTTTATGAGGAGAGGATAATTATGAAGAGAGAGGAATATGCACCGGTTCTAAAACGACGGTTAGGCGTAGAGAAGTGCAACGTTTCAGAGGGAGATGGAACGATTTGAAGTGAAGAGACATGACAACATGATTTGAAAAGTTGAATGACATGGCAGTTGTATTTTGTACCTTTTTAAGACATGTATTAAAGGATGCACAAAACTACTAACCTTTGGTACAAGAACCAGGTTCTTGACCTGTTATTTGAAAATATTAATCCTCGTTTATCATCCATGCACTGCATCTACATATTCTATACTCATCATGCGTGTTTAACTGCAACAGTATTGAAGTGAGTTAGATAGGGCCAGAAAACACCTTTTAGCCATTTTTTCTTGAAGATGATTTTCATAGCCAAATAATGGGGAATCAGGTTCTCAATTGGGCTTTAAAAGCTCCAACTTCACTCTGTTTCTTTCAGAATGTTCCCTACTTAATGCGTTAGTAAAGACGTCTACAATTTGATCTTCTGTGCTACAGAACTTCATGCATATCAATCCTTTCTCCATATTGTCCCTCAGAAAGTGATGCCTTACATCAATATTCTTGGTCCTTTTGTGTTGAACTGGATTCTTGACCATGTTGAGTGCACTTGTGTTATCACATAGAAGGGGCACGCTCTCAGTGAGTACCCCACAGTCCTCCAGTTGCTGCTTGATCCACAAAAGTTGTGCACAACAGGATGTTGCAGCTACATATTCTGCCTCACCTGTTGAAAGAGCCACTGAGTTTTGCTTCCTTGTGCCCCAAGAGATGAGACATGAACCTAGGAAATAAGCCATTCCAGAAGTGCTCTTCATATCTACAAGATACCCTGCATAGTCAGCATCAACATATCCAATGAGGTTAAAACTGTCACTTGTGGGATAAGAAAGGACCAGGTCCTGTGTTCCTTTAAGATATCTCAGAATTCTTTTGGCTGCCTTCAAATGCGATTCCTTGGGATTTGATTGAAACCTTGCACATAGCCCCACACTGAAGATAATATTAGGTCTACTGGTAGTAAGATAGATAAGAGACCCAATAATGCCTCTATACATGGTTTGATTTACAGGAGACCCTGCTTCATCTATGTACAATCGAGTGGCCGTAGCAATGGGAGTGTCTATCACTTTTGATGCTTCATGTCAAACCTCTTCAAGAGCTCCCTGATGTATTTTTGGTGAAAAATGAATGTACCCTTTAGGGACTATTTTACTTGAAGACCCAAGAAGAAGTTTAGTTCCCCCATCATACTCATTTCAAACTCACTTCCCATGAGTTTTGCAAATTCCTCACACAGAGAATCAGCTGTTGCCCCAAAAATGATATCATCAACATAGACCTGAACAATGAGCAGGTTCCTTTCCCATTTATTTAGAAATAGGGTGTTGTCAATTTTCCCTCTTTTAAAGCCATTTTCTAAGAGGAACTTTGATAGCCTTTCATACCAAGCTCGAGGAGCCTGCTTCAGCCCGTACAATGCTTTGTCCAGTTTTAAAACATATTCAAGGTGTTCATGACATTCAAACCCCGGAGGTTGCTTCACATAGACTTCTTCCTTAAGAAGTCCATTAAAAAATGCACTTTTGACATCAATTTGGAACAAGGTGAATTCCATATGAGATGCAAAAGCGATTAGAATTCTAATAGCTTCCATGCGAGCGACCGTAGCAAACGTTTCATCATAGTCAATCCCTTCCTCCTGATTGTAGCCTTGAACCACTAGTCTAGCCTTGTTCCTTGTGGTAATTCCATGTTCATCAAGCTTGATTTTGAATATCCACCTGGTTCCTATAATGGTTCGATCTAAGGTTCTGGATACCAAGTGCCAAACATTGTTCCTTTCAAACTAATGTAACTCGTCTTGCATGGTTGTAATCCAGTCTGTATCTTTCAAGGCTTCCTTAATATTCTTGGGTTCTATCTGGGAGAGAAAAGCTGAGAAGGCAAGTGAATTTTTGGCTCTTGACCTGGTTTGTACTCCGGAATGTAGAGGAGTAATGATGTTGTCCATTGGATGAGAGCTTTGGTGTCTCCAGTTAGACATCTGAGGTTCATTTTGAGAGGATATGGGTACGTTTGGCTGGTTTTCCAGCGTTATTCTCTCAGGTACTAGTGGAGTTCCCTAAACTACATCAACCACCCTTTTTTAGCTTCAATGGTTGTAATTGAAGTACTTGGTTCCATTGGAGAAGAGGCAATATTGTCTTCACTCAACTCTTTTACTTGACTCATCGTATCTGCCTTTTTGTTTGTCATATCAATGACTTCACCAGGGACTAGTAAGGGTTCTGCATCTAGATCTTATTCAGCAGTCTTCTCACAGGATGGATACGACTCATCAAAAATAACATGAACACTTTCCTCAACACATTGAGTCCGCTTATTATATATCTTGTAAGCCTTGCTTTGAGAAGAGTAGCCCAGAAATATTCCTCTGTCACTCTTGGCATCGAATTTACCAAGCTGATCCTTTCCATTGTTGAGAACATAGCATTTGTACCCAAATGTTCTTAGGTGAGTCAGCTTGGGTTTCCTTCCATTCAACAATTCAAAGAGGGTTTTGTTCAGAAGTGATCTGATCATGTACCTATTCACCAAGTAGCAGACAGTGTTGACAGCTTCAACCCAGAAGTTTTTTTGCAATTTCACTGTCGATTAGCATTGTTCTTGCCATCTCTTCTAGAGTTCTGTTCTTCCTTTCTACTAATCCATTTTGCTGGGGAGTTTTGGGAGCTGAGAAGTTGTGAGTGATGCCATTTTCATTGTAGAACTCATCAAATTTGACGTTGTCAAATTCTGTCCCATGATCTGATCTAATGCATGCGACTCTAGACTCCATCTTCACCAGGATTTTCTTCAGAAAAGCCACAAACACCTCAACAGTTTCATCTTTAGTTCTGAGAAACAAAGTCCATGTGAATCTTGAGTTGTCATACACTATCACAAAAATGTATCTTTTTCCTCCTTTTCTTTGCACTCTCATAGGGCCACATAGATCCATATGCAGAAGCTCTAGTGGCTTTGAGGTGCTCACATCTCTTTTAGACATAAAAGAGGACTTCATATGTTTTCCTCTAGCACATGCATCACAGAACTTTTGCACCTTGAATTTTGACATGGGCAGACCATGGACTAGGTCCTTCTGAATTAGTTTTTTTAGATGAGAAAAACTTGTGTGGCCCAGTCTTTTGTGCAATAGTTCAGCATCATCATCAACAGCTTTCAGATAACTCAGATCACCACTTTGTAAGGACTCGAATTCAGTAACATAGATGTTCTTCTATCTTTTGGCCACAAGTACCACTTCACCAGTTACCAGATTGGTGACTGTACATATTTTGGACAAGAATTCCACCTTGTTTCCTTTATCACAGATTTGAGAGACACTCAAGAGATTTACTTAAGGCCAATGATATAGTACACATTTTCAATAGAATGAGTGAGTGACTTCCCAACTTTTCTAGCTCCAAGAATGTACCCCTTTTTTCCATTGCCAAATGATACACTCTCTCCTTGCAGGGCTTTTAGTAAAAGAAAGTCCTTGGTGTTCCTAGTCATGTGCTTTGAACACCCACTATCTATGAACCATTGGTGACCGCATTCTTTCACTGTTCCCTGCACAAGGAGATTAAGAGTTAGTTTTAGGAACCCAAGCAAGTTTGGGTCCCTTGTAGTACGCAAGAGGATGAATAAGAGCTCTCTTAGTCTATGCAGGTAATGTGCATTTTTTGTGAGTGGAACCTGGTCCCTCTTTTGTAGTCACCTTTTCAGCGAACACTTTGTTTTTCTGAACAGATTGATCTATGGCATGGCAATTTTCTTTAAAGTGCCCATTGTTCCCACATTGGGTACAAGGCCAGTTATCAGAAACAGTGACGTACTTACTGTGAGGGTTTTAAGAAGTTTTCTCCCTTTGGAACCCTATTCCCTACCTGTTTCCACCATTATTAGTGTGCATGGCAGTGATAGCTTTTGAGGACCAGGTTCACTTTAAGGACTTTTCAAGATCATTCTTTACTCTTTCCAGATCATTTTGGAGGTGCTTGTTTTTTTCAATTTCAACACACATCCTAGTTCTCACAGCTATTACCTCATTTTCAAGCCTAATGTGTTCCTTACTGGCTATCTCCTTTCCCTTTCCAGAATTTTCAGGTTTTGACTTAGTCCGTGGTCTCATTATTGTTTCCCTTAGGTCTGTAATTACTGCCAAAAGATCATTTTTTTCTTTTCTGAAGTTTTTAATGGTTTCCTTATGGTCAATAACTACAACCACTAAGTCGTCTCTAGTTTGTTTAGATTCTCCTAGTTCTAAAGTCAAAGAATCTCTATCCTCTACTAGACTATGATAGGCATCAATTAATACATGAGCTAAAGATATGAGTTTTTTTTGGAGAATAGGATTTCAGATTTCTCTGAACATCCCTGAAATTTACCTCTTTGTTGCCATCACCTTCATCATCATCTAATTAGGCCAGCAAAGCAAAAGTTGAGTCATATCCAGTTTCCTTACCTTCAGCTGTCGTCATGGAACTATCACCAACATCACGTTCATCTTCAGATTCACTAGAGGAATCCTCCCATGCTGCAAGAGCCTGTTTCACCATATTGTCAGCAAATCTTTTTCTCTTAAAGTCTTTGAAAGGAACCAGGTTCCTCTTGGTTGTTTTCTCATGGTTGTTCTTGGAGAATTCTTGCTTCAAGAGAGGATAATATTTCATGAAGTGTCCCGGCTTCCCACACTTATGACAAAGATCATAGTTTTTTGGTTTGTTAGAGCTGCCCCTTTTTAGCATTTCTCCATTTATTCTGACCATCTTCTGAAATCTTTTGGTTAAGTAAGCCATGTCATTGTCTTCCTCACTTGAGTCATTATTATCAACTTTGAGTACCAGGTTCTTTTCCTTCTTTGGTTCTCTTCTTTCACTATCTATCTTCCTCTTCATCTCGTAGGTCTTCAGATTTCCAATAAGCTCTTTTGTGGTCAGCTCCTGCAAGTCTATTGATTCAGTAATAGCATTCACCTTTCTTTCCCATGGGCTAGACAGAATACTGCGGATTTTCCTCACTAACTTGTTTCTAGGAATGGTTTCGCCAAGTGAGTGTAACTCATTTATGATGGAAGTGAATCTTGTGTACATATCTTGAGTAGATTCATCATCCTTCATCCTGAAGAGTTCATACTCGGTTGTGAGCATATCGATCTTAGATTGTTTTACTTAGGTAATTCCCTCATGAGCTATTTGCAAAGCTTTCCATATCTTCTTAGCAGTGTTGCAAAGCGAAAATTCTATTATATTCTTCAGGTCCTATTCCACACACCAGAATCTTCTTGGCACAAAAATTCTTCTCCATAGCTTTCCTATCTGTGTCAGTGTATTCTTTACTGTTTTTGTCATTGAAAATGGGAGATCTTCCAGTACCTTTGTTAGAACATATGGACCATCAAATATGATATCCCATAACTCTGAATCCTCAGCCATGATAAAATCATGCATTCTTGTTTTCCACTACCCATAGTATTGTCCATTGAACCTGGGTGGCCGGTATGTAGATTGACCTTCTTCAAAATTTGGTGGAGCAGTCATAAGGATCCTTCCTAGGTGTTAGCCTGATAGGAGGAACCTGCTCTGATACCAATTGTTAGTTTGTATGAGTCCACCAAATAGTAGAGTACCTGGTCCTCTTCGAGATTCTGCTGAGAATGCTAATAAACTGTAAGTAAATAAGACAAGGGATTTTTACGTGGAAAAATCCCACACCAGGGGACCAAAAACTACGACCTACACCTGTACACTTTTAACTTCACTAACTTGTAAAAACCTATTACAAGCCACTTTTTAATGACTCAATTACAAAAAATTCAACTCAACTAACTTGTGGTACTCTTTCCATAAGCCACTTTGTGACTCCCTAGTTACAAAGACTTTCACTAACTTATGATGCTCTCACCACAAGCCACTTTGTCACTCTATAGTTACAAAGGCTTTTGCTTATGACTATACCTAGACGATATAAACTCAAAGAGTTTACGGATTTTATAAGAAGATTCCTAATCAACACTTCTAGCTAAGCAATTTAGGAAATATAATAAGTACAATAACAAAGTTACAACTCAACTAAGGACAACAAAATACTGACTTTAGGAACTGGTCCGTAGTAGCGTTCAACTTTGTTCTTCAAGCTCGTGAGAATTGATTTCTCTATTTTTTCAAAAAACTTGAATGAGAAACTGAAACATTCAAGTGATGTTTTAATATAAACTCATTGTTGGTACACCTTGATCACATCACTTGAAATGATGTAAGCACTTTAGTTGGTTAAGGAATGAGAGGGCACTGGAAATAGTGCAGTGCGGCAGAAACAGTGCAGGCGGTCACTTCATTTCCAGTTGTGTCCAATTGACTTTGTACTCCTACGAGGGAACCACAAGGGTATCAGGTCCTTGTTTGGTTTCCTAGCTCCTGAAGTTGTAGCAGTTCACATTTAGCTGGAATCCGTTAAGCTAGCAGTATAGTCTAAGTGTGTCAGGTTCCTTATCTGGTTCTTAATAGTAAGTTTGTTAGATCATCAAAATATAAAGCAAGGATATTTAAAACCTATCAGAGTCCCCCATACCAAACAATACACGTCTAAATAATACTAACCAAACTAGCAACTCCGAAGTAAATGGAGCGCACCAACATCTTCCACTAAGCTGATAGCCTACCTGGAGAGCTCTCGACCTGTCTGTCGAG
This sequence comes from Nicotiana sylvestris, assembly GCF_000393655.2. Lineage (NCBI taxonomy): Eukaryota > Viridiplantae > Streptophyta > Magnoliopsida > Solanales > Solanaceae > Nicotiana > Nicotiana sylvestris. Next base: position 163,643,639 of record NC_091060.1, on the reverse strand, counting down.
ATTTGCGAGCATGAAACGTAGCGTCCTCAGGAAAAAGGGATGTTAGTGCAAATAATGTACCAAATATGTAAGGAATAAAAATCAGTAAATAATAGATATGAGAGAAATATGGAATAAAAGACTCGACATGTGTCTGCATAGCTCTGTGAATCATTTCATATTTATAATGTCATGCATATGTGTATAAATGTCATACCATGCATATGTATATGTGTTCATAACATCATCAAGCCTCTGAGGGCATCCCATCATATCATTTCGGCCACTGTGGGAAAATCATCAACGTATACCAGTTGATCAGGTGATGGTGCGTATATAACACCATAATCTTTTCTCATATCCCTTATATATATATATATATATATATATATATATATATATATATATATATATATATATATATATATACACATATATATATATATAGATATACATATATATATATATATATATACGCTTATATAACGCCATCTGGTCATGAGTCAATGTAAATGAATACAATGCATGAGAAGTACGTCAATAAAATCTTTGAGAGTGTCACAAGACCATTATGCCTTTGATTAATATCAAGAAATAAACTTTATCAAGTTACGTATTTTCTGAGACCCATGAATAGATGATAGAATAATATGACACATGGGGAATCAAGAACATAAGCATTTCTAATATTTCTATGAATAGAGTTATGTATGGAAATTGTGCATTTGTTCGTTTCGTTTGTGTCGTATAGATCATGCCAAAAGAAAGAAGGGATAACCTTAACATACATGAACCGATTCGCTTGACAATTCCTCTAAAACACATCAATTGCGACAACACGTAATGACGGATCGATGTAGGGAAAAATCCGTATAATATTCTTGAGAAAAATTGTACCGTACTCCCTTAGAATTGCAAAATTCGGTTGCTATTACGCGGCGTCGCTTCGTATGGTAGTCTCAAATTTATCCTTTGGAGACGAAATTGCTGCAGGTGTTTTGCATGAAGGAACATCCGATGTTTGATAAAGAAGCGAAGGAGATTATCGGGATGCTAAAAAAGAGCTTGAAATTGAACCGAATGAAGATGAACCCCCTTTCTTGAAAGACCAAAGTTGTAACTTAGTTGATATTTCTCGTTAGAATTTGGAAAATTCCCCAAGAATAGACAAAGAAGCAACAATGATACGTGGATATTCAGTTTGAGGTTTTGAGCCACATATATCCTACTTAAAATGACATCTTGAATTGAGAATTAAGAGTCCTTATTAATGCCTCTTTGGGCTGCCACTTTGGGGTGTTACATTTATCCAAAAATTCATCCCTTTCCCTAATTAACTTATTAATCTTCCACTAATTCAATAATTAACCAATTACCAACATAATTAAGAATTATTTCAAATTACTTATAATACTACTCACTTTTAACATACCTTATACATCTTACTAATATGGTCATGTGGTACCTTGTATGGAACTAGTCCATAAATATATGGTATTATAGCTTGGACCGTATTTTATCCCAAATTTTCAAATTTCGATGAAACTCATTTTCTTCAATTTGTTTACCCTCTCACCTTCATGAATTTACTTATCACTTGTTTGACATAGCATAATATTTGTAACCTTAAAATAATCTCATTCCCGAGCTTGCGTCGATTAACTTATGACGGAACTTTAAAGTCCAAAAATGCAGGATGTAACATTCCATTCCCGATCTTTCATCAATTCACATATGGCATACTTCATGTACGAAAATATGTGGTGTAACATGTCACACCTCCTTTTTCCGCCCCCGCGAGGGTGCGTAGGGAGTTTTTCCCAATTAAAGGACAGTCGAAACGGGATTTGTTTGTTTGTTTCAGAGTCGCCACTTGGGAATTTTAAGGCGTCCCAAGTCACCAATTTTAATCCCTGAATCGAGGAAAATATGACTCTGTTTATTATTCTGCGAACCAGAAATCCTGAGTAAGGAATTCTGTTAATCCGGAAGAAGGTGTTAGGCATTTCCGAATTCCGTGGTTCTAGCACGGTCGCTTAACTGTTTTTATTCTTGGCCTAATTATCTCGATTTTACATTTTTTATTGCATGATTTTGTTATCGCTTCTGTTTAGATTGTTTATAATTAAAGACTCTTCTTCGAATCGAATCACGCATACGTGTATTCGTTTTATATATTATATTTTTTTAACGTGAAAAATCGTGTCACGCGTACGTGTACACAATGATATTGATAATATATTTATTATAAAATAATTATTTTTCGAAATTGTGTTTTAAATAAAATCAAGAACATTTGCACTTTTTGTATGATTAAGTAGTGAACCGCACATCTCGGGTTTTATGAAATTAATTTAAGATCCTCCGACGAATCTCTTTTTATTAATAATTTGCTCGAAGTTGCGCGAGCGCATAATACGAATTGCCTTTAGAAGTATAATCAAGTCACGCGAACGCATCCCTAATTATGCAAATATTCTTGACAGTAATATAAATTTTTCACAAATTGTTTAGTACATCCATATATTTTTTGTGAAAGTCATGGTAAACCACTATTTGAGACGCCTCTAAATTACTCGAAAAGGATTCACAAATTATTGAGTGTTGACCACAAATTATATTTTTTCGCGTATAAATTATATTCCTCCAAGCCATTCGAATTTAAGGAGTAAAAATGAACAACGTGTGATTAATACTACCATTTGTAGTGAATACATTATTTGCCTACCCAAATAAACAACGTGCGAATTACGTATAAACATTGGGAAAGAATTGATGTAAGAAAGGAAATGATATTTTCCAAGAATTTTCATTATTCTATTTGAGGCGAATACTATTTTTTATATTTTTTGAAAATGTTGCAATTTATAAATACAATCTTCTTCTACACCATTTGTTTTTAATCCAAATGTATGATTATTTGGTTAATTTGCTCACGATGATTGAATTTAGGATAAATATAATCAAACCAATTCTTATTCTCGGCCTATGCGAATATTTGCAAACACTAGCTCTATATTTTGTACAAATTATTGACATTATTTTTTTATACTTCGTTTTTTTTTAGAATTGAATTGATCTCACTCTCAAAATAACTATGGCCATTTGTTATTAAGAAAGAAAACTAATCTACCAATTGATTTAATAAGACGACATCACATATAACGCAAACATACATCATGAACTGTTTGCAATATTCCAACATTGTAATCGTAACAGATTATATCAATTCACCTTTCAACTATTGATTATACACATAACCATTATTGAGCCATATATGATAAAAATACAACTAACAAGGTGGCAAAGAAAGATGACGAAGCAGCAGGCAGTCCATGGACGAGCTGGAAGGAGGGATCGTTTACAGTGGGGTTTCCACCATGGGAGGGCAGCTATGGCGATGGTGGTTGACGACGAAGACGTAGCAAGGTGGTGGTGGATGTCGCGGATTTGAAGATGGTGAAGGAGAAGAAGCAGACGGACATGGGTTCGAGGCCAGCCATGGACGAGCTGCCATGGATGTGTGTGTGAGAAAACTTGGAGAAGATGGAGAGAAAGAAAGGGGGGGGGGTGGATCTTCTTTAGGTTTTTTAGGGTTTTTTTTTTTTTGTTTTGTTTTTGTTTTGTAAAAAATGAAAGACAAAGGGGGTTTGGGTCTTTTGGGTTATGGACTGGGTCGACCCAGTTCGAAATGGACTGGGTCGTAGGGAAGATTGGGCCATTTTTTGGGTCTGTGGCTTGAAATTGAAGAAGAGGCCCAATTCCGGCTTTCTTTATTTTTCGCTCTCTTTTCTTCTTTTATTTCTCTAAAACTAAATTATAAAAATACTTAAACTATTATTAAGAATTAAATTAAGTTATAAAAGCGCAAATTAACTCCCAATAACAATTAACGCACAATTAAGTAATAATTAAGCATAAAATTGTATATTTGGACATTAAATGCTAAAAATGCAAACGATGCCTATTTTTGTAATTTTTAATTTTTGTAAAACAAATTTAATTACTAACAATTGTAGAATTAAATCCTACATGCAAAATGCGACATATTTTTGTATTTTTTATTAATTTAGCAAATAAACACGCACAGACAAATACAAATAATTATTCAAAATATCACAAAATATCACAAAATTGCACACCAAAGAAAAATCATTTTATTTTTGAATTTTTTGGGAGTAATTCTCATATAGGGCAAAAATCACGTGCTTACAGCTGCCCCTCTTTGCCCGAAGACACGAAGGGTTTTCGTGCAAAGATAAAGCGAGCGATTTTTTGCCCATCCAAGTATTCCGTGTGAAGCATTTTTTTTAAAAAGATTTGACCGAACCTTTGCTTCAAAGGTTTCCTACATATCCTGGGCTAAACAGGAATCATGTCAATGTAGTTCGGGAAGTTTTGGTAGCTGGGACTACCGTGAGACTGCAATGTTACTGTTGTTGCATGCTATTACCACTGCTTACCGATCTCCTTGTTACACCATGCTTAAAAGAAAACAAGAAGCTAGGCTAGAGTACAATTTGTTTTTGTTGCCTTGCTTCCTTGTCTGCTTGCATTTCTTCCGGTGCTTTTCTTCTTTTGACACATGTACTTGAGTTTGTACTGTGACCTCTTGTTGCAACCTTCTGTTTCCCGGTGCCGGGGAATTTTATTGTTTCCTGCTGGGGATTCCTATTGTAACCCTCTGTTTTATTGTCCTCTGACTTGATCTTGAAATGTATGCCTCTGTTATCTGGGCGGGCTCCCAACTTCAATACTTGAAAATTAAAGACTTGAAATGTATGCCTCTGTTATCTGGGCGGGCTCCCAACTTCAATGCTTGAAATGTAAAGACTGAAATGTATGCCTCTGTTATCTGGGCGGGCTCCCAACATCAACAACAACTTTTAAAAATAAGCGCCATTCCTCTCTTCAGGCGGGCTCCTGACTTCAACAACAACTTTGAAAATAATCGCCATTCCTCTCTTCAGGCGGGCTCCTGACTTCAACCAATACATCGCCATTCCTTTCTTTAGGTTGACAAGATTTCAACAACTTTTAAAAACGCCTTTCCTCTCTTCAGGCGGGCTCCTGACTTCAACAACAACTTTGAAAATAATCGCCATTCCTCTCTTCAGGCGGGCTCCTGACTTCAACCAATACATCGCCATTCCTTTCTTTAGGTTGGCAAGATTTCAACAACTTTTAAAAACGCCTTTCCTCTCTTCAGGCGGGCTCCTGACTTCAACAACAACTTTGAAAATAATCGCCATTCCTCTCTTCAGGCGGGCTCCTGACTTCAACCAATACATCGCCATTCCTTTCTTTAGGTTGGCAAGATTTCAACAACTTTTAAAAACGCCTTTCCTCTCTTCAGGAGGGCTCCTGACTTCAACAACAACTTTGAAAATAATCGTCATTCCATTCTTCAGGGGGGCTCCAGACTTCAACCGATAAATCGCCATTCTATTCTTCAGGGGGCTCCTGATTTCAACCAATACATCGCCATTCTATTCTTCAGGGGGGCTCCTTATTTCAACCAATACATCGCCATTCTATTCTTCAGGGGGGGCTCCTGATTTCAACCAATGAATAGCCATTCTATTCTTCAAGGGGGCTCCTGACTTCAACCATTTTTTTCAAAAGTGCCATTCCTTTCTTTGGCTGGCACGATTTTAACAACCCTTTTTTTAAAAAATGCCTTTCCTTTCTTCAGGCGGGCTCCTGATTTCAACCAATAAATCGTCATTCTATTCTTCAGGGGGCTCCTGACTTCAACCATTTTTTTTTCAATTCAAACTTCTTTTTTTTTTCAAATTATCCTAGGAGAAAATTCATCAGACTAGGATTTGATATCTTATCTTTGGAGAAAGATTCATCGGACTAAGATTTGATATCTTATCTTGGGAGAAAAATTTCGTCGGACCAAGATTGTGAATCTAGGAGATAAATCGTCAGACTAGGTCCATTTTGTTGTGATCTTAGGAGAAAGATTCATCGGACTAAGATTTGGTATCTTATCTTGGGAGAAAAATTTCATCAGACCAAGATTTTGACTCTAGGAGATAAATCGTCAGACTAGGTCCATTTTGTTGTGATCTTAGGAGAAAGATTCATCCGACTAAGATTTTATTATCTTATCTTGGGAGAAAAATTTCATCAGACCAAGATTTTGACTCTAGGAGATAAATCGTCAGACTAGGTCCATTTTGTTGTGATCTTAGGAGAAAGATTCATCCGACTAAGATTTTATTATATTATCTTGGGAGAAAAATTTCATCAGACCAAGATTTCTATCTTAGGAGAAAATTCATCGGACTAAGATTTGATATCTTATCTTGGGAGAAAAATTTCATCGGACCAAGATTGTATCGGGAGGGAAGTTCATCAGATTAGGACTTTTTATCCTAAGAGGAAAATGTAAAGATCAATGATTTGAGAAACTTACCTTCGTAATTTCTTCTTTTCTTTTCTCCTCCCTTCGCTCTGCTTTGTTCTTGCTTGCTGGGGATAATACCACTGTGGGAGTCTCCTTTCTTCCCCTCCTTTAAATTCAAAATTTTTTTTGGTTTTTTTTTTTCAGAATTTATTTTCTCTCAACACTGCTGGGGATAAAAGTGTTATCTTCTTGGGATAACGTTGTTGAGGATAACGCTGCTGGGGAATTTTATCCTTCCAAATCGATGCTTCATTCTTCTGGAAGCTGCTGGGGATGATAATGGCTCTTTGCTTTTCTGAGCACAAATGTCATCCCTTTGTTCTGTCTGCTGGGGATCAACTTCCTTCATTGGAAACTTATTATGTCGGGGGCAACACTGGTTCAAAGACCACTTCCCTGGAGACTGGTGTTATTTTTATTCTTCCTCGAATGGGTATTTGACTTCCAGAAAATTTTCCAAATAAAAGGAAAATTTTCTGCCCCAGTTTTACAGTCTCCCTTATGGCATGCATTTTCCGACATCAATGCTATTTCTTTTACCTGTTTCAAATTAAAAAAAATTTGTTAGTTTAAAAAAACGGTGGTTGGTTGTGATACTCCTACTGGGGATGGCTTTCCCTTTCTCCTTCCTTGCTCTGCGTTCCACAACTTGTTGGGGATGATATTATTTGCTGGGGATAATCCCTTTCCGCTGGGGATATCCCTCTTCTTTTGTGGCACATCTCGGAAATTGGCTTTTCCCCGACTTTTTAGTCTCGCATGAATTTCCCAAATCATGCTCATTGCTCTCCTTGCTGTGTTCATGGGCCTTGGCCTTGAGGTTTATAACCTTTGGTTTTGCAAGGATATCCCTCTTGACACTCGTCAATCCTTTTGTTGGGGATATCTTTCTTGACACTGGCCTCGCGCTTGTTCCTTCCTGACTATATCACTTGGATGTACTAGTCAGATCTTATCTTGGAAAGCTGATGGTCTACTTTGAAGTCATTTCCCACTGGTCTTGACCAAACAGACTCTACTGGGGAAATTTCTATGAAAGGAAAAGATAAAAGGGAACAGAATAAAAGACAAAGGAAAAAATGACTCTTTAACAAAAGAAACTATAAATAAAAACCTATCAAACGAAAACACTGACTCTAATGGTCATGACATGCATATGTGGCCTATCCTTCGTCATCAATCGTCTTTTGAGGTCTTCCCTTGACTATCCCCCATCTGATTCCCAATCTTATTTCGACTTGTAGTGCCCGAAGGGTTTTCACTATCAAGCCTCTCTCATTTTGGTTTTTCTCTCAGCTTGCGTCGCCTTATGGTGTCCGTAAAGATTTTCACCGATAAGACTCTCTCATTTGTATCACTTTCCAGCTGGGGATTTGGAGTGTTGCCGGTATGACTCTCTCTGCTGGAGATTAGAGTCCTTTCTGCTGTGGAACAGAATGTTATGTTCGCCGGTAAGATTCTCATTTGTCTGACTTGGCATCTTTTGCAGACTGATCAGAAGGTCTTTCTTTGGACCGTAATGTGGGTTTTTTGGATAGGCTTAGAAAGAAAGGGTATTAAAGGCTCAAAAACAAATCAAATTTGGGGTTCAAAATTACAACCTTCGAAATCATATTTGTTTACAACAAGCGCAACCTTTGCCCCAGTTTCTTGCTTGGGGATTATTTTTTATTATATACATTTTTTAATTTTTTTGTTACACTATGCACACCATGCACACTATGCACACTATGCACCCTATGACCGAGCCGTGAGACGCCTACGTATCCTCTTTGAGGAATCAGGTCAAACGTAGTTCCCAATTCCTCTGTTTTCTTTTGACTTTCTTTTGTTTTTTTTGTTATCATTTTTCTCTTTTTATTTTTTTTTTCGTTTTTTTTTATTTTTGATTTTTTTTCTTTACCTTCCAGGCTCGTATTTCCTAGTCGTTGCTATTGATTTCGAACGAGGGGTATGAAAGAAAATAAATAAGGCTCAAAAAGGGGTAACGAAGGATAAAGTGTTTAGGTAGCAGAACAAAATGCCTTCGTCATTCCAGTCTTCAAAACATGCCAAGTGCAAACAACACAATTGAACATAGATTTATAGTCTCTTCCGACGGTGCTGGTCTTGACAATTATGTTAAACACTTGCTTTTCATTTGTCATTTCTAAAGCACTGCTGGGCGACACTCTCACTCTCATGAACGACCCTCATGCAAATTTGGCGAATCTTGCATTTAACGGTTTTCTTTAAGTTTTACTTGCCCCAGTTCCACATGACTCGGGCTTCAAATAATCTCAAACTGTTCTTATTTTCCTTAAATGCTTTGATCACCTTCCCAGGGTTTTATGATTAACTTTTAAGATTAGGCCCAATATGTGCGCAAGTCATGTCACGAGAATCGACGCTGAACAAAATGATAAAAGGACTAAACAAAAAGATGACTGGAAACAATAAAGGACCGGATTTGCTTTAGACTACCGGTGAGATGGTTTGAATAATAAAACAAACAAAACAACTAGAATAAAATCCTAACACAACCTTGACAAAACTTAAACAAACTGATATGACAAATCGGAAAGATAAGAAGGTTTGACACAAGACAATATTCGGATTACAACCCTAAGAATAATCTGGACAATAGAAATGACAACAAAATAAACCACCAACAACTTCAATCTTGCTAACCAAGGAACGGAGCGTCCTCCCATTTTATCAAAATTGGCATCTTAGCCACTAAGCTTTGCATTAGTATTGCCAAAACCATTATCAGCTTCAATATCATCAACCTTAGTCAACAAGTCCCAATAGGATTCGAGTGCTTCTGTTATCAGGCCTGATCCCCGCAAAGTGTGCTTCTGGGTCTTGTATTTCCGGCTTACCACAAACCAACCACCTTAACTTTCTTTGTGATTCAAAGCGAAACAGGTTAGAATGGACTCCGTCGGTCCCCCTTATTAATAACATCTTTTCCTCTTTTTTTTTTCATTTTTTTTTCTTTCAATTTTTTTTCGATTTTTTTTTCATTTTTTCTTTTCTTTTCTTTTTTTTTCGATTTGTTTTTCATTTTTTTTTCATATTTTGTTGTGGTCTAATCTTATGGAGATTGCCTACGTATCATGCCCCGTATGAATCAGACCTTGCGTAGTTCGGACCAATAAAAGATAAACAATACTAATCATTTTTTTTCAATTTTCATATTAAAATAAATTGGGTTTCAAAGGTTTGAAGAAGACCCACAAACTCGAATATCAAACAACTCACATATTTTAATCAAAAGATTTACAAACTCCAAAAACAAATGGCCAGCTTCCTTTCTCCGTTTGACAAATGCAACCAAACGGCTATTTTTGCAAATGTGGCCCCTTCCAAATCTCACATGAATTTTGAGGCCGGGGAGGATTATTTTGACACTTTACAAACTTGTCCGTTCTTTTACGAAAATAACCTTTTGACAATTGAAAGATACTCTAAGGCTATTTCGGCAAGAACGGTTTTAAGACGCGGCCGAAGCTGGCTCGGCTTTATTTTGACCAAAAATTCAAATGGTATTCACCTAACCGCTGACTCTTTGTTTTTTTTTCAAATTACAATAAAAACCGGGTATTGCAATCACGACCCTTCAGCACCTCGGGGACGAAGATTTTTAAGGCTGTGTGGGTCAACTAGACCAAAAATCCTAAACATGACCCAAAAGGTGGCTGTTTATGCAAAGTTAGCCTTCCGGCGTCCCTTTCGGGAACATTCGGCTATTTATGACAAAACAACATCACCTAACTTATTTACGACTCTTTTTATCGTTTTTCAAATTAGAAAACTCAATATTGCAAACACGGCCTTTCAACGTCTCGGGGACGAAGATTTTTAAGGCTGTGTGGGTCAACTAGACCAAAAATCCTAAACATGACCCAAAGGTGGTTGTTTATGCAAAGTCAGCCTTCCGGCGTCCCTTTCGGGAACATTCGGCTATGTCTTGATAAAACAGCGTCATCCGACTTCTTTATGACAAAATTAAAATTTGACATATTTTTTTTGTTGCTATTTTTTAGCAAAAGGGGAGGTTAGACACCACCCGACTTATTTATGACAAAATTAAAATTTTGACACGTTTTTATTTATTTATTGGTTTTTGGCTATTTTAGCAAAAAGGTGGGGTTGGACCCGATGAGGGTTGCCTACGTATCTCACATCCGGTGAGAATCAAACCCGCGTAGTTCGGGCAAATTAACCGAACTATTTTAAAACAGGATTTTTTTTCAACAACAAATAACAAAACCACTTTCAAAGCACAACTCTTTTCATTTTCATTTTGAATTTTTCAGAAACGAATAAAAAAAACTATTTTAAAAGTAAGACTCTTTTTCATTGTCATTTTCAGGGGAATACAAACTATTTTTCTTTTATATATATATATATATATATATATATATATATATATATATATATATATATATTTATATATTTTTTTTTTTGAAAAATAAGACAGAACAACGATTTTTTTTCTTTCTATTTTTTCTTTGCTTTTAATAAAACAAACTAATAAAACATTTTTTTTTCATTTTCTCAAAATTTCGGCAGAGTTTTGACAGTATTTGGGCATTGGTTTTTTTTTTCAAAAATAAACAGTCAATTCCCTAACCGCTATTTCTTTTTTTTTTTCAATTTTAAAATATTATTCCTGATATTCAAAAGTCAGTCAACACACAAGTCCGAATCAAATAAATGCGCAAGTAGCAGCAAGTAAGATGCATCAGGATGGTCATTTTCATTTTTTGGTACACCTGTCCTAGACAGACCCAACCCCTGTGTTGAGCCTCCAAAGTCAAATGCACGTGATGCAAACAAACGTTCCTACTAGGGATCCGGCATGAAGCTGAGTTATTCTAAGTGAAAAACTTGAGGCATATTGTTCTAGCCCTGGCTCACCCAAGTGGACAGCTTGAGCCGAAGTGGGGGCAACGTACCGGGAGCACGAAAGTCTGCCCGGCCTAGTTACTTGTCCCAACTTCGTCTTATTTGGTATGACTTCTAACAGAAAGGTGGGCCACACGCACGTGTACACCATAAATTCAGAAGACTTAGAAAGAAGAAGGGTTTCGTAGCAGTTTTATATACACAGTTCAGATAATATTAAAGCGGTAAAAAGCAACATTTAACACATTAAGCATAAATCATGTAAAAATCAGATAATAAATAAAGCCAACTATAACAATTATTTCAAGCTCGAATTCTTGAACCCTGAACCAGTGGTTCTGGGTACTTCTCCCCAGCAGAGTCGCCAGAGCTGTCACACCTCCTTTTTCCGCCCCCGCGAGGGTGCGTAGGGAGTTTTTTCCAATTAAAGGACAGTCGAAACGGGATTTGTTTGTTTGTTTCAGAGTCGCCACTTGGGAATTTTAAGGCGTCCCAAGTCACCAATTTTAATCCCTGAATCGAGGAAAATATGACTCTGTTTATTATTCTGCGAACCAGAAATCCTGAGTAAGGAATTCTGTTAATCCGGAAGAAGGTGTTAGGCATTTCCGAATTCCGTGGTTCTAGCACGGTCGCTTAACTGTTTTTATTCTTGGCTTAATTATCTCAATTTTACATTTTTATTGCATGATTTTGTTATCGCTTCTGTTTAGATTGTTTATAATTAAAGACTCTTCTTGGAATCTAATCACGCATACGTGTATTTGTTTTATATATTATATTTTTTTTAACGTAAAAAATCGTGTCAAGCGTACGTGTACACAATGATATTGATAATATATTTATTATAAAATAATTATTTTTCGAAATTGTGTTTTAAATAAAATCAAGAACATTCGCACTTTTTGTATTATTAAGTAGTGAACCGCACATCTCGGGTTTTATGAAATTAATTTAAGATCCTCCGACGAATCTCTTTTTATTAAAAATTTGCTCAAAGTTGCGCGAACGCATAATCCGAATTGCTTTTAGAAATATAATCAGGTTACGCGAACGTATCCCTAATCACAAATATATTCTTGATGGTAATATAAATTTGTTTACAAATTATTTATTACATCCATATTATTTTTATGTGAAAGTCATGGTAAACCACTATTTGAGACGCCTCTAAATTACTCGAAAAGGATTCACAAATTATTGAGTGTTGACCACAAATTATATTTTTTCGCGTATAAATTATATTCCTCCAAGCCATTCGAATTTAAGGAGTAAAAATGAACAACGTGTGATTAATACTACCATTTGTAGTGAATACATTATTTGCCTACCCAAATAAACAACGTGCGAATTACGTATAAACATTGGGAAAGAATTGATGTAAGAAAGGAAATGATATTATCCAAGAATTTTCATTATTCTATTTGAGGCGAATACTATTTTTTATATTTTTTGAAAATGTTGCAATTTATAAATACAATCTTCTTCTACACCATTTGTTTTTAATCCAAATGTATGATTATTTGGTTAATTTGCTCACGATGATTGAATTTAGGATAAATATAATCAAACCAATTCTTATTCTCGGCCTATGCGAATATTTGCAAACACTAACTCTATATTTTGTACAAATTATTGACATTATTTTTTTATACTTCGTTTTTTTTTAGAATTGAATTGATCTCACTCTCAAAATAACTATGACCATTTGTTATTAAGAAAGAAAACTAATGTACCAATTGATTTAATAAGACGACATCACATATAACGCAAACATACATCATGAACTGTTTGCAATATTCCAACATTGTAATCGTAACGGATTATATCAATTCACCTTTCAACTATTGATTATACACATAACCATTATTGAGCCATATATGATCAAAATACAACTAACAATCATCTAGCTTTGAACAAAATCAAATATTGGACGAGATATGCTAGTAATATAGTTTCTTGGTATTTCCATATTATCCTACGCTTAACCAACAATATCACAAAATGTAATTAATGGCCAACTTTCTGCAGTGTTCCCTATCTCAATAATTCAAACAGTAAATGTCATCACTAGTCCTCAAAACATATAAGATTATCGTGGAATTTACTACTCCAGAAGGTTAATTAGTTAACAGTTTATCATGTCAAGTATAATACTATATTAACCAACTAAAACAAAACTGAAACTTAAACTAATAAAATTTAAATGAGTAGAAGACATCCTTATAATTCCAAACTTCATTTACTTGCCATGTTGAAGCTTTTCATGACATGAATTTACAGATATGTACCTGATATTGGAAGCAAAAGAAAATGATGATGAGAATCAGCGACAGTAATAACAATACAGCAACAACAGTCCAGCAGCAGTAACAACCCAGGAACAGAGTTTGCAAACCAGTAGAACAGTAATCCTAAAAACAAAAACTTCAAGCTTTGATTAAACAACAATTAATTCTGATTTCAAACAATGAAAGAAAGCAGAATATTTTTTTTTAGTCTTTTTTATTTCAAAGTTTAAATATTTTTCGGAATTTTCTCTCTCTTAAATGTTCAGCCCCTTTTTTTCTCTCTCTTATTTTCAGATTCGTTTCTCTCTTGTTCTTATTCTCTGTCTGTGTATTTTCTTCTATCTCCTCCTAAATCTGATTTCAAGACTTCCTATATATAACCCATCCCATAAATCTTTCAATTAATTAAAATCAATACTTTTTCTCTACCAAACCCATTATCCTCCCACTCATCCCCATTACATTAAATAAACATATCACACCACCCCATTATATTTTGTCCCCCATGCCTAACATAAAATAATACAAGATTCCCCACTAAATTTTGTCTTGTCCCCCCTTTATATTAAATAACCATATCACAACCCACCCCATTTCATTTTGTCCCCAATGCTTCATATAAACAATTACAAAATGTACAATTCCTAAACTACCCCTCCGACCCTATTGCAAATTACTATTTTACCCTCGAAAGTACTATAAATTACCAAACTACCCATCAACTATAACACATCAATTAATCAAACTTAACCAAAATATAGACAATATGATTAATTTCTAACAATGTTCAAACAACAAATTTCATGAACATTGATTTCTTCAACATTTCAACAACAAATCACATGAACATGATTTCTTCAACATTTCAACAACAAATCACATGAACTCAAATTGAACAACAAAGAACAACTAAAATTTGATTGAACAATATTTTAGCAACAAACAATCCTATTTTCGGATTCAACAACAACAACAAACAAGTATATTTAGATTTCTAAATTCAATAATATTGAACTTAAAATCAACTACTCTAACAACATTACAACAAACAATTCCTATATTAAACTTAAACAAGATTATGAGACAAATTCAAGAAATAATCATAAATGATAAACAAGAAATCAAACTATACAAAATTCGGATTCAAGATCATCCAAACAAAGTATGAACATGAATGAATCTATTTTAACACAACAAACATGACGGATTAAATGATTAAACCAACATTAATAATTTCTGGAAAATATATAACAACATGAAACAAATTGAAGAAATAATCAATTAAATTTCAATTTGAATCTAACAAACATCAAGCTAACAAATTCTTACCTAAACAATAAAACAAACATGAAATAAACATGAAAACAAATTAATTAATTTACCATTTGAAATCTGAAAATTAAAATCAACAAAACACATGAACAAACTAGAAAATTATTTCAAACGATAGACAAACCAAACAAGAATTAAATCATTTATCGATTTTGGATCCGAAAAATACCAAACAAAATATGGACGATAAATGAGATTCAAAACCAACTAACCGGAAATGAAACGACGAACAACGATTGTAAACAAATCTGTCCGGGCCTCGACTCAACGAAAGACCTTCGAACCTTTGACGATTCGAAGAAGATGAAGCAATGGCAAAATAGAAGAACCTGCTGCGACGATAAGCAGAAGCAGTCCGTCAAACACCTGTTGCGACGAGCAGTAGCAGCACGACGTCGAGAAGCAGCATAAAGCAGATGGGGTGCGTTTGGCTTGCTTTTACGAAGAAGATGAAAGCAGCAACAACATCGGCGAGGCAGACGATGCAACACCGGAGGTTTGTTTGGACGAAGCTTCTGCTTCAGCAGTAGCGGCTGGGGACGGAGAAGGTCGACGCGATGGAAGTCATAGCTGCGTGTGTCGATGAGGCAGAAGCTGGACGAGGCAACAACGTTTGGTTGTAGCAGATGAACTCGACGATGGCTATTTTAAGCAGTCCTTCGAAGCGGACGCAGCTTGACGCAGCAGACTTATTCGTTGGTGCCGAAGAAAGATGACGAAGCAGCGGGCAGTCCATGGACGAGCTGGAAGGAGGGATCGTTTACAGTGGGGTTTCCACCATGGGAGGGCAGCTATGGCGATGGTGGTTGACGACGAAGACGTAGCAAGGTGGTGGTGGATGTCGCGGGTTTGAAGATGGTGAAGGAGAAGAAGCAGACGGACATGGGTTCGAGGCCAGCCATGGACGAGCTGCCATGGATGTGTGTGTGAGAAAACTTGGAGAAGATGGAGAGAAAGAAAGGGGGGGGGATCTTCTTTAGGTTTTTTAGGGTTTTTGTTTTTTTTTTGTTTTGTAAAAAATGAAAGACAAAGGGGGTTTGGGTCTTTTGGGTTATGGACTGGGTCGACCCAGTTCGAAATGGACTGGGTCGTAGGGAAGATTGGGCCATTTTTTGGGCCTGTGGCTTGAAATTGAAGAAGAGGCCCAATTCCGGCTTTCTTTATTTTTCGCTCTCTTTTCTTCTTTTATTTCTCTAAAACTAAATTATAAAAATACTTAAACTATTATTAAGAATTAAATTAAGTTATAAAAGCGCAAATTAACTCCCAATAACAATTAATGCACAATTAAGTAATAATTAAGCATAAAATTGTATATTTGGACATTAAATGCTAAAAATGCAAACGATGCCTATTTTTGTAATTTTTAATTTTTGTAAAACAAATTTAATTACTAACAATTGTAGAATTAAATCCTACATGCAAAATGCGACATATATTTGTATTTTTTTTAATTAATTTAGCAAATAAACATGCACAGACAAATACAAATAATTATTCAAAATATCACAAAATTGCACACCAAAGAAAAATCATTTTATTTTTGAATTTTTTGAGAGTAATTCTCATATTGGGCAAAAATCACGTGCTTACATAACATCATTCCCCCCCTTTGGAACATTCGTCCTCGAATCTTGACTGACACACTTATCATTTTTATAACTTATATCTTTCGAATAATTTATTACTCTCCTTTCCATCTAGGTAACCGTTCTGTGAATAAATCCAACGGCTAGGGAATTCCCCCCCTTTTGGCCTCTTTCTCACACCATGACTCGTGGTCGGAATCCTTCCAATCTTGTAACTGTTGTTACCTTTTATCATGCAGCATGTACGAATCTGACCTTGTAAGTGCGACTATGCGACTCTTCTCTCCTTTTTTCTCCAGCTTGTAGCCCATCTCTAGGCCTCACTTTGTAAATATATATAAGATCTCGACAAGATGTCCCTCTGGGCATCTATAGGTATACTGAAGTCTTTCGCTCGGTACTTTGTCGAACTTACGAGTATTGCTATAGCTTTTTTCATAGACCCTGTTATCTATCTGTATTACTTTACTGCATCTGGATAGGTCATACTATAGCGTAACTCATATTTTAATTTATTGTTACTGAGGTTTGCTACCAAACTTCAGGTTATGTTCGTTGCTAATCCCATGTGTATAAATCTATGTCTTTTAATGCTTCCTCATTATTGTTCATCTTAAGAATAACGGCCTAATCTCACATCATACTTTGTGATTTTTGTCTATCCATTGTTGATTCACCTTAATGTTGATCTATCATCTATAACTGATAACTTGATCTCTTATGTAACATTGCCACTAGGGCTCACGTCTCATCGGGGACATCTGGAGTAATTAGCACCTAGGGGCGATACTATACTTCCATAACCGTATTTCATAGTATCCTAATGTGATTTACCTTACGTGGGTATTTTAATCCTGTACATTTCATGAAATCATTACTCAACAGAAGGCCCAAACATCATTCTTTATCTATCATAATTACACCCTCATTCCACTACCAGGGTAGCATTCTATCTCTCCTAAATCCTACCAGTCTTAGACTCATTTGAGTTTATTCAGGCTATACTCAGCTTTCTATAACTTGGAGAAACCATTATTTCTCTTGTTTTCATAGGCTTAATCCTGAGGACTTATACATTTCTTATCACCTCCTCACTAACCCTTTCTTATCCTTACTCCTGTCATAAAACCTTGTCACTTTACTATACTTTAGCTTGCGACTGATACATATCCATTTATACTACTCGCAACCCCTCTTCAACTGTCACGACCCAAGCAATGCGACGCGACGGGTGCCTGAGTCCTACCTGTCAAACACCCGTAAGCATGCTTCTAGGATATGAACCTGTATAACATCTGTTGAATTACGAAGGTAACATACATAAAGGAAACCTGCCATAAAGGCATATGTATGTATACATGCAGAATACAATGAGCGAACCGACAAGGCTACTATAGACAACTATACATCCAAAACTGAAAGCCGACAAGGCCACATACAACCCAACTAGACATACTGTCTACAGACTTCTAATAGAAACATAGCTATGCAAAGACTGGACTGAGTCACATCATACCCATATATATGTATATATACAAATGTATCGTACACAAATCAAAAGCAGCTCCGGATCAAATGGAGCACGCCAACTTTTGTTGATCAGGGATCCTAAGAAGGGGGGCCGTCATCTTGCCTACCCGCACCTGCAGGCATGAAACACAGTCCCCGTGAAATAGGGCATCAGTATGAAAATGTACTGAGTATGTAAGGCATGAAAATTAGTACGTAAAAGACATAGATGACACATGGAACAAGGAAACACATCTTTAAATCTGAATAACTTTTTAAATTCTGAAGCATTTATAATGCCATGCGCGTGCGTATAAATGTCGTGCCATGCATAGGTATAAGTGTACATAATATTATCAAGCTGCTGAGGGCATCCCATCATATCATCTCGGCCACTGTGGGCAATATCATTAACATATACCAACTGATCAGGTGGTGGTGCGTATATAACACCATAACCTTTTCCCATATCCCATATACATATATTTACATATATACGCGTATATAACGCCATCTGTTCATGGGTCAATGCACATGTATAAATGAGTGAAATGCATAAAAAATACGTAAATATCTCAATATTCCTTTCGAATAAACTTTTCCAACTGCATATTATTCTGAGATCCATGAACAGAAGATAATAATAATTCTCATGGGGAATCAATAATATAGACACCCCTACTATTTCTATGAATATAGTAATTTATAGAAACTGTGTATTTGGTCGTTTCTTTATTATAATTTGGACCATGCCAAAAGAAAGAAGGGAGGGCCTTAACATACTTGTTCCTGGAATTATTTGAACGGAATGAAGCTTCTGCTTCCGTGAAATATGTTGAACGAAATTCTGCCTGAATCCTTTGAAATTTTGAAACGAATTGTGGTGGCTTCTTTTGAAATTTCAGTTGAAATTTTTTTGGCTAAGTAATTGAATTGTTTGGACAAAATGTTTGTTGTTTTCCAAGTTTTTAACTTCAAGCCAAGCTAATTTTGGCAAGAATGGACGAAAGGTTTTCTGTTTCTTGATTTTGAACCTATACGTTCTTGGTTTCAAGTCTTATTCAAGACTTATGGATAAGACTTTATAAGTCTTACTTAAGACTTACCTTTAACTTTACACGTTCTTGTCTTTGTGGATAAGACTTTACAAGTTTTATTTAAGACTTATCTTCAAGACACCTATACATGTATTAATGAATCACCCTTCCTAATTAGTGACCTTGTGCAACATGGAAGGGTGGTATAATTTATAATTTTTATCCACTTATTAGTTAATTGGGTAATGTCCTGTTACCCGATAATTAATCAATTACTCGCATAATTTAAAAATTGCCACAAATTACTTAAAATTCTATTTATTTTTAAAGTACTTCATATATATACTTTATATATTATACTACCATGGTCATATGACACCTTGCATGGTACTAGTTCATAATTATCAGGTATTATCGCTCGACCCGTATTTTATTCCAAATTTGCTACTTTCAACGAAACTTATTTTATTTAATTCTTGTATCCCTTTATCCTTCATAACACTTATTTATCGCTTGTTATAAATAGCATAAGTACGTTAATGTCAAGATGATCTCATCCCCGAGTCTACGTCGGTTAACTGAAAACGAAATTTTAACGTATGAAAGCGCGAGATGTAACATCCTTCCCCCCTTAGAAACATTTGTCCTCGAATGTTTAACTCTCCGGGATTTATATAGCCTTGCTAGATTCACCTTTGTAACAATGCTACTACCAATTCTTCTTGTAGAAACATAGTAATTTAACGCCATATAGGACCACAATCATTAATAATGATGACGGCCTCACACGATCAATAACAATAGCTAGCACAAGAATTCGTACATGCACCTTGAGGTTATGACGTCTCAGTCAGACCCTTTTTTGGAGGAGGAAATAAGTAGGGATATCTGGACTTCATGTCTTCCTTGGCCTCCCAAGTTATTTCTTCCACATTGTTGTTCCTCCAAAGTACTTTCACGGAGGTTACCTCCTTATTCCGTAGCTTGCGCATTTGTCAGTCTAGAATGGCAACCGGAATTTCCTCGTATGACAAGTCCTCTATAATCTGTACATCATTCATGGGGATCACTTGGGTAGGATCGCCAATGCACTTCTGTAACATAGATACGTGAAAAAACGGATGGACATGCTCAAATTCTGAGGGTAATTCTAACTCATAAGCTACCTGGCCCACCCTCCGAATGATCCTATAAGGCCCAATATACCATGGGCTAAGTTTTCGTTTCTTTCTGAACCTCATGACAGCTTTCATCGGTGATACCTTTTTGGAATACCCATTCATCCACCTGAAATTCCGAGTCTCATCGTCAGTTATCCGCATAAGCCTTCTGACGGCTTTGAGCTGTCAATAGCCTTTCCTGTATAAGCTTAATTCTCTCGATTGCCTGCTGTACCAATTCTGGTCCTACTAACATAGTTTCCCCAACATCAAACCACCCTATAGGTGACCTACACTTCTGTTCATAAAGAGCTTCGTATGTAGCCATATGAATACTAGAATGGTAACTATTATTATATGCGAACTCAATAAGCGCCATATGATCGTCCCAGCTACCTTTGAAATCTATTACACAAGCTCATAACATATCATCTAGTGTTTGAATAGTACGCTCAGCCTGTCCGTCTGTCTGGGGATGAAATGCTGTACTAAGACTTACTTGAGTCCCCAATCCCTTTTGGAAGGACCTCCAGAAGTTAGCTATAAATTGAGCTCATCTATTCAAGATAATAGATATAGGGACACCATGCAGTCGTACTATCCCTTGATATAAAGCCTCACATAATCCTTTGAGGAATATGTAGTTCTAACGGGCAGAAAATGGGCGGACTTTGTAAGCCTATCAACAATAACCCATATCGAATCAAACTTACGCTGGGTACGAGGTAAGCCTACGATGAAGTCCATATTGATTACTTCCCATTTCCAAGTCGGAATCTCTATAGCCTGCAATAATCCACCGGGTTTCTGATGCTTAATTTTAACCTGCTGATAGTTAGGACACTGAGCAACAAACTCTGCTATATCCTTTTTCATTCCGTTCCACCAATAGACTTCCCTAATATCATGATACATCTTTGTTGCTCCTAGATAGATAGAATAACATGAATAGTGAGTTTCTTTCACAACCTGCCGACGTAGCCCTGTAACATTAGGCATACATAATTGTCCTTGATATCTAAGGATCCCATCTCCTGTAATTTCAAATGGCGTCTTCTCCTTCTGAAGGGTGGTATCCCTATAATGAACTAACACAAGATCCTCGTACTGGCATTCCTTTACTTCAGTTACTAAAGAGGATGTTCCTGTATCCTGATATGTAATTCCAATATCACCTGAGTCCAGTAGTCGAACTCCAAGACTAGCTAGCTGATGAACCTCATGGGCTATTCCCCTCTTTTCTAGTCGTAAATACGATAGGCTACCCATAAATCTACGGCTGAGGGCGTCGGCTACTACGTTCGCCTTCCCCGGATGGTATAAAATATCAACGTCATAGTCTTTAAGTAGCTCCAACCATCTCCTTTGACAAAGATTCAATTCGTTTTGCTTGAAGATGTACTGGAGGCTCTTATGATCCATATAGATATCAACATGAATGCCATACAAGTAGTGCCTCCACATCTTTAGTGCATGAATCATCGCGGCTAACTCTAAATCGTGGGTCGGGTAGTTCTTCTTATGCTTACTTAGTTGTCCAGAAGCATAAGCTACAACCTTACTAAGCCGCATCAACACACGATCCAATCCCACGCTTGAAGCATCACAATAGATAACATAACCATCGGTCCTTTCTGGGAGCGATAGAGCTGGTGCTGAAGTTAATCTGTCCTTCAATGCCCGGAAATTCCATTCGCAAGGATTGGTCCATTGAAACTTAATTCCCTTTTGAGTTAACTTACATGGGTATCCTAATTTTTTTTACTATTCAGGAAATCCCCCTCTTCGGAAGCCTAAACTTCATCCTTTATCCATCACAATTACGCCCTTATCCCACTATTAGGGTAGCATTTCATCTATTCGAAACGTTACTAGTCTTAGACTCTTTTGAGTTCATTCGGGCTATACTGAGCCTTCTATAACTTAAAGAAACCATCAGCTCTCTTATGAACTCATTCCTAAGGACTTATCCATTCTTGTTACCTTTTTACTCATCTTTTCTTATCCTTCCTCCTGTCTTCCTAGAACCTTGTCGCTCTACCATAGTTTAGCTTGCGACCTACACATATCTATTTATACTTATTCGCAACCTTTCTTCAACCTGCTTGCACCATAGATTTCCTTATGTTATTCCGAAACACCAAGCAAGACACCACATACCACTTTTCTCAAAGGTGCTTAGAAGAGAAGAAAGTTTCGTTACAAGTTTCTTGTAATAACCTGCCAAAAGAAGCTACGAACCTTCATCAGTGTTGTGGGTCTAGGCAAAATCTTCACTGCCTCAGTCTCTTGTGTATCCACTCGAATGTCTTTACCCGAAATAATATGCCCAAGGAAAGCTACAGAGTTCAACCAGAATTCATATTTAGAAAATTTTGCATACAACTTCCTTTCTTGTAGAACTCTGAGCACAGTACGCAGATGATCTGCATTCTTAGCCTCTGAACGAGAATATACCAATATATCGTCAATAAATACAATTACGGATAGATCTAAAAAAGTCCTGAACACACGATTCATTAAATCCATGAATACTGTTGGGGCATTGGTCAGACCGAACGACATAACCCGAAACTCAAAGTGCCTATATCTAGTCCTGAATGCAGTCTTCGGAATATCTTCATCCTTAACCCTTACTTGATGGTACCCAGACCTCAAGTCTATCTTTGAAAAATACTTGGCACCTTGTAACTGATTAAATAGATCATCAATTCTTGGGAGCGGGTACTTATTCTTGATCGTCACCTTATATAATCAATACACATTCGTAAAGAACCATCTTTCTTTCTTACAAACAACTTGGGTGTTCCTCATAGTGACGTACTAGTTCTAATAAAACCTTTTTCAAGCAAGTCCCTTAGTTGTTTCTTTAACTCTTTCAGCTCTATGGGGCCCATTCTATAGGGAGAATAGATATTAGATGAGTATTTGGTAGTAGGTCGATGGCAAACTCAATTTCCCGCTCTGGTGGAAGACCTGGAAGTTCATCGGGAAAAACATCGGGAAACTCATTAACCATTGGGATGGATTGAATGGTTGATGACTCTACTTCTATATCCTGAATGCGAACTCTGCAAAACCATATACAGGATACTTTCTGCAAAACCACTAAGTAGGTATAACCATAATATATACAAATCGGGACGGGGCTCCCTACATCCTCATAAAACAACCAAACACATTTAAAATACTGACTTGGTAATATTCCAAGAAGAGGTAGAACTCTCCAACCAAAACCTGACACTTGGAGGAAGTCTATGATAGAGGGTCTTTGCCTCGTCCTATATAAGAACCTCAATCAGACACACTTCGAAGCGGAATCTTCATGTCCTTATCAGTTACCTTCCTCCTCTTAGCCCGACTACTATCTTCTTCCTCTATGTATCCCATAACATACACCGACGAACCTTGATTGACGGACTCCCAAGACTGTGGACTATCCGAAACCTCAGAAGAGCTAGTATCCTCAAATACCTTGACATAGTTTTAAGCCTGAAGGAATCCTGACTATTCCAATTCATTCTCTACTCCCCTCATACCCTGATCAACGGGCTATGAAACTAAGGGCCTTGATAAGGTCGGAACTCCTCTCACCGCATCTACTGCCGGAGTGGTCGAAACAGCTCGAACGGATAACTCATATAGATCCTTGGATGGATCCTCCTCAATAGAACCCACGATCTCCGATGGGTTTGAATCTGTAGTATAACTTATCTCTCTTTCTATCTCCTTCATAGCCTTCTGACTCGTGCTAGTGGCTGTAGTTTTCGGAGGCATCGCTGAAAACGTAACATACCGTTAGGAACATGAATACTTATATCGCACGATCTAAGATAAGAAGAGAGGATAACATCATATATGTCCTGTAGCCTCTTGTTTATAAGTATGGTGCATGACACACCCATAAACAAGACTCTACTAGATACGGTCTAGAGACAACACTAGGACTGAACTGCTCTGATACCACTTTTGTCACGATCCAACCCGATGGGCCGCGACGGGTGCCTAAGTCCTACCTATTAAACACCCCTAAGCATGCATCTAGGATATGAACATATATAACATTTGTTGAATTATGAGTGAAATATACATGAAGAAAATCTGCCAACAAGGCATATGTATGTATACATGTAGAATATAGTGGGAGAGCTGGCAAGGCTGCTATAGACAACTATATATCCAAAACTTAAAGCCGACAAAGCCACATACAACCCAACTAGACATACAATCTACAGACCTCTAATAGAAACATAGCTATACAAAAATGAGACTAAGCCACATCATACCCATATATATGTATATATATAAACGTATCGTACCAAAATCAAAAGCAGCTCCGGATCAAATGGAGCACGCCAACTCTCGCTAATCAATGATCCTAAGAAGGGGGACCGTTAGCTTTCCTACCTGCACCTGCAGGCATGAAACACAGTCCCCGTGAAATAGGGCATCAGTATGAAAATGTACTGAGTATGTAAGGCATGAAAATTAGTACGTAAAAGACATAGATGAAACATGGAACAAGGAAACACATCTTTAAATCTGAATAAATTTTTAAATTCTGAAACATTTATAATGCAATGCGCGTGCGTATAAATGTCGTGCCAAGCATAGGTATGGGTGTACATAATATCATCAAGCCACTGAGGGTATCCCATCATATCATCTCGGCCACTATAGGCAATATCATCAACATATACCAGCTGATCAGGTGGTAGTGCGTATATAACGTCGTAACCTTTTCCCATATCCCATATACATATATTTACATATATACGCGTACATAACGCCATCTAGTCATAGGTCAATTCACATGCATAAATGAGTGAAATGCATGAAAAATATGTAAAAATTTCAATATTCCTTCCGGATAAACCTTTTCAATTGCATATTATTCTGAGACCCATGAACAGAAGATAATAATAATTCTCATGGGGAATCAAGAATATAGACACCCCTACTATTACTATGAATAGAGTAATTTATATAAACTGTGTATTTGCTCGTTTCTTCAGTATAATTTGGACTATGCCAAAAGAAAAAAGGGAGGGTCTTAACATACCTATTCCTGAAATTATTTGAATGGAATGAAGCTTCTGCTTCCGTGAAATATGTTGAACGAAATTCTGCCTGAATCCTTTGAAATTTTGAAACGAATTATGGTGGCTTCTTTTGAAATTTCAGTCGAAATTTTTTTGGCTAAGTAATTGAATTGTTTGGACGAAGTGTTTGCTGTTTTCCAAGTTTTTGACTTCAAGCCAAGCTAATTTTTGCAAGAATGGATAAAAGGTTTTCTGTTTCTTGAATTTAAACTTATACATTCTTGGTTTCAAGTCTTATTCAAGACTTATGGATAAGACTTTATAAGTCTTACTTAAGACTTACCTTTAACTTTACACGTTCTTGTCTTTGTGGATAAGACTTTACAAGTCTTATTTAAGACATATCTTCAAGACACCTATACATGTATTAATGAATCACCCTTTCTAATTAGTGGCCTTGCCCGAGGGTGGTATAATTTATAATTTTTATCCACTTATTAGTTAATCGAGTAATGTCCTGTTACCCGATAATTAATCATTAGCCGCATAATTTAAAAATTACCACAAATTACTTAAAATTCTATTTATTTTTAAAGTACTTCATATATACTTTATATATTATACTACCATGGTCATATGGCACCTTGCATGGTACTAGTTCATAATTATCGGGTGTTATCGCTCGACCCGTATTTTATTCTAAATTGGTTACTTTCAATGAAACTCGTTTTCTTTAATCTGTGTATCCCTTTATCCTTCATAACACTTATTTATCGATTGTTATAAATAGCATAAGTACGTTAACGTTAAGATGATATCATCCCCGAGTCTACGTCGGTTAACTGAAAACGAAATTTTAACGTATGAAAACGTGAGATGTAACATCAACTTTCTTGCACCATAGATTTTCTTATGTTATTCAGGAACATCAAACGAGACATCACATCGTTTGCAACTTTTCTTCACTCTCTTGGCCAGATCTCTCGATACCTAGAAACCATAGGCTGGAAGATATGCCACTGACTCTGCCGCTATCATTCTTGGATACTGAATCCCAACATCTCTAGCCTTTTGTCCGATGTACATACTATTTACAACCTTCTGTATTTGAGTGTATCGTACGTTGCTCACCTTTACCTTACTTACCTTAAAATCTCACATCACATCTTCTATATGTTTCATGACCTCTCTTCCACATAGGTATAATTCACATCCACAACTTGAACTTTTATTATAACATTTGCACCTCTTTAGATGATTCGGTGAGAGCTTCATACTGACTTCTTATGAGGCTGGTACACTTCTAACTGGCTATGTCGTAGAGCCATTATAAAATATGGCTATTGTGTTGTCTCTCTTGTACCTCTGATATTATGAGTGATCCTGAAATATTATCAATTACTATGTCCATAATTTTCTGGGTTCAATAATCAAACTCCTAATTTACTTAGTTGATGTAACTCTTTAGTATCCTTTTTCCTCTGGTCAACCTTTATGTAGGCTTAAACTATCTTACGATCTGTGGCTCATAGTGTTAGTTATTACTTTTAGCCTTTCATGGGTTCTATGGAATATCAATGATACAATCCTTTAACAATTCAATCCTTCATTTATGACCCAGGTTTAATTCTTCCTTCTAACTTATACCGGAACCTTCTACGGTTGTATGATTGTCAACATATGTGCTGTATGGATAATACTCCGAACTTATAATTGCGTTCATAACGTAACCAACCCTGGATCATTGATCAAATAGTTCATTTCGTTCCTTCTCAGCTTTCTTTAAACGTAAGCTATTACTTTTCTTGGTCTTTCTGCCCCCTTGTTGCATGTATATTTAGCTTATCTTAGTGCCCGCACATATTAGAATTCCATACATCTCATATGATCTTGAATATCACTTCTTATTTTACTCCCTATTCATTAATCACAGTAGGTGCCACCTTTTTATGGAGTGCATACAATGTTGTTGTGAGACTGTTGTTACATGACCATTTTCTCTTTAGGTCATTGTGCTTAGGTTGAAGCCTTCTTCCTTATTTCCTCAGCTAGTCATTCATTGTAGTATTTAGGGAGGACCCGTACATTGTATATTCTATGAACCTTTTGATGTCCTTCCTTGCCTATAATTATCCGTAGTTACTTACTTCCACGCCCTTATGCTTGTAGGATTGCTTCTGAACTGATATTTTGACTGTCTTCCCATGACACTCTCTTTTATTCCTATAATACTCATACAGTACCTTTAACTACCCCAACTCCTATTTGAATAATTCTTAAGTATTACAATGAAGTTACTACAAGGCTAAATTCACTATATTGGGCTTTACTATGTTAATTTTGCACGATCTACTGACTCGTTTGTAACTTCCTGTTCAGCCATAACTAGGCTCTTCCTGAATTAATTATGAACTATTTGTTGGCCCATTCTCATATCAATATTTCGCGTAATCCTTTTTAGGTTATTTCCTTTGTCTTAACTTACCTCTCGCGCTGGCTCCTTATTTATCAATAAGATTCCGGACAAGAGCCCTTACTTCCTTTCTTAGACGTCATGCTTGCATAATATTCTGGAATCGTGGAATATCGGTAGGATTTGAATAAGTGTAACCTCATTCCTTTTTTCGTTTTTACCGCATTCTTCCTTTACGATTCCATGATTACTAGAACCACTATATTCTGACTTCATGCCACATCACCCATATCCCCCCTGTTAGGGGAGTACTAAGATTTAGTGCTAGGACGATCTACCTATAGATGTTTTACCTCTTCTTCTTTGGCATCTTTTCACATCATCGATGACCCTTACTCGTCTTGCGGTAATCCTTCTGTACCAAGGAAAAAAAATTCCTTTCTCGCAATAGTGACACTTAGTGTAACTAGCACATACGGTCCCTTAAGCTTAACTTTGCTCACATTTCTTGCTTTAGGGAAGCGTCTTCCTGTATGACCTTTCTCTAAATTCCTCATGAATATTCTTCTGTTGCCCATTCTATTATTGCCGGAACGCAATATGAAATTCTCATGATGTCGACCATTATCAAATCACTTAGTCCCTAATTCATGTTTAGTTTATCTTGTTCACCAGCCCATACTGATTTCTAATACTCTGGAGTCTAACTTTTCCCCTTGGTGATCATGTTAGAGTCATGAACTTATTTCTCGAAATAAGGATATGACTTTATGACCTATACTCTTTTGTTACCTCAAGGACTGCCACCCCTCGTCTTTTCCTTCATTTGACTACAGACTCTGTAATACTATGATTTTTTTATCTACCATTATCATGTATCATATCTTACTCATAATGCTTCATTAATTTTCTTCTTATTTTCTGCTAACATTTCTGTCTATCACTTTCTTTTGAAAACTTCAACAAGACATTCGTTTACTTGTATCTCCCCTTGCTTCATTCATTGGCTCTTCGATTTGCTCAACATTTTCGCTCTACTAGGGACGGGAGCCCCACTAAAGTAGTAGTTATCCCTTCTAGGCTTTCAGTGCCTATCTTCTGAATTTCTTGATCATGCTAGTATTCACATCTAATTGTAATTTTCTAGAGTGCACCATCTGGTGTTTCATAAGGAGGTCTACTAGAACCTTTGTAATATCCTTCGGAAATGTCAACTAACTCAAACAATCCATCCATCATTTTGGGTTACTGTAACCCCAACCAGATCTCGATATCCCGTCCTTCTCTTAACTACACCTGTTAGCCCCCATATGGCATAACTGAAATGGGTGTGACCAATTGTACATACCTCTTTTACTATTGAAGATAACTCAAAATGCTTATATTTCTCTGCCTGATTTGAAAATACTAATAATCTTCATTAACTGGGTGCCTCGTACCCTTCTTCACCTTGCTTCTTTTACTTGTTGAACTTGAATCTAGCTTCTGAATTTCTCATTGCTTTCACCATATTGGTGGATAGATATCCTTGCCTTAAGGCTCCTTATTAAGAAGATTATACCTTTTAGTACACACATGATCTGCTGAAGACCTCACACTGACTCATCATAAGCATCATGCAGAATCGAGTTCCTCTAGCTCAACTCTTCCAAATACATATGCAATTTTTTACCAATCATCTTTCTGGATGTAGGCATCGTCATATTATGAATAAGACAGAGTTTAGGAAATTGAGTTCTTACAACTGCGCTCTACCACACGATCTAGAGTAAGAAGAAAGAGTGACAGTCCTAAATGCCCTATATCCTCCTGCTTATAAGTGTGGTACACAACGCACCCATAAACAAGACTCTACTAGACACGGCTTGTAGAATCCCTAAGGCAGAACTGCTTTGATACCACTTTTGTCACGACCCAAATCGATAGGCCGCGATGGGCACCCGGTACCTTACTCAACCGAGTACCAACATAACGTATCTTTTCATGTCATACTATCATAAATAACTGAGATGGAAGGCTGCCGTGAGATAAGTAGAACACAACATGCAATACCAACTTATACATAAGACATACGGGCCTATAAGACCAAAATAACCACTCGTACACTGAATATAGGCCGACAAAGCCATACAATCTTTTACGTACATGACATCTGTCTACAAACCTCGAAGAATACATAATTTTCATAAAGGTCGGGACAGAGTCCCGCCATACCAAACAATACACGTCTAAATCATACTAACTAAACAAGCAACTCCGAAGCAAATGGAGCGCAGCAACATCTTCCGCGAAGCTAATAGACTACCTGGAGGGCTCTCGACCTGTCTATCGGGACCTGCAGGCATGAAACGCAGCGTCCCCAGGCAAAATGGACGTCAGTACAAATAGTGTATCGAGTATGTAAGAAATGGAAATCAGTAAATAATAGACATGAGAGAAAATGGAGTAAAAGACTCGACATGTATGTCTACATAGCTCTATGAATCATTTCATTTTTATAATGTCATGCATATGCATATAAATGTCATACCATGCATAGATATATGCGTTCATAACATTATTAAGCCTCTAAGGGCATCTCATTATATCATTTCGGCCACTGTGGGCAAATTATCAATGTATACCAGCTGATCAGGTGGTTGAGTGTATATAACGCCGTAACCTTATATATATATATATATGCATATAAATGTCATACCGTGCATAGGTATATGCATTCATAACATCATCAAGCCTCTGAGGGCATCTCATTATATCAATTCGGCCACTGTGGACAAATTATTAATGTATATCAGCTGATCAGGTGGTGGAGCGTATATAACGTCGTAACCTTTTCCCATATATATATATATATATATATATATAACGTCATCTGCTCATGGGTCAATGTGAATGAATGGAATGCATGAGAAGTACGCCAATAAAATCTTTCGGAGTGTCATAAGACCATTATGCCTTTGATTAATATCACGAAATAAACTTTATCAAGTTACGTATTTTCTGAGACCGATGAACAGATGATAGAATAATATGACACATGGGGAATCAAGAACATAAGCATCTCTAATATTTCTATGAATAGAGTCATGTATGGAAATTGTGCATTTGCTTGTTTCGTTTGTGTCATATAGATCGTGCCAAAAGAAAGAAGGGATAGCCTTAACATACCTGAACCGATTCGCTTGACAATCCCTCTAACACACGTCAATTGCGACAACACGTAATGACAGATCGAAATAGGAAAAAATTCGTAGGATATTCTTGAGAATAATTGCACCGTACCCCCTTAGAATCGCAAAATTCCGTTGCTATTACGCAATGTAACTTCGTATTATAGTCTCAAATTTATCCTTTGGAGACAAAATTGTCGCATGTGTTTTGTATGAGGGAACGTCCGATGTTTGATAAAGAAGGGAATGAGTTTATCGGAATGCTAAAGAATAGCTTTAAATCGAACCGAATGAAGATGAACCCCCTTTCTTGAAAGACCAAAGTTGTAAATTAGTTGATATTTCTTGTTAAAATTTCGAAAATTCCCCGAGAATAGATAAAGAACCAAAGTGACCCAATGATACATGGATATTTAGTTTGAGGTTTTGAGCCACATATATTCTACTTAAAATGACACCTTGAATTGAGAATTAAGAGTCATTATTAATGGCTCTTTGGGCTGCCACGTTGGGGAGGGTTACATTTATCCAAAAATTCATCCCTTTTCCTAATCAACTTATTAATCTCCCACTAATCCAATAATTAATCAATTACCCATATAATTAAGAATTATTTCAAAATATTTATAATACTACTCACTTTCAACACACCTTATACATATTACTAACATGGTCATGTTGTATCTTATATGTTACTAGTCCATAAATACGGGGTATTATAGCTTGGACCGTATTTTATCCCAAATTTTCAAATTTCGACGAAACTCGTTTTCTTCAATTTGCTTACCCTCTCACCTTCACAAATTTACTTATCACTTGTTTGAAATAGCATAATATTTGTAACCTCAAAATAATCTCATTCCCGAGATTGTGTCGATTAACTTACTACGAAACTTTAATGTCCGAAAATGCGGGATATAAAATCCCTTGCCGACCTTTCATCTTCACTTATGGGATACTTTCATGTACGAACATATGGGATGTAACACTTAAATTCTTAAATTTCTCAATTAAAATACATTTCAACACAATTATTATGCAACCTCAATCTTGTTCCTTCTCAAGGCAAACAATAACATCAATCAACAACAATATCAACAAAATATACTGTAACCTAGGACTACCGGACATAGGCATAATAGTAGCTATGCACAGACTCTCGCCACCTGGTGCGTACATAGCCCTCACAAATAGGAGCACATATTTAATTATTTCACCTATGGGGTTAATTCCCTCTTACAAGGTTAGAAAGGAAACTCACCTCGCTCTGAAGTTCCATAACCGGCTTCCAAGCCCTTCCGATGATTTAAATCGATGCACAACGCTCCAAAACTAGACAATAATTATGCAAACACATTAATATATGCTCAAACACTCATTATAATCCAATTTATAACAATTCCTAACCCTGATCGAAAATTCGATAAAAATCACCCTCGGGCCCACGTACCCATATTCCGAAATTTTTCGAAAATAAAGTTTACCCATAACCTCATGCACTCAAATTGTAACGACCCGGCCGGTCGTGTTAAGTATTAATGCTATGATCCCCTATTAACTTCTTTCCCCGTATTTGTTTCTGCTATTTTGATTCACCGGGATGTTTGGTTTTAAGTTTCGGATGGGATACTTAGTCCCTAAATGAGAGTTTAAGTGTTAGAAATTGACCGTAGTCGAAGCAGTATGAAGACGACATCGGAATGGAATTCTGTTGGTTCCGTTAGCTCCGTTGGGTAATTTCGGGATTAACGGCTTGTTCGAATTGTGTTTTGGAGGTCCGTAGTTAATTTAGGCTTGAAAAGCCTAAAGTTGAATTTTTAGAATTTCCGGTTCGATAGTGAGATTTTGATATCGGGGTGGAATGGAATTCCGGAAGTTGGAGTAGCTACTTAGTGTTGAATGTGGCGTGCTTGCAAAATTTCAGGTCATTCGGATGAGGTTTGATAGACTTTTTGATCGAAAGCGTAATTTGAGAGTTTTGGAGTTCTTAGGCTTGAATACTATGTTAAATTGGTGGTTTGATGTTGTTTTGAGCGTTCCAAAGACTTGAACAAGTTTGAATGATGTTTTAGGATTAGTTGGCATGCTTGGTTGAGGTCCGGGGGCCTCGGGTGTGTTTCGGATGCTCAACGGGTCATTTTGAAACTTAGAGAAATTGCAGAAAAATTACAGCAGCCCGGTTCTGGTTTCTTTCTTCGCGTTTGCGAGTGGGATCTCACGTTCAGGAAGAGGAGCTGGTGCTGGGGGGAGGTTAATACTTCGCGTTCGCGAAGTTTTTCCGGCGTTCGCGAAGGAGGGGGAGATTGTGCATCGCGTTCGCGACCAGGACATCGCGTTCGCGATTAAGGAAGCTGGACCCAAGCGAAGTTGTGCTTCGCGAATGAGAGGTTCTTTCCGCATTCGCGAAGAAGGAAATACCTGGGCAGTAATAAACATTTCAAAAACGAGAGTTTGGCCATTTTTGTCAAAACGTAAGCTTGGGAGCTCGGATTTGAGCAAGGTTTTGATAAATTTTCAGAGATATCGATTGGGTAACGATTCTTAACTCCTTTTTGCTTGTAACCCATTAATCTAAACATGAATTCATCATTTAATTTCGGAAATTTGTCTGAAAATTGGGGGAAAGTTCTTAGACCAAAAATTCTAGTTTTGATTGGGGATTTGACATTGGATTTGGATAATTTTGGTATGGTTAGACTCGTGAGAGTATGAGGATTCTAAAAATGTAAATTTTACCTGATTTCGAGACGTGGGCCTGAGGGGCATTTTGGTTATTTTACCTAATTTCGCATATTGGCTTAGAATTTATTTGTAGAATCAATTACTTGAAGTGTTATTTACATTATGCAATTGAATTGAATAGATTTGGGCCATTTGGAGTCTAGTACTCGTGGCAAGGACGTGGTTTCAAGTTGATTTTGAGCCGGTTCGAGGTAAGTTGTTTGCCTAACCTTGTGGGGGGAAACTCCCCTTAGGATTTGGTATTACTGATATTTGAAATACCTTGTACGTGAGGTGACGAGTGCGTACTTGTGCTAATTGTTGAAAATCTAGTTTTCTTTAAGTAATTTTAATTGTGTTTCTTTTTCCTGTTTATACTACTTGCAATTTAAGCCTGTTGTTAGCTTAGGGAAGCATGTCTAATTGACTTAATTGCTTTACTTGCTCAAATTGCCTTATTTGGATTATGTGCAGCATTCTAGGCTAGAAGTACCTGTTTTACCGTAGTATGGGATTTGAATTGAATTGTGTATTTTTCTTTGTTGTTGTTGTGTGTTTACTTTGGGACTATGGGACAGTATCCTGGTAGATGCCCCTGAACATTTACTTTGGGACTACGGATTTGTATTCCGGTATATCCCTCTACACATTTACATTGGAACTACGGGACTGCACCCGGTTGATTCCCTCTGTACTGCATATTTACATTTGGGACTACGGATCGAATTTTCGGTAGATCCCTACGCATTATTAGTTGGACTACGGTATTGCACCAGGGAGATCCACTAGATATTTTAATTTGGGGACTACAGGACAGTATCCTGGGAGATCTCCGATTGTTATCTCTATGTTGAGTTGTACTCCTTTCTGTGATTACTTTGTCTCTGTTATAATTGTTGTTGTTCTTTATATTCTATGCTATTTCTTACTTTTGCATTTAATTCTATTGTCTTACTCTACACTGTTATACCTTATATTTCATTTAACCTCAGTAGGGCCTTGACTTTCTTCGTCACTACCCGACCGAGGTTAGGCTTGTCACTTAATGAATACCGTTGTGGTGTACTCATGCCCTTTCTGCGCATGTTTTTCATGTGCATACCCAGGTACTTCCACTCAGTCTTACCATCCTTGAGGCGAGACGCTTTTGTAGAGACTTCAAGGTATATCTGCCGCGTCCGCAAACCGAGGAGTCCCTTTCTATCTTTCTGTAAAAGTATAGCCCTTTAGTATTTTCCCTTTTGATAGACATTTCTAGAGTTAAAGCTTCTTATGTATCTCTTAGCTTGTGATTCATGGAGTTCCAGATTTTGGGAAGTATTAGGTTGAGATTCTTGTACTGTTATATGTCAGGCGACATCTTAAATGCTATTTCTATTGTTAATTCGGTTTTGTATTATTTTCTTTTCGCAAATTGTTCTTTTTCCACATTTGTTAGGCTTACCTAGTCGTGGAGACTAGGTGCCGTCATGATAGTTCACGGAGGACAAACTGGGGTCGTGACAAGTTGGTATCAGAGCTCTAGGTTCATAGGAGTCATGAATCACAAGCCGGTTTATTAGAGTCTCGTGGATCGGTACGGAGACGTCTGTACTTATCTGCAAGAGGCTTTGTAACTGTTAGGAAAATTCCACTTCTTTTGACTTCCTTGTCGTGCGAGATTCTTGACATCACCAATTCTAAACCTCTGTCTTCCATTCTCTTACAGATGGTGAGGACACGTGCGACCAGAGATGACTAGGCACCCGCGTCCCTTTCTAGGGACATTAGAGGTCGGGACTGGGGTAGAGGTCGAGGATGCGCCTGTGGTGCAACTAGAGCACCCATGCAATCTACCATAGATGAGCCACCAGCAGCTCTAGCCGGAGTCGAGGCACATGATACGCCTACTGATATTACTACTCCAGCACTTCAGGAGACATTAGCATAGTTCTGAGCATGTTTGGTACATTAGTTCAGGCAGGGTTGATTCAGGTTGTACCAACTACTTCACAAATCGGGGGAGGGACCCAAAACTTCAGCTGCCCCCACTCCAGAGCAACGAGTTCTCATTGGTCAGATTCCAGGTGTCATGGCGACACATCCTGTGGTCCCAGTTCAGCGGGTGGTGAGGACCTCTTACCAAGTAGAGGACAGGTGGGTTCAGGAAAGAGAGGATAGAAAAGGTCAGGAGAGAGAGAGTATAGGGAAGCAAGGAGACCTCGTAGACTGGAGAGACCCACTGGTCCTTATTTTGGAGGAAAAGTACGGCATGGTAGAGGTTTTGTGGGTCAACCAGCTCAGTTTGTGTCTCAGGATTCACGCAGTATTTCAGGTGTTCAGGGGTCTCAGAGTACCTGTATCGCACAGTTCCTACTGCCACATCCTCCTAGAGCTTATTTTGAGTGTGGTGACACGTGCCATGTGGTGAGGGATTGCCCTAGACTTGGGAGAAGTACACCTCCACAGACCTCTCATCCACATCGTGCCCTGCAGAGTTCTCAGGCTATGGTTACAGCTCCAGTTGCTACCCCACCTACTCAGCCAGCTAGAGGTGGAGATTGGGGAGGTAGTGGTCGCTCTAGAGGGGAAGGCCAGGCCAGATATTATGCCCTTCCTGCTCGTACCGAGGTTGTCGCCTCCGATTCTATCATCACAGATATTGTATTGGTTTGTCATAGGGATGCATCAATTTTATTCGATCCAGGATCCACTTATTCTTATGTGTCTTTTTATTTTGCCCCGCATTTGGGCATATCTCGGGATTCCTTGAGTTTTCCTGTTTATGTTTCTACTCCCGTGGGAGATTCTTTTGTTGTGGACCACGCTTATCGGTCGTGTGTGGTTGCTCTTAGTGGTTTTGAGACCAGAGCCGATTTGTTATTGCTTCGTATGGTAGATTTGGATATTATCTTAGGCATGGACTGGTTGTCGCCCCATTATGCTATTCTTCATTGTCACACCAAAACCGTGACGCTGGCTATGCCAGATGTACCGCGAGTAGAGTGGAGTGGTACCTTAGATCATACTTCTAGTAGAGTTATTTCTTTCCGTATGGTATAGTGTATGATTGAGAAGGGGTGTGATGCGTATCTAGCTTATGTAAGAGATGTCAGTATTGATACCCCTACAGTTGATTCAGTCCCAGTAGTACGAGATTTTCCTGATGTGTTTCTCGCTGATCTTCTGGGCCTGCCGTTCGATAGAGATA
This sequence comes from Nicotiana sylvestris, assembly GCF_000393655.2. NCBI lineage: Eukaryota > Viridiplantae > Streptophyta > Magnoliopsida > Solanales > Solanaceae > Nicotiana > Nicotiana sylvestris. Next base: position 163,606,892 of record NC_091060.1, on the reverse strand, counting down.
TTAATTTTGGCATTGTTCTATTGCCGGGCACTCAGCCTATTTCTATCCTTCTATATCGTATGGCCCCTCCTGAGCTGAAGGAGTTGAAGGATCAATTACAAGAATTGCTTGATAAGGGTTTTATTTGTCCCAGTGTATCACCTTAGGGTGCTCCTGTCTTGTTTGTGAAGAAAAAGGATGGTTCTATGCGTATTTGTATTGATTATTGCTAGTTGAACAAAGATACAGTGAAGAACCATTATCCTTTGCCTCATATTGATAATCTGTTTGACCAACTTCAGGGCGCATGAGTGTTTTCTAAGAGTGACTTGTGCTTAGGTTACCATCAGTTGAAGATTCGGGAGCCAGATATCCCGAAGACTGCTTTCAGGACTCGGTATGGTTATTGCGAGTTCCTTGTTATGTCATTTGGGCTGACCAATGCCCCAGCAGCCGTTATACATTTGATGCACAGTGTGTTCCGGCCATATCTTGACTCATTCATCATTGTCCTTATTGATGATATTCTGGTGTATTCCCAGAGTCGGGAAGATCATGAGAAGCACCTGAGGACAGTGCTTCAGACTTTAAGGGAAAAGAAGATATATGCAAAGTTCTCGAAATGTGAGTTTTGGTTGGAATCTGTGGCATTCTTAGGCCATGTGGTATCGAGTGAGAGTATTCAGATAGATCCGAAGAAAGTGGAGGCAGTGCAGAGTTGGCCCAAACCATCCTCAGTTACAGAGATTCGTAGCTTTCTTGGTTTGGCGGGTTATTACCGCTGGTTTGTTTAGGGATTTTCATCTATCGCATTGCCCTTGACCAAGTTGACTCGAAAAGGTGCTTCTTTCATGTGGTCGAATGAGTGTGAGGAGGGCTTTCAGAAGCTCAAGACTGCCTTGACCAAAGCTCCACTGTTAGTTTTGCCATCAGCTTCAGGTTCATATATCGTGTATTTTGATACTTCGAGAGTTGATATTGGGTGTGTGTCGATGCAAGAGGGTAGAGTTATTTCTTATGCTTCTCGTCAGTTGAAACCCCATGAGAAGAACTACCATGTTCACGATTTAGAGTTGGCTGCTTTAGTTCATGCGTCGAAGATTTGGAGGCATTATTTGTCTGGTGTATCTTGTGAGGTGTTTACTGATCATCGTAGCCTCCGGCACTTGTTCAAGCAGAAGGATCTCAATTTGGGGAAGTGGAGATGGTTGGAGTTGCTAAAGGATTATGATATTACCATTTTGTACCATCCGGGGAAGGCCAATGTGGTGACCGATGCCTTGAGTAGGAAGGCGGTGAGTATGGGGAGTGTGGCATATATTCCAGTTGGGGCGAGACCTCTTGCAGTTGATGTTTAGGCCTTAGCCAGCCAGTTTGTGAGATTGGATCTTTCAGAGCCCAGTCGGATTCTAGCTTGCGTGGTTTCTCGGTCTTCCTTATTTGATCATATCAGGGAGCATCAGTTTGATGAACCCCCATTTGCTCGTCCTCAAGAACAAGGTCCAGCACGGTGATGCCAGAGATGTGACTATTGGTGAAGATGGGGTATTGAGGATGTAGGGTCGGATTTGTGTACCCAATGTTGATGGGCTTCGGGAGTTGATTCTAGAGGAGGCCCATAGTTCGCGGTATTCTATTCATCTGGGCACCCCGAAGATGTACCAGGATTTGAGGCAGCACTATTGGTAGAGGCGGATGAAGAAAGATACAGTTGGGTTTGTAGCTTGGTGTCTCAATTGTCAGCAGGTAAAGTATGAGTACCAGAGACCGGGTGGGTTTCTTCAGCAGATAGAGATCCCGGAGTGGAAGTGGGAGCGGATCACCATGGACTTTGTAGTTGGGCTCCCACGGACTTTGAGGAAGTTCGATGCCATTTGGGTGATTGTGGATCAGCTGACTTAGTCCGCGCACTTCATTCTTGTGTGTACTACCTATTCTTCGGAGCGGTTGGCAGAAATTTATATCCGGGAGATTGTTTGTCTGCATGGTATTCCAGTTTCCATCATTTCATATAGGGGTACTTAGTTCACATCACGGTTCTGGAGGGTCGTTCAGCATGAGTTGGGTACTCGGGTGGAGTTGAGTAAAGCATTTCTCCCTTAGACGGACGGACAGTCCAAGTGCACTATTCAGATTTTTGAGGTTATGCTCCGTGCATGTGTGATTGAGTTTGGAGGGTCTTGGGATCAATTCTTGCCACTGGTAGAATTTGCTTATAACAACAGTTATCAGTCCAGCATTCAGATGGCACTATATGAGGCTTTATATGGTGGGTGGGTTTGAGCCGGGTGAGGCCAGATTATTGGGCACAGACTTGGTTCAGGATGCTTTGGAGAAGGTTAAGGTGATTCAGGATGGACTCCGTACAGCCCAGTCCAGACAGAAGAGTTACGCGGACGAGAAGGTTCGTGATGTTTCCTATATGGTTGGAGAGCGGGTTCTGCTTCAAGTTTCGCCTATAAAGGGCATTATGAGATTTGGGAAGAAAAGAAAGTTGAGTCCGAGGTTTATTGGTCCTTTTGAGATATTGAGACGTGTTGGGGAGGTTGCTTATGAGCTTGCCTTACCTCCCAGCTTGGCAGGAGTTCATCCGGTATTTCATGTTTCGATGCTCCGGAGGTATCACGGTGATTTATCGCACGTGTTGGATTTCTGTTCAATCCAGTTGGACAAGGATCTATCTTATGTTGAGGAGCTAGTGGCGATATTGGACAGGCAGGTTAGAAAGTTGAGGTCAAAGAACATTGCATCCGTGAAGGTTCAGTGGCGGGGTCGGCCAGTCAAGGAGGTGACCTGGGAGACCGAGCAGGATATGTGTTGCCGTTACCCTAATCTTTTCACTACTTCAGGTATGTCTCTATGCTCGTTCGAGGATGAACGAATGTTTAAGTGTAGGAGAATGTAATGACCCGGCCGGTCTTTTTAAGAATTAACGCCCCGATCCCCTATTAACTGCTTTCCCCGTGTTTGTTTCTACTATTTTGGATTTGCCAGGATGTTTGGTTTTGAGTTTCGGAGAATTTTGGGATACTTAGTCCTTAAATGAGAAGTGTTAGAAATTGACCATAGTTGGAGCAGTATGAATACAACCTCAGAATGGAATTCCATTGGTTCCGTTAGCTCCGTTGGGTGATTTCGGGATTAGGGGCGTGTTCAGATTGTGTTTTGGAGGTCCGTAGCTAATATAGGTTTGAAATGCCGAAAGTTGAATTTTTGGAATTTTCGGTTTGATAGTGAGATTTTGATATCGGGGTCTGAATGGAATTACGGAAGTTGGAATAGCTCCGTAGTGTTGAATGTGGCGTGCTTGCAAAATTTCAGGTCATTCGAACGAGGTTTGATAGACTTTTTGATCGAAAGATTAATTTGAGAGTTTTGGAGTTCTTAAGCTTGAATCCTATGTTAAATTGGTGTTTGGATGTTGTTTTGAGCGTTCCGAATATTTGAACAAGTTTGAATGATGTTTTAGGATTGGTTGGCATGCTTGGTTTAGGTCCTGGGGGCCTCGGGTGTGTTTCGGATGCTCAACGGGTCATTTTGGGACTTAGAGAAATTGCAAAAAAATTGCAACAGCCTAGTTCTGGTTTCCTTCTTCGCATTCGCGAGTGGGGTCTCGCGTTCGCGAAGAGGAGCTGGGGCTCGGGAAGGTTAATGCTTCGCGTTCGCGAAGGAGGGGAAGATCGTGCATCGCGTTCGCGACAAGGACATCGTGTTTGCGATGAAGGAAGCTGGACCCAAGTGAAGTTGTGCTTCGTGAACACGAGGGTCCTACCGCATTCGCGAAGAAGGAAATACCTAGGCAGTATTAAACATTTCAAAAACGAGGGTTTGGCCATTTTTGTCGAAACTTAAGCTTGGTAGCTCGGATTTGAGCGAGGTTTTGAGGAATTTTTAGAGATATCGAGGGGGTAACGATTCTTAACTCCTTTTTGCTTGTAACCCATTAATCTAAACATGAATTCATTATTTAATTTTGAAAATTTGTATGAAAATTGGGGGAAAGTTCTTATACCAAAAATTCGAGTTTTGATTGGGGATTTGACATTGGATTTGGGTAATTTTGGTATGGTTAGACTCGTGAAAGTATGAGAATTCTGAAAATGTAAATTTTACGTGATTCCGAGATGTGGGCTCGAGGGGTGTTTTGGTCATTTTATCTAATTTCGCGTATTAACTTAGAATTTGTTTGTAGAATCAGTTACTTGAAGTGTTATTTACATTATGCAATTGAATTGAATAGATTTGGGCCATTTAGAGTCCAGTACTCGTGGCAAGAACGTGGTTTCGGGTTGATTTTGAGCCAGTTCGAGGTAAGTGACTTGCCTAACCTTGTGTGAGGGAAACTCCCCTTAGGATTTGGTATTATTGATATTTGAAATGCCTTGTACGTGACGTGACGAGTGCATACTTGTGCTAATTGTTGAAAATCCGGTTTTCATTAAGTAATTTTAATTGTGTTCCTTTTTCCTGTTTATACTACTTGCAATTTAAGCCTGTTATTATCTTAGGGAAGCATGTCTAATTGACTTAATTGCTTTACTTGCTCAAACTGCCATATTTGGATTATGTGCAGCATGCTAGGCTAGAAGTACCTGTTTTACCTTAGTATGTGATTTGAATTGAATTGTGTATTTTTCGTTGTTGTTGCTGTGTGTTTACTATGGGACTATGGGATAGTATCCCGGTAGATCCCCCTGCATATTTACTTTGGGACTACGGATTTGTATTCCGGTAGACCCCCTACATATTTACATTGGAACTACGAGACTGCACCCGGTAGATTCCCCCTGTACTAGATATTTACATTTGGGACTATGGATCGGATTTTCGGTAGATCACCGCGCATTATGAGTTGGTCTACGAGATTGCACCCGGGAGATCCACTAGATATTTATATTTGGGGACTAAAGGACAGTATCCTGGGAGATCCCCGATTGTTATCTCTGTGTTGAGTTGTACTCCTTTCCGTGATTACTTTGTCTCTGTTATAATTGTTGTTGTTCTTTATATTCTATGTTATTTCTTACTTTTGCACTTAATTCTACTGTCTTACTCTACACTTTTATACCTTATATTTTATTTAATATCAGTAGGACCCTACTTTCCTCGTCACTACCCGATCGAGGTTAGGCTTGGCACTTAATGAATATTGTTGTGGTGTACTCATGTCCTTTCTACGCATGTTTTTCATGTTGTGACCCAGGTACTTCCGCTCAGTCTTACCATCCTTGAGGCGAGGCGCTTCTGTAGAGACTTCGAGGTATATCTGTCGCGTCCGCAGACCGAGGAGTCCCTTTCTATCTTTCTGTAATAGTATAGCCCTTCAGTATTTTCCCTTTTGTTAGATATTTCTAGAGTTAGAGCTTCTTATATATCTCTTAGCTTGTGATTCATGGGGTTCCGGATTTTGGGAAGTATTAGGTTGAGATTCTTGTACTATTATATGCCAAGCGGCATCTTAAACGCTATTTCTGTTGTTATTTCGGTTTATATCATTTTCTTTCCGCAAATTGTTCTTTTTCCGCATTTGTTAGGCTTACCTAGTCGTAGAGACTAGGTGCCGTAACGATAGTTCACGGAGGGTGAACTGGGGTCGTGACACAAATATATAAATTACTCTCAACTTCATGCCCAAAATCGTGGTCAAAATTCAAGAATACCAATTTCTAAATTTTTTCTCAAAATCCCAAATTTCTACTGCTTTCCATACTTTAATCTGCAATAAAACCATGTATTTAACTTACAAGAGGTGGGATTAACTTACCTCATGATTGATGATGAAATCCCTCTCTTCAAGGACTCCAAAATCGCCTAACCAAAGTGAAAATGTGTAGAAAATGAGCCAAAATTCGTTTTTAAAGAACACACTGCCCAGCCCGACCTCTCGCACTTACGGTCCACCTGCTGCTTCTGCGACTCTTCACCTGCGGAAATTTCCATCGCAGGTGCAGTCTCAGCTAAACTTGACTGTGTCCGCTTTTGCGGAGCCCGGACCGCTCCTGCGGTCACGCTTCTATAGGAGCTGCATCGCACCTGCGGCCCCAGCCTAGCCCAGTCCATTTCCGCTTCTACGACACCAAGATCGCTTCTGCAGCTCCGCACCTGCGGCCCAAGCCTTGCAGGTGCGGTTACACCAGAAGGCAGCTGCTTCATTCCTTCTTCAAATTCCAAATTTGATCCGTTAACCATCCAGAGTCCACCCGAGGCTCCCGGGACCTCATCCAATCATACAAACCAGTCCCATAACATAACACAGACCTGTTTGAGGCCTCAAATCACATCAAACAATGCTAAAATCACAAATCGCACTCCATTTCAAATTCGATCAACTTTAGAATGTCAAACTTCTTCATTCGATATCGACATATCAAATCACATCCGATTGACTTCAAATTTTGCACACAAGTCATATTCGACATTACGGACCTATTACAACTTCCGAAATTGGAATCCGACCCCGATATCAAAAATTCCACTTCCGGTCAAACTTCTCAAAAACCTTCAAATTTCTAACTTTCCCCAAATTACTCCAAAATGACCTACGGACCTCGAAATCCATTTCTGAGTGTGCTCCCAGTACTAGAATCTTCATACAGGGCTATTCTCAGACACAAAATCCTAAACGGACATCGATAACACTGAAAGGCACTTTAACAAAACTTATAAAATTCTTCCAAAATGCTAACTTACATAATAGGCGTCGAAACGCTCTCGGGTCATCCAAAACCCGATCCGAACATACGCCCAAATCCAAAATCATCATACGAGCATGCTGTAACCTTCAAATCCTGATTCCGATGTCATTTACTTAAAATCCAATCTTGGTCAATTTTGCTAACTTAAAGCTTTCGAAATGAGAATTTTCTTTCCAAATCAACCCCGAACTTCCCGAAATTCAATTTCGACTATGAATACAAGTCCTAATACCTTAAGTGAAGCTGCTCATGGTCACAAACTATTGAACGACGTGCTAGGGCTCAAAATGATCGGTCGGGTTGTTACAACCTTCATTCGCCAGTTTACTGTTACTAATACTAGAAATTGTATTAAAAAACTTGCAACAAAAAGAAAATACTTTATCAAAGTCTTAGAATAGACTAACCATCTTCTTTCATGTCTTTCACCATTTGCCAATTTTTTAAAATAATGGGTATTAGAAAAATGTCTTAACATATTATCATTTGGAAAATTTATGTCAGTAATTCTAATTGGCCGCATTTTAAGTAATAAATCCCTCAACCTTGTATCAATTATACTCCATTAACTAGGATCATAAATAATACTCTTTCCATTTTAATTTATGCGAACCTATTTCCTTTTTGGTCCGTGCCAAAAAGAATGACCCATTTCCTTATTTAGAAACAATTTACCTTTCCACAATAATTTACAGCCACACAAAATATATATGCCTCATTTTACACCACAAGATCAAAAGTCTTCTCTCTTTTCTTAAACTTTGTGCCCAATCAAATGGGTTCACAAAATTTGGTTCATTTATAAATTCTTGATTTTCTTGATAATTAGTGTCAAATTTCTCACCAATTTCCTCTTCTTCTACTTCTTCGTCAATAATGTTATCATTGTAATGACCGATCAGTCCTTTTAATCTTTAGCATTCCATTTTGTAGTTTGAGACTTTGAATAGTTTCATATTATGCATTATAATTTATGTGTATGGTTGGTTTCATTTTTCAAGCGGTTTGAGATTGATTTGGAAGAATGATTCTCGTCTTAGAAGCTTTAAGTTGGAAGAGTTGACCAAGGTTTGACTTTTGGATAAATAAACTCGGAATCAGGTTTTAATTATTCCAATAAATTTGTATGATGATTTTGGGCATGTCCACAAAGTTTGGTTAAATTTCGATGAGTTTTGGATAAGTTTGGGTTGTATGGTGATTGTTTTCGGTTTCGACGTCATTTTGAGCATAAAAGTTATCATATTGAACAAACAGCCTTTGATTGGTGTTTCAACTAAACCATTATATCCATATCGTAATTCAGAAATCATAACAACTGAAATCATCAAGTTTCGACATCGCATGAGGAATTTATGATAATTTTACTAAGAATTGGGTTGCTAGATTTTTTTCAGATTAATTACAGAATTGTCACTGAATTCGTATTTAAAAATCTGCATTATTTCCAAATATTGAAAGAAATATATCTCCTTCATTATAAGGTCAAATGGAGTTATTCAAAAGCCTAACTCCACTGGAATTTCATGAGGAATCTATTGGAGGCATCAAAAGCGAGTTTCGAGATCGTTTGGTACAAGAAACAAGGCAGAATAACTGGCATTTTTGGCTATTAATATTGTTGGAGTTCTTCTCATCTTGAAAGTTTGAGATTGTGAGAATTTAAGGATGTTCTTCAAGTTTATTCCATGGGATAAGTATTTTCTACTCATTTTGATTATATTCCGTGATTCAATCTTTGTTTTTAGCATTTGATTGATGATTTCAAAAGAAAAATTGAGGGTTTTGTCTAAATTTTTCTAAAGTGATTTTTTGAGATTTGAGCACCGATTCGGAGTTGGAATTGAGTGAAATTAGTATGGTTGGACTCATAATTGAATAAGTTATCAGATTTTGTGAGTTTTGTTGGATTCCAAGGTGTGGGCCCGGGTTTGACTTATTGTTTGACTTTGGGCAAATGTGTAAAGATTCGACCTTTATCGATTGGGTTTGCTTTGAGTTGCTTTTGGCTAGTTTCAAGTCGTTCGGAGGATGATTTGAGCGAGATGACACTTCTAGTGTATCGATTTGGCTTTTTTGATGTAAGTATCTTGCCTGACTTTGTGTGGGGAAAACTACCCCTTAGGATTTGGGTTGATTGTGCTATTTGTGTTGTGTGAAATTCGTATATGTATGGTGACGAGTGGGTACACAGGCTATATGTGGTATTTAACCAGTTTAGATTATCTAGACCATTTCTATGCCTTTAATTGCATCGTCAAATCATTTTATATTTTTCATTGTTAATCTACTCTTACATACTCTATTTGATGCTGTTAGCACTTGTTCTACCTCTTACTTGTTATTTTGCTCTTATATGCTTTAGTTGAAGTTATTGCCTTCCTTATTGTCTTGTTACCTCTTAATTGTTGAATCACTTTTAATTGAAGTTATTTCGTGGAATATCATCTTGTTGAGTTATTGGTTGTAACGACTTGACGGGTAATTTTTTTTTCTAGATCCCCGTTCCCCTAAATAAGACTCCTCGTATGTGCTTTTACTATTTTATGACTTGCCGGGATGGATAGTTCGGGTTTAGAAGGGTTTGGGTTGAAATTGAAACACTAAGTTCCTTAACAAATGCTTAAAATGGTTAAGTTTGACTTGAGTCAACATTTTGAGTAAACGACCTCAGAACCAGGATTTGATGGTTCCAATAGGTTCGTATGATAATTTTGGACTTGGGCGTATGTTCGGATCGAGTTTCAGATGACCCGGGAGCGCTTCGGCGCATAAAGTTGAAAGTTGGCGCAATGAAGGTTTTCAAGTTCTTTAAATTTGGTTTGAAGTAGTTTTTGGTGTTATCGAGGTCTGTTTAGGATTCTGAGCTTGGGAATAGTTCTGTATGGTGATTTAAGAATCACACACAAAATTTGACGTCATTCCGAGTTTATTTGATAGGAATCGGACGTGCGGAAGTGTTTTTAGTTTTTGAGTTTCATGATTTGATTCATGCGTTTTGGCGTCCGATTCATGCTTTTAGATGTTATTTTGGTGTTTCGATTGTGCGAGCGAGTTCGTAAGATATTTTTAGACTTGTGTGGATGTTTGTGTGGAGCTGCCAAGACTCGGGAGAGTTTTGGACGCGTTCGGAGGAACGGAAAGGACATCAGTTTTTTAGTTTTTTTGCTGGGGCCTCAGGTATCGCAAATGCGAGGTTGGCTTTGCAATTGCGATGAAGCCTGGACAAGGCAGGACTCACATTTGCGAACTTTTCCTTCGCTTTTGCGATAAACATCACTTCGCATTTGTGAAGTTCTTGGTCGCATTTGCGACCCTGTCAGGGAAGGCCAGCCTTCACATTCGCGATGTTTTTATGGCATTTGCGACCCTCGCATTGCGAACAAATGTGACATCTACGACTGGTGTAAGAGCTTTTTATTACGATACTTACCTTTATTTCCCTCATTTCTCACTTGGTCTTAGGCGATTTTGAGAGCATTTTGCGGAGGGATTTCATCAACATCAAGAGGTAAGTAATCCCTATCAATTCTTTAGCTAAATACGCGAATCATAGGTAGATTTAACATGGAAAAATGGTAAGCTTTATGGGATTTTTAGAAAAAAACCTAGGGTTTTAGTAAAAATGAGATTTGGCCACGAAATTGGTTATGGAATTAAGTAAAAAATTATGTATTCGAGTTCGTGAGGCTATGGGTAATATTTATCTTCGAAATTTTTTAGAATCCGGGCACATGGGCCTGGGGTGAGTTTTTAGAATCTTCTAATTTGGGTTGGGAAATCACTCTAATATTTAAATTATGAAGTTTTGAGCATGTATTGATTAATTTATATAATATTTGACTAGTTTCTGATTATTCGACACTGACTTGAAGCTTTAGAGTGAATTTGTGGGCCGAAAAGTGTGCTTGAGAATGAGGTAAGTCTCTTGCCTAAACTTGTAGAGGGAACTCATCCCCTTAGGCGTATCTTTGTTGTGTATTACTTGTGTGGGGAGCTATGTACGTGCAAGGTGACGAGAGACCGTGCGTAGCTAAATTCCATGATATGTCCAGGTAGTCTTAGGTCCACTCCATGCTTTAATTGTACTATTGTGTTTATTATACATATTAATTGTCTTGAATAGAGCTGATATTAGGGGTTTTAAAGTTGCAAATTTTCAATTTAGATTTCTTATTTTTGTAAGAATTTAGGAATACTTAATAATTGTGAGAACTCCATGTCCTCTCGCGTCGCAAGTACTTCCGCGAGCGAGGAAAACTTCTCTACTCTCATGGAAGCGGGTTGTTTGCCTCGGCAGTATAATAGATGCATTTATTGTTCATACCGTTCGATCCTCGGCAGTGCACACAGTATTTTGGATCGGTCCGTACGACTTCGGCATAAATCGTGCGTGATGATATTCGGAGCCCGATTACACTTGATATTATTTTCATGACTTGAGAGGTTATAATTTATTTAATGACCTAAATTTGTTGAAGTTAACATGTGTCAATTGGAGACTTTTATATTGAATATCAGTTAAAAACCCATTTATTTATTGTCGGTTATTGTGTTATTGTTATTGTTCATGTATTCCCTGCCTATTTAGAATTTTTGTATTTTTATTATTGGCCCATAGTAAGTGTCGATGTTGACCCCTTGTTACTACTTCTTCGAGGTTATACTTGATACTTACTGGGTACATGTTGTTTGTGTACTCACGCTATACTTCTGCACTAATCGTACAGGATCTGAGGTAGGTGCATTTGGCAGTCACCTAAGGCGCGCACCCCCGTTACCCCGAGGTATAGTCGTGAGCTGCTTTCTGGCCAGTTTTGCAGCACCCGCAGTCTCTCTTTTGTATTTGCTTTCTTTATATCTCATTTCAAGCAGCAGCATATGTATTTTGTATATTCTACCAGTTGTCTTGGGGACATTGTAACGATCCGGCTGGTCGTTTTGAGACTTATAGCCCCATTTCATGCTTCTTTTGTGTTCTACACCTATATTATTATATACAGGGTTAATTGGTTCGGGTTCAGAGTGATTTCGGAGTAAATTGAGACACATAGTCTCCTAATTGAAAGCTTAAGTTGAAAAAGTTGACAGGATGTTGACTTATGTGTAAACGACCTCGGATTTGAATTTTGATGGTTCTGTTAGCTCCTTTAGGTGATTTTGGACTTAGGAGCGCGTCTGGAATGTGATTTGGAGGTCTGTAGTAGAATTATGCTTGAATCTTGATGATTCGGTTATCTTTGGGGGATGATTTGTGACTTAGGAGTGTGATCGGAAGTAATTTTGGAGGTCCGGTATAGAATTAGGCTTGAATTGACGAAGTTAGTATTTTGGCGAATTCCGGTTGATAGGTGAGATTTTGATCTGAGAGACGGAATGGAATTCCGAGAGTTGCTGTAGCTTTGTTTGGTAATTTGGGATATGTGTACAAAAGTTTAGGTCATTCGGATGTGGTTTGGTCGGGTTTTTGATCGAAAGTGTATTTCGGAAGTTTTTAGAAAATTAGGCTTGAATTCGATGAGTTTTGGGTAATTTGATGTTGTTTGAGGTATTTTGATGATTGGAAGAGGTTTGAATAATGTTATGAATTATGTTGGCATGTTTGGTCGGGGTCGCATGAGGCTCGGATAAGTTTTGGAAGAGTTTTTGGAAGATTTTTGCCGTTTGAGCATAAGCATGTAATGATCCAAAGGTCCATTTTTAGTTCTAGAGATTGAAATTTTATTTTGAGATTTCCAGAATTTAAATAATGAATTATAGGAGTGATCTGGAAAGTTTGGTCTAATTTCATCAAGTCGCGATTGGGTTTTTGACGCAAAACATGAGTTAATTGTTTAATGAGCGAAATGGATATCACACTGAGCAAACGAGCTCCGAATTGAGTTTCGAGTAAAGGACTATGTTCTTATCATTATTTGTGACTCATAGGAACAAGAATCATCGAATTCCGAGTTCGTATGATAGAGTTAGAGCCATTTTAGTGAAAACAAAAGTGCTGCAATTTCTTTGGCTGTTGTTGTATTTTTTTTAGCAGCGTGAACAGTAACCCCCACACGTGAACAGTAACCACGCGGGTGAACAGTGACGACGTGCGTGAACATTAACCGCGCGGGTGAACAGTACTTCCGAAAAATTCTAGGCAGTGAGTTTATAAAACACTTCATCCGCGATTTTGGGTCATTTTTCCTCCATGGTTGATCATTTTGAGAGCTTCTTGGTGGAGATTAAAGAGGGATTCAAGGGGGAACGACTTGAGGTAAGTTTCTTGGACTTAGAACTCGTTTTTATTGTGAATTCTACCTAGAAATTCATGAAATATAAGCCTACAAATCAAGAACCAGGGCTTGAATTTTGAAACCAAACAATAAGGATTTGATGGGTCATTTGAACTCGGATTTGGGAGTTCTTGGTATGTATAGATTTGTGGCGAGATAAGAAATCTGTTGATGTTAATTTTTCTGAATTTCGAGAAGTGGGCCCGGGGCTCGGATTTTGCCAAATTTCGGGATTTTGATGTTTTTCAGTTATTTTCGATTGGGTATTGTTCCTACAACATAATGTGACATATTCGTTCTGATTTTGGATAGATTCGATGCACGAAGAGGCCAATTCGAGAGGCAAGGGCATATCGAGCTAGACTTTTGGCCGTCTTGAGGTGAGTAATTGATGTAAATGAGGTCCTGAGGGTTTGAAACCCCGGAATTTCACATCGTAACGCTATATTGAGGTGACTTGCACGCCGGATAACGGGCGTGGGGTAGAGCACCATTGGGGATTGTGATTTGGTCTGTCCTGAGAGATGTTTTTACCGTGTTTTCTACTTGAACTAAATTGAGAATCATCCTTACTTAGATTTGATTGTTATATTTGGGCTTCTTGCCAATTATTTGAATCTTTCAGGGATTGATATCACCGTTTTCGCATAGTTTGCATATCATTTGATCTCAGTCCAAGATTTTAAATACTGTTTTGCAAACTCAGCCATCTTTCTAAGATTTGAAAACTTAAATGATATTTATAAATGATATTTCGGGCTAAGAACTATTGTTTTACGAATGCCCAAGGGGCTTATGATGATTTTTAGACTTAGCATGGATCAAGTTGCGCGACGCAGTAGTGTTACATTGATATTGAGGCCGAGAGCCTGGTTGATTACATTGATATTGAGGCCGAGAGCCTGGTTGATTACATTGATATAGAGGTCGAGAGCCTGGTTGATTACATTGATATTGAAGCCGAGAGCCTGGGTGATTATACTGATATTGATATGAGGCCGAAGGCCTAGATTTGATGCCACGAAATGGCTTGATATTGCGCTTGGGCTGTAGGAGCCCCTCCGGAGTCTGTACACACCCCCAGTGAGCGTCGTCAACGATAAATAAATATGGATGGCTCGGGCTGCACGCCACAGTGGGTACCATAGGGTACCGTCATATGCATTGCATTGCACTCATGTATTTATTCCTTATCTGCATTATCTGCCATAATAATTATGTTCTCTTATTTCATTGACTGGTTGCTTCATACTGTTCTGAGCCTGAGGGGCTGATACTGTTCTGAGATACTGAGCCCGAGGGGCAGATTTCTAATTATTATTTTGATACTGAGCCCGAGGGGCAGATTTCTACTTGTCATTTTACTGCCAAATTACCCGTTTTACTGGTTTAAAAGAAATTTCACATGATATTTCACTGAATTGTTATTTTAAATGATTTCACTGCTTTCGTATAGATTATTGTGTGCCTTATCGTGTTTTCTTACCTTCAGTCATTATTTATATTTATTCCTTACTGGGTCGGAGTACTCACATTACTCCTTGCACTATGTGTGCAGGTACAGGTATTCCTGAGGCATATAGCGAGTTTTCTGTTGTTCAGTTTTCATCGGAGTTATCGAGGTAGCTGCATCGCGTTCATAGACCCGTTTTCTCCCTTATCTTCTGTTATTTATGATATCTTCAGACTTTGTTCCTAATTCCATACTTTGTAGAATTTTAGTAAACTTTGTAGTAGCTCATGACTTGTGATAACCCGGTTAGGGCTGAATTGGGTTGGATTTCCGTATTTTATCTATACTTTCCGCTATTGGATATTATTAAACCATGTTTATAATATAATTTTGTTAATTAATTGTCTTAAAAGGATGAATTGGGCTGAATGGCTGGCCTTGTCTTCATGAGAGGCGCCATCACAACCAGGTTGGGGATATGGGTCATGACATGTTGGTATCAGAGCCTAGGTTACTAGGTCTCGCGAGTCATGAGCAGGTTTAGTAGAGTCTCACGGATCAGTACGGAGACGTCTGTATTTATCCTCGAGAGGCTGTAGAACCTTTAGGAAAAACTTCACATTCTTGAATTCTTATCGTGTGTCCTTGATTCATCTTGAAAAGAAACTTTTGAAATTCCCTCCACGCGTTCGTATGCGCGCATGAGCTCTCAGTATCAGATGTGCCTCGATGGCTTGTGATTCCCCGATCGAGGGGCGAGGTGTTATCTGTATGAGTTTATGGTGGGCCAGTTTGAAGGACTTGAGGTTGGATCTTTGCCTATGGCTGGAGCGCCGAGGTGCTGATTGTGTGAACAAGTGTTTTTGAACTTATTTGTTCGGTAGTGTCCCTGTTAGTGGAAATGATGGTTGTGGCTATGTGATGAGTATGTTAGTACTGCGAGGCGTATCTATATGATTTGGAAGCGACGAGAAGGGTCTGCTGAATGATGGAAGAACTATTAGATGCTTGAAGTCCATCGTGATTCAAGTTATAGTCCGAGTTATGGGCGTGTGAAGAATCTTTTCATGTCTCCTAGTTGGGAGTGAAGTAAATTTCATGTTGCGGTATGAGTATAGACTTAGGAAGATCAAGTGACTACGTAATGCTTATGGCGGTGGAAGGTATGCAGAAATGTTAGTTGGAGGCAAAGCAGGTGGGTCATTTCCTGCGGGGTGTTCTAAAGTTGTGTTATCCTTATGTTATCTATTAGAAGACCTCAATTGCAAGTGAATAAAATGTGTTGAAATTTAAATTGGATCGCCTAGAGAGTGGGCTTAATTGTTGTGTGAGTGAAAGCGAGATTTGCAGAAGAGTTAAAAATTCTAAATGATTTGTGTTTCCACAAGCTTATGAAGGATGGAGCTTAATCTTACTATGGTATTGAGGCAACAATGGAGTATATGCGCTATGAGTATAGTGTGTTGTGATCTATGGCTTCGAGCCAAGTTGGGGAGCTTGCTATTGGTTAGCGGATTGTGCGGTTATGTACTATGTTAGTTCCGATTTGATGCATGCTGGTGAATCAGTTCTGGTTGTGGAAATTGGGCCGAGAATGGCACGAGTGAAGGAAAATTTTTGACAAGATGTCATGAGCTCGGATGAGCAGGAGATAAGTTTCGATGTTTACGGTAAGTTGGTATTGTCTTCAGCGTCACCTAAGATCGGTGTTTTGTAAAAAGGGTTTTGCGTCCTGGTTAATAATTCTTGATCGCTCATTAGCGTTAGTGCGACCGGTGGTTTGGATGTACGCTCCAGATATTGTTGCGGTAGGTTGTGGGAGTGTGTCCCACGGGAAGATTATATAAGTATGGCATGTGATCACTTGATTGATTAAAGAAGTAAACCAAGTATGAAGTTTGCAACAGTGTGATGTTGAGTATAGTTTTCTATATGCTATTTTGTATGCCTTGCTTCCTATTTTCTAAAGAAAGTCCGTATTAGTACGTGGGATTGGTAATTCCTTCCAGAGTTCGTTTTCTTTTTTTGTATCGCATTCGAATTGGTAGCCTATTGGCATATTGGGGCATCATATGCTGCTTTTGATTATGTCTGGGGTGGTTTATTGCCTGAACAGTTCGTAATGGGTGAGACGAGATCATTGAATTCGAGATCAGTGCAATCTAAGTATATGAAGTAAATTAAGGGGTTAAGACCATTGTTTGGTTCAGAATGAGATGATAGTTCTTGCCAGAAGTATAGACCCAATGAATTGTTGATTCGGTGGTGTTATGAATTTATACAGATCTCATCTATCATATCGGTATTGTAAGAATTTGAACAACACCTATGTATGTCATGCAGAGCATGGGATGTGTAATGATTTTTCTTCTAGATGGGATCAATGGAAGTTCTTGACTAGTTGAGTCGTAAACGTTCATGGTTCGAAAAGGAGGTGAAGTCCTCATATTACCTTAGGATGGTATGGTATATGCGATATGTTGTGAAGGATTGAGATTTACGTGTGTAAGGTTACAGTTCAGTTCTGAATGGAAGTTCATAACATTCTTAGGTGGTACGGGCAGCTTTAGGTGATTAGAGAAATGAGCTTCAGATGATTAGGGTGAATGATCTTCAGATGATTAAGGAAATGGTATTGCTAATTGGAAGTGATTTGATGAGAGTATATGTCTCAGAAAAAGGTAATGTGATTAAACTGATGATATTTCGGTAGTACTGCGGCATGTTCTTGGTGGGTCCACTGGTGGTATTCGGGTTTGCTTGGTAGCACATGAAAATTTTGAGTATCTGTCATGGAATGATTGGGCATCAAAGGTATGCATGTATTCGCACGGTGGAAACTGGAATCAGGTATGATAATTTGTGTGCCATATGGAGTTGAAGACTGGGAGTTCTCATGTATAGGCTAGGTTGTGGTGGTGGATCGTGTGTATTCGGCACTGTCAAGCGGCAATCGGGATTTGGAGGCTTGAGTGGATCTTTGTTTGCTGGTATGTTAGATTTTGGATGTGATGTCGGAATTCAGACTGGTTGTCTTAGTGTTGAGTGATTCTGAACTATCGCGCTACAGGCAATACCGAAAATGCCACGGGTTGAGTGATGAAGTGCATTGGATTATGTTCTAGCAGAGTGGTTTATATTTCAAAGGACCAGCGGACGGTTGGGAAGGATTGCTTTCTTAATTGGGCATTCGTGATGGATGTCAGTGCAAAAGTTGCTATCATTAATTCAGTTTCGGTGTTGGGGGACTTTTCAAATGAGTTTCATATGGCTAGGCATGTCGCCGGGTGAGGTTGTTGATTTCGGTATTAATTTGGTGTCGGGTAACGGATCGTCTGGCTCCGATAGAAGTTGTAGTAGTGAAAGTCGAGCAGGAAGAGTAATTGGGTGTTGCTCGGTGAATAACGTACCGGTTATGTTCTATCAGGTCTGCATGGTGTGTGTTATTTGTTTCACCATGGGTGTAATGATTTTCTTTGGCTCCAGACATCAATTGAGCATGGTTGTCGATAAGCATAGTGACTTGAGGTGTTTCCTGTGGAGTAGTATTTGGATAGGAACGCGCATTGCAGCAAAGCTGTGTGGAAACATGACATTACGGGTCAAATTTGTGTGTCCTGTTTCTATAATGTGAGACAGGGTCTCAGCCTTGTGTTGTGGCAGTACTGGTGAGTTTGAGGTACAACTCTCTCAATTGAGTCATTTTCATGAATTGAGTATGTTCGAACCGTTTCTTATAGGTGCACGTATTATGCAAGTTGTGGCTTAGGCATTATTGATGTGTCATGTCACCAAAGTAGTGTGTTTGGTCAGAAGAGATCGTTGAAATCATTAATGAATGCAAACAGATTCGATTTCAGTATGTGTGATGGGTAAATATTGAGGTTCGGTTCATAATTTGCTATGGTAATTACCAGCAGAGAAATGGCTTCATGAATGGTTGACATAGGAAATAGTTATGATTTATTGCGTGTTTCCTTTATCATTGGCAGTATGTGAAAGTGTTGGAATGAGGCTTTAGTTTTTAAGAGGTTTCCTATCGATATTCGATTATTATGTGCAGCTACTGTGAATAGAAATTATAGTTTCGAGTGTTTGAGTTATGTGGTATATCAGATAATTGCACCTGATGTTGCAGGTATGGGCTATTACAGCTGGTTCGGGCTTATTCTGAGTATGGATGTGAAGTTCTAATCTTGTGTATGATTTCGGAAGGTGCAGTGTGGTTCTATGGTTTGTGGACTAGATGAATTGTGAAATTTCAGCTATGTTGTGTTATCGGACCTATGTGAGATAGGGTAGTGTGAGATCACCCACGGGTATATTCTTGGTAAGGTCATTCAGCTATTGGTTGGCTTCTAGGACAACTCTGGGTACGCTCGAGGACGAGCGTTTGTTTAAGTTGGGGAGGATGTGACGACCCGACCCGTCGTCTCGTGAGTTACCGCCCCGTTTTCCCCATTTCCTATTTCTTTATGCTTCATTATCAGTGTTGGGTGTGAACGAGTTGATTTGGATTGGTTTTAGTAGGAAATGAGATACTTAGTCTCTTTAAGGAAGGTTTGTTTTGGAAAAGTCAACCGGACGTTGATATCTGTTAGAGGGATCGAATTTGAATATTGATGATTTGGTTAGCTTCGGGGGATAATTTGTGACTTAGGAGTGTGACCGGAAGTAATTTTGGAGGTCCGGGGTAGAATTAGGCTTGAATTGGCGAAGTTAGTATTTTGGCGAATTCCGGTTGATAGGTGAGATTTTGATCCGAGAGTCAGAATGGAATTCCGAGAGTTGTTGTAGCTTCGTTAGATGATTTGGGATATGTGTGCAAAATTTCAGGTCATTCGGATGTGGTTTGGTCGGGTTTTTGATCGAAAGTGTATTTCGGAAGTTTTTAGAAAATTAGGCTTGAATTCGATGAGTTTTGGGTAATTTGATGTTGTTTGAGGTGTTTTGATGATTGGAAGAGGTTTGAATAATGTTATGAATTATGTTGACATGTTTGGTCGGGGTCCCATGAGGCTCGGATAAGTTTTGGAAGAGTTTTTGGAAGATTTTTGCCGTTTGAGCATAAGCATGTAATGATCCAAAGGTCCATTTTTAGTTATAGAGATCGAAATTATATTTCGAGATTTCCAGAATTTAAATAATAAATTATAGGAGTGATTTGGAAAGTTTGGTCTAATTTCATCAAGTCGCGATTGGGTTTTTGACGCGAAACATGAGTTAATTGTTTAATGAGCGAAATGGATATCACACTAAGCAAACAAGCTCCTAATTGAGTTACGAGTTAAGGACTATGTTCGTATCATTATTTGTGACTCATAGGAACAAGAATCATCGAATTCCGAGTTTGTATGATAGAGTTAAAGCCATTTTAGTGAAAAGAAAAGTGTTGCAATCTCTTTGGCTGCTGCTGTATTTTTTTAGCAGTGTGATCTGTAACCCCCGCGTGTGAACAGTAACCATGCGAGTGAACAGTGACGACGCGCGTGAACAGTAACTGAGCGGGTGAACAGTACTTCCGAAAAATTCTAAACACTTCATCCGCGATTTTGGGTCATTTTTCCTCCATGGTTGATCATTTTGAGAGCTTCTTGGTGGAGATTAAAGAGGGATTCAAGGGGAACGACTTGAGGTAAGTTTCTTGGACTTAGAACTCATTTTTATTGTGAATTCCACCTAGAGATTCATGAAATATAAGCCTACAAATCAAGAACTAGGGCTTGAATTTTGAAACCAAACAATTAGGCTTTGATGGGTCATTTGAACTCGGATTTGGGAGTTCTTGGTATGTATAGACTCATGGCGAGATAAGAAATCCGTTGATGTTAATTTTTCTGAATTTCGAGAAGTGGGCCCGGGTCTCGGGTTTTGCCAAATTTCGGGATTTTGATATTTTTCAGTTATTTTCAATTGGGTATCGTTCCTACAGCATAATGTGACATATTTGTTCTGATTTTGGATAGATTTGACGCACGAAGAGGCCAATTCGAGAGGCAAGGGCATAGCGAGCTTGACCTTTGGCCGTCTTGAGGTGAGTAATTGATGTAAATGAGGTCCTGAGGGTTTGAAACCCCGGAATTTCACATCGTAACGCTATATTGAGGTGACTTGCACGCCAGATAACGGGCGTGGGGTAGAGCACCATTGGGGATTGTGACTTGCTCCGTCCCAAGAGATGTTTTTACCGTGTTTTCTACTTGAACTAAATTGAGAATCATCCTTACTTAGATTTGATTGTTACATTTGGGCTTCTTGCCAATTATTTGAATCCTTCAGAGATTGATATCACTGTTTTCGCATATTTTGCTTATCATTTGATCTCAGTCCAAGGTTTTAAATACCGTTTTGCAAACTCAGCCATATTTCTATGATTTGAAAACTTAAATGATATTTCGGGCTGAGAATTATTGTTTTACGAATGCCCAAGGGGCTTATGATGATTTCTGGACTGAGCATGGATCGGGCTGCGCGCCGCAGTAGTGTTACATTGATATTGAGGCTGAAAGCTTGGTTGATTACATTGATATTGAGGCCAAGAGCCTGGTTGATTACATTGATATTGAGGCCGAGAGCCTGGGTGATTATACTGATATTGATATGAGGCCGAGGGCCTAGATTTGATGCCACGAGATGGCTTGATATTGCGCTTGGGCTGTAGGAGCCCCTCCGGAGTCTGTACACACCCCCAGTGAGCGCCGTCGACGATAAATAAATATGGATGGCTCGAGCTGCACGTCGCAGTGGGTACCAAAGAGTACCGTCATATGCATTGCATTGCACTCATGCATTTATTCCTTATCTGCATTATCTACCATAATAATTATGTGCTCTTATTTCATTGACTGGTTGCTTCATACTGTTCTGAGATACTAATCCCGAGGGGCAGATTTCTACTTATTATTTTGATACTGAGCTCGAGGGGCAGATTTCTAATTATTATTTTGATACTGAGCCCGAGGGGCAGATTTCTTCTTGTCATTTTACTGCCAAATTACCTGTTTTACTGGTTTAAAGAAATGTCACATGATATTTCACTGAATTGTTATTTTAAATGATTTCACTGCTTCTGTATAAAATGATGTGTGCCTTAACGTATTTTCTTACCTTCAGTCATTATTTATATTTATTGCTCACTGGGTCGGAGTACTCACATTAATCCCTGCACCATGTATGCAGGTACAGGTATTCCTGAGGCATAGAGCAAGTTTTCTGCTGTTTAGCTTTCATCGGAGTTATCGAGGTAGCTGCATGGCGTTCGCATACCCATTTTCTCCTTTATCTTCTGTTATTTATGATATCTTCAGACTTTGTTCCTAATTCCATACTTTGTAGAATTTTAGTAAACTCTGTAGTAGTTCATGACTTGTGACACCCCGGTTAGGGCTGAGTTGGGTTGGATTTCCGTATTTTATCTATACTTTCCGCTATTGGATATTATTAAACCATGTTTATACTATAATTGTGTTAATTAATTGTCTTAAAAGGATGAATTGGGTTGAATGGCTGGCCTTATCTTCATGAGAGACGCCATCACGACCAGGTTCGGGAATTGGGTCGTGATACTTGAATCCTAGTGTAATTTGGTATTTTGATGTTGTTTTGAGTGATTCAAAGGTTTGATTAAGTTCGTATCAGGTTATAGGACCTGTTGGTATGTTTGGTTGTGGTCCCAATGGCCTCGGGGTGATTTCAGGTGGTTGACGACTTGATTTGAGTTTAGGAAATGCAACTGAAGTGCTGATGTTGCTGGTGTAATCGCACTTGCGGAGTGGGAACCGCAGGTGCGTGTCCACAGAAGCGAAGGAGGTGCCACAGATGCATCCAAGAAGGATCTAGATAGGATCCTCAGATGCAAAGATTTTCCCGCACCTGTGAGAATCGCAGATGCGGACAGCTGGGCGCAGGTGCGAGAAGGAGCCGTAAGTGCAATGATTTCCGCACTTGCAATAGGCGTAGATGCTGTCGTGAGGCCGCAGGAGTGGAGTCTTGGATTTTAAGTGAAATCCGCACCTAATATGGATTTTATGCAGGTGCAGCATCGCAGAAGCGTTAAAGGGTCCGCAAGTGCGGTATTCCCGGCCAGAAAAACACCAGCTCAATTTTTTGACTTTCTTTTTCGATATTGGACTTGAGAAGCCCGGGAGAGAGGCGATATTTCGAAGATTTTCAAGGAGAACATTGGGGCAAGTCATTGTAACCTGGATTGGTCTAAATTTTGTGAATCTACACCTTTCTTCATCATCTAATTAAGGAATTGAGTTAGAAATTTGGGGGTTTAGGGCTTGAGAAATGGAGAGTGGAGTTTGGGGATTTGGAGGGTCAAATGATGTTGGATTTTGATGAATTTAGTATGGTTAGACTTGTGAGTGAATGGGCTTTCGGGTTTTGCGACTATTGTCAGATTTTGAGACATGGGACCAGGGTCCGGGTTTAGACGATTTCGGATTTTCGCTCTAATTAGGTAGTTTTCTTGTGGAATTGATCCCTTTAACCTATATTGATTGTATTATCTTACTTGTGGCTAGATTCAGAATGTTTGGAGGCCGATTTGAGAGGCAAGGGCATTGCAGAGGGATTTTGCTCGGTTCAACGTAAATAACACTTTCAAATTTGGTTTTAAGGGTTCGAAACCCCAATTTTGTGTTATTTGATTGGTATTGAGGTGACACACATGCCAAGTTATGGGCGTGCGGGCGTGCACCATGAGAATTATGACCTGGGTGATTCCATGGCACCGTTTAGTGACTTTATCTTGTTGATATCCTTGTTTTCATCATGTGATAAAGTAATTGAGCTGTAAATCATGCTAGATATCATGTTTAGGCTTTATACCGATATTGTAGGGACACTTAGTGGTTGTTTCTTGCTGTCATCTCACTATTTCCATTGATATTCCATACTCAGTCATGTTCATACATTTTTATATCATATCTCAGTCTCAATTATTTATTGATTCATCATATCATTGTTCCGGGTGAGTTTCATGACATTGTGAGCCGTTGATAAGACTGGAGAGAGTGATGACTAAGTAAGGCAAAGAACCTGATTATGAGTGATAGTTATGGGATCGGGCTGCATGCCGCAACGGTTATATTGATTTGTGATAGAGCTTGGGCTGTAGGAGCCCCTCCGGATTCTGTAACATACCCCTAGTGAGCGCAGATGATATTATTGAGGGATGGATATTTCCCTCGACATGGATCTTGTCCGAAGTACTTGATACATGGAGATGGATCTTCTCACAGGGTTGGATTACCCTTTTCCTCGGTACTGGGTGACTTATAGTCAGTGTTGTTTATGTTTCGGGATGGATCTTTTCTAGGCCGGATGGCCATATATAGTACCGAGTGATTGAGCACTGAGAGTGGGAACATCTGGTGTATTTCATACAGTATGTGCATTGGCATGTAGAGATAGTTGAGTTATATACCTTACCCTGTTAGATCTGTATTTACTTTATTGCTTTGAGCTATCTATTTAACTTGAAAACATGCCTACATTTCTGCACATGTATTTCTATTATATCTGTTGCGGTTGAGTTTGTCACTACCTTTCAGTCCAAAATTTGGACTTGTTATTTACTGAGTTGGTGTACTCACGTTACTCTCTGCACCTTGTGCACAGATCCAGGCGACTCTGTTCACGGCGGCAGTTGTTGATTGAGGCTCCAGAGTTTGGAGACTATCAAGGTAGCTGTACAACGTTCGCAGGACTTGACTCTCCTTCTTTATCATTTGATGTATTTTCAGTTGTTTCCTTTTGACACAGTAGTAGATTGTATTCCAAATAGACGCTCATGTACTCAATGACACCCTATTTTTCGGCTGGATTGTATCACTCTTTGGGATTTATTATGCTTTCAAAAGAGTTTTTTAATGTTAACTGCTTCCGTCATTATTTTAAAGTTATTTTTACTATGTTGGGTTGTTGAATTGAGGCTGGCCTAGTTCCTCGATAGGCTCCATCATGATGGTTGATTTTGGGTAGTGACAAACATGCTAGTAGGAGAACTACTTGAAGCCACGTGGTGAGATAAGATGCGCTAAAACACATGTAGCTATTTCGAGAAAAATGATCTTCAAAATTAAATGTAAGGCTCACGCGGTGATATAAGGAAAGATTGTGATTGAAATTGTGAAATGTGAATATGAGGCGGTACCTCGGTTGTGATTTTCATTATACATTCCATGTTGGAACAACTTGTTGATTTGAACGGTCATTGTTCTTCCTTCAATCATTCATCCGCATTTTGATTGTGTTTGGTTATTCGTTGTTATCTTAATGTTGGAACGATTGTAATTTCTTGTGTAAGTCATGCATTCTACGTGATACAAAATAATGTTTCCATTATTTACAAATTCGTGGATTTTTGGGGCATTATCTGTCAATTGTTTGCATTTTTTTGTGCGTGTTTATTTTTATTTAAATTAAGAAAAAAAATACAAAAAATATAGGTTGCATTTGCATTTAGGATTTAACTTTGCATTTATAAGAATTAATTAGGGATTAGTTGTTTTATAAAATGGAAAAATCACAAATAATAGTTTAATTTGCACTTTTAATCTTAATTTTGATTTTTGAATAGTTTTCTTTTAATTTGTTTTTGTTGTTAATTGTGATAATTATTATTTAGGTTTAATTAGTGTTTTTTAGTTAATTAGGTTCTAGGAATTAATTTACATTTTAATTTAATTTTGGAAAAAAAAGGAAAAGAATTTTTGGAAAATTTATTTGAAATAGGCGTTAAAAGAAAAGGAGAGTTAGTTTGGGCCTAGTGTAATTAGGACATCCCAGCCCAGATCTAAAATCCCCTGATACCCGTCCCCAAAACCCGTCCCAATTTTGCCCTTACCCGACCCTATCGCCTCACTCAAAACGACACCGTTTCATTCATTTTGATCTGGACCGTTAATCTCAGCTGATCAAACGGTCCGGAACTGATAATACTTTAGTACTTAAATGTCAAAAATCCATTCCCCCCCTCAGAACCCATTCAGTCTCTTCGTCTACAACCAAACCCTAGAGACGCCGCCCTAGTGTCCACCGCTGGTTGCTAGCGGCGCTGTTCCTAAATCGCCCTATCTTTACACCACATAACCACCATGACCCCCTTGTTCTAAATCCCCACTCCACTTCCCTCAAATCTTGCTAGAACGTCTCGAATTTTAGATCCGAGTTCAAGCCCTAAAAGTTCAAAACCAATTCCTGTCGAATCTGGTGGCATGCATCGACTCAAGCCTTTGTTTTCCACGATTTGGAGGCTGATGCACTACAAAACTGATATTGTTCGTCTGTTCTTGACGGAGAACAAGTGAGTAGCATCAGTTTCGTGTGAATTAGGATATCAAGTGTAATTTCGAGTTTATTCGGTGAGTTTCTATTCATCTCTGTGTCTATTTTTGGTTTTATTTCACCTTTTGTCCTTCTTCTTTTCTTCTCCTGTTTCTTTGGTTGAAAACTTGACCACTTTTTCGAGTTTGAAATGTTTTCTGTTCGATTGTTCCCTCTATCTCTTTTTCAAATCGTAAAAAACTTGTTCTTCGATTTTCTTGGCCTGTTGAGTTTTGTTAATGTCATAGTTAAATCTCTGATCTTCCTTTTTGGTTTTAGTCTCATTAGTATAATTTAATTAGTTTCGTTCCCTGCCTATTTGTGTTATTAATCAGTCATGTAGTTAAAATCTTAGTCTTAAAATCATGTAAATGTTTGTTTTCTCCTGCCCTTGGTAAAATCACAGAAGCTAGTTTGGATCAGTGGTTGTTTGGGCTTTGGGTCATTTCTGACCCATTTGCAAGAGAAGCCCGTTCAGTTGGGTTTAATTTACTGGGTCGACTTGACCCATGAGGTAAGCCAGAGTAATAACAGGGTGCCTAAGGGGTAATTTGGGAATTTGGTTTAGGGAATATATCTGTAACTGATTTAGGTAGCTTCTAGGAAGGTGCCTTTAGGACTAAGGTGAAAATCTGATTCTAAAATTAAGGGTATGTGAGCAAAAATGAGAATTCAAAAAGGTTTTAAGTGAAAAACTGATTTCTTTATGCTTCCCAAAACACTTGCCTATAAAGGCATCCTTTCTTCATTAGCAAGAAGGGATCAGATTTGGAGAAACTAGAACGGCTAATGAAAAATATTGATAAAGTCTTAAAAATTAGGAGAAAAATACAAAAAGAGCACCAACATCACTGTTTAATTGAGGTTGAATGTGTTTTCTTTAAAAGATTGAAGTGATTTTGACTCTTTTCTGGGATTAAAATGGTCTAAACGAGCTGAAATTGCTGTTGTTGATCAGCTGAACCTCTTCCTCTTCTGTTGTTGATTTCTCACTGTTTCTTTGTTCTAATTTCACCAGGTATTCCATGGATCTCTTATATCTGCGAAGTGTAACATGAGAAGCTCTTGTAATTGATATGCAATTCAAGATTTTGATGTCTAATGAATGATAATTCATGTTGTAGTTGGTTTTAGTTTCCTTTAGACATGTTCATGTATTTAGTTATGATTTTTTTTGAGTTTAGTTGGTAAATCTGGACAGAAACTGCAAGTATGGTGTTGGTGTTAAATGGGTTGAGTTCTTGCTCTTATATGGACTAATTAGGCGATTTAGCTTAAAAGTTCAAATGAATGTATAAGGGTTTTGGTCTGCAGTTACATACGCCATTTACACTTCTTTGAGTATATTAGTTGGTTGGGTTAGTGTTGAACATGCTTGGAGGTTTGGGTCACCTTGTTCTAGCTAAGTATTCTCTCAATAGTTTGCTTGCATGAAGTTTTGGAATTGTTGGCAAAGGGTTTTGAATTTATGTAGTGAATTGTTTATCGCATTTACCGGTTAGTTGGTTCTTCACATGAGCTGAGGTTTTGGGTGAAATAACAATGAACTTAGGTGGAAACTAGGATACTTAATCAATTGGTTTGAGTGTGAATGTTTAAAATGTGCAACAATTGTTTAGTTAATGTTTTAGTGATTGTCAATTTGCTGCGTTGCAATGATTATCATGTGAAATGTTTAAATTTAAAATGGCTTAGAGTAGTTGTCCATTTAGTTCCAATCAGTATCTCGATGTATGATAATTGTTAGCTTAGTTTTATGGCTTCTCAATGTCAAGTTTCCAGATCTGTTGATATTTAAATCCCTTTGACATCATTTTTTTTCTAAAAATTCTGATTGCTTTATGCAATTGTACAGGTTCGATACATGAACCCCTTAGTATCCAGCTTGTGCGTTCCTTATTTAAATTGGGCTTCCTGCTTGGGCTCTAAGGGGATTCGTTGCGGAACTTTAACCTTGCAGCTTGATGGTTTTAATGGGCCATTGGTCCTCATGTCAGGCCAGGCCCAAGTTATGAAACAAAAATGAAGTAGACCTCACGCCTTAGCCCTTTTAGATTCACAATTTAGATTCGGCTTAATCTAAAAATAATTATAATTTCCTTAGACCTTATTTAATGGGTAAGCCCTTTAGCTAATTTAAGGCGAGCTATTAGACAAGTCACAATTCATGGCCCTCAAAAGTTCAGCCTTGGATTTTCCTTTAAAATTTAGAATCGAGGCGTGCCATGCCAAATAAATTCTTTAATTGTATGGCCCTCGTTTAATTAATACTCTTATCCTTAGAAACCGAGGCGGGCCATTTAGCGAATTTTCCGTGGTCCTCGCCAAGTTGCAAATGCGTAGTTGCTTTAGGCGCATTATTTTAATAATTTACTTTCCTAAACTCAGGTACGCATTTCATGTGACCCAAATCCAAATCTCAACAATGTTAAATAAAATGTGTCGTAGACCGCGGGTGCATTTCATGTGGCGTGGTTTAAGACGTATTTTAGATAACGTTGAATCTTCCTAAAATTAATTAGAAGTGGTTAATAAGCTAAAATATACCATAGGATAAAACATGTATTAAATCAGATAATTATGCCAACTATAACAATTGAGCGACCGTGCTAGAACCACGGAACTCAGGAATGCCTGACACTTTCTCCCGGGTTAACAGAATTCCATACCCAGATTTTTGGTTAGCGAACTGTGATACAGAGTCAATCTTTTCCTCGATTCGGGATTTGAACCGGTGACTTGGGACACCACACAATTATCCCAAGTGGCGACTCTGAATTTAATAAATAAATAATCCTGTTTCGATTGTCACTTAAATTGGAAAAACTCCCTTATATACCCTTTCTGGGGGTGTAGTTAAAAAGGAGGTGTGACAATCACCCTTCGTGCTTTTACTCTCAATCTCTCCATGAAATGATAAATACAGCACGACATCACCCTTCGTGCTTTAACTCTCTTCCTCACTATGTATTAATTAATAAATGAAACAATAATCGGTACGGCACCCTTAGTACTTTAACACTCTCCCTTACCATACAACAATGAATATATAATATCTGGGAGGTAGAATAAGAAAGAATAAACCTTACGTCAACAATGGTTCCAAAATACCATACCACAACTTCCAAAAAAGCAAATAAATTATAAGAAAACAAGTCCCACCTGCATGCTTTAACCCAATAACAAAGCATAAGTACTCGTCACCTCACATATACATTGTACCCAAACAATTAAACACGTAGCAAATAGGCAAGAAGTTCTAATCCCTCAAGTCAAGGTTAACCATGACACTTACCTCACTCCAAAATCGACTCAAAGCTTAACCACGATTTTGCCTTTTGAACAAGCCTCCGAACCAACCAAATCTAGCAAATTATTAACCAAACAATTCAAAATAATCCTTAGGAACTACCTACGAATGAAAGAGGTTTAACATAAGTCATTATTGAAAAAGTCAACTCCCAGGCCTGCTTGGTCCAAACCCGAAATTCGGATGAAACCCCAATTACCCATTCACCCCCGAGCTCGGTTATGTGATTTGTTTCAAAATCCGACCTCAAATTGAGGTCTAAATTCTAATTTTACAAAAATTTCTAATTCTACCCAAACCCCCAATTTATACCGTGAAAATCTTAGATTTAAGGTTAAAATCTTATGAAATGTAATGGGTAATTGAAAGAAAGTATGTTAGAATCACTTACCAATGAATTGGGGAAGAAGAGCTCCAGAAAAATTGCCTCTAAGGTTTTTAGAGTTGAAAATTTTAAAGAATAAGCTAAAATCCCGTTTTTCCCTTCTTAAGTCCAGGCGTAAATGTCGCAATTGCGACCTAGGGTTTGTAACTGCGAACCTCGCAAATGCGAGAAACCCTTCCCAATTGCGAAGGTCCCCCATCTCCGCTACCATCGCAAATGCGATGGTTTTGTTCGCAATTGCAAACTTGGGACTTCTGCAATTGTGACCCTTTGATCGAAATTGTGAACCACCCCCCCCCCCCCCGTACTACTTGGCAAATGCGAACAATAAATTCCCAATGTGAACCTAACAGGAACCTTAACAGTTTGCAAATGCGAAGATGGAACTCGTAGTTATGAGATCAGAGGCTGCACCAGAACCAGACTTCACCAACTATGCTTTTAAGTCCAAAATCACTTCGTAGCCTATCCGAAACTCACCCGAGTCCTCGGGACTCCAAACCAAACATTCACACAACTCCAACAACATCATACGAACTCGCTCTTGCGATTAAAATACAAAAATAACACCTAGAACTACGAATCAGACACCAAATCAAATGAAATTTTCAATGAAACTTAATAATTTCTATTTTAACAACCGGACGTCCGAATCACATCAATTCAACTCTGTTTTGCACCAAACTTTGCAGACATGTCATAAATATAGTAATGAACCTATACCAAGCTCCGGAACTAAAATCTGAACCCAGTATCAATAAACTCAAACTTTGGTCAAATCTTTTAGTTCTTTAAACCTTTAAACTTCAAATTTCGACAAAATACGATAACTCGAGTTAGGGACCTCCGAATTTGATTCCGAGCATATGCCCAAGTCCCAAATCATGGTACGGGACACGCCAGATTTGTTTTCTCAAAACGTTGACTGAAGTCAACTCAAATAGATTTTCAAGGCGTGAATTTATATTTTGATCAATTTTTCACATAAAAGCTTTTTGAAAAACAACACGGACGCCCACGCAAATTGAGGAAGGAAAAAAGGAGCTATTTGCTATTTTGAAACACAGAATTAAGGTTAAAACTCTAGATGACCTATTGGTTCATAACAATAATTATTTGATTTAAACCATTATGTTACCAACAACTCAACAGAATATGATATAGTGACTCCATGCAATTAAATTCACATTGACAATCAATTCCCCAAGTTATAATGGAGGCACAGATTTGCATGTTAAAGCAACACAAAAATGTATTTATGGGAGTAATTCATATATGGAAAAAATCAGTGCTCACAGTGATGTCGTGCCATTATTATTATTTCATGGTGAGGCTGGGAGTAAAAGCACGATGGGTGATGTTGTGCAGTCTTTATTCATTTTGCTCACAGTCCTTATGCATTCATCTGAACTTTTAAGCTAAAACGCCTAATTAGTCCATATAAGGGCAAGAACTCAAACCATTTAATACCAACATCATACTTGCAGTTTCTGTCCAGATTTACCAACTAAACTCAAACAAATTTATAACTAAATGCATGAACATGTCTAAAGGAAACTAAAACCAACTACAACCAAAAGAGAAGATTAGAGATTTAACTATGACATTAACAAAACTCAACAGGCCAAGAAAATCGGAGAACAAGTTTTTTACGATTTGAAAAAGAGATAGAGGGAACAATCGAACAGAAAACATTTCAAACTCGAAAAATTGGTCAAGTTTTCAACCAAAGAAACAGGAGAAGAAAAGAAGAAAGACAAAAGGTGTAATAAAACCAAAAATGGACACAGAGATGAATAGAAACTCACCGATTAAACTCGAAATTACACTTGATATCCTGATTCACACGAAACTGATGCTACTCATTTGTTCTTTGTCAAGAACAGACGAACAACATCAGTTTTGTAGTGCATCAGCCTCCTAATCGTGGAAAACAAAGGCTTGAGTCGATGCATGCCACCATATTCGACAGGAATTGGTTTTAAACTTTTAGGGCTCGAACTCGGATCTAAAATTCGAGACGTTCTAGCAAGATTTGAGGGAAGTGGAGTGGGGATTTGGAACAAGGGGGTCATGGTGGTTATGTGGTGTAAAGATAGGGAGATTTGGGAACAGCGCCGCCAGCAACCAGCGGTGGACACTAGGGCAGCGTCTCTAGGGTTTGGTTGGAGACGAAGAGATTGAAGGGGTTCTGAGGGGGGGGGGGAATGGGTTTCCGACATTTAAGTACTAAAGTATAATCAGTTCCGGACCGTTTGATCAACTGAGATTAACGATCCAGATCAAAATGAATGAAACGATGTCGTTTTGAGTGAGGCGATTGGGTCGGGTAAGGCAGAATTGGGTCGGGTTTTGGGGCCGGGTATCAGGGGATTTTAGAAGGCTGGGATGTCCTAATTACACTAGGCCCAAACTAACTTTCCTTTTCTTTTAACGCCTATTTCAAATAAATTTTCCAAAAATTCTTTTCCTTTTTTTCCAAAATTAAATTAAAATGTAAATTAATTCCTAGAACCTAATTAACTAAAAAAAACACTAATTAAATATAAATAATAATTATCACAATTAACAACAAAATCAAATTAAAATAAAACTATTCAAAAATCAAGATTAAGATTAAAAGTGCAAATTAAACTATTTTTTGTGATTTTTGCATTTTATAAAACAACTAATCCCTAATTAATTCTTAAAAATGCAAAGTTAAATCCTAAATGCAAATGCAACCTAATGGAAACATTATTTCATTTTGAATTTATGGGAGTAATTCATATATGGAAAAAATCACGTGCTCACAGTGATGTCGTGCCATTATTATTATTTCATGGTGAGGCTGAGAGTAAAAGCACGATGGGTTATGTCGTGCAGTCTTTATTCATTTTGCTCACAGTCCTTATGCATTCATCTGAACTTTTAAGCTAAAACGCCTAATTAGTCCATATAAGAGCAAGAACTCAAACCATTTAACACCAACACCATACTTGAAGTTTCTGTCCAGATTTACCAACTAAACTCAAACAAATTCATAACTAAATGCATGAACATGTCTAAAGGAAACTAAAACCAACTACAACATGAATTATCATTCATTAGACATCAAAATCATGAATTGCATATCAATTACAAGAGCTTCTCATGTTACACTTCGCCGATATAAGAGATCCATGGAATACATGGTGAAATTAGAACAAAGAAACAGTGAGAAATCAGCAACAGAAGAGGAAGAGGTTCAGCATATCAACAACAGCAATTTCAACTCGTTTAGACCATTTTAATCCCAGAAAAGAGTCGAAATCACTTCAATCTTTTAAAGAAAACACATTCAGCCTCAATGAAATAGTGATGTTGGTGCTCTTTTTGTATTTTTCTCCTAATTTTTCAGACTTTATCAATGTTTTGTATTTTTCTTTAGCCGTTCTGATTTCTCCAAATCTGATCCCTTCTTGCTAATGAAGAAAGGATGCCTTTATAGGCAAGTGTTTTGGGCAGCATAAAGAAATCAGTTTTTCACTTAAAACCTTTTTGGGTTCTCATTTTTGCTCACATACCCTTAATTTTAGAATCAAATTTTCACCTTAGTCCTAAAGGCACCTTCCCAAAAGCTGCCTAAATCAGTTACAGATATATTCCCTAAACCAAATTCCCAAATTACCCCTTAGACACCCTGTTATTACTCTAGCTTACCTCATGGGTCAAGTCGACGCAGTAAATTAAACCCAACTGAACGGGTTTCTCTTGAAAATGGGTCAGAAATGACCCAAAGCCCAAACAACCACTTATCCAAACTAGCTTCTGTAATTTTACCAAGAGCAGGAGAAAACAAACATTTACATGATTTGAAGACTAAAGATTTAACTACATGACTGATTAATAACACAAATAGGCAGGGAACGAAACTAATTAAATTAAACTAATGAGTCTTAAACCAAAAGGGAAGATCAGAGATTTAACTATGACATTAACAAAACTCAACAGGCCAAGAAAATCGGAGAACAAGTTTTTTACGATTTGAAAAAGAGATAGAGGGAACAATCGAACAGAAAACATTTCAAATTCGAAAAAGTGGTCAAGTTTTCAACCAAAGAAACAGGAGAAGAAAAGAAGAAGGACAAAAGGTGAAATAAAACCAAAAATGGACACAGAGATGAATAGAAACTCATCGATTAAACTCGAAATTACACATGATATCCTGATTCACACGAAACAGATGCTACTCACTTGTTCTCTGTCAAGAACATACGAACAACATCAGTTTTGTAGTGCATCAGCCTCCTAATCGTGGAAAACAAAGGCTTGAGTCGATGCATGCCACCAGATTCGGCAGGAATTGGTTTTGAATTTTTAGGGCTCGAACTCGGATCTAAAATTCGAGACGTTCTAGCAAGATTTGAGGGAAGAAGAGTGGGGATTTGGAACAAGGGGGTCATGGTTGTTATGTGGTGTAAAGATAGGGTGATTTGGGAACGGCGCCGCCAGCAACGAGCGGTGGACACTAGGGCGGCGTCTCTAGGGTTTGGTTGTAGACGAAGAGACTGAAGGGGTTCTGGGGGGGGAATGGGTTTCTAACATTTAAGTACTAAATTAAAATCAGTTCCGGACCTTTTGATCAACTGATATTAACGGTCCAGATCAAAATGAACGAAACAGTGTCGTTTTGAGTGAGGTGATTGGGTCGGGTAAGGGCAGAATTTGGCCGGGTTTTGGGGA
This sequence comes from Nicotiana sylvestris, assembly GCF_000393655.2. Classification (NCBI taxonomy): domain Eukaryota; kingdom Viridiplantae; phylum Streptophyta; class Magnoliopsida; order Solanales; family Solanaceae; genus Nicotiana; species Nicotiana sylvestris. The sequence goes on along the minus strand of NC_091060.1, from coordinate 163,572,757 downwards.
CGAGTATCAGGGGATTTTACATCTGGGCTGGGATGTCCTAATTACACTAGGCCCAAACTAACTCTCCTCTTCTTTTAGCGCCTATTTCATATAAATTTTCCAAAAATTCTTTTTTTTTTCAAAATTAAATTAAAATGTAAATTAATTCGTAGAACCTAATTAACTAAAAAAACACTAATTAAACCTAAATAATAATTATCACAATTAACAACAAAATCAAATTTTAAGAAAACTATTCAAAAATCAAAATTAAGATTAAAAGTGCAAATTAAACTATTTTTTGTGATTTTCCCATTTTATAAAACAACTAATCCCTAATTAATTCTTAAAAATGCAAAGTTAAATCCTAAATGAAAATGCAACCTATATTGTTTGTATTTTTTATTAATTTAAATAAAAATTAACACGCACAAATAAATGCAAACAATTGATAGATAATGCCCAAAAAATCCACGAATTTGTAAATAATGGAAACATTATTTCGTTTTAAATTTATGGGAGTAATTCATATATGGAAAAAATCACGTGCTCACAGTGATGTCGTGCCATTATTATTATTTCATGGTGAGGCTGAGAGTAAAAGCACGATGGGTGATGTCGTGCAGTCTTTATTCATTTTGCTCACAGTCCTTATGCATTCATCTGAACTTTTAAGCTAAAGCGCCAAATTAGTCCATATAAGAGCAAGAACTCAAACCATTAAACACCAACACCATACTTGCAGTTTCTGTCCAGATTTACCAACTAAACTCAAACAAATTCATAACTAAATACATGAACATGTCTAAAGGAAACTAAATCCTACTACAACATGAATTATCATTCATTAGACATCAAAATCTTGAATTGCATATCAATTACAAGAGCTTCTCATGTTACACTTCGCAGATATAAGAGATCCATGGAATACATGGTGAAATTAGAACAAAGAAACAGTGAGAAATCAGCAATAGAAGAGGAAGAGGTTCAGCAGATCAACAACAACAATTTCAGCTCGTTTAGACCATTTTAATCCCAGAAAAGAGTCAAAATCACTTCAATCTTTTAAAGAAAACACATTCAGCCTTAATGAAACAGTGATGTTGGTGCTCTTTTTGTATTTTTCTCCTAATTTTTCAGACTTTATCAATGTTTTGTATTTTTCTTTAGCCATTATGATTTCTCCAAATCTGATCCCGTCTTGCTAATGAAGAAAGGATGCCTTTATAGGCAAGTGTTTTGGGAAGCATAAAGAAATAAGTTTTTCACTTAAAACCTTTTTGAATTCTCATTTTTGCTCACATACCCTTAATTTTAGAATCAGATTTTCGCCTTAGTCCTAAAGGCACCTTCCCAAAAGCTTCCTAAATCAGTAACAGATATATTCCCTAAACCAAATTCCCAAATTACCCCTTAGGCACCCTGTTATTACTCTAGCTTAGCTTATGGGTCAACTCGACCCAGTAAATTAAACCCAACTGAACGGGCTTCTCTTGCAAATGGGTCAGAAATGACCCAAAGCCCAAACAACCACTGATCCAAACTAGCTTCTGTGATTTTACCAAGGGCAGGAGAAAACAAACAATTACATGATTTGAAGACTAAAATTTTAACTACATGACTGATTAATAACATAAATAGGCAGGGAAAAAAATTAATTAAATTAAACTAATGAGACTAAAACCAAAAGGGAAGATCAGAGATTTAACTATGGCATTAACAAAACTCAACAGGCCAAGGAAATCGGAGAATAAGTTTTTTACGATTTGAAAAAGAGATAGAGGGAACAATCGAACAGAAAACATTTCAAACTCGAAAAATTGGTCAAGTTTTCAACCAAAGAAACAGGAAAAGAAAAGAATAAGGACAAAAGGTGAAATAAAACCAAAAATGGACACAAAGATGAATAAAAACTCACCGATTAAACTCAAAATTACACTTGATATCCTGATTCACACGAAACTGATGCTACTCACTTGTTCTCTGTCAAGAACAGACGAACAACATCAGTTTTGTAGTGCATCAGCCTCCTAATCGTGGAAAACAAAGTCTCGAGTCGATGCATGCCACCAGATTCGACAGGAACTGGTTTTGAACTTTTAGGGCTCGAACTCGGATTTAAAATTTGAGACGTTCTAGCAAGATTCAAAGGAACCGGAGTGAGGATTTGGAACAAGGGGGTCATGGTGGTTATGTGGTGTAAAGATGGAGCGATTTGGGAACGGCGCCACCAACAACCAGCGGTAAACACTAGGGCGGCGTCTCTAGGGTTTGGTTGGAGACGAAGAGACTGAAGGGGTTTTGAGGGGGGGAATGCGTTTCCGACATTTAAGTACTAAAGTAAAATCAGTTCCGGACTATTAGATCAGCTGAGATCAATGGTCCAGATCAAAATGAACGAAATAGTGTCGTTTTGAGTGAGGCAATTAGGTCGGGTAAGGGCAGAATTAGTCCGGGTTTTGGGGACGGGTATCAGGGGATTTTAGATATGTGCTGGGATGTCCTAATTACACTAGGCCCAAACTAACTCTCCTCTTCTTTTAACTCATATTTCAAATAAATTTTCCAAAAATTCTTTTCCTTTTTACCCCAAAATTAAATTAAAATCTGAATTAATTCCTAGAACCTAATTAACTAAAAAACACTAATTAAACCTAAATAATAATTATCACAATTAACAACAAAATCAAATTAAAAGAAAACTATTCAAAAATCAAAATTAAGATTAAAAGTGCAAATTAAACTATTTTTTTTATTTTCCCATTTTATAAAACAACTAATCCCTAATTAATTCTTAAAAATGCAAAATTAAATCCTAAATGCAAATGCAACCTATATTTTTGTATTTTTCATTAATTTAAATAAAAATAAACACGCACAAACAAATGCAAATAATTGACAGAAAATGCCCCAAAAATTCACGAATTTGTAAATAATGGAAAAATTATTTTGTTTTGAATTTATGGGAGTAATTCATATAGGACAAAAATCACGTGCTCACAGCTTCCCTTCTTTGCCCGGAAACACGAAGAGTTTTCGTGCAAAGACAAAGTGAGCGGATACGAGTGATTTTTGTCCATTTGAACACTCTGTGAGAAGCATTTTTGAAAGAATTGACCGCACCCTACTTCTGTGGTTGTCTACATATCCTTGGCTATAAAGGGGTCAGGTCAGTGTAGTTCGGGAAGGTTTGGTAGCTAGGACTACCATGAAGTTGTGATTTCACTGTTGTTGTTGTTGTTGCTGCTGCTACTGCTTACTGAACCCCTAATTATACCATGTCAAAATAAAAGGAAATTAGACTAGACTATGATCTATGCACTACAAAAAATCCTATCTACATCTTCAAACTTGATCTTGTGGTTCTCATTGCCTTGTTGACTTGTACTCTCCCGGTGAGATCCCATTGTTGCCAAGTTGAATTGTAATCTGAGATGTTTTCCCTTTCTCCAGGTGGATGCCTGACTGCTGAACCTGAATTATATTCCCATGCTCTCCAAGTGGGCGCCTGATTGCTGAACTTGAAATGTATTCCCGTGATCTCCAGGTGGGCGCCTGACTACTGAACTTGAAATGTATTCCCGTGCTCTCCAGGTGGGTGCCTGATTGCTGAACTTGAAATGTATTCCCGTGCTCTCCAGGTGGGCGCCTGATTACTGAACTTGAAATGTATTCCCTTGCTCTCCAGGTGGGCACCTAATTGCTGAACAAGAAATCTATTCCTGTGCTCTCCAGGTGGGCGCCTGACTGCTGAACTTGAAATGTATGTCCGTGCTCTCCAGGTGGGCACCTGATTGCTGAACTTGAAATGTATTCCCGTGTTCTCCATGTAGGCGCCTGACTGCTGAACTTGAATTGTATTCCCGTGCTCTCCAGGTGGGCGCCTGATTGCTGAACTTGAATTGTATTCCCATGCTCTCCAGGTGGGCTCTTGATTGTCAAAACTTCAACTTTATTCCCTTGCTCTCTAGGTGGGCGCCTGATTACAACATTTGAACTGTACTCCCTTTCTATCCAGGTGGGTGCCTGATTGCCAAAACTTGTACCGTATTCCCTTGCTCTCCAGGTGGGTGCCTGATTGCCAAAACTTCAACTGTTCATCTGAAACTGCGGCCTTTGAACCTGATTACAACGAAACAAACAAAACAAAAGAAATTTTCCTTCCCCAGTTTGGTGCTGGGCGCATCTATGAGTGTTAATTGAATCATGTCACCAAATATCTCTATGAATTTGAAATCTAGATCCCATTATCCAGGAGGGGTCCTGACAATTCTTAATTAAACAACAAATTTAAATCTAAGTTATATCTTCTAAAGGTGTGACTTCTCCTAAATCTTGTTATCTAAAAGGGTCTTAAACTACTCCCCATTATCCAGGAGGGTCCTGAAAATCAAAAGTCAAGTTTCATCTTAAAAGTGACAATTTTACGGCTAAATTATATTACCCTACACCAGAACTTACGCTAAATTTGTTATCCAATGGAAATTTTGAAGCTCGGTCCCATTATTCAAGAGGGTCCTGACAACTCCTAATTGAATCCTATCTCAAACTTGCAAACTTTGAAACCAACTTATATTCCTTTGTGGTATATTTATGCTAGATTATGCTACTCATAATTGTTTTGAATTTTAAACTAGGTCCCATTTTCTAGGAGGGTCCTGAAAGTTTACGGTCAAACCTATCTGGTGCTTGCCTTTCCTTATGGAGGACTTTCCCGAAACAATCAAAACTTTCTGCCCCTGTTTTAATCAAAGAAAAATCTTGTCAGTTTAAAATGTGGTGGTTAGTTTGTGGCATTCTTGCTGAAAGTCTCTCCGCTGTCGTGCTTTGTTTTGACTGGCTTCCCCGAACTGGCTTTGAACCTCTTGCCTTTCTGGCTATCTTTCAACCCACATGACCTCGGATGACCCAATTGTTCTATACCCGAACCGTTGTTTTACACCTCTGACCCCTTTTACTGAGCCTCTGCATTTCCCATGAAATTACTAAATCATTCCATCAATGGATCTGCTGCTGGCATTTTATCCCACTCTATATCACGCTATATTTGGTATGTTCTGGACATACTGTGCTTTGCAATGTTTGGAAGTTGGTAGTGAGGTTCGAAATCCTTTATTATTTTGCTTCACCAAGACTGACATTGAAACATCTTACAGAAATGAAACCCAAAAGAAACAAAATGCAATGACCCTGAGAGTTAAGGATAAAGAAAGTCCAAAACTGGATGACTTGCTAAAAAGGAAAAAGAAAGAGACTTATCTGAGCGGAACAGCTGGTACCAATGATCATGACATGCCTTTCGGATTAATTGGCCCAATCTGTCCAACCAATCAATTCTCAGTTGCCATACTTTGTTGCCCCGGAGATTCCATAACCTGACTTCTTTGCCAAAACCTTGACCTTGTTCGGCCTGCGGTGCCCTGAAGGGTGTTCACCAACAAGCCTCTCTCATTTGTTCATCTCTCAACTCACTTTTGCCTTACGGTTCCCATGAGGGCTTTCACCAATAAGACTCTCTCATTTTTTATTTCTCTCAGCTCTCGTCGCCTTATGGTGCCCGTGGGGGTTTTCACCAACAAAAGTCTCTCATTTTTTCATTTTCCTGCTTGGGCTAGAGTGCTGCCCCTGATATGAATCACCTCTACTTGCTCGACTTGGCATCTCTCGAAGACTGATCAGAAGGTCTTTCTTTGGATCATAGCGTTGGCTTTTGGATAGGGTTAGAAAGAAAGGGTGTCAAAAGGCTCGAAACAATTCGAATGTGTTCAAAATTACAACTTTCGGAATCAAATTTCTTGCAACAACCACAACTTCTGCCCCAGTTTCTTTGCTTGGGGACTTTTGGATTTTTGTTTGATGGGACCGAACCGTGAGGCTGCCTACGTATCCCTTAAAGGAATCATGTCGAATGTAGGTCATGTCATAGGAATTACTTTGTTGTTGTGATTTTCTTTCCTTTTCTTCCTCTTTTCTTTTCTTTCTTCTTTTTCTCTTTTGTTGTTTTGTTGTGTTTTTTTCTTTCTTTCTTTTCTTTTTCTTCTCTTCTTTTTTTTTCCTTTACTTGTCTTTCATGCTTGCGTTTCTGATCTTTGCTATTGATTCCGAAAGAGGGGTATGAAAGAAAATAAATAAGGCTCAAAGGGGTAACAAAGGATAAAGTGTTTAGATAGAAGAACAAAATGCCTTCGTTATTCCAATCTTCAAAATATGCCAATTACAAACAAACACAATTTAACCGAAGAGATCATACATAATATCTTTTGACCGCATCAGAATTGATGGCCATTTCTACACATTTGCCTTCCACATCTGTTAAATACAAAGCACCATTGGACAACACTCTCGTCACGATGAACGGCCCCTGCCAGTTTGGGGCGAACTTGCCTCTTGCTTTAGCCTGATGAGGAAGGATACGTTTCAATACTAACTGACCCACTTCAAACCTCCATGGACGCACCTTCTTATTATATGCTCTTGCCATTCTATGTTGATACAATTGGCCATGACACATTGCTGCTAATCTTTTCTCATCCATTAAACTCAATTGTTCTAAGAGAGTTTTGATCCACTCATCGTCATCAATTTCGGCCTCAACAACAATCCGAAGGGACGGGATATCAATTTCCGCAGGTATCACCGCCTTAGTGCCATATACCAACAAATAAGGAGTTGCCCCTACTGAAGTACGAACACTAGTGCGATAACCCAGCAATGCAAAAGGCAGCTTCTCATGCCATTGCTTGGAACCTTCCACCATTTTCCGAAGTATCTTCTTTATATTCTTGTTGGCCGCCTCAATTGCTCCATTTGCCTTGGGGCGGTAAGGGGTGGAATTGTGATGCGTAATCTTGAATTGCTGACATACCTCTTTCATCAGATGACTATTGAGATTAGCCCCATTGTCTGTAATGATCACCTTTGGTATCCCAAACCGACAAACGATATTTGAGTGCACAAAATCAACCACCGCTTTCTTGGTTACGGACTTGAACGTTTTAGCCTCTACCCATTTGGTGAAATAGTCAATGACCACTAGAATGAACCTGTGCCCATTTGATGCTGATGGCTCAATTGGCCCAATGACATCCATGCCCCACGCAACAAAAGGCCATGTGCAGACATTGTGTGCAATTCAGATGGTGGAGAATGAATCAAATCTTCGTGCATGGCACTGATGACACTTGCACACGAAACTGATACAATTTCGCTCCATAGTGTGCCAATAATAACCTGCTCGGAGGATTTTCTTTGCCAACACGTACCCATTCATATGCGGTCCACAGACTCTAGAATGTATTTCGGTCACGATAGTTGTGGCCTGTCTAGCATCTATGCTTCTTAACAATCCAAGATCCGGAGTCCTTTTGTACAAAACCCCTCCACTGAAGAAAAATCTGCTCGCTAACCGCCGAATTGTTCTCTTTTGATCGCCTGTGGCTTGTACCGTATACGCCCCCATCCTGATATATTCCTTGATATCATGAAACCAAGGCTCTCTATCAAGTTCTTCTTCTACCACATTACAGTAAGCATGCTGATCATGGACCTGAATATGCAACGGGTCAACATATGCCTTATCCGGATGATGTAACATTAACGCTAAGATAGCCAAAGCATCAACAACTTCGTTATGGATCCTTGGAATGTGCCTGAACTCTACTGATCGAAATCGTTGACAAAGATCATGCAAACATTGCCGGTACGGTATGAGTTTAGATCTCGTGTTTCCCATTCCCCTTGAATCTGATGCACCAGAAGGTCCGACTCCCCCAAGACCAAAACTTCCTGGACACCCATGTCTGCAGCTAAACTCAAAACCAAAATTCATGCCTCGTATTCAGCCATGTTATTAGTACAGTAGAAACGAAGCTGAGCCGTAATAAGGTAGTGATATCCTGTTTCAGAAATCAATACAGCTCCTATCTCAACGCCTTTTATGTTAGCAGCTCCATCAAAGAAAAGTTTCCAACCTGTCTCTCCAACTTGTTCCAACTCATCAATATGTATTACCTCTTCGTCAGGGAAGTAAGTCTTCTAAGGCTCTTATTTTTCATCCACTGGGTTCTCAGCCAGATGATCGGCCAAAGCCTGGTCTTTCATCACGGTCCTGGTCACATAGACAATGTCAAATTCTGTGAGCAAGATCTGCCACTTTGCGAGCCTCCCTGTGGGCATAGGCTTCTAAAAGATATACTTTAAATGATCTAAACGAGAGATGAGGTAAGTAGTGTAAGATGACAAATAGTGCTTCAACTTCTGTGCTACCCAAGTTAGGGCGCAACATGTCCTCTCAAGGTGAGTGTACTTAACCTCGTAAGATGTGAACTTCTTGCTGAGATAATAGATGGCCTACTCTTTCCTGCCGGTGATGTCATGCTGACCCAGTACACAACCAAACGAATTGTCCAAAACCGTCAAATACAGAATCAAAGGTCTCCCTGGTTCTGGTGGCACCAACACGGGTGGGTTTGACAAATAACCTTTTATCTTATCAAATGCTTCTTGACACTCATCTGTCCACTTGACCGCAACATCTTTCTTTAACAGTTTGAAGATAGGCTCAGAAGTTGTCGCAAGCTGAGAAATAAACCTGCTGATGTAATTCAACCTCCCTAATAAACTCGGTCTTGTTCCTTGGAGTTGGCAATTCTTGGATAGCTTTAATCTTTGACGGGTCCAATTAAATACCTCGGCGGCTAACTATGAATCCCAATAATTTTCCAGATGGCACACCGAATGCACATTTTGCGGGATTGAGCTTAAGATTGTACCTGCGAAGCCTTTGGAAGAATTTTCTCAAATCTCTGACGTGATCAGACTGCTTTATAGACTTTATGATTATATCATCCACATAAACCTTGATCTCTTTGTGTATCATATCGTGAAATATGGTTGTCATTGCCCTCATGTAAGTTGCCCCCGTATTTTTTAACCCGAAAGGCATGACCCTGTAGCAGTATGTTCCCCATGGTGTGATGAATGCCGTCTTCTCCGCATCTTCCTCATCCATTAAGATCTAATGATAACCCGCATAACAGTCCACAAAAAACCCAAGCTCATGTTTGGCGCAATTGTCAATTAGAATGTGGATATTTGGCAGTGGGAAGTTGTCCTTGGGACTTGCTTTGTTAAGATCACGGTAATCAACACACACCCTGGTCTTTCTATCCTTCTTTGGCACAGGTACTACATTGGCTAACTAGGTGGGATACCGAATGACCCAAATAACTTTTGCATCAAACTGCTTAGTGACCTCTTCTTCAATCTTCACACTCATATCAGTCATAAATTTCCTCAGCTTCTGCTTGACAGGAGGAAATGTCGGGTCAATGGGCAATTTGTGAACCACCAAGTCAGTGCTTAAACCCGGCATGTCGTCATATGACCATGCAAAGCTGTCTTTGTACTCAAGTAATGCTTTAATTATCTCTTCCCAGAGTTGAGGTTCAAGATGGACACTTATTTTAGTTTCTCTGATATTATCTGAGTCCCCTAAATTGATTGCTTTTGTATCACTCAGGTTAGGCTTGTGTTTTTCTTCAAAATGGCTTAGTTCTTTACTAATCTCTTCAAATGCCTCATCCTCATCATATTCTGATTCATCATCACACTCTATTTCTTGAATTACTATTTCAGAACTAGATTGGCTTTTAAGACTGGATCGAAGATTCCTCATGCATGTCATGTTATTGAAACCAGCATAAAAAGAGCTGTATAAGGAAGAAAAGAAAACAAAAGTAAAACTGTCAGGAATGAGGAAAAGGGAAATTGCATTTCATTGAAATTGAAAGATAACAAGGTTTATACATCCAAACGGACGGAACATAGAATCTGAATTACAACCCTGAATAATCCAGATAAACTGAAAGAAAATCAAAGCAAACTACCAAAACTCCTTCCTGGTGGGGAGATGAGTAGCTTCCTAGTTGTTAATCTTTGCACTGGGCCCAACAAATTGCACATCCGCCTTACTAGAACCCTCTCCAGCTTCTACCATGTTTACCTCGTCGAATAATTTTTCAAACCTGTCAAGCAACTCCTTATCAGGACCAACCACAGAACTGGGGACTATTGTTGATGGGCGTTTCTTGGTGCCAGGCCTAACAAATGATCTGGAGAGACGTGGGATGGGCTTTGGGAGGACCCATGCCCTCTGTTTCAACTTTCTGGCTCTTTTTATGTCTGCAACTGTGGGCTTGAGCCCCAAACAAAATGTATCCAAGTTTTTGGGGAGAGATACCGGCCGTACGATACCTTACAGAGATGCACCCAAACCTTTGCCTGGTACAAACCATTTTAAACATTTCAACGGCTACCATGACTGCTACAGCAGCTACCCTCGGTGTTGGAACGCACTTCCCTTCTGGAATTTTCTCTACTGATACCGTGGCAAAAACCTGATAAACCCATGGCCCCTTGTCATCTTCAAACTCTATGAACGGAACAATGGCATCATTGTGGGCACGCAAATTATCCTCGCTGTGCACAACAATTTCCTATCTATCCCATTTGAACTTGACCATTTGATGCAGAGTAGATGGGACCGCTTTTGCAACATTAATCCAGGGTCGACATAACAGCAGATTGTAAGAAACAGCCACATCGAGCACCTAGAACTCCATGGTAAATGCAACTGGCCCTATTGTAAGCTCAAGCACTATGTCCCCGACTAAATATTTCCCTCCACCATCGAATCCCCAAACGCAGATACTGTTCTTGTGAATTCTTTCATCATCCACCTTCAATTTGTTCAAAATGGAGAGAGGGCAAATGTTCTCACTGGAACCATTGTCGACCAGTACCCGGGTAACCACGGAATCTTCGCATTTCACCATGAGATAGAGGTCTCTATTGTGCTCAGTACCCTCCACGGGCAACTCATCATCAGAAAAAGTGACTCTGTTTACCTCAAATATCTTGTTAGTTATCTTTTCCAAGTGGTTTACTGAGATTTTGTCAGGGACGTGGGCCTCATTCAAGATCTTCATCAAAGCCCGACGGTGCTCGTCTGAATGGATCAATAATGACAGTACTGAAATCTGAGCCGGTGTCACTGCTCCACAATGGAATAGTCCTGTACTTTCATCTTTCTCAAGAATTCCTCTGCTTCTTCCTCGGTCACAGCTTTGTTCATTAGTACCGGGTTGTCTTTGGAGCTCTTAGATTTTCTCAACTCTTCGAGGGCAAAGCATCTCCTCGATCGAGTCAAACCACGGGTCTCACAAACTTCTTCTTTAACCTCTTTCCCCTTGTAAGTCACTGTCACTCATTCATAATTCCATGGGGCCGCCTTGCTATTGACTATCAGTAATTGAGTTACCGGCTTGATAATGACAGGGTCTATGCGGGCACTCTCCACAATTACAATAGGTTTGTTCGCCACTCCTGGCACAACCACTTTGGATACTTTTTGCTTTGTTGCCACATCACTTGGGGTCCCCTTTTTGACTACTGCAGATGGTTCACTGTTTGCCCCGCTCAATCGAATCACTGATTTCTCACTTGTTGGCTTTTTAACCGGCCTGACTTCACTGGCCTGGATCATCATGACGGTCTATGAAGGCTTCTTAGGCTCCCCTCCCTTATGCACTATCTCGATCATATTTGTCTCAGGATGGGCCGACAGCGGATTCTGGTTGATATTGGGTGTCTCCGGAGCTTGGATCTCAATCCGATTAGTATCAATGAGCTCTTGAATAGCTGTTTTCAATTGCCAGCACTTCTTTGTATCATGCCCCGAAGCACCAGAACAATATTCGCAACTCATAGAGTGATCAAGGTTCCTCGGGGGAGGATTTGACAGCTTTGGCTCGATCGGACTCAGCATACCCAATTGTCACAACCGGTCGAACAAACTGGTATAAGATTCTCCCAATGGAGAGAAGGTTTTATTCTTTTGCAACCTCTCATTCATAAATGTTTGGTTAGGCCGGAAACCTGATTCAGAAGGGTTCCGGTAGGCTCTTAGGGGTGGATATGAATTTTGTGGAGCTGGGTATGTATTTTGTGGGACTGGCGCATGCCATTGTGCGTGGGCCGGAGGTTGGCTGTATGCTTGGGCATGGTGGACAGAAAAATGGGGGTCTGGTGGTGGGTAGTAGTGTTGTGGGCTATATGAGGTATGAGGGTAGGTTTGGTGGTGGGGTCGAAGCTGGTTATAGTAATGTGATGGACCTCTGGTTCCGAACCAAGCTCCTGAATCAATCGTTGCTACATCCTCTTTCTTCTTCTTTCCAATTACTCCCCCAGTTCCGCTTTGAATGGCCTGGGTGGTTGCCTTAATAGTCGAATAACTCATGTTTTGTTTGTCTTGAGCCCTTTTTCTACCATACTGCCCATCTTTACCACTTAATTGAAGGACTTGCCTATAGTTGAGACCAGATGACCGTAATAAGTAGGTTCTAAGGCCTGCATAAAATAATCCACCATTTCACTTTCTTTCATTGGAGCGTCAACCCTTGCTGCCTATTCTCTCCACCTAAAACCATACTCCCTGAAATTCTCATTGTGCTTTTTCTCAAGTTTCATCAAAGACAGACGATCCGGAATAATCTCGAGGTTGTACTGGAAGTGACAAGCAAATGCCTGGGCTAGATCATCCCATGTGTACCATCTTCCGTGATCCTGCCGAGTATACCATTCTATTGCTAATCCACTCAGACTCTGACTGAAATACGCCACTACCAACTCGTCTTTCCCACTAGCTCCCCTCATTTTTCTACAAAAACCTCTCAAATGCACTACTGGATCACCGTGCCCATCATACAAATCAAACTTGGGCATCTTAAACCCTGCCGGCAGTTGCACATCCAGAAATAGACATAGATCTTTGTAAACCACACTTACTTGACCTCCCAACCCCTTTATGTCCCTGAATGACTGTTCCAGGCTTTTAACTTTCCTGAACATCTCCTTATGTTCGGGATTTTTAGATGGTTTTTCAGTTTCCGTAGGGAGGTCAAAATGAGGGGTGTAGGAATAGGGTTTGGAAGCCTTGAAAGTGCGCTTCGGGGGGTAATACTGGTTGTCCTGAGTCTGGAACAGAGGCTCACTAGAGGATCGGTGTAATGCAGCAGGTGGAGGGGCCACAAAAATAGGAATGACTGGTGGAGGAGGGTAGGGGACTTGTTTGGGTGGTGAAGCTTGTGATGTATGGGAAGTGGTGCCATAGCACTGTTGGTAGAGGGGAACGACCGGAGTTGAGTTTATAGTGGGAGGTTCCTGGGTATGAGCCAATGGCGGAATAAAAGCAGGGTTGGCTGGGTAAACTGGCGGTGGGTGCCCTGTTGCCCTTGCTTGGTACATTTCAGTCATTTGCTGCTTCAACTTGTACAACTCATCTTTCAGATTAACCTCCGATTCTTCCACCCCTCTTGACGGATCGACAATACTTGCCTCAAGTTCCTGGTTGGCCATGTTTAGCTTGTTCTTGGACCAGGTGTTATAAGAGTGAGTTGCCAGAATGCCAATCAAACTAACCACCTGTCTGAACTATAATTTCATCAATAACAAACTTGTTAGCGATTATGGCTTTAACAGATAGGAAACCGCACAGTTGAGGAGTGAATGCACCTAAGTAGTTAACCTTTCTATTATGCATTTGATCAGTTGCTTGCGTCATTCCGGCTTTTCCTTATTTCCATTTGCAACCAGTTGGTTGAGAGATATTCGCATTTTCGCGAGGCCGCGCAGCTAGTAGGTGACAAGTAGGTGCATCACCTACTTGCCAAAAAGAGAGGCCTCAACTAAGTTGGTCAAGAGGGGAGTTTTAAGGGATTATAAACTCAGTTATTTCACCTATCTTTCAGACCAAGAAAACCTAATTGGACCCCTGCAACTCCTCCCCAAAAATCCCACACAAACCCTAGGGTATTCCGGGTGTTACGACACGATTCTAGTGCTAAAAAGTCCGGACAGCTTGCTAGTTTCTCTTTCTCCTTCTTGTAGCCGTGTTGAGGAACTTATTTTTGATGAAAAAGGACCAGGTTTTGTGGGTTATACGCAGTACAAGGTAAGTTTATGCTTCTCCTTCCATTATCTATGCGTTTGCGAATTGTAACTCGATCGTAAAAAATAGACCTAGCTAGTTTCGAAAGAATGGTATGTTGTTTGTTCTTATGTAATGGTTGGCTGGTTGTAAACTTATTTTTAAGTGGAATTCATGGCTGGTTTATTGGATAAGAGGTATAATGATGTAGTTTTAGTTGTATTTCCCAATTTGAAAGAAAAGACAAGTCGAAATGTGTTTAAGTAAACTGAAAAATTATTTTTGAGTTGATGTAATTGTGGGAATATTTTTGGGCTGTTTCGTGTTGCTATTGGGTTGTCTCTTTTACTACTATTTTTATGGATTTGAGAGGAGGAAGGTTGTGGAGAAACACCACATAATGGCAAGGTTGTTTGTTGGTCGTTCATCGTAACATTTTCGGGTTGGTTGACACTATTATGGTTGTCATGTTGTGTATGAAGTGATAGGGGTATGTTGGGCTGTTTGTGATTGTTTTGACTAGTGTGAAGTCATATATATAGGGGAGGTTCTGTCCGTTTCATTGTAAAATAGGTTGTGGTCGATACATAATAGTTACGATGCTTAAACAATAACGAGAGTGTCATTTCTCTTATTGTAGACTAAGGAGCCGTGAAATTGCACAGCCTGAGGTTGGGAAGAATATACAAGGTATGTTAAGGCACTTACTTCTTTCTTTTGGCATGATCTAAAGTGACATGAACATAAACAGTATGCTAATTCATAACGGATCTACTCCTAGAAACTAAGGTTGTCCATGTTGTTCATTCCTTATAAAGTTATTCTAAACAAGTGTGTATGATCCTTAAATCCCACTAAGGTTCATATTGATGGTAGGGATGTCCATAATGTTAATCGAAAGTGCAATGACCTTACATCACTCCGAAAGGGTTAGAACGTGATTCCATGAGTCGAGCATGCATTATATATGTATCTATTTTACTCTATCAAGCCGCGCTATAGTCGGCCGGGTATGGCACCTATTGTGCAACCACTGATCAGTTGGGTTTACCAAGTTCCATGTGGCCGGGTACGATTCTACCGAGCCTTATGATGGTCGGCTACATTTTTATCGAGTCCTCTTTGAGGCCAAGTACGATATAATGATGCCCACAGAGGCAAATGTTTTTAAAAAGTTCATGTATATATATGTATTATGCATTTCATGTCAGTAGCCCCCAGAGGCACTCAGATGTTACAGGTTGTATCTCTTCTATCTCTCTTTACATTACTGTTCTTGTTTATGCTTTCCTGCCTTACATACTCGGTATTTTATTCGTACTGACATCCCTTTTGCCTGGGGATGCTGGGTGTCATGCCCGCAGGTCCCGATTGATAGGTTGACAGTCCTCATAGTAGGCTATCAGCTCAGCGAAGGTGTTGGTGCACTCCACTTGCTCCGGAGTTGCCTAGTTGGTCAGTATGCTTTGGATATGTATTGATTGGTATGGCGGGGCCCTGTCCCGATCTTTATGATTTTATTTACTCTTAGAGGCTTGTAGACAGATGTCAGGTGTAGGGATACTTGTATGGCCTTGTCGGACTATGTTTTGAGTTTACAAATGATCATGTCGACCTTATAGGCCCGTATGTCACATATATAAGTTTGTATATCATTTTGGGTCTTCATATGTTGAGTATTCCCTTATGTTTTATTCTTGTTATCTCATGACCGGTTTTCTGGATCATTTACTCATGATAGTATGTTAAGAAAGATATGTTACGTTAGTACTCGGTTGAGTAAAGCACCGGGTGCCCGTCGCGGCCCTCTGATTCGGGTTGTGACATGCATTTCATGTGACCCAAATCTAAATCTCAACAACGTTATATAAAATGTGTCGTAGACCACGGGTGCATTTCATGTGGCGTGGTTCAAAACGTGTTTTAGATAACGTTGAATCTTCTTAAAATTAATTAGAAGCGGTTAATAAGCTAAATATACCATAGGCTAAAACATGTATTAAAATCAGATAATTATGCCAATTATAACAGTTGAGCAACCATGCTAGAACCACGGAACTCGGGAATGCCTGACACCTTCTCCCGGGTTAACAAAATTCCATACCCAGATTTCTAGTTTGCGGACTGTGATATAAAGTCAATCTTTTCCTTGATTCGGGATTTGAACCGGTGACTTGGGACACCACACAATTATCCCAAGTGGCGACTCTGAATTTAATAAATAAATAATCTTGTTTCAATTGTCACTTAAATTGGAAAAACTCCCTTATATACCCCTTCCAGGGGGTGTGGGTAAAAAGGAAGTGTGACAGCTCTGGCGACTCTCCTGGGAATCGAACCCAGAATCTCTGGTTTAGTGTTCAAGAATTCGAGCTTAGATGAATTGTTATAGTTGGCCTTATTAATCATCTGATTTTGTTGCATGTTTGGGCCTAATGTGCTAAGTGTTGCTTTTACCGCTTTGATATTCTGTGAACTGTATATAAACTGCTACGAAACCCTTCTTCTCTCTGAGTCTTCTAAATCATGGAGGAGTGTGCCCTTTGTGTGACTTCTCTTCTGTTAGAGTCATTCCAATTTTAGAACGAGATTCAGACAAGTTGCAAAGCCGGTGAAGCTTCTGTATTCCCAGTACGCTGCCCCCCCTCGGCTCGAGTTGTCCGCTCGGGTAAGCCAGGTCTAGAACAATAAACCCAGGTTTTAAATCTAGTATAACAAGACCTCATGCGAATCCCTAGTAGGAACGTTTGCTTGCATCATGTGCATTTGACTTTGGAGACTCAACAGAGGGGTTGGGTCTGTCTAGGACCGGTGTACCCCAAAATAAAAAGACCATCCTGATGCATCTTACTTGCTACTTGTGCATTTATTTGATTTAGATTTGCCTACTAACTAACTTTTGAATAATGGGAGACAGTTGGAAAAAGAGAGTGGCAATGTGAGGGTTAAGTGAGTTAAATCACCTGTTTTGGAAAACCAATGTCCAAATGGTACTGAAACTCTGTCGATTTTTTTTAAGAAAAATAGAAAAAAAAGAATGAAAAAAACGGTTTTGTTTTGAAAATAGTTGGTTTTATTTTATTTGCCCGAACTACGCCAGTTTGATTCTCACTGGATGTGAGATACGTAGGCAACCCCCATTGGGTCCAACTTCCTTTTTTTGCAAAAATAACTCAAAAAGAACAAAAATTTTATGTTTATTGCAAATAAGTAAGGTGATGTCATTCTTGTCAAAAATAGTTGAATGTCCCTCAAAAGGGCGCCGGAAGGCTGTTTTTGCAAGAACAACCACCTTAGTCATTTTTAAAGGTTTTAACTGGTTAGCTGACACAGCCTTAAAATCTTCGTTTTCGGAGTGCTGAAAGGCCGTATTGGTAAAGCTGGATATTTTTGTGAAAATTTTGAAAAATGGTCATTTTTCTTGAGTCAAAATGAGTCATAGTTTTCTTTTAATTAAAATCACTTTAATAAATGTGCAGGATAAGCACAATTCAAAATGAACCTTTCTCAGTCCATGAAGAGATCCCTTTGGAGTTGCATATGTGGTGGTAGGATTTGGGGGACAATAGCAAAAGTTGTGACAAAAGCATTGGGTGGTCTTGCGGGCTCTTGAAGGTTAAGTCGAGAAAGGACATAATCGAGGCATTGATACTATTTTGGGACCCAGCACATAATGTATTCCACTTTGCTGATTTCGAGTTAACTCCTACCCTGGAAGAGATAGCAGGCTACGTTGGTTTCGAGGGGAATCTTAGAAATCAATACCCGATAGCATCGAGAACAGTAACCCCTCACAAATTTTTGGACCTGTGAAGCATCAGTCGGGACATCCGAGATGGAAACTTGGCCAAAGGATTTTGTACCTTCTACTTTTTGTACCGACGTTACGGGAATCCTCGAGGCTTCGAGACGCCAGATACCGGTCTTACTCACGCAAGAAACCAAGACAAGTGGGGAGCTCGGAGAGGATTATCTTTTATAACGGCGTTCTTGGGTACCTTGATTTGCCCCAGAAAAGATGAGAACATAGAGTTGGGACTTGTGGGGATAGCTGACTTTATTATGAAAAGGGCAAATGGGACCATAGTGCCGCTGATCTTGGCAGAAATTTACCGAGCTCTAACCCTCTGTTGAGAAGGGGGAAATTTCTTTGAAGGATGCAATATGCTGTTACAATTATCGATAGAGGAACACCTTTGCCACCGTCCAGGATACTTGAATTGTGGTATGACTGGCCTTGAGTGCATTGAAAAACAAGAAAAGCGGGTAGAGGGTTATGAGTTCCCGGATGGTACGGAAGCATGGCATGCTCATTTGAGATCTTTGACTGCAAATAAGATCGAATGGACATTCGGGTGGCTCTCGGTCAGTGAGGTAATCTATATGTCGGCTGAGGAATGCTTTCTGTTGTTAATGGGTCTACGGAGTATCCAGCCTTATGCCCCGCACCGAGTTCTACATCAGTTAGGCCGATACCAGACCGTCCCACACAATGAGGATTTGAATCGGCAGGTTATTGAGTTGGAACCAAAAGCCACTTTTCCAGAAGAAAGAGTGTGTCGGGTTTGGCATCAGTGCAGATTCTTAGAGCCTAGAACTCAAGTACGAGATCTATCCAGAGGCGAGGTGGAGCCTGGTTACACTGCGTGGTATGGTAAAAGATCATGAGTTCATCAGGAGCCCAAAAGGCCCGCAAAGAAACCCCATGTCCAACAATTTACCGATGGAGCACAGGTGTAATGGGACTGGTTAACCAAATATGTTGGGAGATATTATTGATAAACGGTTTAATGAGTTGAAAACTAGATTCATAGATATTCAATTTCATATGTAGATCATCCCTTGATTCAAAGTATGTTGGGAGAAAAGCTCAGCTACATTTAACCTAAGTTTCAACTCATTTTTGAATGTAACTTGTGATGACCTTTTCCAACTTTTTTTCCACAACTTTCTTGACTTAAAAACATAACACACGACTATCATACGACTAAACTAACTCATAACATAACCTCATCATCATGTTAATCATCCTTGTCTCACCCCAAAAGTATAGGTTATAACATTCCAAACTTGTCGACATTCGACGAAACTTATTTTCTTTAATTCATTTAGCACCTAAGCTTTCCAACCCTTTTTGATACTCGTTATTCATGATCATAAAGATTTGTAACCTCCATTATAAAAGGATTAACTTACTTTACGTACTTTCAAAGTTGATCTCATTTCTGAGCTTACATCAATTGACTTACGGATACTCTAACATACGAAAACATAGGGTGTAACATCATTCCCCCCTTTGGAACATTCGTCCTCGAATGTTGACTGATCCACTTATCATTTTCATAACCCATAGCTCTTGTGAACACTTTAATACTCTTCTAGCCATGTAGGAAACTATTCTTTGAATAAATCCAACGTCTAGGGTATTCCCCCTTTAGTCCTCCTTCTCATACCACGACTTGTGGTCGGACCCCTTCCAATCTCGTAACTGTTGCTCCTTTTTGTCATGCAGCCTGTACGACTTTTTCCTTGTATGTGCGCTTATGCAACTCTCTTTTTTTCTCCAGCTTTTATCCAATCTCTAGGTAGCACGTTGTAAACATATACAAAGCTTGATATCTTGTCCGTCTGGGCATCTATGGGTGAAGTTCTTCACTCGGTACTTTGTTAAACTTACGACTTTTGCTATATCTTGTTTCATAGCCTCAGTTATCTATGCTTATGGCTTTAATACAACTAAGGTAGGTCATATTATACAATAACTCTTACTTCGGTTTACTATTACCGAGGTCTGCCACCCAACTCCAGGTTACTCTCTCACCGCTTATCCTATATGTATAATCCTTATTACTGTTCATCTAAAGAATGACATCATAATCTCCTCTCATACTTTGGAATCTTTATCCATCTATTATTGATTTACCTTAATGTTAATCTATAATCCACCACTGATAACTTGAAACCTCTTACGTAATACATTGCCACAAGTCTCACGTCTCATCGGGGAACATTTGAAGTGGTTTTCCTAATCCACCTAGGGACAATACTATACTTCAATAACCGTATTTCATAGCATCCCAATGTGATTCGTCTTATGGGGGTATCCTAGTCCCGTGCCATCCATGAAATCTCTTCTCTTTGAATCATTACTCAAATGAAGGCCTATATATCATCCTTTTATAATTTACCACTATTACACCCTTACATTGCGACCAGAGGAGCATTCCATCTCTTCTAAATGCTCTTAGTCTTAGACTCCTCCGTGTTAATTCAAGCTATACTGAGCCTTTTATAACATATATAAACCATCAGCTCTCTTGTTTGATGGGCTTAATACCGAGGTCTTACCTATTCTTATCAGCTTCTAACTCACCTTTTCGCACCCTTACTCACATCTACCCAATTTCACTCTACTATACTTTCGCTTGCGACCTACACATATTTATTTATTCTACTCAGAACCTTCTTTTAACTTGCTAGCACCTTAGATTCCCTTTTGCGCATTCTCAGCTTTCTTTAAATGTAATAATTACTTTATCTGGTCGTTCTGTCACTTGCTACATGGATACTTGGCTTATCATAGTGCCCACGAACACTGGAATTCCCTGTAACTCGTATGCTCTCAAGTATCACCTTTGATGTTTTTTTTCCTTTTTTTCTGTTCATTAGCCATGATAGGTGCCACTTTCTTATGGAGTGCATGCAATATTATAGTGAGACTGCTGTTACAAGATCAAAGATCATTTCCTTTTTAGGTCACTATGCTTTAGTGGAAACCTTCTTCCTTATTTCCTCAGCTAGTCTTTCGTGGTAGTACTTAGGAGACCTTTTGGATCTTGTAAAGTTGTGATCTTGTTATACTGTATACTCGAAGGAATTTTTGATATTCTTACTTGCCTACAAACATCCTTACTTACATACCTCCGTGCCATTGTGCTCGTAGGATTACTTGTAAAATCAAATTTTGATTATCTCCTTAGTGGCACCCTCCATTATTCCCGTAATACTTATACAATACCTTTAAATACCCCAACTCCTATCTGAGCATTTCTCAAGGTTTATGACGTCATATTTGCGAGACTGAATTCACTATATTAGGATTCACTATGTTTATCTTGCATGATCTGTTGACTCATCTATAACCTCCTGTTTAGCCATAATTGGGCTCTTCCTTAATCAAATCCCAAATACTCGTTGGCCTATCCTCACATCAATTTTCCGCGTAATCTTTCTTTGGTTATTTCCTTTGTTTTAACTTACCTCATGCACTAGCCTCTGATCTATCAATGACATTTCGGGCAGGAACCCTTACTTCCTTTCCTTGACGTTGTGTTTGTATAATGTACTGATATCGTAGCATATTTGTAGGCTTTGAATAAGTACAATCTCATCCCTTTTTCACATTACCGCATTATTCTTCTACCACTCTATGATTAGTAGAACCACCAAATTCTGACTTCATGCCACATCACTCCATATTCCCTCTTTTAGACGAGTACTAAGAGCTGGAGCTACGACGATCCACCTATAGATATTTTACCTCTATATATTTGACGTCTTTTCACATCATCGATTACCCTTACTCGCCTTGTGGTAATGCTTTTTGTACCAAGGATAATAAAATTCCTTGCTCGCATGGATGACACTTAGTGTAACTGGCGCACATAGTCCCTTAAGCTTAACTTTGCTCATATTGCTTGCTTTAGGGAAGCGACTTCCTGAATGACCATTAAAGGGCATTCTTTTATCATCCATTCTATTATCACCGGAACGCAACCTCTGAAATTCTCATGATGCCGACTATTATCATATCATTTAGTCCCTAGTTCACGTTTAGTTTATCTTGTTTACCAGCCCATACTGATTTCTACTACTCTGGGGGTATATCTTTTCCTGCTGGTAATCACGTTAGAGTTGCGAACTTATTTCTCGAAAAGAAGATATGACTTTATGGCCTATACTCCTTTGTTGTTTCAAGGCCTGTCACCTCTCATCTTTTTCCTTCACTTAACTATAGACTCTATAATTCTGTCTTTTTCATCATCATTTTTTTTCCACCGTTGTCATCCATGTGGACATCTTACTCATAGTTCTTCATTAACTCTATTCTTATTTTCCTACTAACACTTATGTCTATCACTTTATTCTGAAAACATCAACAAGACATTCTTTTGCTTTTAGCTCCCCTTGCTTCATCTCACTGGCTCTTCGGGATGCCTAAAATTCTCTCTCCTAGGGACACGAGTCATGCTAAGGTAATATTTATCCCTTCAAGGCTTCCAGTGGCTATCTTTATAGTACTCATATCTAGCTGTACTATTTTAGAGTGCGCCATCTGGGTATCTCACAAGGAGATTTATTAGCACATTTGCATTATGCTTCAGAAATTGTCAACTAACACAAACAATCAATTCACCATTATGGGTTACCCTAACCCCAACCGGATCCTGATATCTCGTCCTTTTCTTAATCTACACATGTTAGCCCCCAATAGGGTATAACTGAGATGGGTATGGTCAATTATACATACCTCTGTTACTGTTGAGGGTAACTTACAATGCTTATATTTTTCTGCCGGAGATGAAAATACCGATAATCTTTATTAACTAGGTGCCTTGTACCCTTCCCATCTTGCTCCTTTTACTTGTTGAAGCTTGTATCTATCTTTTGAATCTTTCATTGCCTTTAGGGGTGGATAGATATTCTTTGCCTTAAGGCTCCTTATCGAGAAGCTTACACTTCTTAGTACACACATGATCTACTGAATACCTTATATTTACCCATCATATGCATCATGAAAAATCGAGCTCCTCTAACTCAACTTTTTCACAGCGACATACAATCTTTTACCAACCATCTTTTTAAATGTAGGTATCGTTGTATTACGACTAAAGTCGAATTTAACAGTTTGAATTCTTACAACAGAGCTCTACCACACGATCTAGAATAAGAAGAAAGAGTGACAGTCCTAAATGCCCTGTAGCCTCCTGCTTATAAGTGTGGTACACTACACACCCATAAACAAGACTCTACTAGACACGGCTTGTAGAATCCCTTGGACAAAACTGCTCTGAAACCACTTTTGTCACAACCCGAATCTGAGGGTCGCGACGGGCACCCGGTGCTTTACTCAACCGAGTACTAACGTAACATATATTTCTTATCATACTATCATGAGTAAATGAGCCAGAAAACCGGTCATGAGATAACAAGAATAAAACATAAGGGAATACTCAACATATGAAGACCTAAAATGATATACAAACTTATATATGTGACATACGGGCCTATAAGGCCGACATGACCATTTGTAAACTCAAAACATAGTCCGACAAGGCCATACAAGTGTCCCTACACCTGACATCTGTCTACAAGCCTCTAAGAGTAAATAAAATCATAAAGATCGGGACAGGGCCCCACCATACCAATCAATATATATCCAAAGCATACTGACCAACTAGGCAACTCCGGAGCAAGTGGAGTGCACCAACACCTTCGCTGAGCTGATAGCCTACTAGGAGGACTGTCAACCTATCAATCGAGACCTGCGAGCATGACACGCAGCATCCCCATGCAAAAGGGATGTCAGTACGAATAAAGTACCGAGTATGTAAGGCAGAAAAGCATAAAAAAGAACAGTAATGTAAAGAGAGATAGAGGAGATACAACCTGTAACATCTGAGTGCCTCTGGGGGATACTGACATAAAATGCATAATACATATATATACATGAACTTTTTAAAACATTCGTCTCTGAGGGCATCATCATCATCATATCGTACCCGGCCTGAAAGAGTACTCGGTAAAAATGTACCCGACTATCATAAGGCTCGGTAGAATCGTACCCGGCCACGTGGAGCTCGATAAACCCAACTGATCAGTGGTTGTACAATAGGTGCCATACCCGGCCGACTATAGCGCGGCTCGGTAGAGTAAAATAGATACATATATAATGCATGCTTGACTCATGGAATCACGTTCTAACCCTTTCGGAGTGATGTAAGGTCATTGCACCTTCGATTAACATTATGGACATTCCTACCATCAATATGAACCTTAGTGGGATTTAAGGATCATACACACTTGTTTAGAATAACTTTATAAGGAAAGAACAACATGGGCAACCTTAGTTTCTAGGAGTAGATCCGTTATGAATTAGCGTACCGTTTATGTTCATGTCACTTTAGATCATGCCAAAAGAAAGAAGTAAGTGCCTTAACATACCTTGTATATTCTTCCCAACCTCAAGCTATGCAATTTCACGGCTCCTTAGTCTACAATAAGAGAAATGACACTCTCGTTATCGTTTAAGCATCGTAACTATTATGTATCGACCACAACCTATTTTACAATGAAACGGACAGAACCTCCCCTATATATATGACTTCACACTAGTCAAAACAATCACAAACAGCCCAACATACCCCTATCACTTCATACATAACACAACAACCATAATAGTGTCAACCAACCCGAAAATATTACGATGAACGACCAACAAACAACCTTGCCATTATGTGGTGTTTCTCCACAATCTTCCTCATCTCAACTCCATAAAAGTAGTAGTAAAAGAGAAAAGCCAATACCAACACGAAATAGCCCAAAAATATTCCCACAAGTTCATCAACTCAAAAATAATTTTTCAGTTTACTTAAACACGTTTCGACTTGTCTTTTCTTTCAAATTGGGAAATACAACCAAAAGTACATCATTATACCTCTTATCCAATAAACCAGCCATGAATTCAACTTAAAAATAAGTTTACAACCAGCCAACCATTACACAAGAACAAACAACATACCATTCTTTCGAAACTAGCTAGGTCTATTCTTTACGATCGAGTTACAACTCGCAAACGCATAGATAATGGAAGGAGAAGCATAAACTTACCTTGTACTGAGTATAACCCACGAAACCTGGTCCTTTTTCATCAAAAATAAGTTCCTCAACACGGCTACAAGAAGGAGAAAAAGAAACTAGCAAGCTGTCCGGACTTTTCAGCACTAGAATCACGTTGTAACACCCGGAATACCCTAGGGGTTGTGTGGGATTTTTGGGGAGGAGTTGCTGGGGTTCAATTAGGTTTTCTTGGTCTGAAATATAGGTGAAATAACTGAGTTTATAATCCCTTAAAAGTCCCCTCTTGACCGACTTAGTTGAGGCCTCTCTTTTTGGCAAGTAGGTGATGCACCTACTTGTCACCTACTAGCTGCGCGGTCTCGAAAAAATGCGAATATCTCTATACTCCGAGATCGTATTGATAAACGGTTTAATGAGTTGAAAACTACACTCATAGATATTCAATTTCATATGTAGATCATCCCTTGATTCAAAGTATGTTGGGAGAAAAGCTCAGCTACATTTAACCTAAGTTTCAACTCATTTTTGAATGCAACTTGTGATGACCTTTTCCAACTTTTGTTCCACAACTTGCTTGACTTAAAAACATAACACACGACTATCATACAACTAAACTAACTCATAAAATAACCTCATAATCATGTTAATCACCCTTGTCTCACCCCAAAAGTATAGGTTATAACATTCCAAACTTGTCGACATTCGACGAATCTTATTTTCTTTAATTAATTTAGCGCCTAAGCTTTCCAACCCTTTTGATACTCGTTATTCATGATCATAAAGATTTGTAACCTCCATTATAAAAGGATTAACTTACTTTACTTACTTTTAAAGTTGATCTCATTTCAGAACTTACATCAATTGACTTACGGATACTCTAACATACGAAAACATAGGGTGTAACAATGCGCACCAGAGTTTAGGAAGGTAAATTATTAAAATAACGCGCCTAAAGCAACTACGCGTTTACAACTTTGCGAGGACCACGGAAATTCGCTAAATGGCCAGCCTCGGTTTCTATGGATAAGAGTATTAATTAAACGAAGGCCATACAATTAAAGAATTTATTTGGCATGGCACGCCTCGATTCTAAATTTTAAAGGGAAATCCAAGGCTAAACTTTTGAGGGCCATGAATTGTGACTTGTCTAATAGCTCGCCTTAAATTAGCTAAGGGATTACACATTAAATAAGGCCTAAGGAAATTGTAATTATTTTTAGACTAAGCCGAATCTAAATTGTGAACCTAAAAGGGCTAAGGCGTGAGGTCTACTTCATTTTTATTTCATAACTTGGGCCTGGCCTGACGTGAGGCCAAATAGACCATTAAAACCATCAAGCTGCAAGGTTAACGTTCTGCAACGAATCCCCTTAGAGCCAAGCAGGAAGCCCAATTTACATGAGGAACGCACAAGCTGGATACTAAGGGGTTCATGTATCGAACCCATACAATTGCATAAAGCAATCAGACTTTTTAGAAAAAAATGATGTCAAAGGGATATAAATATCAATAGATCTGGAAACTTGACATTAAGAAACCATAAAACTAAGCTAACAATTATCATACATTGAGATACTGATTGGAACTAAACGGACAACTACTCTAAGCCATTTCAAATTTAAACATTTCACATGATAATCATTGCAACGCTGCAAATTGACAATCACTAAAACATTAACTAAACAATCGTTGCGCATTTTAAACATTAACACTCAAACCAATTGATTAAGTATCCTAATTTCCACCTGAGTTCATTGTTATTTCACCCAAAATATCAGCTCATGTGAAGAATCAACTAACCGGTAAATGCTATAAACAAGTCACTACATGAATTCAGAACCCTTTGCCAACAATGCCAAAAGTTCATGCAAGCAAACTATTGAGAGAATACTTAGCTAGAACAAGGTGACCCAAACCCCCAAGCATGTTCAACACTAACCCAACCAACTGATATACTCAAAGAAGTGTAAATGGCATATGTAACTGCAGACCAAAACCCTTATGCATTCATCTGAACTTTTAAGCTAAAGCGCCTAATTAGTCCATATAAGAGCAAGAACTCAAACCATTTAACACCAACACCATACTTGCAGTTTCTGTCCAGATTTACTAACTAAACTCAAACAAAATCATAATTAAATACATGAGCATGTCTAAAGAAAACTAAAACCAACTACAGCATGAATTATCATTCATTAGTCATCAAAATCTTGAATTGCATATCAATTACAAGAGCTTCTCATGTTACACTTCGCATATATAAGAGATACATGGAATATCTGGTGAAATTAGAACAAAGAAACAATGAGAAATCAACAACAGAAGAGGAAGAGGATCAGCAGATCAACAACAAAAATTTCAGCTCGTTTAGACCATTTTAATCCCAGAAAAGATTCGAAATCACTTCAATCTTTTATAGAAAACACATTCAGCTTCAATGAAACAGTGATGTTGGTGCTTTTTTTTGTATTTTTCTCCTAATTTTTCAGACTTTATCAATGTTTTGTATTTTTCTTTAGCCGTTCTGATTTCTCCAAATCTTATCCCTTCTTGCTATTGAAGAAAGGATGCCTTTATAGGCAAGTCTTTTTGGGCAGCATAAAGAAATCAGTTTTTCACTTAAAATCTTTTTGAATTCTCGTTTTTGCTCACATACCCTTAATTTTAGAATCAAATTTTCACCTTAGTCCTAAAGTCACCTTCCCAGAAGCTGCCTAAATCAGTTACAGATATATTCCCTAAACCAAATTCCCAAATTACCCCTTAGGCACCCTGTTATTACTCTAGCTTACCTCATGGGTCAAGTCGACCCAGTAAATTAAACCCAACTGAACGGGCTTCTCTTGCAAATGGGTCAGAAATGACCCAAAGCCCAAATAATCACTGATCCAAACTAGCTTATGTGATTTTACCAAAGGCAGGAGAAAACAAACATTTACATGATTTGAAGACTAAAATTTTAACTACATGACTGATTAATAACTCAAATAGGCAGGGAACGAAACTAATTAAATTAAACTAATGAGACTAAAACCAAAAGGGAAAATCAGAGATTTAACTATGGCATTAACAAAACTCAACAGGCCAAGGAAATCGGAGAATAATTTTTTTACGATTTGAAAAAGAGATAGAGGGAACAATCGAACAGAAAACATTTCAAACTTGAAAAATTGGTCAAGTTTTCAACCAAAGAAACAGGAAAAGAAAAGAAGAAGGACAAAAGGTGAAATAAAACCAAAAATGGACACAGAGATGAATAAAAACTCACCGATTAAACTCAAAATTACACTTGATATCCTGATTCACACGAAACTGATGCTACTCACTTGTTCTCTGTCAAGAATAGATGAACAACATCAGTTTTGTAGTGCATCAGCCTCCTAATCGTGGAAAACAAAGGCTTGAGTCGATGCATGCCACCAGATTCGACAGGAATTGGATTTGAACTTTTAGGGCTCGAACTCGGATCTAAAATTCGAGACGTTATAGCAAGATTCGAGGGAAGCGGAATGGGGATTTGGAACAAGGGGGTCATGGTGGTTATGTGGTGTAAAGATAGGGCAATTTGGGAACGGCGCCGCCAGCAACCAGCGGTGGACACTAGGGCGGCGTCTCTAGGGTTTGGTTGGAGACGAAGAGACTGAGGGGGTTCTGAGGGGGGGGTATGGGTTTCCGACATTTAAGTACTAAAGTAAAATCAGTTCCGGACCGTTTAGTCAGCTAAGATTAACGGTCCAGATCAAAATGAACGAAACAGTGTCGTTTTGAGTGAGGCGATTGGGTCGGGTAAGGGCAGAATTGGGTCGGGTTTTGGGGACGGGTATCAGGGGATTTAAGATATGGGCTAGGATGTCCTAATTACACTAGGCCCAAACTAACTCTCCTCTTCTTTTAACTCCTATTTCAAATAAATTTTCCAAAAGTTCTTTTCCTTTTTTTTTCTTCCAGAATTAAATTAAAATGTAAATTAATTCCTAGAACCTAATTAACTAAAAAAATACTAATTAAACCTAAATAATAATTATCACAATTAACAACAAAATCAAATTAAAATAAAACTATTCAAAAATCAAAATTAAGATTAAAAGAGCAAATTAAACTATTTCTTTTTGATTTTCCCATTTTATAAAACAACTAATCCCTAATTAATTCTTAAAAATGCAAAGTTAAACCCTAAATGAAAATGAAACCTATATTCCCACAAGCCAATACCAACGCGAAACAGCCCAAAAATATTCCCACAAGTTCATCAACTCAAAAATAATTTTTCAGTTTACTTAAACACATTTCGACTTGTCTTTTCTTTCAAATTGGGAAATACAACCAAAAGTACATCATTATACCTCTTATCCAATAAAACAGCCATGAATTCCACTTAAAAATAAGTTTACAACCAGCCAACCATTACACAAGAACAAACAACATACCATTCTTTCGAAACTAGCTAGGTCTATTCTTTACGATCGAGTTACAATTCGCAAACGCATAGATAATAGAAGGAGAAGCATAAAATTACCTTGTATTGAGTATAACCCACAAAACCTGGTCCTTTTTCATCAAAAATAAGTTCCTCAACACGGCTACAAGAAGGAGAAAGAGAAACTAGCAAGCTGTTCGGACTTTTCAGCACTAGAATCGCGTCGTAACACCCGGAATACCCTAGGGTTTGTGTGGGATTTTTAAGGAGGAGTTGCAGGGGTTCAATTAGGTTTTCTTGGTCTGAAATATAGGTGAAATAACTGAGTTTATAATCCCTTAAAAGTCCCCTCTTGACCGACTTAGTTGAGGCCTCTCTTTTTGGCAAGTAGGTGATGCACCTACTTGTCACCTACTAGCTGCGCGGTCTCGCGAAAATACGAATATCTATATACTCCGAGATCGTATTGATAAACGGTTTAATGAGTTGAAAACTAGACTCATAGATATTCAATTTCATATGTAGATCATCCCTTGATTCAAAGTATGTTGGGATAAAAGCTCAGCTACATTTAACCTAAGTTTCAACTCATTTTTGAATGCAACTTGTGATGACCTTTTCCAACTTTTGTTCCACAACTTACTTGACTTAAAAACATAACACACGACTATCATAAGACTAAACTAACTCATAAAATAACCTCATCATCATCTTAATCACCCTTATCTCACCCCAAAAGTATAGGTTATAACATTCCAAACTTGCCGACATTCGACAAAATTTATTTTCTTTAATTCATTTAGCGCCTAAGCTTTCCAACCCTTTTGATACTCGTTATTCATGATCATAAAGATTTTTAACCTCCATTATAAAAGGATTAACTTACTTTACGTACTTTCAAAGTTGATCTCATTTCGGAGCTTACATCAATTGACTTACGGATACTCTAACATACGAAAACATAGGGTGTAACAATGCGCACCCAAGTTTAGGAAGGTAAATTATTAAAATAATGCGCCTAAAGCAACTACGCGTTTGCAACTTTGCGAGGACCACGGAAAATTCGCTAAATGGACCGCCTCGGTTTCTAAGGATAAGAGTATTAATTAAACGAAGGCCATACAATTAAAGAATTTATTTGGCATGGCACGCCTCAATTCTAAATTTTTAAGGGAAATCCAAGGCTAAACTTTTGAGGGCCATGAATTGTGACTTGTCTAATAGCTCGCCTTAAATTAGCTAAGGGCTTACACATTAAATAAGGTCTAAGGAAATTGTAATTATTTTTAGACTAAGCCGAATCTAAATTGTGAACCTAAAAGGGCTAAGGCGTGACGTCTACTTCATTTTTATTTCATAACTTGGGCCTGGCCTGACCTGAGGCCCAATGGCCCATTAAAACCATCAAGCTGCAAGGTTAAAGTTACGCAACAAATCCCCTTAGAGCCCAAGCAGGAAGCCCAATTTACATGAGGAACGCACAAGCTGGATACTAAGGGGTTCATGTATCGAACCCGTACAATTGCATAAAGCAATCAGACTTTTTAGAAAAAAATGATGTCAATGGGATTTAAATATCAATAGATCTGAAAACTTGATATTGAGAAGCCATAAAACTAAGCTAACAATTATCATACATTGAGATACTGATTGGAACTAAACGGACAACTACTCTAAGCCATTTTAAATTTAAACATTTCACATGATAATCATTGCAACGCTGCAAATTGACAATCACTAAAACATTAACTAAACAATCGTTGCGCATTTTAAACATTAACACTCAAACCAATTGATTAAGTATCCTAGTTTCCACCTGAGTTCATTGTTATTTCACCCAAAACCTCAGCTCATGTGAAGAACCAACTAACCGGTAAATGCTATAAACAAGTCACTACATGAATTTAGAACCCTTTGCCAACAATGCCAAAAGTTCATGCAAGCAAACTATTGAGAGAATACTTAGCTAGAACAAGGTGACCCAAACCCCCAAGCATGTTCAACACTAACCCAACCAACTGATATACTCAAAGAAGTGTAAAAGGCATATGTAACTGCAGACCAAAACCCTTATGCATTTATCTAAACTTTTAAGCTAAAGCGCCTAATTAGTCCATATAAGAGCAAGAACTCAAACCATTTAACACCAACACCATACTTGTAGTTTCTATCCAGATTTACTAACTAAACTCAAACAAAATCATAACTAAATACATGAACATGTCTAAAGAAAACTAAAACCAACTACAACATGAATTATCATTCATTAGACATCAAAATCTTGAATTGCATATCAATTACAAGAGCTTCTCATGTTACACTTCGCAGATATAAGAGATATATGGAATATCTGGTGAAATTAGAACAAAGAAACAACGAGAAATCAACAACAGAAGAGGAAGAGGATCAGCAGATCAACAACAACAATTTCAGCTCGTTTAGACCATTTTAATCCCAGAAAAGAGTCGAAATCACTTCAATCTTTTAAAGGAAACACATTCAGCCTCAATGAAACAGTGATGTTGGTGCTTTTTTTTTTTGTATTTTTCTCCTAATTTTTCAGACTTTATCAATGTTTTGTATTTTTCTTTAGCCGTTCTGATTTCTCCAAATCTTATCCCTTCTTGCTAATGAAGAAAGGATGACTTTATAGCCAAGTCTTTTGGGCAGCATAAAGAAATCAGTTTTTCCCTTAAAATCTTTTTGAATTCTCGTTTTTGCTCACATACCCTTAATTTTAGAATCAAATTTTCACCTTAGTCCTAAAGTCACCTTCCCAAAAGCTGCCTAAATCAGTTACAGATATACTCCCTAAACCAAATTCCCAAATTACCCCTTAGGCACCCTGTTATTACTCTAGCTTACCTCATGGGTCAAGTCGACCCAGTAAATTAAACCCAACTGAACGGTCTTCTCTTGCAAATGGGTCAGAAATGACCCAAAGCCCAAATAACCACTGATCCAAACTAGCTTATGTGATTTTACCAAAGGCAGGAGAAAACAAACATTTACATGATTTGAAGACTAAAAATTTAACTACATGACTGATTAATAACACAAATAGGCAGGGAGCGAAACTAATTAAATTAAACTAATGAGACTAAAACCAAAAGGGAAGATCAGAGATTTAACTATGGCATTAACAAAACTCAACAGCCCAAGAAAATCGGAGAACAAGTTTTTTACTATTTGAAAAAGAGATAGAGGGAACAATCGAACAGAAAACATCTCAAACTCAAAAAATTGGTCAAGTTTTCAACCAAAGAAACAGGAAAAGAAAAGAAGAAGGACACAAGGTGAAATAAAACCAAAAATGGACACAGATATGAATAGAAACTCATCGATTAAACTCAAAATTACACTTGATATCCTGATTCACATGAAACTGATGCTACTTACTTGTTCTCTGTCAAGAACATATGAACAACATCAGTTTTGTAGTGCATCAGCCTCCTAATCGTGGAAAACAAAGGCTTGAGTCGATGCATGCCACCAGATTCGACAGGAATTGGTTTTGAACTTTTAGGGCTCGAACTCGGATCTAAAATTCGAGACGTTCTAGCAAGATATGAGGGAAGCGGAGTAGGGATTTGGAACAAGGGGGTCATGGTGGTTATGTGGTGTAAAGATAGGGCGATTTGGGAATGGCGCCGCCAGCAACCAGCGGTGGACACTAGGACGGCGTCTCTAGGGTTTGGTTGGAGACGAAGAGACTGAGGGGGTTCTGAGGGGGGGGGGGAATGGCTTTCCAACATTTAAGTACTAAAGTAAAATCAGTTCCGGACCATTTGATCGGCTGAGATTAACGGTCCAGATCAAAATGAACGAAACGGTGTCGTTTTGAGTGAATCGATTGGGTCGGGTTTTGGGGACGGGTATCAGGGGATATTAGATATGGGCTAGGATGTCCTAATTACACTAGGCCCAAACTAACTCTCCTCTTCTTTTAACTCATATTTCAAATAAATTTTCCAAAAATTCTTTTCCTTTTTTTTCTTCCAAAATTAAACTAAAATGTAAATTAATTCGTAAAACCTAATTAACTAAAAAAATACTAATTAAACCTAAATAATAATTATCACAATTAACAACAAAATCAAATTAAAAGAAAACTATTCCAAAGTCAAAATTAAGATTAAAAGTGCAAATTAAACTATT
Organism: Nicotiana sylvestris; assembly: GCF_000393655.2. Lineage (NCBI taxonomy): Eukaryota > Viridiplantae > Streptophyta > Magnoliopsida > Solanales > Solanaceae > Nicotiana > Nicotiana sylvestris. The sequence goes on along the minus strand of NC_091060.1, from coordinate 163,539,356 downwards.
TTTTGTATTTTTCCATTTTATAAAACAACTAATCCATAATTAATTCTTAAAAATGCAAAGTTAAATCATAAATGAAAATGCAACCTATATTTTTGTATTTTTTATTAATTTAAATAAAAATAAACATGCACAAACAAATGCAAAAAATTGACAGAAAATGCCCCAAAAATCCACGAATTTGTAAATAATGGAAAAATTATTTTGTTTTGAATTTATGGGAGTAATTCATATAGGGAAAAAATCATGTGCTCACAGTGATGTTGTGCCATTATTATTATTTCATGGTGAGGCTGAGAGTAAAAGCACGATTGGTGATGTCGTGCAGTCTTTATTGATTTTGTTTATCCATTTTCATTGGTCGGTGATTTACTTGACTGTCTTATATTGACTTTCCGGTTATAGCTATCGTATCTTGCTCCCCTAGGCATGTCCCCTCCCAAATTGTATGTGTTTAAATCTCTATTCGTTGTTATGTTACATATATATCCTCGTCTGTACAGGTTTAATTATGTGGGTATCCTGTCATAGACTCGTCACAACCTTGTCGAGGTTAGGCTCAACACTTACGGAGTACGTTGGATCGGTTGTACTCATACTATACTCTGCACTTCTTGTGCAGATTTTGGTACTGGGCCTAGCTGTATGTTAGGTGCATCAGCTCGGATTAGCTCATTTTGGACACTCGAGGAAGATCTGCTGGCGTCCGCAGACCTTGAAGTCCTCTTCCTCTTTCCTTATTTACTATTCATTTCATTCAAGACAGGTGTATTTATTTCAGACTCTATTTATAGAACCTCTAGAAGTTTGTGTACTTATGACTCTAGATCTAGGTTGTACTTAGATATTATGTTATTATGCTACTTCGTACTTTATTTTGGTTTTAATTCTTTTTAATTGGTTAAATTGTTCGAAGTTTTTAAAATTGGCAAAAGAATTACTCTAACGTTGGCTTGCCTAGTGAGTGAAATGTTATGCACCATCACGGTCCCGAAAGTGGGAATTTTGGGTCGTGACAAGTTGGTATCAGAGTACTAGGTTACTTAGGTCTCACGTGTCACCGATAGGCTTAGTAGAGTCTAGAGGATCGGTACGAAATCTGTACTTATCTTCTAGAGGCTATGGAGTTTAGGAACCATTTCACTTCTATTCTTCTCTGTTGTGCAACTTTATTCCATCATTGATAATTAAACTCTTCTATTCTTGTTCTCTCGTAGATGGCGAGAACACGTACTATGTCTTCAGCTGGACAGCAGCTAGAGCCCCTAGTGGTAGGTCCTACGAGGGGCAGAGGTTGAGGTCGAGGTCGCGCCAAAGGCCGAGGCAGAGCTCAGCCTTGAGCTCGAGCAGCAGCACCAGTAGTAGAGCATCAGGTGGATTTTGATAAGGAGGTTCTAGCTCAGACTGTACCTGTTGGACCAACTCATGTCATAGAGGGGTTCATATCCACTCCAGTGCTTCAGGATGCTCTAGTCCGTTCGGTGGGACTTATGGAGAGTGTGGCCCAGGTTGGTTCATTTTTTGTGGAACCAACCGTCTCTCAGGATGGGGGAAGAGCACAAACTCTCGCTACTCACACTCCGCAGTAGATGGCTCCCGACTCCAGCAGCCCCGCCAGCTGGGGTAGTTCAACCGGTTGTTGCAGCACAGGCCGGTGATAGGCCCGCCATGTCTTCTGAGGGCTTATTAAGATGGGACAAGTTTACAAAGCTCTTTCTAGTTTACTTTAGTGGGGAACCTTCTGAGGACCCACAGGATTATCTTGACCACTGCCATGAGGTGTTGCAAAACATGGATATAGTTGAGACCAATGGGGTCAATTTTGTTGTATTTTGGATGACGGATTCCGCTAAGAGGTAGTGGATGGATTATATGTTGACCAGGCTAGCTGGGTCGCTTGCACTTACTTAGGAGCAGTTCTCACAGCTATTTATAGAGAAGTTTCTCCCTATCACACTGAGAGAGGATTACCATATGTAGTTTGAGCGTCTCCAGCAAGGCAGTATGACCATTAGTACCAGACCCGTTTTATGGATCTAGCTAGTCATGCTCTTATTTTGCTTCCTACTGAGAGGGAGAGGGTAAGGAGATTTATTGATGGACTCACTCACCCTATCAGGCTACAAATGGCCAAGGAAATCGGGGGTGAGATTTCCTTTAGACGGCTACAAATGTTGCTAGGCGGATCAAAATAGTTCTTGCACAGGAGAGAAGGCAGGGGTCTGATAAGAGGCCTCATTATTTTGGTGGTTTCAGTGGTGCCTCGTCTGGAGGCAGGGGTACTTTTGGTAGAGTCCATCCTCCTAGGACATTTCACTCAGTGCTCCAGGCATCTCATAGTGCTTCAGATGGCCGCGGCCCTCATATGTCGCATCCCGTCCAGCTAGCCTACAGTGCACCACCAACTCCTATTAGTGCACCTGCACTCTAGATTTTTCAAGGTGGTTACTTAGGTCGACAGGGTTAGTTTCAAGGTCAGCAGTCACAGCAGCCGAGGTCCTATTATAGCAGCAGGGTTCTTATGCCATGGTCCTGGTACCGGTTGTTTTACCACCTGCTCAGCTAGCTAGAGGTAGGGGTCAGGCAGCTAGAGGTAGAGGTCATGCCATTAGAGGTAGAGGTCATGTCATTAGAGGTGGAGGCCAGCCAGCTAGGGCTCGTCCTAGATATGTAGTTCAGAGTGGTAGGGCCCCATCCCGATTTTATGCTTTTCCAGCGAGGTCTAAGGCTGAGTCATCTGACGCTATCATCATAGTTCCATAGTGCCATAGAGATGCTTTGTTCTATTTGATACGGGTTCGACTTATTCCTTCGTGTCATCCTATTTTGCTTTATATCTGGTTGTGTATCGTGATTGTTTGAGTTCTCCTGTGTATGTGTCCACACCTGTGGGAGATTCTATTATTGTAGATCGTGTCTATCGTTCATGTGTGGTTACTATTGGGAGTCTTGAGACTAGCGTAGACATCCTACTTCTTGATATGGTAGATGTTAATGTCACCTTGGGTATGGATTGGCTATCACCTTATCAGACTATATTAGATTGTCACGCCAAGATAGTGACTTTAGCCTTACTGGGGTTGCCTCTATTAGAGCGGAGGGGGACTCTTGGCCATTGTACCAGCAGGGTTATCTGTTATGTGAAGGCTCGATGTATGGTTGAGAAGAGGTGTCTAGCTTATTTGGCTTATGTCCACGATTCTAGTGTGGAGGTTCCTTCCATGGGCTCAGTACCAGTTGTTCGTGAGTTTCCAGAGGTGTTTCCTGCAGATCTACCGGGGATGCCACCTGATGTACATGAAATTACACCATACGTAAATTGATGTAAGCTTTGAAGTGAGATGTTACATCCTGCATTTTCGTACATTAAATTTTTGTCATAAGTTAATCGACGTAAGCTCGGGAATGAGATTATTTTTGAGGTAATAAGCATTAATGCTATTTATAATAGGCGATAAGTAAGTTCCGTGAAGGTTAGAGGGTAAGCGAATCAAAGAAAATGAGTTTCGTTAAAGGTTGTCAATTTGGGATAAAATATGGTCCAAGCTATAATACTAGGTGTTTATGGACCAATGTTGTACAAGGTACCATATGACAATGATAGTAAGGTGTATAAGGTATATTAAATATGAGTAGTATTTTAAGTAATTTGAGATAATTCTTAATTATGTGGATAATTATTAATTTTTAGTGGGAGATTAACCAAATAATTAAATATTTGGATAAAATTATTAGCCTCCACGTGGTAGCCAAGGATCATAGGTAGATATGACTCTTAATTCATGTAGAAGGTGGTACATTTAGAAGATCTTTGTGGCTAAGTCATCTCCTAGGTGGGGCCCACATCCAAAGATTAAAAACCTTTCTAATTCACTTTGTATCTCTACAATATAAAGGAAAGCTTCACTAAATCACATTATAAGGAAGGAAAGCTTCAGCAAATTTATACGAAGATTATATTATGTAATAGTAGCGTGGGATGTAATTCTAATAGAGCACGATACAATCTTTCACAAGAATATCATACGGATTTTTTCCTACTTCGATCTGTCGTTACGTATTTTGTCGCAATTGACGTATGTTAGAGGGATTGTCAAGAGAATCGACTCAGGTATGTTAAGGCTATTCCTTGTTTCCTTTTGGAATGATCTATATGATATAAACTAAATGAGCATATGCACAATTTTCATAAATGATTCTATTCATAGAAGTACTAGGAGTGCCTATGTTCTTAATTCCCCATGCATCCTATTATTCTATCATCTGTTCATGGATCTAAGAAAATATGTAAGTTTATAAAGTTAATTTTATGATATTAATCAAAGGCGTAATGATCTTATGACATACCGAGAAATCTTATTAACTCACTTTTTATGCATTGCATTCAGTTATACATGCACATTGACCCATGACTAGAAGGAGTTATATACGCGTATATATATATATATATAAATATATGTATATATATATGTATATATGTATATATGTATATATATATATATATATGTATGTATGTATATATGTATATATATATATATATATGTATGTATGTATATATGTATATATATATATATATATATGTATGTATGTATGTATATGGGGTATGAGGAAAGGTTATGGCGTTATATATGCACTACCACTTGATCAGCTGGTATACATTGATGATTTCGCCTACAGTGGCCGAGATGATATGATGGGACGCCCTAAGAGGCTTAATGATGTTATGTACGCATATACCTATGCATCACATGACATTTTTACACATATGCATGACATTATAAATATTAAATGATTCATAGAGCTATTCAGACTTACATGTTGAGTCTTTTACTCCATGTTTCTCTCATGTCTTTTATTATTGATTTTCACTCCTTACATACTCGATGCATTATTTGTATTGATGCCCTTCTTTCCTGGGGTTGCTGCATTTCATGCCCGCATGTCGCGATAGACAGGTTGAGAGTCCTCCAAGTAGGCTATCAGCCAAGCGGAAGATGTTGGTGCGCTCCATTTACTCCGGAGTTGCTTATTTGGTCAGTATGATTTGGACATGTATTGATTGGTATGGCAGGGACCTGTCCTTTCCTTTATGTTATTTATCTACTCTTAGAGTCTTATAGACATATGTCATGTACAAGAAAGATTGTATGGCCTTATCGGCCTATGTTCAGTAAACGAGTGATCATTTTGGTCTTATAGGCCCGTACGTCTTACGTATAAGTCGATATATCATGTTGGGCCATCCTATGTCGAGTATTCCCTTATGCTTTATTCTAGTTATCTCATGACAGCCTTTCTTCTTCTTTTACCTATGATAACATAATACAGAAGATCGTTATGTTGGTACTCGATTGAGTAAGGCACCGGGTGCTCGTCGCGGCCCATCGGTTTGGGTCGTGACAAAAGTAGAGATGTTGACTTCTGTATTGATTTGGCTCTGGGCACTTAGCCCATTTATATTCCACCATATTGTATGGCCCCGTTAGAGTTGAAAGAATTGATGGAGGGATTTATTAGACCTAGTGTCTCACCTTGGGGTGCACTCGTATTGTTCGTGAAGAAGAAAGATGGATCTATGAGGTTGTGCATAGATTATCGGCAGTTGAAAAAAGTCACCATTAAGAACAAGTATCCATTACTGAGAATTGATGAATTATTTGATCATCTTCAGGGTTCCAAGGTATTTTCAAAGATTGATTTGAGGTTTGGCTACCATCAATTGAAGATTAGAGCATCCGATGTCCCTAAGACAGCTTTTCAGACTCGGTATAGGCATTATAAGTTCCTAGTGATGTCATTTCGGCTGACAAATGGCCCAACAACATTCATGGATATGATGAACCGAGTGTTCAAGTCCTACTTGGATTCCTTCATAATTATATTTATTGATGATATCTTGATCTACTCCCGTAGTCAAGAGGAGCACGAGCAACATCTTCAAATTGTACTTCAGACTCTAAGAGATAGCCAGTTATATGCCAAATTTTCAAGAGTGAAAGGGGACGCCTAGCCATTCTACCAGCAGAGTTATCTCTTATGTGAAGGATCGATGTATGGTTGAGATGGGGTGTCTAGATTACTTGTCTTATGTTCGCAATTCTAGTGCGGAGGTTCCTTCCTTGGACTCAGTACCAATTGTTTGTAAGTTTCCAGAGGTGTTTCCTGCAGATCTACCGGGGATGCCACCCGACAGAGATGTTGACTCTGTATTGATTTGGCTTTGGGCACTCAACCCATTTCTATTCCGACATACTGTATGGCCCCGCTAGAGTTTAAAGAATTGAAGGAGCAGTTGCAATATTTTCTTGATAAAGGCTTCATTAGACCTAGTGTCTTGCCTTGGCGTGCACCCGTATTGTTCGAGAAGAAGAAAGATGGATCGATAAGGATGTGCATAGATTATCGGTAGTTGAACAAAGTGACTATCAAGAACAAGTATCAATTGCCGAGGATTGATAACTTATTTGATCAGCTTCAAGGTCCCAAAGTGTTTTCGAAGATCGATTTGAGGTCTGGCTACCATCAATTGAGAATTAGGGCATCCGATGTCCTTAAGACAGCTTTTCAGAATTGATATGGGCATTATGAGTTTCTAGTGATGTCATTTGGGTTGACAATGCCCCAGCAGCATTCATGGATTTGATGATCTGAGTATTCAAGACCTACTTGGATTCCTTTGTGATTGTATTTATTGATGATATCTTGATCTACTCCCGTAGTTGGGAGGAGCACGAGCAGCGTTTTCGGATTATACTTTAGACTTTGAGAGATAGCCAGTTATATGCCAAGTTTTCAAAATACGAGTTTTGATTAGACCTAGTCACCTTCTTGGGACACGTTGTATCACTAGAAGGCATAAATCTAGGTCCTAAGAAGATTGAGGCAGTTTAGAACTGTCCTAGATTGACTTCAGTTACAGAGATCCAGAGTTTCCTGGGTTTGGCGGGTTATTACCACCTGTTCGTGGAGGGGTTTTCATCTATAGTAGCCCCATTGACCAGATTGACCCAGAAAGGTGCCATGTTCAGATGGTTAGATGAGCATGAGTTGAGATTTCAGAAGCTTAAGACTACTCTGACTACGCGCCAGTATTGGTGTTGCCCATAAGTTCAGGATCTTACACGGTGTGTTGTGATGAATCTCGTATTGGGCTTGGTGCAGCATTGATGCAGAATGGCAGGGTGATAGCATATGTGTTACGGCAGTTGAAGGTTCATGAAAAGAGTCCCTGCTCATGACTTAGAGTTGAAAGCCATTATTCATACGCTGAAGATTTGGAGGCATTATCTTTACGGCATGTCGTGCGAGGTATTCACAGATCATCGAAGTCTACAGTATTTTTTCAAGCAAAAGGATCTCAACTTGAGGTAGAGGATGTGGTTGAAGCTGTTGAAAGACTATGATATCACCATCTTGTATTATCCTAAGAAGGCTAATGTGGTGGCCGATGCCTTGAATAGAAAGGCAGTGAGCATGGGCAGCCTTGCATACATTCCACTCGGTGAGAGACCACTTGCATCAGATGTTTAGGCTTTGGCCAATCAGTTTGTGAGGTTAGATGTTTTAGAGCCTAATCGTGTTCTAGCTAGCACAGTCCCTCGGTCTTCCTTGTATGAGTGCATCAGATAACGGCAGTATGACAACCCTCATTTGTTTGTCCACAGGGACACATTACGGCACGATGGTGCCAAGCAGGTTACTATTGGAGATGATGGGGTTTTGAGGATGCAGGGTCGTATTTGTGTGCCCAATGTAGATGGACTTTGTGAGTTGATTCTCTAGGAGGCCCACATTTCCTGGTATTCTATTCATCTGGGTGCCGCCAAGATGTATCAGAACTTGCAGTAGCATTATTGGTGGAGAAGAATGAAGAAGGACATAGTTGTATATGTAGCTCGGTGTCTGAATTGGCAGCAAGTAAAGTACGAGCATCAGAGACCTAGTGGTCTGCTTCAGAAGTTAGATATTCCTAAGTGGAAGTAGGAGCGTATCACAATGTATTTTGTTGTTGGATACCCACAGACTCAGAGGAAGTTCGACACGGTAGGGTTCGTTGTGGACAAGCTGTCAGCGCATTTCATTCCTATGGCAGTTACCTATTTTTTAGACCGGTTGGCTAATATCTACATCCGTGAGATCGTCCATCTTCATGGTGCCCATGTCTATCATTTCTGATCGAGGTACGTAGTTCACCTTGAACTTTTGGATGGCAGTATAGCATGAGTTGGGCACGCATTTTGAGTTTTGAGCACATCATTTCATCCCCAGATGGAAGGTCAGTCCGAGCACACTATTTAGATATTGGAGGATGTTCTTTGCACTTGTGTTATGGATTTTGGGGGTTCTTTGGATCAGTTCTCTCCACTTGCAGAGTTACCTCCAATAAATGCTACCAATCGATCATTCAATTGCTCCCTATGAGGCATTATACGGGAGGCGGTACCGATCGTTAGTTGGATGGTTCGAGCCGCGGGAGGCTCGGTTATTGGGTATATATTTGGTACACGATGCCTTGGATAAGGTCAAGATTATTCAGGATTGACTTCACACAACTCAGTCTAGGCAGAAGATTTATGCTGATCGTAAAGTTTGTGATGTTGCATTCATGGTCGAAGAGAGGGTATTGCTCTGGGTCTCACACATAAAAGGTGTGATGAGGTTCAGAAAGAAGGACAAGTTGAGCCCTAGGTATATCAGACACTTTAAGATTCTTTAGAGAGTGGGTGAGATGGCCTACAAGCTCGCATTGCCACCTGTTAATCAGCAGTACATCTAGTGTTCCATGTGTATATGCTCCGAAAGTATCACGGTGATCCGTCCCATGTATTAGACTTCAGCTCAGTCCAGTTGGACAAGGATTTGACTTATGAGGAGGAGTCGGTGGCTATTCTAGCTCGGCAGGTTTGACAGTTGAGGTCAAAGAGTTATCCTTCAGCTCGACTGCAGTAGAGAGGTCAGCCGGTTGAGGCAGCCACTTGGGAGTCCGAGTCGGACATGCAAAGTAGATATCCACACCTTTTCACTAGTCTAGGTACTTTTCTATGTCTGTTCAAGGACAAACGGTTGTTTTAGGGGTGGATAATGTGATGACCTGATAGGTCATCTAGAGTTTTAACCTTAATTCTGTGTTTCGATACCTCAAATAGCTCCTTTTTGCCTTTCTCGATTTCTTTGTGTGGTCCGTGTCATTTTTCGAAAGGCTTTTATGTGAAATATTGATCAAAATGTGAATTCGTGCCATGAAAATATATTTTCGGTCAATGTTTTGGGAAAGCGGACTCGGGCCCTTGTTTTGACGGTCCCGGTAGGTCCGTATCGTGATTTGGGACTTGGGCGTATGCCCAAAATCGAATTCGGAGGTCCCTTAATTATGACTTTTCTGCAAAGTTTGGTGCAAAACAGAGTTGAATTTAAGTGATTCGGATGTCCGATTATTAAAATAGAAACTCCTATGTTTCATTGAAAATTTCATTTGATTTGGTGTCCAATTCGTAGTTCTAGGTATTATTTTGGTATTTTGATCGCGCGAGCGAGTTCGTATGATGTTCTTGGACTTGTGTGTATGTTTGATTTGGAGCCCGAAGGCTCGGGTGAGTTTTGGATATGCTACGGAGTGATTTTGAACTTAGAAGCATAGCTGGTGAAGTATGGTTCTAGTGCAGCCTCTGATCTCGCAATTGCGAGTTTCATGTTCGTATTTGCGAACTGTTAAGGTTCCTGTCGGGTTTGCATTTGCGAACATATTGTTCACATTTGAGAAGTAGTACTGGGGGGAGTGGTTTACAATTTCGAAAGTCCCAAGTTTGCAATTGCGAACAAAACCATCACATTTGCGATGGTAGCATGTAGATGGGGGACTTTCGCAATTGCAAAGGATTTCTCGCATTTGAGTCTCCATAGATCGACCAGCCAATTAATAATCAACAACACTGTAGTACCTAGATATATACAAAAATGTGCAGAAGCTTAGTATGAGTACATCATAGCGGTACCTAGTAAGTATCAAGACTAACCTCGGTGGAGTAGTGATGAGGGACAATCAAGACACCTACTAGACTAAACAACCTGAACAAGTATGTAGATTAACTAATAGTGAACAATATTAGTATAAAGCTAGATAGGATAAGGAATACAAAACAATACTTGCAATGATGCACTAGTAACAACAATAGGCAACAAAAAGCAGTTAGGTAATAATGCTATAGAGTAACTGATCACAGTCTAAGTCCAGGAAAAACCAAATAAAAGGGGAGGCCAACAACAACTCAATAAGAACAACCGCTTTCACACCACATCTGTTCAAGCCTTTCCATGAGGTACTGAACCTCATAACCACAGCTCACGGGTCCCAATTCTTGAACCCCAAATCACTTGGCATCTTGTGCCACATTTCAACTCATAACCGCACGGACAACTCACGTGCCGAGAGAACAACTCTCACACGGAAGGCAAGTAGACAAGGATACATGTAATGGTCAACAACGTTAAGATTCTTCCCCCTAACTGATATGGGTCATTAATCTACGTATATTCTTGTGCAAGTGTTCTACCATAATCCATGTCAACAAGAGACAATAAATACAATGAATGGATCATATGAAACGGTCACCACAAAATATATAGTGTAATTAAGACAACAATGAAGTGGGCGTTATGACAAGCACAAGAAGATTAGCTACATAGAACTGAGCAAATAGAGAAACACGGGGGAAAACAATTAGTAATATGCTAAAGAAAACAATAGTCAAAGACAAATGTACAAAAAAGGGGAAACGGCAATGGAGCCCTCCCGAGGTACCACCTCGTAGTCTCAAATGGTAAAATGAATCACAACGGCACGACAGAAACCTCATGCAAACAATAATAACCGCACGGAAGAAACCTCATGCAACAATAACGACCGCACGATAGAAACCTCGTGCCACAATAACATCCGCACAGCATAAACCTTGTGCCACAATAACAATCCACACGGCAAAAACCTCATACTAACACAACACAAAATACCATAGCAACAACGACAATAACACAAGAATATAGCAAGTTAATCAACTCAGGGACTCTAGAATACAAAAGGACGGAAGAACAAATTCACTAGGAAAGACACAATAGGAGATAAATGGTACAACATTACTGTGTAGCAACGATCCCACATAAGTACAATTCAACAATAAGAGGGATAACATAAATCAAGGACTCCAATTAAGAGTAAGTCAATAATGATAAGGGATAACCAAACTTCAATTGGGGTTATAGAAGAGATTCAACAAACTCAATTTAAGGATAAGCAGGTTATGGGGAAGACGATAATAACTTAAACGAATAATCGGCAATTACAAAAAAGGTAGCATAGCAATAAAAGAAGCAACAACTTCAGTTAAGGAACATAAAAGTTAAATCGGCAATAAAGGTGGAACATGAGGTAATTAATTTCAAATAAATACACGTAGAGGTAAAATTAGTAAATAGGGATTTATCATAACAAAACAACTTAAATGAGGATTTATCATAACAAAAAAACTTCATATCTAATGAACATAAGAACCTATGAGCCATAGACAGTCAAATTTCCACAAATAAGCCCGAGCACGTACTCGTCACCTTGCGTGGATGGACTTCACATGACACAATTAACACCAATGACTCAAATCCTAAGGGATAGTTCCCCTAAACAATGTTAGAGAATATACTTACCTCAAAGAAGATAGACCATTACTCTAATATGGTCTTCTCGAGTGAAATAACCTCTGAACGACTTAAATCTAGCCAAAATAACTTCAAATCATAAATGAAACTCATAAGAAATAATTCAGGATAATAAAGCTTTAATCTTTAACAAAACTAAAAATTCAACCCAAAAGTCAAACCACGGGCCCGAACCTCGGAACTCGATAAATTTCACAAAACCCGAACACCTATTCCGATACGAGTCCAACCATATTAGTTTCAACCGAATTCGACTCCTATTCGATGCTCAAAACTCAAAAACTCACTCTATGAAACTTTGTATACCCCCCCCCCCCCCTTTTCCAATTTTCTCTTTAAAATTCACAATCCAATTTCCAAAAATGAAGATAGATTCACAAAATATAACCAAAATCGAGTAGAGAACACTTATCCCAATCCATATGATGAAAATTTCCTAAATAATTGCCCAAATCCGAACTCTCCAACTCAAAATATGACCAAATGAACAAACCCTCGATATTAAATATTTCTATCCAGATGTTCTACCTTGTTTCGTATGTCAAATGATCTCAAAACTTGCTTTTGATGCCTGCAATGGATTCCTTGTAAAATTTCAATTAAGTTAGACTTTTGAATCACTCTATTTAACCTTATAATGAAGGAGATATAATGTTTTGAAGTTTTAAATAAAGTCTGGAAATTTAAGGGATAAAAATGACATTTTTGTAATTATTTTACTCCAGAACATCAGCAACAAAAGAATTTTCATTTTACCACCCAAAACTCATTCGGAACCTCCCAGACGCAAAAGATATATGCATTACAATCATAAAACACACTGTGAACGTGCTCGCGCACTCAAAACACTGAAAAGAGGCCATCTTGACCTGATATTGACCATGGCCAAACTCTAAATCCTTAACTTAACTAGTTCTCAACCAATGATCCAAAACACATCCGAGCCTCTCGGGACCTTATTCAATCATACCAACAAGTCTTAAAATACGATACAAACTTATTCGAAGCTTCAAATCACATCAAACAACATAAAAACCATGAATCATACCTCATATCAAACTTAATGAACTTCTGAACTTTCAACTTCCAAAACTCGTGCCGAACCATATCAAATCAACTCGGAATGACCTCAAATTTTGCACACAAGTTTCAAATAACATAACAAAGCTATTTCAACTCCCGAAACCAAAATTCGAACTCGATATCACCAAAGTCAACTTTCGGTCAAACTTGTGAATATTCCAAAACTCCAAATTGCCAACTTTCGCCAGTTAATGCTAGAACCTTCAAGAAATATCCAAATGCAAATCGGGGCATATGCTCAAGTCCTAAATCACCATCCGGACCTAAAAAAACAATCAAAACTTCGATCTGGGGTCAAATATACAAAAGTCAAACTTGGTTAACTCTTCTAACTTATAGCTTTCTAGTTGAGAATTATTCTTCCAAACCAACTTCGGATCACCTAAAAAACAAAATCGAAGATTCACACAAGTCACAATACATCATACGAAACTACTCAAGGCTTCAAACAGCTAAACATAATGCAAATACTTAAAATAATTGATTGAATAATTACATATATTTATATCCTCGTCTGTACAAGTTTAATTACGTGGGTGTCCTGTCATAGCCTCGTCATTACCTCGTTCAGGTTAGGCTCAACACTTATTGAGTGCATTGGGTTGTTTTTACTCATACTGCACTCTGTGATTCTTGTGTAGATTTTGGTATTGGTCCCAACTTTACGTGAGGTGCATCATCTCATATTATCTTATTTAGAGACTCAAGGTAGATCTGTTGGCATCCGCAGACATTGAAGTCCCCTTCCTCTTTCTTTATTTAATGTTCATTTCATTCGAGATAGTTGTATTTATTTTAGACTCTATTTGTAGAACCTTTAGAAGTTCATGTACTTGTGACTCCAAATCCGAGTTGTACTTAGATATTGGGTTATAATGCTACTTCGTACTTTATTTTGGTTTCAATTCTGTTTAATTGGTTAAATTATCCGAAGTGTTAAAATTAGCAAAATAATTACTCTAACGTTGGCTTGCCTAGCCAGTGAAATGTTAGGCGTCATCATGGTCCAGAAAGGGGGAATTCTGGGTCGTGACAATTATTAACATGCTTTATTTTATGTGGCTCTTAAGATAGAACTCATTATCTCACTCGGTGCCTTATTATTCTAAATGGTTATCGCACTTTTACTATAATTCGGTTCTCAAATTGTACTCATCACCATGTTAGATGTCTACCTTACTTAAAATTGTTATCATATTTTTCCTTAACAAATTCTATATTTAATTCATTAATTTAATTTATAGTTTGTTCTGTTTAAAAATGATACTTTTACTCAGTTTTATTGATTTCTAAACTAAATCCATCTTATACACTATTTCGCACAAATTATATATTATTTTACTTTACTTGATTTTTAAAATAAACTCCTTATTTCATTTGACACCTATCACGACCCAATTCTAATATAGGCCACGACGGCGCCTAGCGTCGCCGCTAGGCAAGCCGACAGTGAACTAACCACGTGATTTCTCTTTTTAATAGGTTTTCAAATAAATAAACTTCTCTTAATTTAGAAGTTTTAAGAAATGATAGATTTTAAATAAAAGAGGAAAACAACTTAGTGCAATCATAATCGTAGAAATAAAACCCAAAAGCATAAGTCTATTAGTGTGTACCAAGACCCGGTGTCATAAGTGTATGAGCATTTTAGTAGAATATACAAAAGTATACTAGCCTATTGTCTGAAGGGAAATAGACAGAAAAATATAACAAATAAAGACTCCAACTGCAAAACAGCACGGAAGACAGCTCACCGTGAAGTCTCGAAGTGAAAATCGAGTGTGTGCGCCAGACTGATATCCAGATACATCTGCCTTAGATCCTGCACATTTAAGTGTAGAAATGTAGCGTGAGTACATACATAATATGTACCCAGTAAGTATCTAGTCTAACCTCGAAGAAGTAGTGACAAGGGGTCGACTTCGACACTTACTATGGGCTAACAACATAATAATCTGAAATTCTAATTAAACATGATAAATATAAATGACAATAGAACTCAGAGTAAGGAATAATTAAATAATCCTTTCACCACTAGTAAGAACCGAATCATTTTCCTCATTTAAACATGTAATTTCTCAAGCCAATAAATAAATATCAATACAAAGGGACTTCCAAATATTAGTATCACGCACGAAGCATGCAGAGGATGTATGGCCCGATCCAAATATACATATACATAACTATGTGCATTGCCGAGTGTCGAACAGCACAAACCATAGATGCATCTATTAACTAACCGAGGCGAACGACCCGCTCCCATAATAGTAGTGGAAAAGTCACCCCGCTCGCGGAATATACTTGTGATGCGGTTAAACATAAATTCCTCAAGTTAATCATAACATCCCTCAATTCTTTCCAAAATAAAGAAATTCAACTTGAACCTTTTACAATCTGTAAATCCTCAACCCTAGCTTTATTCAAGACAATTAACAAATATAATCAAGTAATGGGGTCCACAAAGCATGGTATAAGCCTAAAACTACTCGAACATAAGCATGAATAGCAGCTACGTACGGACTCTCATCACTTCGTGCATACGTAGCCCCCACAAATAGAAGCACATATTAATTAAGTTCACCTATGGGATTAATTCCCTCTTACAAGGTTAGAAAAGAGACTTACCTTGCCTCAAAGCCCACTTTCCGGTCCAGGATTATGCTCATACCCCCAATTTGGTGCAAAATGACTCAAAACTAGTCAAACTTTATATAAAATAATTAATACATGCTTAAAAGTTCATATCCTAACTATCCAGGTGGTTTTCCAAGCCTATTTAAAGAATCCCTAAAATTCACCCCCCGATCCCGGAAATTTTCAAAGAAAGTTGTTACCCACGACCTCATGAACTCATATATATAATTTTTACTAAATTCCATAATAAATTTCGTGGTTAAATATCATTTTTATCAAAAACATAGGTTTCACCTAAACCCATGATTTTCACTAATTTACATGTTATAATCTATACATAAACTATGTATTTAACACACATTGTCTAGAAATTATTTACTTTAAAGTGTTAAGTGAAATCCTCTCTCTAAGAGCTCCAAGAATCGCCCAACAAGAAAAGAAAATGAGCCAAAATAGCCTAAGTCTCGTTTTAAAAGACCACACTGCCTCCAGCAATTCCGCACCCGCGAAGCCCTTCCCGCACCTGTGGAAAAATCCTCGCAGGTGCGCATTTACTTTACCTGGCAAAGCTTCACACTTGCAGACAAAAGGGACCGCTTTTGCGCACCTTATGCACATGCAACCACTGTTCTCCCACATGCGCTCACGCAGGTGCGCCAAAACTTCCGCACTTGCGGATGGCTGGACTGCCCTCACTGGTTCGCTTCTGTGGCTCGTGGCTTGTGGTTCACACCTGCGAGCTTGCACCTATGGCGGGCCAAGCGAGGTGCGATTATGACTGCAGCTGGGAGCTTTAGCTATTGCTCCCAAGTTCTAACTTGGTCCGAGCCTTGTCTGATTAGCACCTAGGCCCCAAGGCATCGCCCGAACATACCAACAAGTGTATAATCATAAAATGGACTTGATCGAACTCTTGGAAAGCACCAAACAACATTAAAACTAAGAATCAAACCCCAAACCAATTGAATCAAAAATATGAACTTTAGGTTCTTCAATTTACTCCCAATGCGCCGAAACGTACTTAAACTACTCGGATGACACAAAATTTTGCGTGCAAGTCTTAAATGACATTACGGAGCTATAACCGATCTCGGAATCCCATTTGGACCTAGATATCACCAAAACCTGCTCCAACCCAAATTTAAAAAACTTCTAAAATCTTCAAAGAACTAATTTTCATTAAGCACCAAAACGCTTCTGGATCATCCAAAACCCGATCCAAACATACACCCAAGTCCAAAATCATTATACAAACTTGTTGGAACCGTCAAATCCTTATTTTGAGGTCGTTTACTGAAAATGTTTACCGAAGTTAAACTTAGACTTTTAAGGCCAACTTAAGGAACCAAGTGTTCCAATTTCAACCTGAACCCTTCCAAATCCCAAACTAACCATCCTCTCAAGTCATAAAACAGTAAAGGCACGTATGTGAAGTCTTATTTAGGGGAACGAGATTCTAGAAAGAAAAATATTCGATTAGGTCGTTACAACACCTTACCTTATTCAAGATTGTTATTATGATTTATGGTGTCTAAATTTATCTTTCGTTCATCTAAATTAATATATATCATAGTTGCAAAGTAAATGGTAGCACGCGGGCTTTGCCGTGCAAAGTTGATTGTTATTGTGGGCACGAGGTGCCATATGTGTAAGATTTAAAAATTATGGTCCATGACTTGTGGTTTATGAGGTGTGGTGCCTCGAGGTAATTCTTGTTGTTAGTTTTTATGAGTCCACCAAACATTAGAGTACCTGGTCCTCTATGAGGTTATTCTGAGAATGCTAATAAAACTATAAGTAAAGAAGACAAGGGATCTTTACGTGGAAAAATCCCTCACAAGAGGATAAAAAAACCATGACCTATACTTGTAGGCTTTTAACTTCACTAACTTTCAATCTCACTATTACAAGCCACTTTGTAATAACTCTATTACAAAGACTTCAACTAAATTGTGATGCTCTCGCCACAAGCCACTTTGTGACTCTTCAAGTTACAAAGACTTTAAACTTATGACTAAACCTAGTCACAATATAAACTCAGAAGTTTACGGATTTTTGGTTTTCCTAAGACAAAACTTCTAAGAAAGCAAGATAGGATATACAATGAAGAACAAATAACAAGATTACAGATCAACTACGGATACACATAGACTCATTGTGAAACTGATCCTTTAGTGGAGTTGTCTTCTTGTTCTTGATACACCAATGACTTAAATGCCGGATGAATACTTTAATGCTTGAGAGAATATCACTGAATTTTCAAAGAAGTGTTGTGCCTTGCACAAGATTTTTATACTACAAAAGACATCACAATGGTGATGTCTTGGCACGCGCTTCTTCCCAATGAGAAGTGATTGCTGCATTATTCGCGTGTATAGATGCGAACAGTCACTTTCTATACTTGCGTTTGAGTTGTATAGTTGACTTGTACTTCTTTCAGCGAACCCTAAGGGACCAGGTCCCTGTTGTGTTCCTCTTTGTACCAGTTGTGGATAGTCACTATCTGTTGTTACGTTCCATCTGTACAGTTGACTTGTACTTTTGTAGGAGAGCCCTAAGGGACCAGGTCCCTGTTGTGTTCTTCCTTGTGGTTGTTCACTCAATTTCTGGAGATCCGACTAAACATTGTTCATTTGAAGAGTACACCAGGTGGGTGAGGTTTTTTATCTGGTTCTTGCCAATAAATTTGTTAGATCATCAAAACATAAGAAGCATAAGACAAAGACATTGAAAACCCATCAATTTCCCTCTTTTTGATGATGACAAATTTAGGCAGTGATGGTATTTGTGTAGAGCAGAAATAACTAGATAAGATACCAGAAACTACACAAGTTCCCCCTGACCGTTAGCTTTTAATTCCCCCTTAATCTCAGAACCTTTATGATGACCTTTTCTCCCTTTTGGCATCATTAAAAAGAGACACAAGAAGGTAATTAGCATAAAGAAGTCTAACATAGCTAAATCATTCCACATATGTGTACACAACATGTCAGAAAAGAGAAGCCAGCGGAAAACAGCATTGTACATGCAAAAAAAGAGAAGTTGTTTCATTAATATTAACAATGGACTGAGCAAAACAGGAGCAGTAGTGGTGAAACCCAGAATGCCTATCACAAAAAGACAACAAAAAAGAAAACAACAACCATAAAATATTTAGAGCAAAGAAAAAGAGCTGGCCACTGAGAGGATCCTAGGGGAAACTAGAAGAGGGAGGCTTGGAAGAAGAGGCAGCAATGGTTTTGAGAACCAGGTCCAGTCGGACATTTGCATACAGTTGTTCTTCAAGCAGTTTTGCACGAAGCTTATCATTTTCCTTTGTTAGGCAAGCAACTTCTTCATTAATGGAATCTGGTCCTTTAATTGATTGACTGAGCTGAGTTTCCAGTATGGCATTTTGAGCCCCCAACCTTCTGATCTCTTCAGAACCTGTGTTTTGAGCATTGATCAGCTGAGAAATGGTCGAGATGCTTCCACCAACTCTTTCTATGCACTCGCATTCTTCTAGAGTGGATTTAGAGAAGGTTTGATTGCATGTGCCTACTCTAGGATTACCCAAGGGGACCTTGTAAAATCTGAACACTGGAGTGAGCAGAAAACCATATGGTAGCCCGTGATTCCCATCTTTAAAGTTTACCACCTTTTGCATATGATCTATCATGATTGCTGGCAGATTGATTGGGACAAACTCATCAAGTGCCTCCATTAAGATCATATCTGATTTTGTAGCAATGGACTGTCTCTCAGAACGAGGTAAGAGCATTTTATTGACCAGTTCAAAAAGAAGCTGATACTTAGAAACTAATACCTTCTTATACACCTGCTCCCCCTGCTGAATAGCTTGCTCTTTCATGATAGCTCTTCTAAAGTTGATTCCATAGACACCTTTGACTGAGGACATTCCTTCACATGGAATTTTGAGAACCTTTCCCAATGTTGAAGCGTCGAGTACAATGTCTACTCCATTTACTAGTGCACAAAAGTGATCCCCCTCAATGGTGAAGAGAGATGCATAGAAAGTTGTATCGCATCTTCTTACACCAGAGGAATGCTCCCTTGAAACAAGTGCTCCCATTGCTGAAATTCCACTATCTTCAGAATTTGTCTCATACCAGCCATCTCTAAATTTGTTGGGTCAAATGTACAACCCACAAGACTTTCTGAGTTATTAATCTCTACTACCAAAGACCACTATCAGTGGACATGGTCCTCAGACCATCAGGTTCTCTAACAGTTTCCTGTTTTCGTTTGCTAGATCCTTCAACAGACTTTCCTTTCCAGCTTACTAGCCCCACAGTATCATCTTCAGACATGTCTTGCTCAACTGGACTCTTCTTAGACTTGCTGCTGCCCTTCACAGATGTACCATTTTGCTTCTCAATAGTTTCATCGGAAGCTTTATCCACAGACTTTTGAGCTTTTATAGATTGTTTCACTAAGGAACCAGGTTCTGTAGGAGCATTTTTGTCAATCCCACTTACTGGAACACTCTTGTTAGTAACAAATTCCTCTTGATTCATCAACCTCTTTTTCCTTGTCTTGACACTCCTCTTACTTTTCTGCAATGTAGATTCAAAACCTTCTTTCTGTTGTGACCTGATAGTGGATGACTTGGAGGAGGATTCTAAGAACTTAGGATGATCAGGAGGTGCAGAAGTGGGTTTGCCTGTAAGAGAATCAGGTTCTTCAGTAGGTTTTTCTGGGAACGTCTCATGAGCCAAAGACTCGAAGAGTACTATGGTTCTTACATCTCCTAGGAATGGAGTTTCTTCCCCCTGATACTCAGATGAGAGATATGCTCCTTCATTCATCAGACTCTCAGCATCGATAGCCATGATGTTATGCGCTGCTTCCTTTTCTAGTGACTCTGTGAGAGTCACTAAGACCAAAATGGAGGAGTTCAAACACTGATCAAGATCATCCTCAAAGACCTCTGACACTTGAGAGGTGAAACCTCCTGAGTGTTCTTTGATTGAGACCAGAGGAGTGACGAGACATAGAGTTCTCAATACATGGGAGAAAACAGGGTTTGTCAGAAAAGGAAATACTATAGGAAAAGAAGAGGAACCAGGTGTGGATACAAGAGTATTAGAAGGAGTGAAGTAGTGAATTTCTGAGGATGATAGGGAAGTGGGAGTGGTGTTAATGGTGGGGGAAGGAAGCGATCGTTCGATTGCTATTATAGTAGTATTTGGAAGACAAGTAGAGTGAGAGAGAGAGAGAGAGATGAAGAGAGGATCACATCTGTATAGAAGAGATGAAGATTCATGACTTGCTGTGAGGGAGAAAGAAAGTTTTATTGGAAAAAGGACTAATGATGAGAAGAGAGAGAAACGGGTTCTGAATAGTTCTGAAAATGGCGGTAGGTTTGTGGAAAACGTTATCATGCAGAGGGGATGAAGGGATTTGAAAGACAAGACATGTCATACAGTCTTTGAAAAGTCAGATGATGTGGCAGTTGAGTTAATTATGTTACCATTTTGAGATGGCATATAGAAAAAAACACATTACTACTAACCTGTGGTACAGGAACCTAATGTCTGAACACTTTTTGAAAAAGGTTTTAACAGCTCTTCTTTCGTAGTTCATAACTGTACCTTTAGCTTCTATGATCGTCATGTGTGTTTACCTGCAACGGTATCGATGTGAGTTAGGCTTGGTAAGAAAATACTTTAGCTAATTTTACCTGAAGGTGTTTTGCATAGCCAACTGATGGACAATCAAGTTCTCCATTAGACTCTCATGACCCCATCTTCACCTTGTTTCTTCCAAAATATTCTCTACTCAAGGCTTTGGTGAAGATATCTAGAATTTGGTCTTCTGTTCTACAAGACTTTCCACAGATCAACCCTTTCTCCATATTGACCCTCAGAAGATAATGCTTCAACTCAATGTGCTTGGTCCTTTTGTTTTGAAATATTCTACTTCAGTTATTGATGAAGCCATTGAGTTTTGCTTCATTGTGCCCCAAGAGATGAAACATGATCATGACAAGTGAACCATTCCATAGGTGCTTTTCCTGTCCACAAGAAAACCTGCACAGTTAACATCAGCAAACCCAACAAGATTAAAACTGTCACTTGATGGGTAATACAGGACCAGGTCCTGAGATCCCTTAAGTATCTCAAACTTCCTTTGGCAACCTTCAAGTAGGAATCTTTAGGACTTGACTTTGAATTCTATTCTGGAATGGAAATACATAATGGACCAAAATATAATAATTTTTTTAAAAATTTTGATTCTTGTCTAAAGCAGGAATAAAGAGGAGTGATTAAGTTATTAGGTAGATGTGAGCTTTTGTGTTTCCAGTTTGGGACTTAGGTTTGATTGGTAGAGGAACTTGGTAGGTTAATTGGATTTCCCTGCACTCCTTGTTCTATTACTTGTGGAGTACCTTGCACTGCATCTCCACTATTTCTTTAGTTTTAGTGATAGTAATTGACGTATCAGGTTCCTTATGATAATGGAAGAGAATGTTGCATTATATTTCACCTGTCTCCTTCTTCTTACTCATCATATCAACCTTCCCATTTGAGACCTCAGATATTTCCCAGGTGCTAGACATGGTTCATTATATAGATCATCATTGTTTTCTCCTTTGTTAGAATAAGGTGTCTCGTTGAATAGCACATGAACAGTTCTGTCCACCAGTGTGCTCTTATGTTGTAGACTTTGTGGCTTTTGCTTCGTGGGGAGTATCCCAGAAGGATTCCTACATCGCCTTTTGCATCAAACTTCCCAAGCTGGTCCTTCCTGTTATTGAAATCATAGCATTTTCATATAAAAAGACTCTCAAATAAGTTGTCCTTGGTCTTCTTCCATTTGGTAGCTCATAGTGGGTTTTGTTCATGAGAGACCTGATCATACACCTGTTCACCAAGTAGCAAGCAAAGTTTATTGCTTTTGCCCAGAGTTTTCTTGGCGATTCCACTGTCGATGAACATTGTCCATGCTATGTCTTCCAAAGTTCTATTCTTTCTTTTAGCAACACCATTTTGCTGTGAAGTCCTTGGTGCTGAAAAGCTGTGTGTAATTCCATTCTTGTTACAAGCTCATCAAATTTGACATTGTCACATTCAGTTCCATGGTCTAAGCTCATGCATATTGCCTTCAATTTTATATTCACTTGGATCTTCTTGACAAAGTCCCTAAAACACCTCGAGAGTCTCATTCTTTGTTCTAAGAACCAGTGTCCAGGTGAATCTTGAATTTGACAGACCACGAACCAGGTCCTTCTGAATTTATTCAAAAGTGAGGAGCTTGCTTGCCCGGGTCTTCCATGCCAAAGTTCTGCATCATTATCAACTGACTTCAAGCATCTTATATCACTAGCTTGTAAAGATTCAAAGTCAGCAACGTAGATGTTCTTGTTTCTTTTGTCCACTAAGACCACTTTTCCAGTTATAAGATTGGTACCTATGCACGCTTTTGATAAGAACTCTACTTTGTTCCCTTTATCGCAGATTTGAGAGACACTCAGGAGATTGTACTCCAGGCCATCCACATAGTACATGTTCTCAATTTGAGTGACAAAGAGATTTTCCAACTTTTCCAGCACTCAGAATGTACCCTTTCCTTTTTCAAGGGATACATTCCCTTCCTGCAGGGCTTTCAGTGAGAAGAAATATATGGTGCTTCCAGTCATATGCTTTGAGCATCCATTGTCCATGATTCATTGTAGTCCGTTTCCTCTCACTATTCCCTGCACATGCAAATTATGGGTTAGATTTAGGAACTCAAACTAGTTTTGGTCTCTTATTATGATAAAAGGTATGGATAAGGGTTTTTCTATTCCATGCAGGCAATATTCGTTTCTTGCGACCAGTACCTGGTCCCTTGTTAGTAGTCACTTTGTTAGTAAGTTTTTCTAAACAGATTGAACTCTGGCCTGGCAATTTTATTTGAAGTGCACATTGTTCCTACAATGGGTACATAGCCAGTTATCAGGAACAGTGATGTACTTGTTGTGAGGGTTGTAAGGAGTTTTCTCCCTTTGAAACCCGATTTCCTGCCTGTTTCCACTATTATTCAAATACATGGCAGTGGCAGCATCTGAGGACCAGGTCCACTTTAGAGATTTCTCAAGATCAATTTTTACTTTCTCCAATTCAGCTTGAAATTGCGGATTTTTCTCAAGTTCACCACATAGACTAGTTTTCATGTCATTTAATTCATGTTCAAGCTTGATGTGTGACTCACTAGCTACTTCCTTCCCTTTCCCAAGACTCACAGTCCTATGTTCTCTATTGAGTCCCTCAATGGTTTCCTCTAGGTCAGTGATTATCACTAAAAAATTCATCCCTTTCTTGCTCAGTAGTAGCAATATTTTCTTCTAGAGTGTGTTTCTCATTGCTAAGACCTTCTATTGTTTCCTTCAAGTCAACAACTACTACCATCAGGTCATCTCTCTTAGTTTCTACCCTAGTTATTTTTTCATTAAGAGTTTCCTTTTCTTCTTCAAGTTTAGCTATAGTCTTATTTAGGCCCACTACATAGACTACCAGATCATCTCTAGATTGAGTTTCTCCTAGTCCTATGGTCAGGGTCACCTTATTATTGTCAAGGCTATAATAAGCATCAATTAATATTTGCCAATGACCTTAACTTCTTAGAAGAGTAGCATTTTAGATTTCTCTGAACATCCCTAAAATTTACCTCATCGTCTTCATCTTCTTCATCATCATTAGACTGAGCCATCAGCGCGAACAATGAATCATACTTCGTTTCTTCAGTTTCCACTGCTATCATGGAACTATTTTCTGCATCCGGCTCCCTTTATGATTCACTGGAGGAGTCTCCCCAAGCAGCAAAAGCCTGTTTCATAATATTTTCAGCTGCACTTTTTCGGCTGAATCATCTGTCTGGAACTAGGTTCCTTTTTCCTGCTTTGTCAGTGTTTTGTTGGTATTGCTCCTGTTTCACAAGTGGACAGTCTTTGATGAAATGCCTTGGCTTTCCACACCTGTGACGGAGATCATTGCTCCTTGCTTTACTTGAACTGCCCCTTTTTGGTATACCATCATTCCTTCACACCATCTTTTGAAATCTTTTAGTAAGATAGGCCATATCACTATCTTCTTCACTCGAGTCACTACTTTCAGCCTTGAGTACTAGGTTCTTTTCCTTCTTTGGATCTCTTCTTTCACTGTCTTTCTTTCTTTTCATCTCATATGTCTTCAAATTGCCATTCAGCTCATCGATGGTTAGAGATTGTAGATATTTAGCTTTAGTGATGGCATTTACCTTACTTTCCCAAGAACCAAGTAGAACACTGAGGATTTTTCATACAAGCTTGTTTCTGGGAATAATATCTCCAAGTGAATGAAGCTCATTTATGATGGATATGAATCTGGTGTGCATATCCTATATAGACTCGTCATCCTTCATCCTGAAGAGCTCACACTCTATGGTGAGCATGTCAATCTTGGATTGTTTAACCTGAGTAGTTCCTTCGTGTGCGGTTTGCAACGCTTCCCATATTTCTTTGGCAGTATCACAAGCTGAGACTCTGTTGTACTAATCGGGTCCTATACCACATACCAAGATTTTCTTAGCGCGATAGTTCTTTTCTACAGCTTTCCTGTCAATATCATTGTACTCCTTTCTGTCTTTTGGCACCATTGGTCCAGTTTCTTCAAGTTCTTCATAGAAACATGTGGATCATCACAAATGATGTCCCACAATTCTGAATCTTCGGCCATTATAAAGTCATGCATGCGAGTCATCCACCAGCTGTAGTACTGACCATTGAATCTAGGAGGCCTGTAGGTTGGTTGTCCTTCCTCAAAGTTGGGTGGAGCAGCCATTGAGATCCTTTCTAGGTGCTATCCTTTTAGAAAGAACCTGCTCCCATACCAATTGTTAGTTTGTATGAGTCCACCAAACAGTAGAGTACCTGGTCCTCTATGAGGTTACGCTGAGAATGCTAATAAAACTGTAAGTAAAGAAGACAAGGGATTTGTACGTGGAAATATCCCACACAAGGGATCAAAAAACTACGACCTACACTTGTAGGCTTTTAACTTCACTAACTTGCAATCTCACTATTACAAGTCACTTTGTAATAACTCTATTACAAAGAATTCAACTAACTTGTGATGCTCTCACCGCAAGCCACTTTGTGACTCTTCTAGTTACAAAGACTTTAAACTTATGACTAAACCTAGTCACAACATAAACTCAAAAGTTTACGGATTTTTGGTTTTCCTAAGACAAAGCTTCTAAGAAAGCAAGATAGGAGATACAATGAAGAACAAATAACAAGATTACAACTCAACTACGGATACACATAGACTCATTATAAAACTAATCCTTTAGTGGAGTTGTCTTCTTGTTCTTAACACACCAGTGACTTCAATGCCGGATGAACACTTTAATGCTTGAGATAATATCACTGAATTCTCAAATAAGTGTTGTGCCTTGCACCAGGTTGTTATACTACAAAAGACATCACAATGGTGATGTCAAATCTTGGCACACGCTTCTTCCCAATGAGAAACGACTATTGTACTATCTACTGCACTGTTTGCGTGTACAATTGCGAATAGTCACTTTCTGTAGTTGGGTTCCAGTTGTATAGTTGACTTGTACTTCTGTTAGAGAACCCTAAGGGACCAGGTCCTTGTTGTGTTCCTCTTTGTACCAGTTGCGGATAGTCACTATCTGCTGTTACGTTCTATCTATACAATTGACTTGTACTTCGGCAGGAGAGCCCTAAGGGACCAGGTCCCTGTTGTGTTCTTCCTTGTGGTTATTCACTTGCTTGCTCGAAATCAGACTAAACATTGTTCATTTGTAGAGTACACCAGGTGGGTGAGGTTCTTTATCTGGTTCTTGACAATAAGTTTGTTAGATCATCAAAACATAAGAAGCATAAGGCAAAGACATTGAAAATCCATCACTTGTTGTAAGTCCATATGTTTGTAGAGATTTGATTATTTGAGTTGTCATCTATTTTTCCTTATTTGAGTTCATTTACATCTCATCGATGTTCTAATTATGTTGTTTCTTTATTACTCGTTTACTACTTGCTGCCATTTATGTTTATATTACTTCATTGTTGGTTATAAATCAATAATTTATCTACTGTTAGTGTTACATTGATGTTCTTTCCACGGTTAGCTTACGTATATCTTGAACAGGTTTTCCTGTCTAGTAAATGTCTTGTCCTGGCCTCGTCACTATTCTACCAAGGTAAGGCTTGATACTTACTGGGTACCGTTGTGGTGTACTCATGCTACGCTTCTGCACATTTTTATAGAGATCTAGATATTTTGAATGTGTTGTTGAGAGTTGCATCTGAGTGACGGGAGACTTCAAGGTATACCTACTTGACGTTGGCAGGCCTCGGAGTCACCATCTTACTTCATTATGCTAATGTTAAACTATAATTCAAAACAATATTGTATTTAGGAATTCTAGTATGTTTAGTAGTGCTTATGACTCCGTACTATCTGTTTTGGAAAATATAGAACTATTGGTTGCTTGCGGCTATGTATGTCATTTAATGATTTATAATAAATGATTAAATAGTTTAATTATATTATTAAATCAGCATGTGTCAGGCTTAACTAGTCTTAGAGACTAGGTGTCATCGCAACATCTTAAGGTTGGAAATTGGGGTTGTGACAATCATCTAACTCAACTAGGTTAGTGATTTGTTCATCTTGAGAGCACTCTCCTATAATATCTGATTTAGTATTTTTATTGTTTGTTAAAAATTTATCAATAGCTCCTCTTTGGGATTGTATTAAAGATTCAACTCTTTTTTTAAGGTTTGAATAACCGAATTCATACTTTCTATTTGGCATGTGTAAGTTTTAATAAACATTAAAAACACAATATATACCTATATAATACAAATATCAAGAAAAATAAATTTAGAAGAAAAATAATACTAAAAAATAGAATAGCAGAACCTGATTCAATAGCTTGATCTGAAAATAAATAGTTGTTGCTTAAATATTTTTGATGCAATGTTTGGTATCCCAAAGCACAAACAATAAACTTTCAGATCTTCCAGTCTCTAGAATATTGCACGAGAATATCTTGGAGGAACAAAGAAAAATATAATAACAGTGTACTGTAATATTTTTGAGAAAGGTATTAAAAGGAGATAATATTAAAAAAAAAACAAGAAAGAATTAAAAAGTCTATACAGCCATTTATAAGAGAAGAAAAGAGAATAATGGTCAGATTTCTTCAAGCTTTGCCTTCACACGCTATCCTTCACACGTTATCTTAGTTGATTTTTGGATCCACTTTTAGGTCAAACGGTAATTAAATATACATCTTTCCTTTTATACAAAATTTGTACATTTTACTTCTTTGATTAAGTCTTGAAGGTACCTTAATTAGTTTTTTAAAGTAAGCTAAAGACCCAATTGGTAAAAGTGGGGCCCCCTAAAGTTAGGGTCCTAAAGCTTAGGCTTTATTGGATTTACCCAAAAGCCGCCCTTGAAGAAAAGAAGATAAAGTTAAATATTCGAAGTAAAAGTCATGTTGGTAAGAAAATATAATTAGACGAAGCAAAAGTGATGTAGTTGCAAAAAATTTTAAAAAAAATCTTAAAAGGGTTCTTACACTTATTTTTTAAGCAAACTGTCATGGCCAACCACATCACCATACCACGTAGGTACCACTTAGCATATATTTTTCCCATATGGAAAGCTTACATATGAAATATACTATCATATGAGGGAAGGTTCTAGAGAAATAGGGAGATTTCTCATAGAAGACCTTAGAACCAGGGGCGGATCTACCTTATAGCGTAGGGGTGGTACACCACCCGCACGGTTAGGTAAAAATTTTAAATAAGTATGTTGATATTTGTGAAAACTAGTTATACAGATAAAGAGGCACCCAAATTTCACAAACATCATGTCGGTGCCATGGTTCATCATTGCCTCTGAAGTCTCTCTATGGCCTCAGTAATCCGAGTTCGATTCCCTACAGCGCCGTCTGTAACACCCCGTAAATTTGAATCAGTTGTGGATGCATTAAATGAGTATTCATGTAATGGTTATCAATTTGTTATGATAATAAGTTTATGAGGCATATCATAAGTGATTTGGGGTCCAAGGAGAGGCCTAAGTCTAAGTCAAGTTTGAAAATTTCATGATAGACTAAAATTCCAAATGAGCACGCACATTACCAAACTTTGCACGAGCATATCTACATTTATATAAGGTATTATGTGATTCACAACCTATCAAATGTAATATCATTGAGTCTAGTTTCTAACCCTTCAAACCGTTCGTCATTTGGACACTCCTACCAGAAGTTATGACTAAATTACCAAAAGCTGGCAGAATTTTACACTACTGCACCGCCCCATGCGTCGCCCCATGCGGCACAACTGAGTAGATTAACAGATCACCTCCGAATTTTGTTTCTAAATACATTTTTCATTACCACGCTGCCTCATGCGCCGCGGCTGTGCAAATCTTTGGTTTTTGTCAACCCAACCCTATTTTGATATAAAACCTTCGGGGCTTATTTTTCCTACTTCATTTGGACGAATTTAAGGGTTTTCCTCCACCCTCTCAAGACCTCCAACCCCTCCCATCTTTAAGGTAAGTAATCCCCATTATCTTGGTGTGAATTCCATCATTTATACACTAGTATTGATGAAATCTACACATAAAATACTTAGATCTTCAAGGGATTTCTTCAAGAACTCAAAGGAGGGTTTTGTAAGATTTCTTCCAAAAAGGTAATCCTACACCCTTAGACTTACATGTATGGATTTATTAAGGGAATATGAGTATGAATAAGTATTGGAACTCTTGGTATGGTGATTGGAAACCATAAGTTCCCAATTTGATTCCACAACTATTATAGAGATTGAAAGATGTTTATTTAATGGAACTTTGTTTGTTGGGTGTGGATGGATGGTCATATATGTGATTTTGGAAGTTATAAATTGGTTAATCATGATGGTGGGATAAATTGTTGATGAATGGTGGTAATTAGATGAACTAATTATATGTTGATGAGATGTAGAGATTTATGCCTACAAGGTATTTGATAATATGCCTAAATGGCTTAAGTTATGAAATTTGTTACTAATATTGGGTTCCATTGGATGATGCTATTGTAGATTGAAGGTTCTTAGTATTGTGGATTATTGTAGTATCACTAAGGGGAGAATTGAGGTATGTGAGGCTAACTCTCTATGTTTGGAAATGTTAATGATTCTCCCTACACTACGTTTCTTTTACGATGTAACCAATTGCCTCAGGAATATAGTTAAGCCTAGTTCCTTGAATAGTTGCAGAACTTCTATTCTCTAGCTTCATAACTCGTTCATGACTTTCACTCTAAACGTTGTGAGCTCAGTTCGTATTCAATATAGACTTGGGATTGATGTCCCTAAGTCGCAGTATAATTTACTCAGCATGTCATAAACAGTTAAAGTCTTAGTGTTCATAACCAATTCAAGAATACATGTCTCAGTCTAGTCCTATTCAGTATTCCAGTATTATGTAACTCAGTGTGACTCAGCATTTCAGTATCATGTATTGTAATATGATTCTCAGTTCCTGATTTTATATTCTTGAATGTTGAACACATGTATTTGGGCCTAAGGCTGCAATTTATGCTTTATGCATCTTTAGGCCTGAGGCCGCAGTTGTGCACACACACACATATATATATAGGACTTGAGGCTGCAGTTTCATATTCAGAGAAATAGGTTATTCATCATTCAGAAGAGGGAGTATTCATATTCTTACTTCCTTGTTCAGTTATCAGTTTATTAGCTAGCAGTTCAGTTTTAGTTTCAGTATTTACAGTTCTTTTCTTCAGTTGTTTTACATACCAATGCAATTCAAATGTACTGGCGTCCCTTTTGCCCGAGGCCTGCATCTCGCGATGCAGGTTTGATTTTCTGGTTGATGATTATGCTTGCTAGGACATCTCGTATTAGCTATTGGTGAGCCCTAGTCTTTCGGGGCCTTATCTCTCTTTTGTTTTAGTCATTATAGTATTTCAGTTAATAAGGTATACCGAGGACCTTGTCCCAGTAAACAGTTAGCATTTTCAGTATTCTTTAGAGGCTTCGTAGACTATAACCCAGTCAGTCAGATATTAGCAGGCTTTCATGTGTTAGCCTTGTCAACTATTTGTTTATACTTTCAGACCTTTCAGTATTTTCCGCATCTATGATATTTCAGTAAGACTCCTTAGTAGATTATCATGTTTCATATTTACCTCTAGCTCATAGTTATACCACATGTTGATTCAGCCATACAGTTGGTTCACTCGGTCACATATAGTCAGGCACCGAGTGCCGTGTTATGCCTAGACCATGGTTCGGGGCATGACAAAGCTTGGTATCAGAGCCATAGGTTCAAGAGTCCTAGGTAGTCTATGAAGTCGTGTCCAGTGGGATCTCTTTTCTCTATGTGTGCGTGCCACACATGTAAACAATTGACCACCAAAACATCTAGGATTGTTCCATTTCTTTCATACTCTAGATTGTGCAGTTAGAGCTATGCTTTCAGGAATCTTTCTAACCCGTGCAAAATGCGTATTTCAGAAAAATTCCTACAAAAAGAAAGTACACTAGGAGGGCCTCAACTACTAGCCAAGGGGCCACAATTAATGCTGCTCAGGAGGAGGACACTCCGGCCCAGGGGGTTGCATCGGGCTCAGTGCCCAGTGCTTCAGACATGGATGTCAGGGGAGCTATCCAGTTGCTCACCCAGATTGTTGCTACTTAGGCTCAAAGGCAGGGAACAAGTGATGTTCATGAGACGGGTAGTTCCAGGTCTAGGGAATTTCTCAACATGAAACCTCCCGTCTTCACAAGGTCCAAAAAGGATGAGGATCCACAAAACTTCATTGATGAGGTTCAGAAGATATTTCGAGTGACCCATGCTACAGAAACTGAGGCAGCAGAGCTTGTTGTGTACCAATTGAAGAATGTTGCCAACACTTGGTATGAAACATGGGAAGAGTCCTGAGGGGAGGATGCAGATCTTGCGACTTGGAAGGACTTTGCAGATGTGTTCCTTGAGAAATTTCTACCCATTGAGGTCTTGGAAGCTAAGGCTTTGGAGTTTGAGA
The DNA here is from genome assembly GCF_000393655.2 of Nicotiana sylvestris. NCBI lineage: Eukaryota > Viridiplantae > Streptophyta > Magnoliopsida > Solanales > Solanaceae > Nicotiana > Nicotiana sylvestris. The sequence goes on along the minus strand of NC_091060.1, from coordinate 163,507,868 downwards.
GACTCAGACAGAATGATATGAGTGTGAATGAGTACTACCTCAAGTTCGTTTCTCTGGCCAAGTATGCCCCGGAAATGATACGTGATATTAGGGCCAGAGTTAGGCTATTTGTGTTGGGGCTTTCAGATGATTTGTTTGCTGATGGTAATATAGCTGCTCAGAATAATGACATGACCATCACTAAGATGGTTTTGTTCAAGGGAACGAAGACAGGTTGAAGAAAGAAGAGCGGCTACGGAGAGAGAAGGAGAGGGAATTCAGCAAGAGAGCTAAGTCTGTAGGAAATTTCAACCATGGGATATCTCAAGCAGGAGGCAATTGCCAATTTTTCAAGAAGTCAAAATCAGGACCTGCTCCATCTTCACCTAGTGCACTGGTTCAGAGGTCTAAGTTTAACAAAAAAAACTAGAATTTTAGAATAGCATACTTACAGTCACAGGCTAGTGTGGGCTATAGAGTCTCTGGTTACCCTATTTGCAACACGTGTGGTAAGAGGAACCCAGGGTTGTGTCGTTTGGGCGCAAATGGTTTCTTTGGGTGTAGACAACAGGGCCACTTCTTCAAGGATTGTCCATCGGCAAAGCAGAACAATGGAGGCAATGTAGCTCAGTCCACTAATTCAGTAGCCCATCATAACTCTCAGGCCCAATAAGGGCGCGGTGCAACAAAGTCTAATAATGCAGGCAGTGGTCGAAACTGCTTGTATGCACTGACAGACCGTCAGGATACAGAGGCTCGTGGAGATGTTGTCATAGGTATGCTAACAATATTCACTTTTGATATTTATGCTCTTATAGATCCGGGTTACACCTTATCTTATGTAACCCCATATATTGCTAAGAAATTTGGGATAGAACCAGAAAAGTTATGTGAACCCTTTGAAGTGTCCACTCCAGTTGGAGAATCAGTTATATAAAGGTGTATCTATAAGGGATGTCCAGTCAAAGTGCATCATCGTCTTACTGCAGCAGACTTAGTAGAATTGGAGATTGTAGACTTCGATGTGATCATGGGCGTGGATTGGTTCCTGTTATACCACAGTGGGTTGTAGAACCAAAATAGTAAGTTTTGAATTTCCCAATGAACCAATCTTAGAATGGAAGGGTGATGCAGTAACACCTAGGGGTAGGTTTATTTCCTATCTTAAAGCTAGAAAGATGATCTCCAAGGGATATATCTATCACCTAGTTCGAGTTAAGGATGCAGATGCTCAGATCCCCACTCTCCAGTCGGTACCAATTGTAAATGAGTTTCCAGAAGTGTTTCCCGAAGATCTCCCTGGATTCCCCCCCGATAGAGATTTGACTTTGGAATTGATCTACTTCCAGACACTAAGCTGATATCTATTCCACCTTATAGAATGGCTCCAGCAGAGAGAGTTAAAAGTCCAGTTGAAAGATCTTCTAGATAAGGGATTTATAAGGCCAAGTGTCTTACCTTGGGGCGCACCAATCTTGTTTGTCCAAAAAAAGGATGGGTCTTTGCATATGTGCATTGACTATCGTCAGTTGAATAAAGTCACCATCAAAAACAAGAACCCTCTTCCCAGAATAGATGATTTATTTGATCAACTTCAGGGTGCCCAATGTTAATCCAAGATTGACCTCAGATCGGGATACCATCAGTTGAAGATTAAGGAAGTTGATATTCCAAAAACAGCTTTTAGGACTTGATATGGACATTTCGAATTTTTAGTAATGTCATTTGGTTTAACGAATGCACCAACAGCTTTCATGGACCTTATGAATAGGGTCTCCAAGCCTTATCTTGATTTGTTTGTCATAGTATTTATTGATGACATCTTGATTTATTCCCATAGCAAGACTGACCATGCAGAACATATCAGAATTGTGTTGCAGACACTGTAGAATCACAAGCTATATGTAAAATTTTCTAAGTATGAATTCTGGTTGAAATCAGTAGCGTTCTTTTCCCATGTCATTTCAGGGGAAGGCATGAAGGTGGACTTTTAGAAAATAGAGGCAGTGAAGAATTGTCCTAGACCCCCCTCAGTATCCGATATAAGAAGTTTTTTGGGTCTAGTAGGCTATTATAGGCGTTTCGTAGAGGGATTTTCTTCTATCTCGTCCCCTTTGACTAGATTAACTCAGAAGAAAGTCAAGTTTCAATGATCGGACACGTGCGAGAAAAGTTTTGAGGAGTTAAAGAAAAGGTTGACTTCTGCTCCAGTCCTGACACTACCGGAAGGAACCGAAGGGTTTGTTGTTTATTGTGATGCTTCAAGGATTGGTCTTGGGTGTGTATTAATGCAGCACGGTAAAGTCATAGCCTACGCGTCGAGACAACTCAAGGCTCACGAGAAGAATTATCCGACTCATGATCTTGAATTAGCAGATGTGGTGTTTGCGCTTAAGATCTTGTGTCACTATTTGTATGGGGTACATGTTGACATTTTTACAGATCACAAGAGCCTCCAGTACATCTTCAAGCAAAGAGAATTAAATCTACGTTAGAGAATGTGGCTCGAATTACTTAATGATTATGATGTTGATATCCTCTATCATCTGGGGAAAGCAAATGTTGTAGCTGATGCTCTCAGTCGGTGTTCTATGTGAAGCTTAGCTCATGTTGAGGCAGACAAGCAAACTATGATGAAGGAAGTCCACCGCTTAGCATATCTAGGAGTTCGACTTTTGGACTTCGAAGATGGTGGCGTTGTTCTCCAGAACAGGGCTGAATCCTCCTTAGTAGCCGAAGTGAAAGAAAAATAGTTCAGTGATCCCTACCTTTTGTAGCTAAAGGAAGAAATTCACAAACACAAGACTATGGCTTTTGAATAAGGGGGAGATGATGGTACTTTGATATACAGAGGCAGACTATGCGTTCCAGACGTAGATGGGCTTAGAGAGCGGATTATGTCAAAATCCCACAATTCCAGGTATTCTATTCACCCAGGTTCCACAAAGATGTATGATGATCTTAAGGAGGTTTATTGGTGGAACGATATAAAAAAAATATAGTAGATTTCGTGGCTAAGTGTCCAAATTGTCAGCAGGTGAAAGTTGAACATCAGAGGCCTGTCGGTTTAACTCAGAATATAGAAATTCCCATTTGGAAATGGGAGATGATAAACATGGACTTCATAAAAGTTCTACCTCGCTCGTTCCTGAAGCATGATTCGATTTGGGTGATTGTAGACCGACTTACCAAGTCAGCTCACTTCTTGCCAGTGAAGACTACATATTCGGTTGAGGATTATGCCAAGTTGTATATCAAAGAAATTATCCGATTGCATGGGACTCCTTTATCCATTATCTCAGATCGTGGTGCTCAGTTCACAGCAAACTTTTGGAAATCCTTTCAGAAGGGATTGGGCACAAGGGTGAACCTCAGCACCGCTTTTCATCCTCAGACAGATGGCCAGGGGGAACGCACCATTCAAACTCTTGAGGATATGTTGAGGGCGTATGTTATTGATTTTAAAGGTAATTGGGACAATCATCTACCTCTCGTTGAGTTTGCTTGCAATAACATCTATCACTCTAGTATCAAGATGGCACCGTACGAAGCTTTGTATAGGCGAAGATGTAGATCACCAATTGGTTAGTTCGAAGTCGGAGAAGCGGAGTTGTTAGGACACAATTTGGTCTATCAGTCTATGGAGAAAATCAACTTGATACAAAGGTATTTGAAGACGGCTCAAAGTCGCCAAAAGTCCTATTCGGATGTGCGGCGTAGAGACTTAGAGTTCCAAGTTGATGATTGGGTGTTTCTAAAGGTATCACCCATGAAAGGTGTTATGAGATTTGGGAAGAAGGGGAATCTTAGTCCCCGCTATATTGGTCCATATAGAATCATGCGAAGGATCAGACAGGTGGCTTATGAGTTAGAATTGACACAAGAACTAGCTGCTATACACCTAGTATTTCATGCGTCCATGTTGAAGAAATTCATGGGAGACCCATCTCTTGTGGTTCCTACAGAGATTATAGGGGTTAAAGACAGCCTGTCTTACGAAGAAATTCCAGTGGCTATTCTTGATCGTCAAATCCGCAAGCTCAGAACTAAGAAGATTGCTTCAGTAAAAGTGCTTTGGAGGAATCAAAAGGTTGAAGAGGCTACATGGGAAGCCGAGGAGGACATAAAGTCCAGATATCCCCATCCCTTTGAAGAGAAAAAGGAAAATGTTGAAGGTAATTAACCTTTCCATTCAGGTCTTATATTATAATCTCCATGTCCTTTAGTATTTAGTGATCACGTGCTCATTCAGTTTCATATACATGTATTCATGATATTTTAGTATTCTCATATCTCCATCACACTTGTTTAATGTCCATAGATAGTTGTAGTTGTAGCCAGGACCATCATTCGAGGACGAATGATCCCAATGGGGAGATAATGTAATACCCCGTAAATTTGAATTAGTTGTGGATGCATTAAATGAGTATTCATGTGGTGGTTATCATTTTTTTATGATAATAAGTGTACGAGGCATATAATAAGTGATTTGGGGTCCAAGGAGAGGCCTAAGTCTAAGTCAAGTTTGAAAATTTCATGATAGACTAAAATTCCAAATGAGCACACACAAGACCAAACTTTGCACGATCATATCTAAATTTATATAAGGTATTATGTGATTCACAACCTATCAAATGAAATATCTTTGAGTCTAGTTTGTAACTCTTCAAACTATTCGTCATTTGGACACTCCTACCAGAAGTTATGACCAACTTACTAAAAGCTCGCAGAATTTTACACTACAGAGCACCTCCAAATTTCTTTTCTAAACACATTTTACATTACCACGCTGCCCCATGCGTTACCCATGCGCTACGGCTGTGCAAATCTTCGTTTTTTGTCAACCCGACCCTATTTTGATATAAAACCTTCAGGGGGTTATTTTCCCCACTTCGTTTGGACGAATTTTAGGATTTTCCTCCACCCTCTCAAGACCTCCAACCCCTCGTAATCCCCATTATCTTGGTATGAATTCCATCATTTATACACTAATATTGATGAAATCTACACATAAAATACTTAGATCTTCAAGGAATTTCTTCAAGAACTCAATGGAGGATTTTGCAAGATTTCTTCCAAAAAATAATCCTACACCCTTAGACTTACATTTATATTTTTATTAGGGGAATATGAGTATGAATAATTATTGTAACTCTTGGTATGGTGATTGGAAACCATACGTTCCCAATTTGATTACACAACTATTATAGATATTGAAAGATATTTATTTAATGGAACTTTGTTGGTTGGGTGTGGATGGATGGTCATATATATGATTTTGGAAGTTATAAATTGGTTAATCATGATGGTGGGATAAATTATTGATGAATGGTGGTAGTTAGATGAACTAATTATATGATGTTGAGATGTAGAGATTTATGCCTACACAGTGTTTGATAATATGCCTAAATGGCTTAAGTTATGGAATTTATTACTAATATTGGGTTCCATTGGATGTTGCTATTGTAGATTGAAAGTACTTAGTATTATGGATTATTGTAGTATCACTAAGGGGCGAAATTGAGGTATGTGAGGCTAACTCTCTATGTATGAAAATGTTAATGATTCTCCCTACACTACGTTTCTTTTACGACATAACCAATTGCCTAAGAAATATAGTTAAGCCTAGTTCCTTGAATAGTTGTAGAACTTCTATTCTCTAGCTTCATAACTCGTTCATGACTTTCATTCTGAACATTGTGAGCTCAGTTCGTGTTCAATATAGACTTGGGCTTTATGTCCCTGAGTCGCAGTATAGCTTACTCAGCATGTCATAAACAGTTAAAGTTTCAGTGTTCATAAGGTATACTCAATAGTATTTCAGGGCCTATATTGAAACTCAATCTTTTGTATTGAGACCCAGTCTTTCAGGGCCTTGTCTCTCTTTTGAGTATACCTTATGAACACTAAAACTTTAACTGTTTCTCTAAAGAATACCCAGTAAGGTATTCTTTTGGGTATACTCAAACGTATTTCAGTATACCTTATGAACACTGAAACCCTGTAACTCAATAGTATTTCAGTTAATAAGGTATACCGGGGACCTTATCCCGGTAAATAGTTAGCATTTTCAGTATTCTTTAGAGATTTCGGAGACTATAACCCAGTCAGTCAGATATTAGCAGGCTTTCATGTGTTAGCCTTGTCGGCTATTTGTTTATACTTGCAGACCTTTCAGTATTTTCTACATCTATGATATTTCAGTCAGACTCCTTAGTAGATTATCATGTTTTATATTTACCTCTAACTCATAGTTATACCACATGTTGATTCAGCCATACAGTTGGTTCGCTCAATCACATGCAGTCAGGCACCGAGTATCGTGTTACGCTCAGACCAGGTTCGGGGCGTGACACCGTCTTCCCCTTCCTTTTATCTTTTTCTTACTAATTAATTCATATTTCGTTGGGAGTTGGACCTCACCTCTTCTTCCTTTTTTCTCTCTCTTTTTTATTCCTATTATATCCTGCTAAATCTCTTTACTTTTTAATTTCTTTTTTAATTTTTCTTTTTATTAGACTTCATTTTGCTTTATATAATTACAGATTATTTCATGAGCAATTTCTTTTGATGCATAATTTTAAATGATTTTAGGTAATATGTAATTTTTCTCTTCTTAATGATACGACATTAATTTATATATTGGAGTATAATTTAATGACACTATTATTTAATGACTTTTGAAAAGAATATAATAGAGGATTTGAGTTAATTCTCATAGAATGAAAATTGAAACTTTTGTTTTGAAAATAATTTTCATATAACTTGACAATTACACTGAAAAACTAACCCCAAGAACAATGACCAATTAATCAAATCAAACAAATAATATATAGTAATTAAGCTACTAATTAAGAAAAGTTTCTATTTGAAGGCATGCTTTCAAGAGATATTTTTTTGTAGATTTATTATGTAATATAATTAAATCAACCATAAAATAGTTGAACTAAAATCAAACTTATTTGCCTATTTATAAATAAAAGACCTAATTGAATTAACCAAAACTAAGTTATTGTAACTCAAAAAGGCTATTAATTGTAACTCACCAAGTAAAACAACCAAGGCCTCTCTAGTACAAAAGTTTCCTTTGGCAAATCTCATGTAATCCAACATTCCCTTAGCGATTTTTAGTGTAGCAAGACTGACTTGGCAAAGCAAGAATATGAGCGAGTTGTGCAAGATCGTGAGCAATTTTTTAAGTTCTGCATGTGTACTTAGTTGATAAGTTATGTGCCTTTGTATTTTGATCATTTAACAAACTTCATGAGAGAACCAGATTGGGAACCTAATTCAATCCTCAGAGTGCTCCAACAAGTCACATATTTGGCAGAAGCTCCAATGACATCAGTCAAAGGAACGACATAGGGAATAAATGGCTATCAGTTCCGCATATTACAGTACAAGTCAACTTTTTACAGTTGTTAAAGTTGTTGCATGCAGACGCAACAGTGTAGAAGTCACTATTTGAAGCATGCTATGTACTGAATACTTGCTTACATTATCCCAATAACCTCACTTATATATTACCAATATGAGGCAAGGGTAAACATACACTTGCAAACCCTTAATCATTTAGTCTCTCTCAAGTGTGTTGCTGCCTTCATTCACTCCAAGGCTATACGAACACAGTAGCAACAAAACTAAGGACCAAATCCCAGCCATGAGTTCATCATGTGTACTTAATATTATTGTATCTTTGTAGAGTTTATTCACTTGTAATTCCTACTCAACTTAGTTAGAAGCTTCTTGTAGAATATCTTTGGTAAACCATAAAGGGTGTGTTTGTCTTTGGCTATAGTTGGTCAGAGTGGTTAGCTTTGTAATAGAGTTATTACAAAGAAGCTTGCAATAGAGTTATTGCCAGTAGGTGAGGGATTAAGAGTTTAATTTCTAGGTTACAATAGATTGTAATCTAAAGTTGCTTGGTTAGTGAAGTTGAAATCCTATGAGTGTAGGTCATGGTTTTTAATCCCGTGAGTTGGGAGTTTTTCACGTAAAATACTGATGTATGTGTGTGTGTTTTGTAGGAACTGATAAAGAACCAAGTTCTCTATATTGTTTGGTGGACTCTAAGTTTATATCAATTGGTATCAGAGTGGGTTCTTTCTATAAGTCAAACACTTATAAAGATCCACATGGCTGCTCCACCAAAGTTTGAAGAAGGTCAATCAACCTACAAACAACTAAGATTTAATGCACACTACTACGGATGGTGGAAGACAAGAATGCATGATTTTATCATGACTAAAAATGTGGAGCTTTGGGATATCATTTGTGATGGACCCTTCGTCCCTATGGAGAGCATTGGCGAGACAGCAGTAATAGTCCTAAAGACAAGAAAGGAGTGCAATGATGCCGCCCGCAAAGCTATAGAGAAAAACTTTCAAGTAAAGAAGATCCTCATATGTGGCATTGGACCAGACGATTATAACAGAATCTCAACTTGTCAATCTGCCAAGGAGATCTGGGAGGCTCTCCAAACTGCAAATAAAGGAACAACTCAAGTCAAGCAGTCAAAGATCGACATGCTTACTACTGAGTATGAACTCTTCAAGATAAAGGATGATAAATCAATTTAGGACATGCATACTCTCTTCACTTCCATCATAAATGAGTTTCATTCTCTACGAGAGATCATCCCAAGGAACAAATTGGTCAGGAAAATACTCATTGTATTACCTGGTTCTTGGGAGAGTAAAGTTAATACTATCACGGAGGCAAAAGATCTCCAAAAGCTAATGATTGACTAACTCATTGGAAATTTGAAGACCTACGAAATGAAGAAGAAGAAGGACCATAAAAGAAGAGAACCCAAAAAGGAGAAGAACCTTGTTCTCAAGAAAGACAATAGTGACTCAAATGGTGATGATGCTGACATGGCCTATTTAACATGGAGGTTTCAGAAAATGGTTCGCAGAAATGGAGGTATTCTGAAAAAGGGAAGTTCTAGCATACCAAAAGGCTATGATTATTGTCACAAATGCCGGAAGCAAGGAAACTTATACAAAATTGTTCTCTCTACAAGCAAGACCATTATAAGCGCAACACAGACAAGACGGCCAAGAGGAACCTTGTTCTTGACAAGAAATTCAAGAGAAAAGATGTTGTTCACAATGTTGTGAAACAAGCTCTTGCTGCATGGGGAGATTCCTGTAGTGAATCTGAGGGCGATAATGAACAAGGCGACATCTCTATGATGGATGTTGAAAGCGAAGCAGCTGAATATGACTCCATATTTCCCTGATGGCAAAATCTGATGAGGATAAAGATGATGATGACGATGAGGTAACCTTTCTAGCCATTCAAAAAATTTGAAGTCTTACTCTCAAAAGAAGATTGTATCTATAGCTAATGTCCTGATGTCACAATCAATGATAAAAAATATTTTAACTAAGGAATTAGGAGAGATAGAGCATGCAAGAGATGATTTACTAGTCGTAGTTGTTGACTTAAAAGAAACCCTCCAGGACTCAAAAAATGAAAAGAATATTCTAATTGGGAACATGAGAGAGATGAATTGTTGGTAATAGTTATGGATCTAAAGGAAATAGTAGAGGAATTAAAAAAAGAAAATATTTATGTGAAATCTTCAATAGAAAATTGTATGAACTCTTCAAAAGGAAAGGAAGTGGCGAGTGGGCACACCTTAATATTGAAAATGAACTCAACAAGGTAAAATTGAGCATGTGTGTTGAACTTGAAAGAAATAGACAAGTTCAAAAAGATCTAAGTGGGGTGAAAAATGATCTATATAAATCTATGAAGTGGACCTGATCCTCTGGTACAATCACTTCCATGTACAAAAGTAATGGGGGGAACATGTAAGGAATTGGGTTTCAAAAGAAAAGAGCCTCTTACAACCTATAGAGCAAGTATGTTACTGTTCCTGATAACTGGCTTTGCACTCATTGTGGTAACACTGGGCATTTTAAAAACTTCTGGAAAGCTAGATTTTAGTCCCAACAGAAAAGCAAAATTTTTGTTGAAAAAGTATCTACTGTTAGGGAACTCGGTCCCTACAATTAAAAAACGTGTGATGCCTGCTTGGACAAGAAAAAGTTTAATTCACCCTTTTCCTTACTACAAGGGGCCCAAACTTGTTTGAGTTTCTAAGTCTAATCTCTTATTTTCTTGTGCAGGGAGCAGTGAAAGGAAGCAGCCAAATATGGTGTATGGAGAGAGGCTGCTCTAAACATATGACTGTAAGTACTACAATTTCCTTTCACTTAAAGCCCTACAAGGTGGGAGTGTATCCTTTGGCAATGAAAAAAAGGGATACATTCTGGGAGTTGAAAGAGTTGGTAAGACACTTACTCACTTAATTAAGAATGTGTATTATGTGAATGGCCTGAAATTCAGCCTGCTAAGTGTCTCTCAAATCAGCGACATAGGAAACAAAGTGGAGATCTTATCAAAGTCTTTAACTCTCAACCAATCTTGTGATTGGTGAAGTGGTTTTGGTGATAGGAAGATTCAAAAACATCTATGTTGCTGACTTTGAGTCCTAAAACAGTGGGATCTAACATGTTTGAGTGCTATTGATGATGATGCTGAATTGTGGCACAAAAGATTGGGACATGCAAGCTTCTCCTTGCTAAACAAGCTAGTTAAGAAGGACCTGGTCCGTGGCCTGCAAAAGTCAAAGTTCAAAGATCACAAAGTGTGTGATACATGAGTTAAAGGAAAGTAAGTCAGGTCCTCATTTAATCCAAAAAGGGAAGTAAGCACTTCAAGGCCGTTTATCTTCTTCATATGGATCTGTGTGAACCTATGAGGGTGTATAGTAGAGGAGGAAAGAAATACATTTTTGTCATTGTAGATGACTACTCCAGATTCACATGGACCTTGTTCCTTAGAACCAAGGATGAAAATTTTCTAGTCTTTGTTGCCTATGTGAAGTAGATTCAAGTGAAAATGAGCCATAATATTGTAAGAATAAGATCTGATCATGGTACAGAGTTCGACAATGCAAAATCTGATGAATGATGAAAATGGTATAAGTCATAATTTTTCAACTCCCAGAACACCCAACAAAATGGTGTTGTGAAGAGGAAAAATAGGACTCTTGAAGGCATGGAAAGGATGATGCTAATTGATAGTGGTGTACCAAAGAGCTTTTGGACTGAGTCAGTGAACACTACTTGCTATTTCATAAACATGTGCATGATCAGGTCCCCCCTAAATAAAACCCCGTATGAATTGCTAAATGGGAGAAAAACCCAAGATGACTTACCTAAGAACATTTGGTTGTAAATGTTTTGTTCTAAATAACAGTAAGGAAGCACTGAGAAAATTTGATGCCAAAAGTGATAGAGGGATATTTCTTGGATATTCTTCACAAAACAAAGCATAAGGTCTACAACATAAGGACTCAATGTGTTGAAGAAAGTGTACATGTAATCTTTGATGAATCACACCATTTAAGTGGAAAAGAATCATATGATAAGAATGATCAAGATGGAGAGCAGTCAAAGGTTTCTGGAGAAGTAATTGATATGGAAAATGGAAAGGCGGATCTGCTGAGTCAGGTCAAGGAGTCTTATGAAGATGATGCAGCAGAACCTCCAACTGATTCAGACAAACCTGGTTGCTCCATTACAGTAACTAAAGCAGAAATAGAGTTGTTGATTCGGTGCAAGGAACTCCTAATGTTGAGCAGAGAAGAAGAACTCACTCTTCCATGGATGCTAATGATGGTTTCCACTCGGAGGAACCTGGGTCTTCTCATAATAAGATTTAGGTGTCCAACGAGAAGCACAAAATCTCACATCTTCTCCAGAATGTGATCACTCCTCTTTATTCAGGGATTCAAACTAGATCTAAGACAAGAAGCATATTTTCCTTCTCAACCTTCCTATCTCAAATTAAGCACAAAAATATCAAGGAAGCATTGAAAGATGTTGACTGGATTGCTGCTATGCAAGATGAAATCTATTAATTTGAGAGGAACAACGTCTGGCACCTGGTTCCTCGACCTTAAGATAGAACTGTTATTGGAACCAGGTGGGTGTTTAGAAACAAGCTTGATAAGTTTGGAAATACAACAAGAAATAAGGCCAAGTTGGTGGTTCAAGGGTATAATCAAGAAGTAGGGATTGACTATGATGAGACTTTTGCTCCAGTTGCATGGATGGAAGTCGTCAGAATTCTCATTGCTTTTGCATCTCATATGGAATATAAATTGTTCTAAATGGATGTCAAGAGTGCATTTCTAAATGAATATTTAAAGGAAGAAGTCTTTGTCAAACAACCACCTGGTTTTGAATGTCATGAGCATCCTAAACATATATTTAAGCTCGACAAGGAATAAAGTAGGCCACTCGTGCATGGTATGCAAAGGTTGTACATGTTTCTTCTAGAAAATGGCTTTACAAGAGGGAAAAGTTACAACAATCTCTTTTTGAAGAAAAGAGGGAGGAACCTGCTAATTTTGCAAGTTTATGTTAGCGATAGCATTTTTGATGCAACAAATGATTCCTTATGTGATGAGTTTCCCAAGCTTATGGGAAGCGAGTTTGAGATGAGCATGATGGGGGAACTAAACTTCTTCCTAGGTCTGCAAGTTAAGCAAATGTTTAAAAGAACGATGATAAGTCAACAAAAATACATTAAAGAGCTTCTGAAGAGGTTTGAGATGGAAAGCTCAGAGACTATTGATACTCCTACCACAGCCACTCGTCTGGACATGGACGAACACGGTTCCCCTGTGAATTAAACCATGTATCGGGGTATCATTGGTTCACTCTTGTATATCATAGTCAGTAGACCTTACATTGTGTTTAGTGTGTGATTATGTTCTAGATTCCAATAAAGTCTAAAAAAATCTCATCTGAAAGCTGCTAAGAGAATTCTGAGGTATCTCAAAGGAACACAGGATTTGGTCCTCTATTATCCCTCAGGAGATAATTTAGACTTAATTGGGTTTGGTGATGCCGATTATACTGGTTATTTGGTGGATAGAAAGAGTACATCTGATATGGCACATTTTCTGGGATCATGCTTGATTTCATGGGGTACAAAGAAACAAAATTATGTAGCTTTCTCTACTGCAGAAGCTGAATATGTGGCAGTTGCTTCCTGTTGTGCTCAACTGATGTGGATCAAGCAACAAATGGAAGATTTTGGTGTGTTTTATGATTGTGTGTCACTACTGTGTGACAACAAAAGTTATCTCAACATGGCAAAGAACTCGGCTCAGCATAAGAGGACAAAGCACATTGATGTGCGACATCATTTTCTTAAGGACAATGTTGAAAAGGGTCTCATCTGCATGAAGTTTTGCAAAACAGAGGACCAAGTAGTTGATATCTTCATCAAAGCATTGAGCAAAGAGCATTTTGAAAAGAATAAACTATAGTTGGGACTAATAAAACTGAATTGAGTACCAGGTCCCTTTGGCTATGAAGGAATGTGAAGGTAAATTGCTAAAATGTATTTTCTGGTAATTTCTAACTCAATTCTATACCGTTATAGGTAAACACTCATGGAAATTACAAAGCAAACAAGCAGCTAATGATATTGCAATTTGGTAGAAGCATGAGGCTCATATTTACAAAAATCTGTCACGTAGCATGGTTCCCTTGACTTAGGTTAGTAGTTCCTATTACACTCATATGCATTTCAAGCTGCTAAAAGTGTCACACCATTAAAATGTGTCTGCCTTTTTCTCCCACGCCTTTTTAAATCCCAGACGTCACACCCGTTACAAACAAACCCGTCTACCCAGTTCGTTGCACCCGATTGTAACTGGTCTCTCATTCCCTCTAAATAACCCCAAAAGACTTGTCTCTCTCACAATGTTGACATCAAAATTTCCTCTTCTCCCCGAAACCCTCCTTTTTTGTCTTTAATCTCAAAATTCACGTCTTACCAAAAACCAGAGACTCCTAAAGCCACCAATTTCACTCCCATTATGTCTTCGTCTCATGAAGCACAACAGCCCGAGTCTGAGTCTTTACCTTCACCAAGTGAAAACCCCATCTCTGACCAACAACCACCCATTATCTATTCTCCGACTCCATTGAGTTCTGGTTCCCACAAAAATCAAACATGGATGTTGAGGATGAAAAGTTAGATGGGTAACCTCCTTCCCTTGTTCATAAATCCTCTAAGAAGTCTGTGCTTGTGAAGCCCAAGAGAGGATTGTTTGTGAAGGGTATGGAGATTGATAAAGAGAAGAGTGTTGAAGAAAAGAAGTCTGGTGAGAAAAGTAATCTGAAAAGAAGGAGAAAGGTGTGAAGAAGTCTCAGAAGATGAATGCTAGTGACAAAGAGGAACTTGATTCCTCCAAGAAAGCCAAAGTGGAAGTATCTGAAGTTGGAAGAAGAGAAAATCTCAAGAAACAAAAGGTGTTGTGGGGCAATTGAAATGTCAGACATGAGACGGTTGCAATCTTCGAGTTTAAGAAGTGGACTCATCTGCTTACCATTCAGAATCCTAAAGTCTATGAAGATGATGTTTGCAGCTATTATGTGGATATGCTCACTGTAGAAGACAATAATCTCTGCTTGAAGATTAATGGAGTGTATTTTGTAATGGATGAAGCTGTACTGGGAAGTATCTTGGGTGTTTCCACTAAGGGGCATTTGTTTGTTGAAGGGACCTATTCCCCTGACTTTAGGAAGATCATTCTAAAACCTCAGATAGTTTAGAAAGGGGAACGAGTGTATAAGAAGGCATTGCTTCCAGAATATCAGTTCGTGTTTGAGATGGAGAACAAGGTCCTGCTCCCTCACGTAGAGAGACGTTCCATTACTTCAATTGCGGACTTGTTCCTCCTGAAAGCATTGGATGGATACACTACCATCAACCTGCCTGGTATCATGATTGAACATTTGAAAAAGGTGGCAAACTTCAAAGACGGGAACCATGGTTTGCCCTATGGGTTCTTGCTCACTCGAGTGTTTGAATATTTTAAAGTCCTTTTGGGAAGAACAGTGGTTGGGAACTCGAAAGAAAACATTCTCAAGGACTACCTTGGAGGAGTGTGAGTGTATAGACAAAAATGGGGAGTTAGCGGCAATTCTACGATTTCCTAGTTGATTGATGCTCAGACTGCTGCTAACGAGGAAATAAGGAGGCTAAATGTGTTATGACCCTAAACCAATCCGTCGTGATAGTGCCTATCATGGAACTAGGCAAGCCAACTACTCAACCATTTCAACACATCAAAAGCTTTGAAAAATACAGAAGAAGTTAAATTTAGTGAATACCCTTTTAAAAGGAAATAAGAAAAGCGTAATCTCAACACAAAATCTGTCTCAAAACTGGGGCATCACCGAGTACATGAGCATCTACATAGGAATATAGTCAAATACAACTTCTATATAATAAAACTCAAATATAAAAATGAAGATAAGGGAGGAGAGTCAAGGTCTGCGAACTCCAAGCAGCTACCTTGATAATCTCCGAAGATCCGGACTATACGACTCAGCAACAGCCGTGACCGAAAGCACCTGGATCTGCACACGAGGTGTAGGGTGTAGCATGAGTACAACCAACTCAATAAGTAACAAATCTAACCTTTTGACTAAAAGTAGTGACGAACTAAACCAGTACCATTCAGTATAGAAATAACCGTACATAAATGTAGACATGATTTAAAGTTCAACAGTTAAACTCAATACCAGTAAGATAGATCAATTCTGAATGATATGAGGAATAAAACTTTTCTACATCTACATGCAATGCACATGTTATACGTGATGCACCATGTTAAAAGCCTCGTGTACTCACGCTCACAAAATACTCAATCACTCAGTAGTTTATATGGCCAATACAACCCAGGGAAGATCCATCCCAGAAATATATACATCAACTGACAGTCAATCACTCAATACTAGGTAGGGCCAATCCGACCCATAGGGAAGATCCATCCCCAGGTATAATTGCTTCGGAGAAGATCCATGTCCAGGGAAGATCCATCCCTCAATATAAATCAATCGCGCTCACTAGGGGTGTGTGCAGACTCCAGAGGGGCTCCTATGGCCCAAGTGTTATCATAAGCCAGATCCAAGTATAAATCAATAAAATCTACTGCGGCGTGGAGCTTTGATCCCATAAATGTCATTCATAATCAGGCCATCAGGCTCACTTAGTCATAAATCTCTCTAGTCTCTTTCTCTCTCTCTCGGGCTCACAATGTCGTGAAACTAGCCCAAAAATGATGATATGATGTATCAATAAATAGCAAAAGAGACTGAGATATGATATGCAATGAATGAAAATGACTAAGTACGAAATTTCAATATAATCAATAAGTCAAAAGCAAGAAGCGACCACTATAGGTCCCAACAGTACCAGCATATAGCCTAAATATGATTTCTAACATGATTTGCAGCTCAATTACTTTATCACATGATGAAAACACAGATATCAACAAGATAAATCAACTATAAAGTTCCATGGAATCGACCAGGTCACAGTTCTCACAATGCATGCCCGCACTCCCATCACTTGGTGTGTATGTCACCTCAGCACCAATCATATAACACATAATTTAGGGTTTCTATAAGGCCCCGTGAAAAGAAATTCTAAAAAACCCGAGATCTCGTAGTGCCAAGTTAGGAATATGTGTTGGAAGATTGATCTGTGCATTAAAAAGTTAAGGAAAAATATTTTTCAGAAAAGCGCATTTTGCGGTCCATTATGCGGCCGCATAATAGCTATGCGGACCACATAGTCGCCGCAGAGTGAGGTAATTTGATGGTTAATTTTGAGGACAACTATGCGGCCAATTATGCGATAACATAATCAATATGCGGGCCGCATAGTCATCGCATAATCTTCTTGGAAGTTTGCGAGGGGCAGTTCTGCGTTGCATTATGCAACCACAGAATAGATATGTGGGCTGCATTCTTGTCGCATACCCGAGCAGTTTGTTCAGGTTTTGGGGCCACATATCCATTATGCGATCGCATATGCGATTGCAGATTGTGTCGGGGCTCCTATTTTCTAACTTTTAAAACCCGACCCCATCTAATTAAAAATGCCCCATTAGACCCCTTTTATGCTATTTTACTGCAAATAGAGTCAGAGAGGGAGTTCTAGAGGTAGAAACTAAGTCTCACCTAGTCACTACAATCCTGACCAAATTATTGAAGACTTTCAAGTAAAATTTTGCTAGGCCTTCATCCTAAGAGGTAAGAACTTGTGCCCTAATCTATGATTTCGAAATTTCTATTGAAATAAGTGATTAACAAGTGGGTTCATGGGTATAAGGATTGATTATATTGCAAGCATAAATGATAATAGGGTATGGGGAGAGTGTGAATTAAAAAGATAGCAATTGGGGTGTAAGATGATAAAAATCTCTCACAAAAGGGCCTAAAATCACAATGTACACTTAGTGCTTAATACTATACTCAAATGAGCTAGAATCTTAATCATGCCTCTAATTATTTGTTAAATTTGTAATTCTAATAAAATAGATCGAAGTTGCTAGGAAGTTTAGAAATTATTGTAAGAATTTAAGGAAAGCTCTATTGAGGTATGTATGGATAAAACCCCCTCTTCTTAGAAATTGAGCTCCCATGGCGTCCATATAAATGTTGTAAGTCTGAAAATTTATAGATGTTGTGCTTGTATTTCAAGTGAATTGGTGTTTCAAGACTATATGTGGAAGGTGTGTTTCAATGTGCACAATATGATATCCTTGATAAATTGAGAATGTGTGAAATATGTGAACTATGTGCTAAAATGCCTAGATTCGAAGTCAAGTTTAAATTGAGATTGTTATGCCAAATTATGGGAAATTCTCCCCATGCTTACAATTTGAATTGCTCTTGTATGTGCCTATGATCTTAAATGGCATGGTTAATGTTGAAAATGGGAATAATGTGAAACGTGAGTTATGGAATGTGGCCTAGTGCCAAGTATGATGTGGTAATTGTGGCCCCAAGTGCCGATGAACAGATATATGTGAAACCAAAAATTGAAGCGAGATGACTAATGGAAAAGGGTAACGTCTTGGTAAGACGGCCTAGCCGATCGGGCCATGATCGGACGCCATGCTATTCACATGGTGGTATTATGTTGATTATTGAAATCGAAAAGTGAGAATGAAATAGTAATTGAGGTATATGTCTCAAATGAGGCAGCTTAGCCAATCGGGCCATGATCGGACTCCGCGCAATGAAAGCGGTGGTATTGTGAATGATGATGCAACAATATGGAATGCCCTAACCTAAAGTTATGGAAATTGTGTGAAAGCTATGTGAACCCTTTTATTTAATGATATGGTGATTGTTTGAAGCTTTGTTAGTCCTTATGATTTCTTTACTCTTGTATGGTTGTTCTTTCTAATAAGATGGCATTTAGTTATACATACTAGTACTATTCCATGGTACTAACATCCCTTTTACCAGGGGCGCTACATTTTCAATGAATGTTGGTGGTTCTATAGTGCACAGTGCCAATGATAAGTAGCGAAGTATCCTCCTCAGCAATCTTGGTGAGCCCCTCTTCTTTCAGGGGTTACACAGCATGTCTTTTGTTATAAATTTCCACTTTTGAGGTATAGACGGGGCCTTGTTGCCGATGTTGTCATAACTGTCTTTTGTATCTTTAGAGGCTCTGTAGACGTTTGTGTGGGTTATGTTCGGGTATTTGATGGGTCATTAGACTATGTTGTAATTCTAAACTCTTGTATCCTCTAAACTGTAACTGCATAATGTTTTGGGAATATAACTATAGTTCGAGGATTGTAACATAAAATGAACTAGTAATGTTTCATGTACACTCTTTCCTATTGTCTAATTCAAATGAGAGCATGGTTTCTTGATCATAGTGAGTTGGTAGAAGGTGTCAAGAAGGCTTGCTCAGTTGGTTTCACCCGATTGAGCGTCGATCGCGCCTTCCGAGGTTGGGGCGTGATAACCTTGGTATCAGAGCCTAAGGTTTTTAAGTGTCCTAGGAT
Source organism: Nicotiana sylvestris (assembly GCF_000393655.2). NCBI lineage: Eukaryota > Viridiplantae > Streptophyta > Magnoliopsida > Solanales > Solanaceae > Nicotiana > Nicotiana sylvestris. The sequence continues at coordinate 163,488,973 of NC_091060.1, read as the reverse complement.
GTCTTGGAGCCGTGTCTAGTAGAGTCCTTCTTATCGGTGTGTAGTCAACCACATCTATAAGTTGGAGGCTACTTGGGCATTTAGGAATAACACCCTTCTTTGATATTCTGAATCGTGCGGCAATTGTGAAACTATTCCTCCTCTAACTAGTGCATTCCTTCAATTTTCAGTACATGGCGCCTAAGAAGAAAGCAAGAATTGGCCAAGAAGCCAATGCCACCTTATGAGTGGCTGATGATTCACTACTTGATACTGCAGGTGAGGATAATCGCCCTGCTATCACACTGCCTGATTCTCTACTCCAAAGTAGATTAACTCACTTCCTACATCTATGGAGGGTACCACCATCCCTCCCGTCGGTATGCTTGTGCCGCCTTCAGCCCCAACTTTTGGTTCCGGTATTTCTGATGGGGATCTTAGGGGAGCTATCTAGATGCTGACTCAGCTAGTGGCCTCTCAGGCCCAGAGGTCAAATGTCACACCCAGTTCATCTAGCTAGCAAGGGGATTCCACCAGTTCCAGGGTGAACAGATTTCTTCAGTTAGACCCTCCAGTGTTTGCGGGTGCAAATCCAGAATAGGACGCCTAGGATTTTATTGATGAGATACACAAGACCCTCAGGGTTATGCGTGCAACTGAGACAGAGGGAGTAGATTTGGTTGCCTACCACCTAAAAGGGGTGGCCTATTCATGGTTTGAATTGTGAGAAGATTCCCGTGAGGAGGGGAGCCCTCCGGCGAGGTGGAGCGAGTTTGCCGACACTTTGTAGACCATTTCCTGCCTACTGAGACAAGGGCAGCCCGAGTAGTAGAATTTGAGAATCTAAAGCAAGGTAGCAGGAGTGTGTGGGAGTACCACATGGAGTTTGCCTGCCTGTCCAAATATGTTATTCACATGTTGCCCATAATGGAGGCCAGGGTGCGCCGGTTTGTTCAGGCCCTTAATCCTTTGACTATTAATGAGGCTTCTATAGCTGCCTTGAATTCTGACATGAATTATGGGAAGATCAATGGGCAACATGGGTGAGTCACTAGGTGGGGGAAGATCAACTTTCCGGGGAGAATCATCAGGGTCGTCCTGGTATGTTGCGCAGTCTTCAGCCAGTGCACTGCCATCAGGGCCCAGTCAGTAGCAGCAGTGGAGTCGTTTCAGGCCCAGTCAGGGCAACATGGGATTCCACCAGCGGGATAGGACAAGATAGGGACCCCAGCAGCAACAGAGGTCCCCGTGCCCCAAGTGCGGGAAGATGCACTCAGGGATTTGCTACCTGGAGCTACCCGTATGTTATGGATGTGGGATGAGTGGACACATTCAGAGGCATTATCATGTATCCCTCTAGGGTGCGGGTAGGGGATCAACACAACCATCCAGTCCAGCAACTGCTACATTTTCATCCCCCTCTCCAGCTCGAGGTACCCCAGCACCTGCGGGGCGTGGTGCAGCTAGGGGTGGTGCACAGAGTTCGGGAGAACCCAGCCGGTTCTATGCTATGAGTGGTCGCCAGATTGCAAAGGCTTCTCCAGATGTTGTTACAAGTATTCTAACTGTCCAATCTCATGATGTGTATGCAATTATTGACCCCGATTCCACCTTGTCCTATGTTACCCCTTTTGTTGCCATAGAATTTGGGATAGAAGCGGATCAGCTTCATGAGCCATTCTCGGTATCTACTCCAATTGGTGAGTCTATTACGGTTGCTCGAGTTTATAGAGGTTGTGTCGTTACAGTGCGTGGTAGGGATACCATGGCCGATCTTATTGAATTGGCATAGTCGATTTTGATGTAATAATGGGAATGGATTGACTTTATTCATGTTTTGCCAAACTTGATTGTCGGACTAGAACTATGAGGCTTGAGTTTCCTAATGAGCCCATTGTTGAATGGAAAGGAGATAATGTAGTGCCTAAAGGTCTGTTTATTTCTTATATTAAGGCCACAAGGATGATCAAGAAGGGGTGTATCTATCATTTAGTTAGGGTTACAGACACCGATGCCGAGGCACCTAGCCTTGAGTTCGTACCAGTTATGAATGAATTTCCGGATGTCTTTCCAGATGAGCTCCCTAGGATCCCACCAGACAGGGAGATTGATTTTAGGATTGATGTGATGCCAGGCACGCAACCTATATCAATTCCACCTTACAGAATGGCACTGGCAGAATTGAAAGAGATAAAGGAGCAACTGAAGGATTTGCTAGAAAAGGGTTTTATCCGGCCGAGTGTGTCACCGTGGGGCGCACCGGTCTTGTTTGTATGGAAGAAAGATGGGATGCTACGGATGTGTATTGACTACCGGTAACTCAACAAAGTCACAATCAAAAATAAATACCCTCTACCAAGGATAGATGACTTGTTTGATCAATTGCAAGGTGCTACGTGTTTCTCAAAAATTGACTTGCGGTCTAGGTATCATCAATTGAAGATAAGGGAGCAGGATATTCCAAAAACAGCTTTTAGGACTCGGTATAGGTATTTTGAATTTCTGATGATGTCTTTCGGGCTAACAAATGCCCCGACAGCTTTCATGGATCTTATGAATCGAGTCTTCAAGACTTTTCTAGACTCATTTGTGATAGTGTTCACTGACGATATTCTTGTGTATTCCCGAAGTTGGGAGGACCATGCTAACTATCTTAGGGCAGTTCTACAGACTCTTTGACAACATCAATTGTATACAAAATTTTCGAAATGTGAATTTTGGCTTGAATCTATTACGTTCTTGGGTCATCTCGTCTCTAGGGAAGGGATTATGGTTGATCCTCAAAAGATTGCAACAGTAAAGAATTGGCCTAGACCTACCACTCCAATAGAGATTCGTAGTTTCTTAGGTTTGGCTGGGTACTACAGAATATTTGTGGAGGGATTTTCTACTCTTGCCTCTCCATTGACTATATTGACATAGAAAGCAGTTAAGTTCCAGTGGTTCGATGCTTGTGAAAGGAGCTTCCAGGAATTGAAATCAAGATTGACTACAGGACCGATATTAACCCTGTCAAAGGGTACAGAGGGATTTATGGTGTATTGTGATGCTTCGAGGATCAGGCTTGGGTGTGTGTTAATGTAACACGGCAAGGTTATAACATACGCTTCTAGGCAGCTCAAGAATCATAAGAAGAACTATCCAACCCACGACTTAGAGCTTGCGGCAGTGGTGTTTGCACTAAAGATTTGGCGACATTATTTGTATGGGGTCCATGTGGATGTATTTACAGACGACAAGAGCCTTCAATATAGTTTTAAACAAAAAGAGTTGAATCTGAGACATAGAAGATGTCTAGAGTTACTTAAGGATTATGATATCGATATTCTCTATCACCCAGGAAAGTCCAATGTTGTGGCGGATGCTCTTAGTTGGAAATTTATGGGAAGTTTGGCTTATTTGGAGGCATATCAAAGGTTGTTGGCCTGGGAGGTTCACCAGTTGGCTAGTTTAGGAGTTCGCCCTGCGGACTCTAGTGAAGGAGGAGTGATTATGTAGAATAGGGCTGAATCATCGCTTGTAGTGGAGATGAAAGAAAAGTAATACAACGATCCATTGTTAGCATAGCTGAAGAAGGGGATTTACAAACACAAGACCACAGCTTTTTTCTTTGGCATGGATGATGGTACCCTACAGTACCAAGGCCGCCTATGTGTTCCATATATTGATGGCTTGACGACCTTCAGGAGAGGATCATGGCCTAAGTTCACACTTCCAGGTATTTGTACACCTAGGTTCTATGAAAATGTATCATGATCTTAAGGAAGTTTATTGGTGGAGCAACATGAAAAGGTATGTGGTAGACTTTGTGGCAAAATGTCTGAACTGTTAGCAAGTGAAGGCCGAACACCAAAGGCCCGATGGATTGGCTCAAAGCATAGAAATTCCAATGTGGAAATGGGAAATGATCAACATGGATTTTGTGGTAGGGTTACCGTGCACTCCACGTAAGTTCGACTCAATTTGGGTAATCGTGGATCGACTCACGAAATCAATTCACTTCTTGCCAGTTAAATCTACTGACACAGCGAAACAGTATGCTCGATTGCATATCAAAGAAATAGTCAGGTTGCATGGCACTCCAGTCTCAATCATTTCTGATTGGGGGGCTCAGTTCATGGCCAACTTTTGGAAGCAAGTTCAGCAAGGTTTAGGTACGCAGGTAAATCTTAGTACAGCTTTTCATCCTCAGACCGACGGGCAAGCGAAGTGGACTATTCAGACGCTTGAGGACATGTTGCGTGCTTGTGAACTTGATTTCAAAAGTAGCTGGGATGACCATTTTCCACTCATAGAATTTGCTTATAACGACAACTTCCATGCTAGTATCTAGATGGCACCATTCGAGGCGTTGTATAGTAGAAGATGTAGGTCTCCCATTGGGTGGTTCGAGGTTAGAGAAACTGAATTGATAGGGTCGGACCTTGTGCATCAGCCCATGGAGAAGTCAAAATTATTAAGGAAAGGTTGAAAACTGCTCATAGTCGCCAAAAGTCTTATTGAGACGTTCGTCACAGAGATTTCGAGTTCAAAGAAGATGATTGGGTGTTTGAAGGTTTCCCCCGTGAAGGTTATCATGCGGTTTGGAAAGAAAGGAAAATTGAGTTTGAGGTATGTCGGACCGTATAGAATCATTCAGAGGATCATTCAGGTGGCATACAATCTTGAGCTACCACCCGAGATGTCATTAGTACACCCAGTCTTCCATGTGTCTATGTTGAAGAAGGTAGTGGGAGATCTGTCCACTATTATGCCAGTTGAAACCATTGAGGTTAATGAAGAACTATCATATGAAGAAATTCCAGTTGCCATTCTTAACAGGCAGGTCCGGAAGTTGAGAAACAAAAAAATTGCCTCCGTGAAAGTGTTTTGGCAAAACCAGCAGGTTGAAGAAGCCACTTGGGAAGCCGAGGAAGATATGAAAAAAAAAGTACCCACATTTGTTTGTATAGTCATGTAATAGCTTTTATGAATTTGGTTCCTATAAACTCTGAATCCTTTGATTTGGTCTATATAAAACTGTTCTATTTTGGTTATATGTTGCCCATACAGCCATGGTTGGTGTCTTTACAAGTTATGTCATGTCTATGGATTGTGTATATGCTGTTAGGATATGTTTCTGGGGCTCTCTGACAGGTGGATAGGCCTAGATACAAAGAAAACTCTAGCAAATTTTTTTGGAAATTTAGGGAGTTAGCCAAATTTGGGGTTGTTGATATGTTTCATGATGTGAAAAAGCTGAAGTTGCATAAGGATTGCTAATGAGTGAACCTTGATCCTCATTCGCGGACAAATGATCTTAAGTGGGGAGGATGTAAGGCCCCGTGAAAATTTTTGCTCAAAAACCTGATATAACGTAGTGCCAAGTTAGGAATATGTGTTGGAAATTCGTATTCTGTGCATTAAAAAGTTAAGGAATAATGTTTTTTAGAAAAGCGTATTTTTGCGGTCCATTATACAATAGCATAATAGCTATGCGGACCGCATAGTCTCCGCAGAGTGAGGCAGTTTGATGGTTAATTTTGAGGTCAACTATGCGGCCAATTATGCGATCACATAATCAATATGTGGGCCGCATAGTCATTGCATAATCTTCTTGGAATTTTGCGAGGGGCAGTTCTGCGGTACATTATGCGACGCAGAACAGGTATGTGGACCGCATTCTTGTCGCATACCCAGGAAGTTTGTACAGGTTTTGGGGGCCATTTTGCGGTCCCTTTTGCGGGTCGTATGTCCATTATGCGATCGCATATACGATCGCAGATTGTGTCGAGGCTCCTATTTTCTAACTTTTAAAACCTGGCCTCATCCCATTAAAAACACCTCATTAGACCCTTTTTATGCTATTTTACTGCAAATAGAGTGAGAGAGGGAGAGAGAAACTAACTCTCACCAAGTCACTACAATCCTTTCCCAAATCTTTAAAGACTTTCAAGTAAAATTTTGCTAGGCCTTCATCCTAAGAGGTAAGAACTTGTGCCCTAATCTATGATTTCAAAATTTCTATTAAAATAAGTGATTAACAAGTGGGTTCATGGGTATAAGGATTGATTATCTTGCATGCATAAATGATAATAGGGTATGGGGAGAGTGTGAGCTAAAAAGATAGCAATTGGGGTGTAAGATGATAAAAATCTCTCACAAATTGGGGTCCTAAAATCACAATGCACATTAGATGCTTGATACTATACTCAAATGAGCTAGAATATTAATCATGTCTCTAATTCTTGGTTCAATTTGTAATTCTCATAAAATATATCAAAGTTGCTTGGAAGTTCCAGAATTATTGTAAGAATTTAAGGAAAGCTCTATTGAGGTATGTATGGCTTTAACCCCCTCTTCTTAGAAACTGAGCTCCCATGGCGTCCATATGAATGTTGTAAGTCTGAAAATTTATAGATGGTGTGCTTGTTATTTCAAGTGAATTGGTGTTGCAAGACTATATGTGGAAGGTGTGTTTCAATGTGCACAATATGATATCCTTGATAAATTGAGAATGTGCGAAAGATGTGAACTATGTGCTAAAATGCCTAGATTCGAAGTCAAGTTTAAATTGAGATTGTTATGCCAAATTATGTAAAATTCTCCCCATGCTTACAATTTGAATTGCTCTTTTATGTGCCTATGATCTTAAATGGCATGGTTAATGTTGAAAATGGGAATAATGTGAAACGTGAGTTATGGAATGTGGTCTAGTGCCAAGCATGATGTGGTATGGCCTCAAGTGTCGATGAACTAATATATGTGAAACCAAAAATTGAAGCGAGATGACTAATGGAAAAGGATAACGTCTTGGTAAGACGGCCTAGCCGATTGGGCCGTGATCGGACGCCATGCTACACACATGGTGGTATTATGTTGATAATTGAAACCGAAAAGTGAGAATGAAATAGTGATTGAGGTATATGTCTCAAATGAGGCAGCTTAGCCGATCGGGCCGTAATTGGACTCCAGGCAATGAAAGCGGTGGTATTGTGAATGATGATGCAACAATATGGAATGCCCTAACCTAAAGTTATGGAAATTGTGTGAAAGCTATGTGAACCCTTTTATTTGATGACGTGGCGATTGTTTGAAGCTTTGTTAGTCCTTATGATTTCTTTACTCTTGTATGGTTGTTCTTTCTAATAAGATGGTATTTAGTTATACATACTAGTACTATTCCATGGTACTAACGTCCCTTTTGCCGGGGGAACTACATTTTTGAATGAATGTAGGTGGTTCTATAGCGGACAGTGCCGATCGTAGGTAGCGGAGCATCCTCCTCTCAGCAATCTTGGTGAGCCCCTCTTCTTTCAGGGGTTACGCAGCATGTCTTTTGTTATAAATTTCTACTTTTGAGGTATAGCCGGGGCCTTGTTGTTGGCATTGTCATAACTGTCTTTTGTATCTTTAGAGGCTCTATAGACGTTTGTGTGGGTTATGTTCGGGTATTGGATGGATCATTAAACTATGTTGTAATTCTAAACTCTTGTTTCCTCTAAACTGTAACTGTATAATGCTTTGGGAATATAACTATGGTTCGAGGATTGTAACATAAAATGAACTAGTAATGTTTCATATACGATCTTTCCTACTGTCTAATTCAAATGAGAGCAAGGTTTCTTGATAATAGTGAGTTGGGTAGAAGGTGTCAAGAAGGCTTGTTCAGTTGGGTTCACTTGATTGAGCGTCGGTCGTGCCTCCCGAGGTTGAGGCGTGATAGTTTCAAACCCTTAGGGCAAGTTTAGAAGTGTTACTTACCTCAATCCGAGTAAATCTCTACTCCAACACACCTTTGCCTCACGAAATAGCCTTTGAATGCCTCGAATCTAGCCACAAACAATGTGATGCAACCAACACGGGATAAAGGAATCAATTGCATAAGTAAATACTTAGTTATAAATCAAAAGTCAAAAATCGACCTAAAGTCGGGCCCCAGGCCCACATCTCGAAATCCAACAAAAGTCACAAAATCCGAAGGCCCATTCAACCACGAGTGCAACCATACCCATTTTACCAAAATTCGACACCAAAATGCCACTCAAATCCCCAAATCAATTTTTTCAAATCCCTAGCCTCAAACCCCCAAATTTCACCTCAAAACCACACAATCTAGGTGGAAAAATCAATGGGAAACAAGATTATTGAATAAAAATGAGCACAAGTGACTTACCTCAAGAATCCCCTCAAAAACCCTCTCAAAAATCGCCTTAGACCGAGCTTGAAATTTCCAAAATGAAGAAAAATTGCAAACCCTTGAACTTATATGTTCTGCCCAGTCCTTTCGCTTATGTGGAAACCGCACCTGCGTTGTTGCAGAAGCGACTTGCGGTTTCCTCTACTCCTGTAGCCCACTAATCGGCTCCTACGAATTCGCTCATGCGAGCCATCAAGCCGCATCTACGGACCCAGCTCCCAGCTTCCTTTCTGCTTCTGCGCTCCCATCACCGCATCTGCGGCAACATAGGTGCGGGAAATCCTTCACCAACTTCAACCCCCTACTCACACCCCTCTAAACTTCTCATCTGCGCAACACACCTTGCACCTGCTATCAAAGCTCAGGTGCGATTACACCAGCAAACTCAGCCTTCAACAACCTCTGAAGTTCAACTTTTGATCCGTGAACCATCTGAAATCAACCCAAGGCCTCCGGAACCTCAACCAAACATACCAAGAAGTCCTAAAACATGTTACAAACTTATTCGAGCCCTCAAATCACCTCAAACAACATCAAAAACACGAATCGTGCCCCAATTCAAGCCTATGGAAACTAAGGAATTCCAACTTCTATAAACGACGTCGAAACATATCAAATCATGTCCGATTGACCTTAAATTCTTCACACAAGTCACAATTGACACCACGAACCTACTCCAACTTCTAGAATCAAAATCCGACCCCGATATAAAAAATTCCACTCCCGGTCAAACTTTCCAAAAATCCAACATTCGTCATTTCAAGCCTAATTCAACTACGGACCTCCAAATCACAATCCGGACATGCTCCTAAATCGAAAATCACCCAACGGAGCTAACGGAACCATCAAAACTCCATTTCAGAGTCATTTACACATAAGTCAATATCCAGTTAACCTATTCAACTTAAGCTTTCGACCTTCAGATTAAGTGTCTCAATTCCTTCCAAAATTATTTTGGACCCGAACCGACTACCCTCGCAAGTCACATAACAGCTATAAAGTACAAAATAAGCACTAAATAGGGGAGTGGGGATACAACTCTCAAAATGACCGGTCAGGTCGTTACATCCTCCCCCTCTTAAACAAACGTTCGTCCTCGAACGGGTCTAGAAATATACCTAGAGTCTCAAATAAGTGTTCCGCATCTCCCGCTTGGTCTCCCAAGTAGGCTCCTCCACTGGCTGACTTCTCAACTGCACCTTTACTGAAGCTATATCCTTTGACCTGAATTTTCTAACCTACTGACCCGGAATAGCCACTGGCTCCACATCATAAGTCAAATCACCATACAAATGAACCATGCTGAAATCCAAAACCTGAGACGGATCGTCGACATACTTTCGGAGCATAGAAACATGAAATACTGGATGCACACTCGACAAAGTAGATGGAAAGGCAATCTTGTAAGCCACATTTCCAATCCTCTAAAGCACCTCAAATGGCCCAAAATACCGAGGGCTCAACTTGCCCTTCTTTCCAAACCTCATAACACCCTTCATCGGTGAACCCTTGATAAGAACCTTATCCCCAAAAATATAAGTAACATCACGAACCTTCCAATCGGCGTAACTCTTCTGCCTAGACTGCACCGTGCAAAGCCGATCTTGAATCAATTTAACCTTTTCCAATACATCCTGAACCAAATCAGTACCCAATAGCCTAGCCTCAAACCAACCCACCGGAGATCGTAACCATCTCCCATACAAAGCCTCATACGGAGCCATTTGAATGCTTGACTGGTAGTTGTTGTTGTAGGTAAATTTCGCGAGCAGCAGAAACTGATCCCATGAACCCCCAAAATCAAAAACACAAGCGCATAGCATGTCCTCCAATATCTTAATAGTGCATTCGGACTATCTGTCCATCTGAGGATGAAATGTTGTACTCAACTCAACCTAGATGCATAACTTTCGCTACACGGCTCTCCAAAACTACAATGTAAATTGCGTGCCTCGATCTAAATTGATGTACACTGGCACATCATGAAGGCGAACAATCTCGCGGATGTAAATCTCAGCCAACCGCTTTGGAAAATAAGTAGTCCCAACTGGAATGAATTGCGCGGACTTGGTCAACCGATCCACAATCACCCAAATAGCATCAAACTTCCTCGATGTCCGTGGAAGTTCAACTACAAAATCTATGGTGATTCGCTCCCATTCCACTCTAGAATCTCTAGCCTCTGAAGCAATCTACACGGCCTTTGATTCTCATACTTTACCTGCTGACAGTTGAGGCACCGAGCCACAAATCCCACTATATCATTCTTCATCCTTCTCCACCAATTGTGCTACCTCAAGTCCTAGTACATCTTCGCGGAACCCGGATGAATAGAATACCGTGAACTGTGGGTCTCCTCAAGAATCAACTCACGTAGCCTAACTACATCGGGCACATATATCCGGCCCTGCATCTCCAACACCCCATCATCCCCAATAGTAACATCTCTGGCATCACCGCGATAAACCTTTTCCTTGAGGACAAGCAAATGAGGATTATCATACTGGTGCTCTCTGATGAAATCAAATAAGGAAGACCGAGAAACCATATAAGCTAGAAACCGACCAGGCTCCGAAACATCTAATCTCACAAAATAGTTGGCCGAGGCCTGAACATCGACTGCAAGCAGTCTCTCACCAACAGGAATGAATGCAAGGCTCCCTATAGTCACATCCTTCCTACTCAAGGCATCGGCCACCATATTGGCTTTCCCAAGATGATACAGAATAGTAATATCATAGTCCTTTAGCAGCTCCAACCATCTTTGGTGCCTCAAATGTAGATACTTTTGTTTAAACTAGTGCTGGAGACTCCAATGATCTGTAAATACCTCACAAGACAGACCATGGAGATAATGCCTCCAAATTTTCAATGCATGAACGATGGAAACCCACTCCAAATTATGGACAAAGTAGTTCTTCTCATGGGTCTTCAACTGACACGAAGCATAAGCAACCACTCTATCCTCCTGCATCAAAACACACCCAATATCGATCCAAGAAGCATCACAATACACTGTATAAAAGCCTGAAGCTAAAGGCAAAATTAGAACTGGCATTGTGGTCAAGGCAGTCTTGAGATTCTGAAAGCTCTCTTCACACTTATCTGACCACCTAAAAGGAGCACCCTTTTGGGTCAATTTGTTCAAGGGTGATGCAATAGACGAGAAACCCTCCATAAAATGACGATAATAACCAGCCAAACCAAGAAAGCTCTGAATCTCCATAGCTAAGGACGATCTAGGCCAACTCTAAACCATCTTTATCTTCTTCGGGTCCACCTGAATCCCCTTACTACACACCACATGCCCCAAGAACGCCACTGAACTAAGCAGAAACTCACATTTGGAGAACTTGGCATAAAGATTCTCCTCCATCAACTGTTGCAACACAATCCTCAAATACTTAGCATGCTCCTCCTGGCTACGAGAGTACACCAGGATATCATCAATGAATACTATAACAAACAAGTTGATTTAAGGCTGAAATACAATGTTCATCAAATGCATGAACATTGTTGGGGAGTTGGTCAACCCAAAATAATATCACAAGGAACTCATAATGACCATAACAGGTCCTGAATGTTGTCTTTAGAATATCCGAGTCCCGAATCTTCAACTGGTGATACCCAGACCTCAGATCAATCTTAGAGAACACCCTCGCTCCCTGAAGCTGGTCAAATAGATCATCATTGCGCGATAGTAAATACTTGTTCTTGATTGTAACTTTGTTCAACTGCCTATAATCAATGAACATCCGTATAGTACCATCCTTCTTCTTCACAAACAGAACTGGTGCACCCCAAGGCGACACACTAGGCCTAATAAACCCTTATTAAGAAGTTCTTGAAGCTGCTCTTTCAATTCCTTCAACTTAGTTGGTGCCACACGATATGGAGGAATAGAATGAGTTGAGTTCCCAGCACCAAGCCAATACTAAATTCAATTTCCTTGTCAGGTGGCATGCCCGGCAGGCCTGCAGGAAACACATCCAAAAAATCTCGCACCACCTGAATAGAATGAATAGTAGGGATATAAACACTAATATCCCTCACTGTTAGTTTGTATGAGTTCACCAAACAATAAAGTACCTGGTCCTCTATGAGGTCAAGCTGAGAATGCTAATAAAACTGTAAGTAAAGAAGACAAGGGATTTTTACGTGAAAAAATCCCACATAGGGGGATCAAAAAACCACGACCTATACTTGTAGGTTTTTAACTTCACTAACTTGCAATCTCACTATTCCAACCCACTTTGTAATGACTCTATTACAAAGAATTCAACTCAACTAACTTGTGGTACTCTTACCACAAGCCACTTGGTGACTCCCTAGTTACAAAGACTTTCACTAACTTGTGATGCTCTCACCACAAGCCACTTTGTCACTCTATAGTTACAAAGGCTTTTGCTTATTACTAGACCTAGTCACAACATAATCTCAAAGAGTTTATGGATTTTACAAGAAGATTCCTAAGACAAAGCTTCTAAGAAAGTAGAATAGGAGATACAATGAAGAACAAATAATAAGATTACAACTCAACTACAGATATACATAAACTCATTATGAAACTTATCCTTAATGGAGTTGTCTTCTTGTTCTTGATATACACCAGTGACTTCAATGTCGGATGAATATTGTTATGCTTGAGAGCATATCACTGAATGCACAAGTGAAGTGTTGTGACTTGCACCAGGTTGTTATATCACAAAAGACATCACAATAGATAGTGATATCAAATCTTTGGTACACGTTTCTTCCTAATGAGAAGTGAATGCTACATTGTCTGCTGTACAGTCACTTTTGTGTAATTGCGTTCCAGCTGTATAGTTGACTTGTACTTCTGTTAGAGGACACGAAGGGATCAGGTCCCAGTTGTGTTCCTCTTTTGTAACAGTTGCTAGATGGTCACTTTCTACTGTTACGTTCCAGCTATGCAGTTGACTTGTACTTCTTGTCAGAGAACCTAAAGGACCAAGTCCCTATTATTTTCCTCTTTACAATGGTTGCGGACAGTCACTAACTTGTACTTCTGTCGGAGAACCCTAAGGGACCAGGTCACCAGGTCTCTGACTCCTTGTGGTTGTTCATTCATTTCCTGGTGTTCCTCCGTGTGGTTGTACATTCATTTGCTGGAGATCAGACTGGACATTATTCATTTGAAATGTATACCATGTGGGTTAGGTTCTCTATTTGGTTCTTCACAACAAGTTTGTTAGATCATCAAAACATAATAAGCATAGGGCAAAGATATTGAAAACCCATCACTCACAAAGGCCAAATAAGATAAACAACCCTTCCCAACCATCTGTTAGGCCTTCAAATATGAAATCACTCTACTAGGAACATAATCTAGGGAACCTCTCCACTCGATCCTTGGCAACCTCAGCATCGCCAATATCACGGTCTTAGCGTGACAATCTAAAATAGTGTGACATGGAGACAACCAACCATACCCAAGAACACGTCAAAATCAACCATACTAAGCAGCAAGAGATCAACTGTAGTTTTAAATCCCCCAATACTCACTACACATGACCGCTATACACGGTACACAATAATAGTATCGCCTACCAGCACAGATACATGGACAAATGAAACTAACGACTTACGGGGCATAACCAAATAATGAGCAAAATACAATGATACATATGAATAAGTGGAACCAGGTTCAAATAACATAGAAGCATCTTGAAGCGGTGAGTAACTGCAATATTGGGAATAAGGTGAGTTACTTATTGAGGATGGAGTAATTCTTACACTTAGAAGGAAAACAAGATGTTTTTGTTGAAGACTTTGGAAAGATTTCAAGTTATTGTTCGGGCCAGTGCTCTTTCTGAGTTGAATATGTATTAAGGTTGTTGATACATGTTTTGGGAAGCATTTAACATTATGGAGGGATCATGAGAATGTTCACAAAGGAAGTGGAATGGTTTCTTAAATCCTATAAGGCACACAAGGAGGAAAGAGGTTGATGAGGAAAGGTCTGAGCACAATGTTACATTACATTTGATGCAATATTGTGCATGTTGATGATATTAAGGTGTGTGCGCAGGCCAGAAGATGTTATTCCTTTGACATAGAAGGTTCTATAAGAAAACTCATCCAGTAATGTCTTCTGTTGAGAATTTGGAAGAGCAAGTTGCAAATACTCACATAAGATTGTAACCATATCAAGAAAATTATTGAAGAACTCAAATCCTAAGAGGTCATATGTAAGAGAAATGTGACATAGATGGTCCACTATTGATGCAACATGTCAAGGTGATCGCTTATGCTTTAAAGGAACCCAAGAAATATGAAAGGAACTATTCGACACATGACTTAGAACTTGCGGCGGTAGTTTTGTGTAAAGATTTGGCGACATTATGTGTATGGGGTCTACGTTGATGTATTTATGAACCACAATAGCCTTTAATACATTTTTAAACAAAAGGAGTTGAATCTGAGACATAGAGGATGGCTCGGGTTACTCAAGGACTATGATTGAGATTCTCTATCACCCGGGAAAAGCCAATGTTGTGGTGGATGCTCTTAGATGGAAATCTATGGGTAGTTAGCTCACTTGGAGATATATCAAAGGCCGTTGGCCAGGGAGGTTCACCAGTTGGCTAGTCTAGGAGTTCGTCTTGCGGGCTCTAGTGAAGGGGGAGTAATTGTGCAGAATAAGGCTGAATCGTCGCTTGTAGCGGAGGTCAAACAAAAGGAATACAATGATCCATTGTTAGCACAGCTGAAGGAAGGGATTCATAAACACAAGACCATAGCTTTTTATTTAGGCATTGATGATGGTACACTACGGTGCCAAGGGCACCTATGTGTTCTAGATATTGATAGTCTTTGGGAAAGGATTTTGGCAAAAGCTCACACTTCCAGGTATTTCGTACACTCAAGTTCTACAAAAATGTATCATGATCTCAAAGAAGTTTATTGGTGGAATAACATGAAAAGGGATGTGGCAGACTTTGTGGCAAACTGTCTGAACTGTCAGCAAGTGAAGGTCGAACATCAAAGGCCTGGGGGATTGTTACAAAGCATAGAAATTCCAATGTGGAAAATGGGAAATGATCAATATGGATTTTGTGGTAGGATTACCATGCACACTGCGCAAGTTTGACTCAATTTGGGTGATTGTGTATCGACTCACAAAATCAGCGCACTTCTTGCCAGTCAAATCTACTGACACAGTGGAACAGTATGCTCAGTTGTATATCAAAGAAATAGTCAGGTTGCATGGCACTCTAGTCTCAATCATTTCAGATCGAGGGGCTCAGTTCACAACCAACTTTTGGAAGAAATTTCAGCAAGGTTTGGGTACGCAGGTAAACCTTAGCACGGCTTTTCATCCACAAACCGAGGGGCAAGCAGAGAGGACTATTCAGACGCTTGAAGACATGTTGCGTGCTTGTACTATTGACTTCAAGGGTAGTTGGGATGACCATTTGCCACTCATAGAATTTGCTTACAACAACAGCTTCCATGCTAGTATCCAGATGGCACCGTTCAAGGCACTGTATAGTAGGAGATGCAGGTCTCCCATTGGGTGGTTCGAGGCTGGAGAAGCAGAATTAATTGGGCCAGACCTCGTGTATCAGGCCATGGAGAAAGTCAAGATTATTAAGGAGAGGCTGAAAACTGCTCAAAGTCGCCAAAAGTCTTATTCGGACATTCCTCGCAGAGATTTGGAGTTCAAAGAAGATGATTGGGCATTTTTGAAGGTTTCCCCTATGAAGGGCATCATGCGATTCGGGAAGAAAGGGAAATTAAGTCCGAGGTATGTCGGACCGTACTGAATCATTCTGAGGATCGGTCAGGTGGCATACAAGCTCGAGCTGCCACCCGAGATGCCGTTGGTACATTCGGTCTTCCATGTGTCTATGTTGAAGAAGGTAGTGGGAGATCCGTCCGTTATTATGCCAATTGAAGCTATTGAGATTAATGAAGAACTACCTTATGAAGAAATTCCAGTTTCCATTCTTGATAGTGTGAGCACGTAATTTTTGCCCTATATGAGAATCACTCCCAAAAAATCCAAAATAAAATAATTTTCCTTGGTGTACAATTTTGAGAATTTCGTGACATTTTTTAGATAATTATTTGTATTTGTCTGTGCACGTTTATTTGTTAAATTAATAAAAAAAATACAAAAATATGTCGCATTTTGCATGTAGGATTTAATTATACAATTTTTTATAATTAAGTTTGTTTTACAAAAATTGAAAATTACAAAAAATAGGCATCTTCTGCATTTTTAGCATTTAATGTCCAAATATACAATTTTATGCTTAATTATTACTTAATTGTGCGTTAATTGTTATTGGGAGTTAATTTGCGCTTTTATAACTTAATTTAGTTCTTAATAATAATTTAAGTATTTTTATAATTTAGTTTTAGAAAAATAAAAGAAGAAAAGAGAGCAAAAATACAAAGAAAAATCGGATTGGGCCACTTCTTCAATTGTAAGCCACAGGCCCAAAAAATTATCCAATCTTCCCAAATGACCCGGTCCATTTCAAACCGGGTCGACCCAGTCCATAACCCCAAAGACCAACACCCCTATTTCCCTATCTTTCATTTAACAAAACCCTAAAATATTCACTGTTGAAAAAAAAAACCATCCGCCCCCCTCCCTATCTTCTTCTTCTCCAAGCTTCACCAAGCTCCAACCATGGCTGCCCAACGTCAACCACCCTCCAGTCCACCAGCCTCCGCCTCACGACCAGCTCCACCGCCGCTGCTTCGTCTTCTTCTCCGCCGGAAAACCCTCGACCAAAAAACCTGAAACCCCATCGCTGCCTGCTTCGTCTTTCTCCTCGACGAGCCGCTACTGCTCTTGTTTCTGCTTCTTGATTGCTTCTGTTACGTCCAAACAGACCCCGTCACTCCAAAACCAAGTTGCTTTTGCTCGTCAACCCATCGCCATGCTGTTGCTGCAACCACGCGACTGCTGCTGCTATTTCTGCTCCTTCACCTGCTGCTCGCGACCGCTGCCACTGCTTCGCCATGGCCAGCTGCTTCTGCTTCACGTTTCTGCTTCTGTTGTTGCTTCATCTTCTTCGTTTCGTCAAAGTTTGAGGGTCTTTCGTTGAGTCGAGGTCCGGTATGTCGAGTTTTCTGTTCGAGTTTTGGTTGGGGGTCGTCAAAACAGTCCCTACATAGTCCGAGGTCGTCGTTGGTTAGTCGTTGTTCGTCGTTTCGATCCGGTTAGTAGATTTTGAGTTTTATTTTTGTCCGTATTTCGTTTTGATATTTCTCGAATCTAAAATCGGTAGATGTTTGATTTTTGTTTTGTTCATGGTCATTGTTTTGTTAATTTTTCAGTTGTTCATGTGAAATTGTTAGTTTAATATTTGTTAGATTCAAATTGAAATTTAATTAATTATTTCTTCAATTTGTTTCATGTATTTTATGTATTTTTCAGAAATTGTTAATATTGTTAGATTCAAGTTTAAGCTCATAATTGGTTCTTGTTCGATCTTGTTATTTGTCTAAAAAGAATTTAGTTGTAGTCGGGGAGTATGTTGGTTTAATCATGTGAATCCGTCATGTTTTGTTGTTTAAAAATAGATTTAATTCATGTTCATCTTTGTTTGAAGTTCGTTTTTAATTCAGTGATTTAATGTGAAGTTATGTTTTAATTTTTGGATCATGTATCTTTGTTATAATTTTGTTGGATTTAATTTTAAAAGATCAATTGATTATTTGAAGTTTAGTGATTTGAATAAGTTTATTTGTTTTGTTTAAGCTTAATGCAAGTTTAATTCGAATTTGAATAAAACTTGCTTGTTATTGTTGTTGAATCTTTTCATTTATGTTCATACTTTGTTTGATTGTTTTTGAATCCGAAATTAGTATAAGTTTGATTTTTCTTGTTTATTGTTTATCATTTATGATTATTTCTTGAGTTTGTCTCATAATCTTGTTTAAGTTTAATATAGGAATTGTTGGTTGTAATGTTGTTAGAGTTGATTTTAAGTTCAAATGATTATTGAATTTAGAAATCGGAATATACTTGTTTGTTGTTGTTGTTGTTGAATCTGAAAGTAGGTTGTTTGTTGCTAAAAATATTGTTCAATCAAAATTTTAGGTATTCTTTGTTGTTCAATTTGTGTTCGTGTGATATTGTTGTTGTGTTTTTCATCCGTGTTCATATGATTTGTTGTTTGAATTTGTGTAGAAATTGGTCATATTGGCTATATTTTGGTTGAGTTTGATTAATTGATTTGTTATAGCTGATGGGGTAGTTTGGTAAATTACAGTACATTCGGGGTAAAATGGTAATTGCAATAAGGTCGGAGAGGTAGTTTGGTAATTGAACATTTTTGAATAATTCTTTATGTTAAGCATGGGGGACAAAATGTAATGGGGTGTGGGTGATATAATTGTTTAATATAATGGGGGACAAGACATAATGTAGTGGAGGGGAATATTGTATTTGTTTATGTTAGGCATGGGGGACAAGATGTAATGGGTTGGGTTGATATATTTGTTTAATGTAGTGGGAAATGAGTGGGAAGATAATGGGTTTGGTAGGAGAAAGTGGTTGATTTTAATTGATTAAAGGATTCTGGGATGGGATATAAATAGGAAGTCTTGAATCAGATTTTAAAAAAAAAGGAAGACAGAAGAAAATTTTAAGAGAGAGAAAATTCCGAAAAATACTAAGACTTTAGAAAAATAAAAAGAAAAACATTCTGGAAATTCAAAAGAAGAATAGTATACACCTGATATACAATCCAAATATTCTGATATATGGATTCAGAAATTAAGGGTTAAACACTAACTAGTCTTTCAAAATCTGAAAAGATTCCCTTTGCTTCTGTCCGTTGATTGTTGTTGGTGTTTCTGGATTTTTGTCTTGATTTTAAAATCTGCCACTAAGTTTCTCGTTGCTGGTTGTTACTGGTTGTTGGGGCTGCTGTTGTTGTATGCTACTGAGTTTTTGCTGATCTCACGTTTCTTTTGCTTCCAATATCAAGTACACAACTGACACGCTGATTATTGTAAACTGAAACAGGAAGCATGAATACGAAAAATGAAGAATTGAAGTTCTAAATTTATTTTAAATTATATTCTGAATTTTATTTGTATATATAAATTATTTAGCTTACAAAAATCAGAATCATGTAGCTATTTAATATATATATATATATAGTGGAATATCTGACGATAGCTTAACGGATGAACTATCTATATATATTGCCTAAAAATAAATAAATGGTGTAGTAACTCTGTCTAAGTTAAAAGTCAAACGAATAGACCATTTCGGAATTTGTAAGAATATTGTTTAATTAAATAATATTGGTTAATTCCAGCATGTAATTGGTTTAGGATTAAAATTAGATTGCTAAGTTTTTTTTTAATTTGACAAACTGAGAACATGCCTAGTATAATGTAACTAGTTAGTAATACGTGAATAAGACGGACCAGGTTTAGTTTTATGCCATACACGTTGGGCCTGGGCCCGCATTGGCAACGGACCGCCCTGCTTACATCATTTTTAGAATTTATGAATCATATCTGAAACTCAACTATAACAACTCAAGCATGTAAATAAATTAAGACCTTTTCTCTTTCATTTTGTAGAGACAATTTTAGTAGAAAAATGTAGGCACTTTAGGATTATCCTGTTAAAATAAATGAGATGAGTCTCGCCCAATAAAATGCACAAATTGTGGGGCCCTCGATAAATGTTTAATTAAAATTACTTAGACTTCGGGATGAGCCGTTTAGCAAAATTCCACGGCCTTACCCAGAAATAATAATGCGATAATTGCTTCAGGTGCGCATTTTAATAATCTTACCTTCTTAAATTCGGGTGCGCATTTATGTGACCCAAATCCAAATCTCAACGGAGTCGGAATGTATTAACAACCACGGGCGCATTGATTGTGACGTGGTTCGAAATGCATTTTCACGACGTTGTAATTCCATAAAAAATAAATAATAATAAAAGCGGTTTAAATCTAATAAAAGCACACAAGTTATAACATGTATTTAAAATCAGATATTTAGCCATTATAACAATTTAAGCGACCGTGCTAGAACCACGGGATCCGGGGGTGCCTAACACCTTCCCTCGGGTCAACAGAATTCCTTACTTAGAATTTCTGGTTCGCAGACTTCATTTGGAAAGTCGAACATTTTCCTCGAATTGGGATTCAAGATAAACCGGTGACTTGGGACACCAAAAGCCAAACCTTTCCCTAGTGTCGACTCTGAATTAAATAAATAATCCCATTTCGAATATTGTCACTTAAATTTTAAAAAACTCCCTCACGCATTCAACCCTTCGGGGCGGGCGCGCAAAAAGGAGGTGTGACAGATAGGCAAGTCCGAAAATTGAGAAATAAGGAAATTGCCTCTGTAAAAGTGTTATGGCGGAACCAGCAGGGTGAGGAAGCCACTTGGAAAGCCGAGGAAGAAATGAGAAAGAAGTACACAAATTTGTTTGAATAGTTATATAATAGCTTTTATGCATTTGGTTCCTATGAACTCTTATCTTTTGATTTGATCTATGTTAAACTATTCCATTTCTGTAATATATGTTGCCTATGCGGCCATGGTTGGTGTTGTATAAGTAATGTTATGCCTACGGAACATGTATATGTTGTTAGGATATGTATCTGGGGCCCTCTGACAGGTGGATAGTCCTAGTTACAAGGGAAACTCTGCCGAAATTTCTGAAAAATTTGGGAGTTAGTCAAAATTTGGGAGTTAAAGATGTGTGAGAAAGGAGATAAGTTATACTAAGTATTTGCGAATTGACTCCAATTATCATTCGAGGACGAATGATCCTAAGCGGGGGAGAATGTAAAGCCCCGGAAAATTTTGCCACGTAATTTAAGATTTCGTGGTGCCAAGGTAGTCTAATTATTTTATTTTGTGTGCAAATGAGGATTCACGATATAATGGATATCAGTTTGATATGTTAATAACCGTATAAGTCATATTATAAGTGAATTGGGGTCTAAGGAGAGGCCTAAGTCTAAGCCAAGTTGGAAAATTTCATAATAGACTAAAGTTGTAAATGAGTGCGCACAAGACCTCACTTGGGACAATCATATCTCCAGTTATATAAGGATTTGTGTGATGCACAACCTATCAAATTAATCAATTTGAGTCTCGTTTCCAACGCATCAAACCGTTCATCATTTGGAGGTGTATACAGAAAGTTACAACCTTTTTACTGGGCATGTGTCATTAGCACGGCCGCGCATATTGCGAAGTATTCTGCCTCGTTACGTGGCCTTAGCGCGAGCGCGCTAGTGGCAGACCTCTAAATACACCTAAGGATGGGAAATTAGAGGAGTTAAGTCATTTTTCAAGACTAGGGCATCCTCTCCATCCCCAATCCGACCAAGGCATCCAATTGCACACCTAATGTGAGTTTTTATGTGTGTTTTCTATGGTGATTTCACTTCTCAATCACTAGTTATAACATGATTTTGGTTGGATTTCATAGGATTTCTTCAAAATCTCAAGAACACCCTAAAGTTGTCTTTCAAGATTTGGTCTACAAGAGGTAAACTTTTACCCTTAGACTTACATATATGGAGTTATTATGGAATTATGAGTATGAATCAAGTATTACAAATTATGGTATGGTGATTGGAAGCCATAAATTCCCAATTTAAATACATGACCATGGTAGGGATTTAAAGGTAATTATTTGATGGAATTTTGTTGGTTGGGTGTGAATGGTTGATCACACATGTGGTGTTAGGAATATAAATTGTTAAAAATAATGGTGGGATGAATTGTTGGTTAATAGTGATAGTTGGATAAACCAATACTATAGTTATGAGGTGTAAATATCTATACCTACAAGGTGTTTGATAATATGCCTAAATGGCTTAAGTTATGGAATTTATTACTAATATTAGCCCTATTGAATGTTGTATTGTAGATTGAAGTTACTTAAGTGTATTGGATCATTGTAGTATCATTAAGGGGCAAATTTCAGGTATGTATGGCTAAAACCCCCTTTTATTAGAAATTGAGCTCTGTTGGCATTTACAAAAGTGTGGTAAGATTTGAATTGGTTAATGTATTGATTGTTATTGCGCATTAATTGATTTGCAATTAACTACACATATATGTGGAGGATGTGCCTCAATATGAGTAATGTACCATTCTTGATAATTATAGAAGTATAAAGAATACAATTATGTGTTGAAATGCTTAGGCTATAAGCCAAGATAGAAACTGAGAATTTTTCATGCTAGCTATGTGCTCACTTACCTGAACTGCAACTTGAATTACTTTTGTATATGCCTATGATCACAACCTACAAAATGAATACTGAAAATGGAAAATGATGTGATAATGGTGGCCTTGAGTGCCAAGGAATTGATATGATATATATGAAATAAAGATTCATATGTGATGACTAATGAGAAAGGAACAACGCCTAGATAAGGCGGCCTAGCCGATCGGGTCGTGATCGGACACCATGCCACACACATGGTGGTAATGTGCTGATATTGAATTCCAGATAAGGAAAATGAAATAGTGATTGAGATATATGCCTCCAATGAGGCAACCTAGCCTGTCGTATCGGACTCCGCTCAAGATAGCGGTGGTATTGAGAACAATGATGAAGATATGAAAGAAATGCCCCAAACTAAGTTTTGGAAATTATATGAAGGATTGTATAAATTGCATATTTAATTTACTCATGTGATTTACTTGTACTTGCTTGATAGTTCTTTCTAGTAAAATGGTGTTTAGTTATACATACTAGTACTATTCCATAGTACTAACGTCCCTTTTGTCGGAGGCGCTACATTTTTTTTAAATGAATGTAGGTGGATCCATAGCAGATAGTGTCGATCGTGTGTAGCAGAGCATCCTTCTTCTCAAGATCTTGGTGAGCCCCCTTCTCCTTCAAGGGGCTATATTGCACATCTTCTTATTTTGGACTTTCACTTTTGAGGTATAGCCGGGGCCTTGTGGCCGGCATTGTTATCACGTCTTTTGTATCCTTAGAGGCTCCGTAGACGTTTGTGTGGGTTATGTAAGGGTATTGGATAGGTCAATGGACCATGTTGTAACATTGTACTCTTGCTTTCTTCTACACTATAACTTGTATGGAACCTTGGAAGTTTAACCACGTTTTAAATGTTGTGATATAAAATGAACTAAGATGTTGAATGTACTATTTTTCCTAGTTTAAATAAATGTAAGCATGGCTTCCTTATTCCTATCGAGTTGGGTAGATAGCGGTTGATAAGGCTTGCTCAGTTGGGTTCACTCGATTGAGCATCGGTCGCGCCTCCCGAAGTTGGGTCGTGACAATAAATAAGGCTCAAAGGGGGTAACAAAGGATAAAGTGTTTAGATAGCAGAACAAAATGCCTTCGTCATTCCAATCTTCAAAATATGCCAAGTACAAACAAATAAAATTTAACCAAAGAAAATCATACATAGTATCTCTTGACCACATCGGAATTGATGTCCATCTCTACACTCTTATCTTCTATATCTGTTAAATACGAAGCACTATTTGACAGCACTCTAGTTACGATGAACGGCCCCTGCCAATTTGGGGCAAACTTGCCTTTGGCCTCAGCCTAATGTGGAAGGATACGTCTCAACACTTGTTGATCCACTTACGTGGACGCACCTTTTTATTATATGGTCTTGCCATTCTCTGTTGATACAACTGGCCCTGACACACTGCTGCCAATCTTTTCTCATCGATCAGGCTCAATTGTTCCAAGCGGGTTTTGACCCACTCATCATCATCGATTTCAGCCTCCACGACAATTCGAAGGGATGGGATTTCCACTTCTGCAGGTATCACTATTTCAGTGCCATACACCAGCAAATAAGGAGTTGCTCCTTCTGAAGTACGAACAGTAGTGCGATAACCCAGCAATGCAAAAGGCAGCTTTTCATGCCATTGTCTAGAACCCTCCACCATTTTCTGAAGTATCTTCTTTATATTCTTGTTGGCTGCCTCAACTGCTTTGTTTGCCTTGGGGCGGTAAGGGGTGGAATTGCAATGTGTAATCTTGAACTACTGACATACCTCTTTCATCAGATGACTATTGAGATTAGCCCCATTGTCTGTAATGATCACCTTTGGTATCCCAAACCGACAAATGATATTTGAGTGCACAAAATCAACCACCGCTTTCTTAGTTACAGACTTGAACGTTTTAGCCTCCACCCACTTGGTGAAATAGTCAATGGCCACTAGAATGAACCTGTGCCCATTTGATGTTGCTGGCTCAATTGGCCCAATGACATCCATGCCCCACGCGACAAAAAGCCACGGTGAAGACATTGTGTGCAATTCCGATGGTGGAGAATGAATCAAATCCCCATGCACTTGGCACTGATGACACTTGCACATGAAACTAATACAATCTCGCTCCATAGTGAGCCAATAATAACCTGCTTGGAGAATCTTCTTTGCCAGCACGTATCCACTCATATGTGGTCCACAGACTCCAGAATGTACCTTGGTCATGATAGTTGTGGCATGTCTAGCATCTATGCATCTCAACAATCCAAGATCCAGAGTCTTTTTGTACAAAACCCCTCCGCTGAAGAAAAATCCACTCGCCAACTGCGAATTGTTCTCTTTTGATCACTTGTGGCTTGTACCGAATACATCCCTATCCTTATATATTCCTTGATATCATGAAACCAAGGCTCACCATCAAGCTCTTCTTCTACCACATTACAGTAAGCATGCTAATCATGGACCTGAATATGCAACGGGTCAACATAAGCCTTATTCGGATGATGTAACATTGACGCCAAGGTAGCCAAAGCATCAGCAACTTCGTTACGGATCCTTGGAAAATTCCTAAACTCTACTAATCGAAACTGTTGACAAAGATCATGCAAACATTGCCGGTACGGTATGAGTTTTAAATCCCGTGTTTCCCATTCCCCTTGAATCTGGTGCACTAGAAGGTCTGAGTCTCCCAAGACCAAGACTTCCTGGACACCCATGTCTGCAGCTAACCTCAAACCCAAAATGCATGGCTCGTACTCAGCCATGTTGTTAGTATAGTAGAAACGAAGTTGAGCCGTAACCGGGTAGTGATGTCCTATTTTAGAAATAAGTACAGCTCCTATCCCAACTCCTTTCATGTTAGCAGCTCTATCAAAGAAAAGTTTCCAACCTGGCTCTCCAACTTGTTCCAACTCATCAATGTGTATTACCTCTTCATCAGGGAAGTAAGTCTTCAAAGGCTCATATTCTTCATCCACTGGGTTCTCAGCCAAATGGTCGGCCAATGCATGGGCTTTCATCGCAGTCCGGGTCACATAAACGATGTCAAATTCTGTGACCAAAATCTGCCACTTTGCGAGCCTCCCTGTGGGCATAGGCTTCTGAAAGATATACTTTAATGGATCCAAACTAGAGATGAGGTAAGTAGTGTAAGATGACAAATAATGCTTCAACTTCTGTGCCACCCAAGTTAGGGCGCAACATATCCTTTCCAGGTGAGTGTACTTAACCTCGTAATATGTGAACTTCTTGCAGAGATAATAGATGGTCTGCTCTTTCCTACCGGTGATATCATGCTGACCCAACACGCAACCAAACAAATTATCCAAAACTGTCAAATACAGAATCAAAGGTCTCCCCGGTTCTGGTGGCACCAACATAGGTGGGTTTGACAAATACCCTTTTATCTTATCAAATGCTTCTTGACACTCATCTGTCCACTTGACCGCGGCATCCTTCTTCAACAATTTGAAGATAGGCTCACAAGTTGTCGTAAGCTGAGCAATAAACCTGCTGATGTAATTCAACCTCCCTAATAAACTCATCACCTCAGTTTTGTTCCTTGGGGATGGCAATTCTTGGATAACTTTGATCTTTGATGGGTCCAATTCAATACCACGACAGCTGACTATGAATCCCAACAATTTTCCAGATGGCACACCAAATGCACATTTTGCAGGATTGAGCTTAAGATTGTACCTGCGAAGCCTTTGGAAGAATTTTCTCAAATCCCTGACATGATCAGCCTGCTTCCTAGACTTTATGATTACATCATCCGCATAGACCTCGATCTCCTTATGTATCATGTCGTAGAATATGGTTGTCATTGCCTCATGTAAGTTGCCCCAGCATTTTTCAAACCGAATGGCATGACCCTGCAGCAGTATATTCCCCACGGTGTGATGAATGTCGTTTTCTCTGCATCTTCCTCATCCATTAGGATCTGATGATAGCCCGCATAGCAATCCACAAAAGAACCAATCTCATGTTTGGCGCAATTGTCAATCAGAATGTGGATATTTGGCAGTGGGAAGTTGTCCTTGGGACTCACCTTGTTGAGATCACGGTAATCAACACACACCCTAGTCTTGCCATCCTTCTTTGGAACAGGTACTACATTGGCTAACCAAGTGGGATACCGAGTGACCCAAATGACCATTTCCTCAAACTACTTTGTGACCTCTTCTTTAATCTTTACACTCATGTCAGTTTTAAACTTCCTTAACTTCTGTTTAACGGGAGGAAATGCTGGGTCAGTGGGCAATTTGTGAACCACCAAGTCAGTGCTTAGACCCGGCATGTCGTCATATGACGATGCAAAGACGTCTTTGTACTCAAACAATGCTTTGATTATCTCTTCCCTGAGTTGTGGTTCAAGATGAACACTTATCTTAGTTTCTCTGATATTATCGGGGTCCCCTAAATTGATTGCTTCTGTATCACTCAGGTTAGGCTTGGGTTTTTCTTCAAAATGGCTTAATTCTCTGCTAATCTCTTCAAGGGCCTCATTCTCATCATATTCTAATTCATCATCACACTCTATTTCTTGAATTATTATTTCAGAATTAGATTGGCTTTTAAGACTGGGCCGAAGATTCCTCATTCATGTCATGTCATTAAAACCAGCATGAAAAGAACTGTACAAGGAAGAAAAGAAAATCAAAAATAAAACTATCAGGAAGGAAGAAATAGGAAAATTGCATTTCACTGAAATTAAAGATAACCAAGTTTATACATCCAAACGGACAGAACATAGAATCTAAATTACAACCCTGGAATAATCCAGATAAACTGAAAGAAAATCAAAGCAAACTACCAAAACTCCCTCCGAGTAGGAAGAGAAGTAGATTCACAATTGTTAATCTTTGCACTAGGCCCAACAAACTGCACATCCTCTTTACTCGAGCCCTCTCCAGCTTCCAACATGTTCACATCGGCGAATATCCTCTCGAACTTTTCAATCAAATCTCCATCCACATCAACCACTGAACTAGGAACCGTCGTCACTGGGCGCTTTCTGGTACCAGGCCTGACAAATAATTTGGAAAGATGTGGGACGGGCTTTGGAAGGGCCCAT
Source organism: Nicotiana sylvestris (assembly GCF_000393655.2). Classification (NCBI taxonomy): domain Eukaryota; kingdom Viridiplantae; phylum Streptophyta; class Magnoliopsida; order Solanales; family Solanaceae; genus Nicotiana; species Nicotiana sylvestris. Next base: position 163,461,488 of record NC_091060.1, on the reverse strand, counting down.
GCCCTCTATTTCATTTTTCTGGCTCTTCTCACGTCTGCGACTGTAGGCTTGAATCCCAAACCAAATGTATCCAAGTTTTAGGAAGAGAAACTGGTTGTACGATGCCTTACAGAGATACACCCAAACCTTTACCAGGTACAAAATCATTCTTCAACATTTCAAAAGCCACCATGACTGATGCAGCAGCTACCCTCGGAGTTGGAACGCACTTCCCTTCTGGAATTTTCTCTACCGATACCGTGTCAAAAACCTGATAAACCCATGGCCCTTTGTCGTCTTCAAACTCTATGAACGGAACAATGGCATCACTGGGAACAAACAAATTATCTTCGCCGTGCACAACAATTTCCTGTCTATCCCATTCAAACTTGACCATTTGATGCAGAGTAGACGGGACCACTTTGGCAGCATGAATCCAGGGTCGACCTAACAGCAGATTGTAAGAAACAGCCACATCGAGCACCTGGAACTCCATGGTAAATTCAACTGGCCCTATTGTAAGCTCAAGCACTATGTCCCAAACTGAATCTTTCCCTCCACTGTCGAATCCCCGAATGCAGATACTGTTCTTGTGAATTCTTTCATCATCCACCTTCAACTTGTTCAAAGTGGAGAGAGGGCAAATGTTCGCAATAGAACCATTGTCGACTAGTACCCGAGTAACCACGGAATCTTCGCATTTCACCGTAAGATAGAGGGCTCTATTGTGCTCAGTACCCTCCACGGGCAACTCATCATCAGAAAAAGTGACTTTATTAACCTCAAAAATCTTGTTGGCTATCTTTTCCAAGTGGTTTACTGAGATTTTGTCAGGAACGTGGGCCTCATTCAGGATTTTCATCAAAGCCCGATGGTGCTCGTATGAATGGATCAATAATGACAATAGTGAAATTTGAGCCGGTGTCCTCCTCAACTGCTCCACAATGGAATAGTCCTGCACTTTCATCTTTCTCAAGAATTCCTCTACTTCTTCCTCGGTCACAGCTTTCTTCACTAGCACCGAGTTATCTTTGGAGATCTTAGCTTTTCTCAACTCTTCAGGGGCAAAGCATCTCCCTGATCGCGTCAAACCATGGGTCTTACAAACTTCTTCTTTAACCTCTTTCCCCTTGTAAGTCATTGTCACTCATTTATAATTCCATGGGACCGCCTTGTTGTTGACTATCGGTAATTGAGTTACCGGCTTGATAATGACAGGATCTGTGTTGGCACCCTCCATAATTACAACAGGATTTTCGCCACTCCTGGCACAACCACTTTTGCTCTTTCTTGTTTTACTGCCACATCACTTAGGCTCCCCTTCTTAACTACTGTAGATAGTTCACTGTTTGCCCCGTTCAACCTGATCACTGATTTCTCACTTGTTGGCTTTTCAACCGGCCTGACTTCACTGGACCGAATCATCATGACAATTTGTGAAGGCTTCTTAGGCTCCCCTCCCCTATGCACTATCTCGATCATATTTGTCTCATGATGGGCCGGCAATGAATTCTGGCTGATATTGGGTGCCTCCGGAGCTTGGACCTCATTCTGATTAGTATCAATAAGCTCTTGAATAGTTGTTTTTAATTTCCAGCATTTCTCTGTGTCGTGCACCGGAGCACCGGAACAATATTCACAACTCATAGAGTGATCAAGATTCCTCGGGGGAGGATTTGGTAGTTTTGGCTCGATCGGACTCAGCATACACAATTGTCGCAACCTATGGAACAAACTGGTATAGGATTCTCCCAATAGAGTGAAGGTTTTCTTCTTCTGCAACCTCTCATTCTTAAATTCTTGGTTCAGCCGGAAACCTGATCCAGGAGGGTTTCGGTAGGCTCTTGGGGGTGGATAGGCATTTTGTGGAGCTGGGTATGTATTTTGTAGGACTAGCACACGCCATTGTGCATGGGCTGGAGGTTGACTGTATGTTTGGGCATGGTGGAGAGAAAATTGGGGGTCTGGTGGTGGGTAGTAGTGTTGTGGTGGGCTATATGGGGTATGAGGGTAGGTTTGGTGGTCGGGTCGAGGCTGGTTATAGTAATGTGATGGGCCCCTAGGTCCGAACCAAGCTCCTGACTCGATCGTTGCGACATCCTCTTTCTTCTTCTTTCCAATTGCTGCCCCAATTCCACTTTGAATGGCCTGGGTGGTTGCCTTTATCATTGAATAGCTCATGATTTTGTTTGTCTTGAGCCCTTTTTCTACCATACCGCCCATTTTTACCACTTCGTTGAAGGACTTGACTATAGTCAATACCAGATGTCCGTAATAAATAGGTTCTAAGGCCTGCAGAAAATAATCCACCATTTCACTTTCTTTCATTGGAGGGTCAACCCTCGTTGCCTACTCTCTCCAACAAAAACCATATTCTCTAAAACTTTCATTGTGTTTTTTCTCAAGTTTCGTCAAATACGGACGATCCGGAATAATCTCGAGATTGTACTGGAAGTGACAAGCAAATGCCTGGGCCAGATCATCCCATGTGTACCATCTCCCGTGATCCTGCCAAGTATACCATTCCAGCGCTGAACCACTCAGACTCTGACTGAAATACGTCATTAGCAGCTCGTCTTTCCCGCTAGATCCCCTCATTTTGCTACAAAAATCTCTCAAATGCGCTACTGGATCACCGTTCCCATCATACAAATCAAACTTGGGAATCTTAAACCCTGTCGGCAATTGTACATCTGGAAACAGACATAGGTCTTTGTAAGACACACTTACTTGACCTCCCAACCCCCGCATGTCTCTGAATGACTGTTCCAGGCTTTTAAATTTCCTGAACATCTCCTCTTGTTTGGGATTTTTAGATGGTTTTTTGGTTTCCGCAAGGAGGTCAAAATGAGGAGTGTAGGAATTGGGTTCGGGAACCTTGAAAGTGGGCTCCGGGGGGTAATACTAGTTGTCGTGAGTCTGGAACAGAGGCTCACTGGAGGATCAGTGTAATGCAGCTGGTGGGGGTGCAACAAAAACAGTAGTGACTGGTGGAGAAGGGTACGAGACATGTTTGGGTGGTGGAGTTGTGATGTATGGGAAGTAGTACTGTGGCATTGTTGGTAGAGGGGAAAGGCCGGAGATGAGTTCACAGTGGGAGGTTCCTGGGGCTGAGCCAATAGCGGGATAAAAGCAGGGTTGGCAGGGTAAACTGGTGGTGGGTGCCCTTTTGCCCATACTTGGTACATTTCAGCCATATGCTGCTTCAGCTTATACAACTCATCTTTCAGATTGACCTCCGATTCTTCCATCTCTTTTGACGGATCGACAGTACTTGCCTCAAGTTCCTGGTTGGCCATGTTCAACTTGTTTTTGGACCGGGTGTTGTAGGTGTGAGTTGCCAGAATGCCAATCAAGCTAATCACCTGCCTGAACTGGAATTTCATCAATAACAAACTTGTTAGTGATTAAGGCTTTAACATATAGGCAACCGCACATTTGAGGAGTGAATGCACCTAAGCAGTTAATTGTTTCTATTATGGATTTGATCGGTTGCTTGCGTCATCCCGGCTTTTCCTTATTTCCATTTGCAACTTCTCTTTTTTTCTCTTTTTCATTCTTGCCTTTCCTTGCTTGATCTCTCTTTGTTTTATTCTCTCATGTCTCTTTCTTGTTTTTCCATTGTTCCCTTCTCACGGATTCTTATTTTCTCTCTCTTTTCCTTTTCTTTTTTCTCTTGCTTTTCCTCTCTCTCTTTTTTTCTTCTTTTTTTTTCTTTCTTTTGGTTGTGGTCGAATCATATGGAGATTGTCTACGTATCATGACCCAGCATGAATCAGACCAAGTGTAGTTCTTTGGGGGATAAGTGTAAAAGTAAATGATAAACACATTTTGGGATTTTCAAATTTTTCCATAAAATAAAATAGTTTTGATTACAATGACTCGTCCTAAAAACTAACAGACTCGATAAGGGAATTTGACAGACCGTGACTCAAAACAAGACCGACAGACTCTGACAGAAAGGTGAAAACAACAGACTCGAAAATCAACTAACAGACTCCAACAAAAGAAAGTACAGACTTGTCACACCTCCTTTTTACTACACCCCGCAGAGGGTATAAATACAAGGGAGTTTTTCCAATTAAAGGACAATGGAAACGGGATTTGTTTATTTAAAGATTAAGAGTCGCCATTTGGGATAATTTATGGTGTCCCAAGTCACCGGTTGAATCTCGAATCGAGGAAAATATGACTCTGTTTAACAATCCGCGAACCAGAAATCCGAGTAAGGAATTCTGTTAACCCAGGAGAAGGTATTAGGCATTCCCGAGTTCCGTGGTTCTAGCACGGTCGCTTAACTATCATATTTGACTTAATTATCTAATTTTAATCAATTATGAACTTATGTGCAAATTTCAACTTTTAACCGCTTTTATTTAATTTTTAAAGAAGATTGCATGTTGTTTAAAACATGTCTTTGGATCGTGCCACATGAAATGCACCCGCAATCCTAAACATATTTTATTCAACGTTTTGGGATTTGATTTGGGTCACATGAAATGCACACCCGAGTTTAGGAAGGTAATATTATTAAATGACGCGCCTAAAGCAACTACACATTTTGAATTTGCGAGGGCCATGAAAATTTGCTAAATGGCGCGCCTCGATTTCTATTAAAGGTATTTCTAAACATAGTTGTTAGGGCCATAAATTAAAACTTATCTACATATGGCGCCATAAATCTATTTGACGGAATCCAATTAATTAAACACTAATGGAATTTGAATCCCTACTATCAATTGAGTGGTTTAATCCAAGCTCGTTCAACTACAAGGCTGTCACCAAAATAAACACTCATTCAATTAATAAGAGAGCCTAAATAAAACAGGCCCAATTACTTATGTGGCGCATCCGTTCAAGATTGAAGAGGAACAAATGGGCTCTAATTATGGGCCCAAAAAAACTGTGAATACAAGCCATCCCCTTTTGTCTTAACGTGGATTCAAAATCCAAACCCCAAGGCAAAGTAAAAAAAAATTAAAATGACGCAAGGCCAAAACAAGACCCGAGATTGAGTCCCTGCAACTCAGAAAAGGGACGCCTGGACATCAGACTATCATATTCAAATAAATCAGTCCTTTAGCTAATTCAACAAAAGCAATTATGCGAGATTCTACACCTGATTAAACCACTTCAATAACAAATTACACCTCATGAGACTGTTAAATAAGTGAATCTGAATTTGAACAATAGACTCATATTTAACATGTTTACAAATAATCAAGGTAATTCTATATACGTCTCAGACCCTGAAGTGACAAACCAAAACATTTTCCTTGTCCAAAATACTGTAAAACTGAATACTAACTTAAAACCCGTCCAATCAGCCAATTCATGAAAACCAAATACTATTTAAGTACACCAAGCCTGCCATGACAGTTAAAATAAATTACACAGCAAAAGAAGCTTTCATACAGTCCACATTACTCGATTTGCACGATTGATGGTAAAGTATAACTACTAATTCGACTAAACAAGTTATTCATCAAGTTTCTATGATAGTCTAGGATCAGATTCAGGGATAGGAGTTCAACTTCCCAAAACCAACATTTAGCTATGAGGTATTTGATAGAAAATGGAGTCACCCACCAATTACAAACCAAATTCAGCTCTCAGAAGGGTACTATCAACAACCAGCAGAATACACTGCACTATACGATTCCAAAATAATGCAATTAAAACAAAATAAAGCTAAAACTATGAGCAAAACAAGGTGACATTATACTCAAAACTCCAGATTTTCATTTCATCTTTGAATCAGGCCTCACATTAGATAGAACTCAGAGATGTGTACCTGTCAAGCCAGGCGAACACAATCTTGAACTAGTCTTCAAAGAATCCTTGATTTTTTGGCCGAGGTAGACCTTAATCGTGTGTTCTCGCCTGAAAACACACGGCTAAAGTCGATCTCAACCTCAAATCTTTAGTAACCTCGCCAATCAACTCCTTTCGGGATTTCAGGTTAAACTTCGATCTAAAATTCGAGAGACTCCAGGATGATTCGAAGACAAATAGTTAGGGACTTGGAATAGGGGGACTTTGTGGTCACAGGGCGGTGGTATCTAAAGGCGGCTACTAGGGTTTCGCCTTTGTCTCTGAGAGATGAAAGGTTGGGGAGATGAGACCGGGGGGTGCAAGGCATTTGGACACTTTTATAGGTGTGACCCAATTAGTTCCGGACCGTCGGATGAAGCAAGATGAAGGGCCAAGATTTGTTAAGGCAAACTGAACTCGAAACGACGTCGTTTCAACGGCTTGGGTGATGGGATACTTGGACCGGGTAAGACAAAGGACTTTGGGCCGGGTATTGGGTAATTTTGTTTGGGCTAGGGATAATTAAATAGGTTTTAGCCTAGATCTGCATCTTCTCATTTCTTTCTTTTTCCTTTTTCAATTTCACAATTCTTTTCTTTTTCCAAAATTAAAATAAATCCTAAATTAATTAATAATAATTTTTAAACCAAACTAACCTACCCAATTAGATTTATCACTCATCATGGTATTTACAATAATTAATTAAATCTTAAATTTAAAGAAAAATTACACAATTCAAAATTAAAAAGTAAAAATGCAAAAATGAATTATTTTTTATGATTTTCATTTTTTATAAAACAAACTAATTTACTAATTAATCTAAAAATATAAAATTAAATCCTCAATGCAGATGTAACATATTTTTTGTATTTTTCACGAATTAAAAATAAACGTGCACAGACAAATGCAAATAATTAGCAGAAAATGCCATGAAATCCAACAAAATTGCAAACGCTGAGAGAAATTATTTTGTTTTGAATTTGTTGGAGTAATTCATATAGGGCAAAAATCACGTGCTCACAGCTGCCCCTCTTTGCCCGAAAACACGAAGAGTTTTCATACAAAGATAAAGTGAGCGGATACGAGCGATTTTTGCCCGTTTGAATACTCCGTGGGAAGCATTTTTGAAAGATTTGACCGCACCCTGCTTCCGAGGTTGCCTACATATCCTTGGCTAAAAAGGAATCAGGTCAGTGTAGTTCGAGAATGTCTGGTAGCTGGGACTACCATGGAGCTGTGATTTCACGGCTGCTGCTCACTGAACCCCTTATTACACCGTGTCAAAAATAAAAGAAGCTAGACTAGACTATGATCTATGCTTTACAAAATCCTATCTAGATCTTTAAACTTGATCTTGTGTCTCTGGTTGCCTTGTTGCCTTGTATTCTCTCGGTAAAATTCCTTTGTTGCCGTCTTGAATTGTAAACTGAGATGCTTCCCTTTCTCCAGACGGATGCCTGACTGCTGAGCTTGATATGTATTCCCATGCTATCCAGGTGGGCTCCTGACTTCGAAACATGAATATATTCCCCTGCTATCCAGGCGGGTTCCTGACTTCAAAACGTGAGTGTACTCCCATGCTATCCAGGCGGGCTCCTGACTTCAGCAAAATAGACAAAAAATAAAGAGAACTTTTTGCCCCAGTTTGGTGGCTGGGCCTATGTGTGAGTGTAAAACGAATCACATTACCGAATATCAATGAGGATTTTGAAAAACCAAAACTTGAATTGTACTCCCTTGTTCTCCAGGCGGGCTCCTGACTGCTAAACCTGAAAGTATTCTCTGCTTTCCAGGCGGGCTCCTGACTTCAACTTGAAAGTACTCCCTACTCTCCAGGCGGTCTCCTGACTTCAAGATAGACAAAACAAAGAATTTGAAAGCTAAAATTTAAATTGTACTCCCTTGTTCTCCAGGCGGGCTCCTGACTGCTAACTTGAAAGTATTCCCTGCTCTCCAGGCGGGCTCCTGACTTCAACTTCAAATGTATTCCCTGCTCTCCAGGTGGGCTCCTAACTTCAACATAGACAAAACAAAGAATTTGAAAGCTAAAACATAAATTGTACTCCCTTGTTCTCCAGGCGGGCTCCTGACTGTTGCGCTTGAAAGTATTCCCTGCTCTCCAGGCGGGCCCCTGACTTCAACTTGAAATGTATTCCCTGCTCTACAGGCGGGCTCCTGACTTCAACATAGACAAAACAAAGAATTTGAAAGCTAAAACTTAAATCGTACTCTCTTGTTCTCCAGGAGGGCTCCTGACTGCTGCGCTTGATAGTATTCCCTGCTCTCCAGACGGGCTCCTGACTTCAAAATAGATAAAACAAAGAAAAAAAATTGCCCCAGTTTGGTGGCTGGGCACAGATGTAAATATTAAACTAAATCCTATTACCCAGTATTACTAAGGATTTGAAAGCTAAGTCCCATTATGAAGGGGGGTCCTGACAACTCTTAACTAAACGACAATTTTAAACCTAAATATATCTTCTACAGGTGTGACTTCTGCTAAATCTTGCTATCTAAGAGAATCTTTAAGCTGCTCCCCATTATCCAGGAGGGTCCTGAAAATCAAAAGTCAAGTTTTATCTTAAGAGTGACAACTTTCATAGCTGAATTATACTACCCTACAGCAGAACTTACGCTAAATGTTATTATCCAATCGAAATCTTAAAGCTAAGTCCCATTATTCAGGAGGGTCCTGGAAACTTCTAATTGAATCTTATCTCGGACATGCAAACTTCTGAGCTAACTTATATTCTTTTGGGATACATTTATGCTAGATTATGCTATTTCTGAACTTTAAACTAGGTCCCATTTTCCAGGAGGGTCCTGAAAGTTTACGGTCAAACCTATTTTGATGATTGCCCTTTCCCCTGTGGAAAGTTTCTCCGAAGCAAATGAATTTTCTGCCCCTGTTTCAATCAAAGAAAAATCTGTAGGTTTAAAGTGGTGGTTAGCTGATGGCATTCTTGCTAAAGATCTCTCCACTGCATTGTTTTGTTCTGAATGGCTTTCCCGAACCGGCCCTGAACCGCTTTGACTTTCTGACTGACTTTCAAATCCCACGACTTTTGACGAACCGAGTGTTCTATACCAGTGTTGTTGTTTCACACCTCTGCCCCTTTATCTGAACCTTTGCATCTCCCATGACATTACTAAATCATTCCACCGATGGAACTTCCGGTGATTCCTTGTACCCCACCTTACATCATGCTATCTTTAGTATGTTCTGACCACATTGTGATTTGTAATTTTTGGGAGTTGGTAGTGAGCTTTGAAACTCCTTTCCACTTACTTGGGACAAGACTGACATTAAAACCTCTTAGACAAATAAACCCAAAAGAAAGTGAAATGCAATGACTTTGCGGGTTAAGGATAAGAAGAATCCAAAACTAGATAACTACTACAAAGGGAAAAAGAAAAAGAAAAAGAAACTTATCTGAGTGGAACAGCTGGTACCAATGATCATGACATGCATTTCGAATTAATTGGCTCAATCTATCCAACCAGTTAACTTTCAGTTGTCGTACTTTGTCGCCTCAGAATTTTCATGACCGGATTACTTTACCCAAACCTTGACCTTATTCATCTTGCAGTGCCTTGAAACAGTTTTCCACCAACAGGCCTTTCTCACTTGTTGACTTTTCAACTCACTTTCGTCTCAAGGTGCCCGTGAGGGTTTTCACCAATAAGACTCTCTCGTTTTATTTCTCTCAACTCCCGTCACCTTACGGTGCCTGTGAAGGTTTTCACCAATAAGACTCTCTCATTTTATTTTTCCTTCTTGAGCCAGAGTGTTTCCCCTTACATGAATTACCTTTACCTGCTCGACTTGGCATTTCCCAAAGATTGATCAGAAGGTCTTTCTTTGGACCGTAATGTGGGCTTTCGGACCGGGTTGGAAAGAAAAGGTATAAAAGGCTCAATACAATTCAAATGGGTTAGAATTACAACTTTCGGAATCAGGTTTCTCACAACAACCACAACTTCTGCCCCAGTTTCTTGCTTGGGGGCTTTTAGATTTTGTTTGATGAGACCGAACCGTGAGGCTGCCTACGTATCCTTAAAAGGAATCAGGTCGAACGTAGTTCATGTCATAGGAATTACTTTGTTGTTGTGATTTTCTCTCTTCTTTTTCTTTCTCTTTTTGCTTTCTTTTTCTCTTTTTGTTGTTGTCTCTCTTTTTTTCTTCTTTTTTCCTTTTCATTCTTTTCTTTCTCTTTTTTTTTCAATTTTCATTTTTCTCCTCTCCCTTTTGTTCTTTTCTTTTCTCCTTTTCCTTTACTTATCTTTCATGCTTGTGCTTCTGATCTTTGATACTGATTCCGAAGGAGGGGTAAGAAAGAAAATAAATAAGGCTCAAAAGGGGTGATGAGGGATAAAGTGTTTGGATAGCAGAACAAAACGCCTTCGTCATTTCAATCTTCAAAATACGCCAAATACAAACAAGTACAATCAAACAAAGGAATCATACATAGTATCTCTTGACTGCGTCAGAATTGATAGCCATTTCCACACATTTCCCTTCCACATTTATCAAAAATAGCGCTCCATTGGACAATACCCTAGTTACGACAAATGGCCCCTGCCAGTTTGGGGCAAACTTTCCTTTTGCTTTAGCCTGATGAGGCAAGATACGTCTCAACACTAACTGACCCACTTCGAACTTTCGTGGACGTACCTTCTTGTTATATGCTCTCGACATTCTCTGTTGGTACAATTGGCCGTGACATACTGCTGCCAATCTCTTTTTATCAATCAAACTTAATTGCTCCAAGCAGGTTTTGACCCATTCAACGTCATCAATTTCTGCCTCAGCGACAATCCGAAGGGATGGGATTTCAATTTCTGCGGGTATTACTGCCTCCGTGCCATACACCAACAAATAAGGAGTGGCCCCTACTGAACTATGAATAGTAGTGCGATAACCCAACAATGCGAAAGGTAACTTCTCATGCCACTATCTAGAACATTCCACCATTTTTTGAAGTATCTTCTTTATATTCTTGTTGGTTGCCTCGACTGCTCCATTCGCCTTAGGGCGGTATGAGGTGTAATTGCGATGTATAATCTTAAACTGCTGACATGTCTCTGTCATCAGATGACTGTTGAGATTAGCGCCATTGTCCGTGATGATTACCTTCGGAATCCTAAACCGACAGATGATATTTGAATGCACAAAATCGACCACTGCTTTCTTGGTCATAGATTTAAAAGTTTTTGCTTCAACCCACTTGGTGAAATAATCAATGGCTACCAGAATAAACCTGTGTCCGTTTGATGTTGTTGGCTCGATGGGCCCAATGACATCCATGCCCCAAGCAACAAAGAGTCATGGTACCGACATTGTATGCAATTCAGATGGTGGGGAATGAATCAGATCTCCGTTCACCTGGCACTGATGACACTTGCACACAAAACTGATACAATCTCGCTCCATAGTAAGCCAGTAATAACCTTCTCGGAGAATCTTCTTCGCCAGAACGTACCCACTCATATGCGGTCCACAAACCCCGGAGTGTACCTCAGTCATGATAACTGTGGCTTGTCTGGCATCTATGCATCTTAGCAATCCAAGATCTGGAGTTCTTTTGTATAACACCCCTCCACTGAAGAAAAATCTGCTTTCCAGTCGTCGAATTGTTCTTTTCTAATCACCTGTGGCTTGTACAGGATATACCCCCATTCGGAGGTATTCTTTGATACCATGGAACCATGGCTCCCCATCAAGTTCTTCTTCTACCATATTACAGTAAGCATGCTAATCATGGAATTGAATCTGCAAAGGGTCCACATAAGCCTTATCTGGATGATGTAACATTGACGCCAGAGTAGCTAAAGCATCGGCAGCTTCATTATGGATCCTTGGGATATGCCTGAATTCTATTGACTAAAACCGTTGACAAAGATCATGCAAACATTGTCTGTATGGTATGAGTTTCAAATCCCGTGTTTCCCATTCTCCCAAAATTTGGTGCACCATGAGGTCCGAGTCACCCAAGACCAAGACTTCCTGGACACCCATATCTACAGCTAACCTCAAACCCATAATGCATGCCTTGTACTCAGCCATGTTGTTGGTGTAGTAAAAACGAAGTTGTGCCTAATAGAGTAGTGCTGCCCTGTTTCAGAAATAAGTAATGCTCTTATCCCTACGCCTTTCATGTTTGCGGCCCCATCAAAGAAAAGTTTCCAACCCGGCTTCTCGACTTGTTTCAACTCATCAATGTGCATCACCTCTTCATAAGGGAAATAAGTTTTCAAAGGTTCATAATCTTCATCAACCGGGTTCTCGGCCAAATGGTCAGCCAAGGCCTGTGCTTTCATTGCAGTTCGAGTCACGTAGATAATGTCAAACTCTATGAGCATGATCTGCCACTTTGCAAGCCTCCCTGTGGGCATAGGCTTCTGAAAGATATACTTCAATGGATCCAAGCGAGATACGAGGTAGGTAGTATAAGATGACAAATAATGTTTCAGCTTCTGTGCCACCCAAGTCAGGGCACAACATGTCCTCTCAAGCTGAGTGTACTTAATCTCGTACGATGTGAACTTCTTGCTGAGATAATAGATGGCCTGCTCCTTCCTACCAGTGATGTCGTGTTGACCCAATACAAAGCCGAATGAATTGTCCAAAACCGTCAAATATAGGATCAAAGGTCACCCTGGTTCTGGCGGGACCAATACGGGTGGATTTGACAAATACCCCTTTATCTTATCAAACGCCTCCTGACATTCATCTGTCCACTTGACTGCAGTGTCTTTCTTTAATAGTTTGAAGATTGGCTCATAGGTTGTCGTGAGCTGAACGATGAACCTACTGATATAATTCAATCTCCCCAACAAACTCATCACCTCGGTCTTGTTCCTCAGAGGTGGCAATTCCTGGATGGCCTTGACTTTCGATGGATCCAGTTCAATGCCCCGGCGGCTGACTGCGAACCCTAACAACTTTCCAGACGGCACCCCAAAAGCACACTTTGCAAGATTAAGCTTGAGATTGTACCTGCGAAGCCTTCGGAAGAACTTCTTCAGATCCCTGACATGGTCAGACTGCTTTCTAGACTTCACGATCACATCATCCACATACACCTCGATTTCCTGGTGTATTATATCATGGAATATTATTGTCATTGCCCTCATGTAGGTTTCCCCAGCATTCTTCAAGCCAAATGGCATGACCCGATAGCAGTACGTTCCCCACGGCATGATGAATGTTGTCTTTTCTGCATCTTCCTCGTCCATTAAGATCTGATGATAACCTGCGTAACAATCCACAAAAGAACCAATCTCATGTTTGGCGCAATTATCCATCAAGATATGGATGTTCGGCAATGGGAAATTGTCATTTGGACTCGCCTTGTTGAGATCCCAATAATCGACACACACCCTGGTCTTGCCATCCTTCTTCGGCACAGGCACAACATTGGCTAACCAGGTGGGATACCGGGTGACCCGAATGACTTTGGCATCGAACTGCTTGGTGACCTCTTCTTTGATCTTTACACTCATATCCGTTTTGAACTTTCTCAGCTTCTGTTTGATAGGAGGGAATGTCGGGTCAGTGGGCAACTTGTGAACTACTAAATCAGTGCTTAGACACGGCATGTCGTCATACGAACATGCAAAAACATCTTTGTATTCGAACAGTACTTTAATTATCTCCTCCTTGAGTTGAGGTTACAGATGGACACTTAATTTAGTTTCACGGACATTATCTTGGTCCCCTAGATTAACTACTTCTGTATCATTCAAATTAGGTTTGGGCTTTTCCTCAAAATGACTTAGTTCCTTACTAATTTCTTCATAGGCCTCATCATCATCAAATTCCAACTCGTCATCACACTCAATTTCTTGTATTATTTATTTCAGAGTTAGATTGGCTTTTAAAACTGGGCCGAAGATTCCTCATGCATGTCATGTCATTGATATTAGCATAAAAAACTGTACAAAAGAAGAAAACAAAAATAAAATTAGAAGAAATGAAGGAAAAGGAACAATTTCATTTTATTGAATTTAAAGATAACAGGGTTTTAACACATCTAACTGGACGGAACATAATATCTGAATTACAGACCCTAGAATAATCCAGACAATAAAAGAAAATCAAAACCCACTACCAAGACTCCCTCCGGATAGGAAGAGGAGTAGCTTTCCAATTGTTGACTTTTGCACATGGTCCCACGAATTGAACATCTGCCTTGCTGGACCCTTCCCCAGCCTGAACCATGTTAACCTCGGCGAATAACCTTTCGAACCCCTTCTCCAAGTCTCTATCGGCGCCAATCAATAGTCCAGGAACCTTTGACAACAGTTGCTTTATGATACCCGGCCTGACGAATGATCTGGACAGACGTAGGATTGGCTTTGGCAATGCCCATGCTTTCTGTTTCATTTTTCTAGCTCGTCTCACATCTGCAACGGTAGGCTTGAACCCCAGACCAAAAGTATCCAGATTCTTTGGAAGAGAAACTGGCTGCACGATACCTTGTAGAGATGCACCCAAACTCTTGCCTAGTACGAAACCATTTTTCAACATTTTAACAGCTACCATAACTGATGTCGCAGCCATCTTTAGAGTTGGAACGCACTTTCCTTCCAGAATTTTCTCTACCGATACTGTGTCGAAAACCTGATAAACCCATGGTCCCTTGTCATCATCAACCTCTATGAATGGAACAACGGCACCGTTGGGCACACACAAATTATCTTCGCCGTGTACAACAATTTCCTGTCGATCCTATTCAAACTTAACCATTTGATGCAGAGTAGACGGGACTGCTTTGGCCGCATGGATCCAGGGTCATCCCAACAACAGATTGTACGAAACAGCCATATCGAGCACCTGGAATTCCATAGTAAATTCAACTGGCCCTATTGTGAGCTCAAGAACTATATCCCCGACTGAATCCTTCCCTCCACCGTCGAATCCCCAAACGCAAATATTGTTCCTGTGAATTCTTTCATCCTCCACTTTCAGCTTGGTCAATGTGGAGAGAGGGCAAATGTTCGCGCTAGACCCATTGTCAACTAGTACCCGAGTAACCACGGAAACTTCGCATTTCACCGTCAGATAAAGGGCTCTATTGTGCTCGGTACCCTCCACGGGCAACTCATCATCAGAAAAAGTGTCTCTGTTTACCTCAAATATCTTGTTAGCTATCTTTTCCAAGTCGTTTACTGAGATTTTTTCAGGAACATGAGCCTCATTCAAGATCTTCATCAAAGCTCGACGGTGCTCGTCGGAATGGATCAATAATGACAATAATGAAATCTGAGCCGGTGTTTTCCTCAACTGCTCCACAATGGAATAGTCCTGCACTTTCATTTTTCTCAAGAACTCCTCTGCTTCTTCCTCAGTCACCGCTTTCTTCACCAACACTGGATTATCTTTTGAGGTCTTAGCTTTTCTCAACTCTTCGGGGGCAAAGCATCTCCCCGATCGAGTCAAACCATGAGTCTCACACACTTCTTCTTTAACCTCTTTCCCTTTGTAAGTCACGGTCACTCGTTCATAATTCCATGTGATTGCCTTGCTGTTGACTATCGGTAATTGATTTACTGGTTTGATAATAACAGGATCTGTGGGGGCGCCCTTCACAGTTACCATAGGCTTATTCGTCACTCCTGGCACAACCACTTTTGCTTTCTCATGTTTTCCTGCAACGTCACTTGAGGACCCCTTCTTGACCTCCACAGATAGTTCATTGTTTGCCTTGTTCAATTTGATTACAGACTTCTCACTGGTTGACTTTTCAAATCGCCTGGCTTCACTAGCCCGAATCATCATGACGGTTTGTGAAGGCTTCTTAGGATCCCCTCCCCTATGCACTGTCTCAATCATATTTGTTTCATGATGGGCTGGCAAGGGATTCTGATTGATATTGGGTGCCTCTGGAGCTTGGACCTCAATCTGATTGGTGTCAATGAGTTCTTGAATGGTCGTTTTCAATTTCCAGCATTTCTCTGTGTCATGTCCCGGGGCCCCTAAACAATACTCACAACTCACCGAACGATCAAGATTTCTGGGAGGGGGATTCGGTGATTTAGCCTCGATCGGATTCAACATACCCAATTGTCTTAGTCTGTGGAATAGGCTAGCATACGATTCTCCCAATGGAGTGAAAGTCTTTTGCTTCTGCAACCTCTCATTCTTAAAGTCTTGGTTAGGTCGAAAACTCGTTCCAGGAGGATTTCTGTGGGCTTTTGGGGGTGGGTAGTTATTTTGTGGAGCTTGGTATGGGTTTTGTGGAGCTGGCGCACGCCATTGTGAGTGAGCGGGCGGCTGGGTATAGGTTTGTGCGTGATGGATAGAAAAATGGGGATCTAGCAGTGGGTAATAATGTTGTGGTGGGTTATATGGAGTGTGGGGGTAAGTTTGGATATAGGGTCGCGGCTGGTTGCAGTAACGGGAAAGGTTCCTGGATCCAACCCAAGCTCCCGACTCAATTGTCGCAACATCCTCCTTCTTCTTCTTCCCGAGCACACCCCCAATACCGTTTTGAATGGCCTAAGTGGTCGCCTTGATTGTTGAATAACTCATGATCTTGTTGTACTTGAGTCCCTCTTCAACCATGCCTCCCATTTTCATGACTTCATTAAAGGACTTACCTACTACTGACACCAAGTGATCGAAATAAGTGGGTTCCAAAGCCTGCAAGAAATAATCAACCATCTCGCTTTCTTTCATCAGAGGGTCAACCCTCGCTGCTTGCTCTCTCCAATGGAATCCATATTCCCTGAAGCTCTCACTGGGCTTCTTCTCAAGCTTTGTTAATGACAGACGGTCTGGGATAATTTCGAGCTTGTACTGAAAATGGCAGGCGAAGGCTTGGGCCAAGTCGTCCCATGTGTACCACCTATTGTGATCTTGCCTGGTGTACCATTCTAAGGCCGATCCACTTAAACTTTGGCTGAAATATGCCATCAGCAATTCATCTATTCCACCTGCTCCTCTCATTTTGCTACAAAATCCTCTTAAGTGCGCTACTGGGTCACTATGCCCATCGTACAGATCAAACTTGGGCATTTTGAACCCTGCTGGCAACTGAACATCTGGGAACAGACATAAATCCTTATAGGCCACACTCACTTGACCTCCCATCCCCCTCATATCTCGAAACGATTGCTCTAAACTTTTGACTTTTCTGATCATCTCTTCATGCTCGGGATTTTTTGGCGATTTCTCGGTCTCTCTCGGGATTTCAAGATGAGGGGTGTAAGGATATGGCTCTAGAACTTTGAAGGTGGGTTCAGGGGGATAGTACTGGTTATCATGAGTTTGGAACAGGGGTTCACTGGAAGATCGGTGTAATGTAGCAGGTGGAGGTACTACAAAAAAGGGTGTAATTGGTGGAGGAGGGTATGGGACTTGTTGGGGTGGTGGAGCTTGAGAAGTATGGAAAGTGGCGCCATGGCATTGTTGGTAGAGGGGAAAGGCTGGAGATGAGCTCAAAGTGGGAGGCTCTGGAGGTTGGGCTGATGGTGGGATATAAGCAGGGTTGGCGGGATAAACCGGTGGTGGATGCCCTTTCGCCCAAGCTTGGTACATTTCAGCCATCTGCTGCTTCAACTTATACATTTCTTCCCTCATCGCATTAACATCCATTTCTTCCACCTCTTTCGATGGGTCGACAATACTTGTTTCCAGTTCCTGGTTGGCCATATTCAGCCTGTCTTTCGATCGGGTATTGTATGAGTGAGTTGCCAGAATGCCGATCAACTAACCACCTGCCTGGACTTAATACATCAAACAACAACCTTGTTAGCGATTAGGCTTTAACAGATTAGTAACCGCACATTGCGCATGAATGCACCTAAACAGTTAACCGTCTCTATTATGTATTTGATCGGTTGCATGCGTCATTTCGGCCTTTTCTTACTTCCGATTGCAAACTTCCCTCTTTTATTTTCTTTTCTGTTTCCTTGCTTTCACTCTTGCCTCTGTTCTTTCTTTGTTTTTACTCTCTCTTGATTTCTTATTTTCTCTCAATTTTTTTGTTTTCTGCTCTTTTCTTTACTTTACTCTCTTGTTTTCCCTATTATTTTCTTTCTCTCTCTTATTTTTCGGCTCTTTCTTTCTTTTATTTGGTTACGGTCGAATCCTATGGAGATTGCCTACGTATCATGACCCCGCATGAATCAGACCAAGAGTACTTCTTGGAGATAAGTGTGAAAGAAAACATTTTGGGATTTTCAATTTTCTTAAAAAAAACAAATGCTTCCATTACAAAACTCAATACTAGCAAATTCCAAAAGACTAACAGATTTTGATGCAAAGATGAAATACAGACTCCAAAAATAGACATCATATTCCAACAAAAGAAAAATACAGACTCGAAAACAATTAGACGGACTCTAGCAGAAAAAAAAACTTAACATGACTGACAGACGCTTAACAAAAGGGACATGCAGACTCAAGCAAAAATAATCATGAATACATCAATGCTTCTGGTGCCCGCGGGACATCATTCGGTCTCGCCGCAGGCCTATATGCAAGCTCTCTTTGAAGTCTATCCAAGTCATTCATTATCTGTTTAACAAATGTTATTACTGCTGCAAAGAAGGTAGTGCGGGTCATATTGTCACAAATCTGGCACTTCATAACGATGTAGTCGGCAATGCTTCTAATTCTCTCTCTTATGGCGCCCTTTTCTTGTAACAAATGCCCAATATTCTGGGCCCTGGCTTCCAAAGTTTGCTCAGTCGCATGATTTTGCTCCTGAAGTTGTTGCAAATCTATTTCTAATTGCGCCAATGATGTATAACAATGTTCCCTTTCAACTTTGAAGTCTTTTGCCTATTTGATCATTTTGTTTCCGTGGCGATGACCCTTTTCTTTAACCCTGCGACCTTATCGTCGTACCTTTCTCTCAATTGCTTAACCAGGCATACTCGTTCCTCTGCGTTTATAACCAATTGCTTCCGAGCCTTGGCTAATTCACTTTCTGCTTTATTCAAATCAAAACTGTAGTCATTTACTTTCTGCCTCAGGTTAGCTATGAGTTTTTCATCTCTGTCGCTTCGGGCTGGATTTTCTGCCGCTACTTTCATTTTCTGAATTTGAACTCAAAGGGCCTCATTTTCTTTGGCTAGCTTTTTCTTTTCTCCTTCATCTGCCGCGACTTGCAAGCTATTCTCGAATTGAAGTTCTCTGACTTGCTTTTCCAATTTGCTTATGGTAGTCCTGTACTCGTTTTCTTTGGTCAGCCAGTCCCATTGCACTTGTGCTCTGTCGGTAAATTGTTGGACATGGGGTCTCTTTGCAGGCCTGTCAGGTTCATATTAAACTCGAGATCTTTTACCATACCAAGAAGTATAACTAGGCTCCACCTCGCCTCTGGATAGGTCTCATACTTGA
Source organism: Nicotiana sylvestris (assembly GCF_000393655.2). Lineage (NCBI taxonomy): Eukaryota > Viridiplantae > Streptophyta > Magnoliopsida > Solanales > Solanaceae > Nicotiana > Nicotiana sylvestris. The sequence goes on along the minus strand of NC_091060.1, from coordinate 163,442,341 downwards.
GTATTAGGCCCTAAGAATCTGCACTGATGTCGAATCCGGCGCACTTTCTCTTCTGGGAAGGCAGCTTTTGGATCCAACTCAATGACTTGCCGACTCAAATCTTCATCGTGTGGGATGGTCTGGTATCAGCCTAACTGACGTAAGACTTTGTGCGGAGCATAAGGCTGGATACTCCGAAGACCCATCAACAGCAAAAAACATACCTCAGTTGACATATAGATTACTTCGTTGACCGAGAGCCATCCGAATGTCCATTCGATCTTATTTGCGGTCAAAGATCTCAAATGAGCATGCCATGCTTCCGTACCATCCGAAAACTCATAACCCTCTACTCGCTTTTCATGTTATTCAATGCACTCAAGACCAGTCATACCGCAATTCAAGTAGCCGGGATGGTGGCAAAGGTGTTCCTCCATCCATATTTGTAATAGCATATTACACCCTGCAAAGAACTTCGCTCATTCTCAACAGAGAGTGAGAGCTCGGTAAATTTCTGCCAAGATCAGCGGCACTATAGTCCCATTTGCCTTTTTCATCATAAAGTCGGCTATTCCTACTAGCCCCATTTCTATGTTCCCGTCTTTTCTTGGGCAAACCAAGATACCCAGGAACGCCACTATGAAAGCTAATCCTCTCTGAGCTTCCCACTTGTCTTGATTTCCAGCATGAGTAAGACCGGTATCTGGCATTTCGAAGCCACGGGTATTCCCGTAACGTCGATACAGAAAGTGGAAGGTACAAAATCCTTTGGCCAGATTTCTATCTTGGATGTCCCGACTGATGCTTAACAAGTCCAAAAATTTGTGGGGGGGTCACTGTCCTTGGCGCTACCGGGTATTGACTTCTGAAATTCCCTTCAAAACCGGCATAGCCTGCCATCTCTTCTAGCGTAGGAGTTAACTCAAAATCCGCAAAGTGGAACACATTATGTGTTGGGTCTCAAAACGGTATCAAGGCCTCAATCACGTCTTTTCTAGGCTTGACCTTCAAAAGCCCAATAAGACTGCCCAATGCTTTTGTCACAACTTTCCTGTTGTCGCCCCCCAATCATGCCACCACATATGTAGCTCCAAAGGGATCTCTTCACGGACTGAGAAAGGTTCATTTTGATTTATGCTCATCCTGCACATTTATTAAGGTGATTTTAATTAAAAGAAAACCATGACTCGTTTTGACTTAAAAGAAATGACCATTTTTCAAAATTTCCACAAAACATCCGGCCTTGCCAACACGGCCTTTCAGCACTTCGAAAACGAAGATTTTAAGGTTGTGTTAGCTAACCAGCCAAAACCTTTAAAAGTGACAAAAAGTGGTTGTTCTTGCAAAAACAACCTTTCGGCACCCTTTTAGGGACATTCGGCTATTTCTGACAAGAATGGCATCACCCTAATTGTTTTCAAATTAAAGTAAAAATTTTCGCAAAAAAGGAAGTTAGACCCGATGGGGGTTGCCTACGTATCTCACACCCTGTGAGAATCAAACTGGCGTAGTTCGGGCAAATAAAACAAACTATTTTTATTTGAAAACAAGACTTTTTTTCTTCTTTTTTTCATTTCATTGGCAAATAAAACTATTTTTGAAAACACCAACTTTTGTTTTTCCTCTTTTTTTCTTTTCCTATTTTTTTGTTTTTATTTTCTCAAAAATTCGGCAGAGTTTCTTCATTGTTTGGACATTGATTTTGTTTTTCAGAAGAGGCGATTAACTTTCTTTAACCCTCATACTGCTATTTCTCTTTCCTCAACTCTTCCCAATATTTATAAGTCGGTCAGCATGCAAGTCCGAAGTAAATAAATGCACAAGTAGCAAGTAGGATGCATCAGGATGGTCTTTTTGTTTCGGGTGCACCTGTCCTAGACAGACCCAACCCTGTGTTGAGCCTCCAAAGCCAAAATGCACATGATGCAAACAAACGTTCCTACTAGGAATCCGGCATGAGGTCTTGTTATACTAGGTTCAAAACCTAGGTTTATTGTTCTAGACCTGGCTTACCCGAACGGACAGCTCGAGCCGAGGGGGGCAGCGTACCGGGAATACAGAAGCTTCACCGGTTTAGCAACTTGTCCGAACCTCGTTCTAAATTTGGAATATTACTCTAATAGAAAATAAGTCACACGAAGTGCACACTTCTTCATGATTTAGAAGACTCAGAGAGAAGAGGGATTTCGCAACAGTTTATAAACAATTCACGGCATATCAACGCGGTAAAAGCAATAAATTAGCACATTAGGCCTAAATCATGTAACAAAATTAGATAATGGATAAAGCCAATCATAACATTTATTCTAAGCTCGAATTCTTGAACCCTGAACCAGAGATTCTGGGTTCGATCCCCAGCAGAGTCGCCAGAGCTGTCACACCTCCTTTTTACTACACCCCGCAGAGGGTATAAATACAAGGGAGTTTTTCCAATTAAAGGACAATCAAAACGGGATTTGTTTATTTAAAGATTCAGAGTTGCCACTTGGGATAATTTATGGTATCCCAAGTCACCGGTTGAATCCCGAATCGAGGAAAATATGACTCTGTTTAACAATTCGCGAATCAAAAATCCGAGTAAGGAATTCTGTTAACCCGGGAGAAGGTATTAGGCATTATAGAGTTCTGTGGTTCTAGCACGGTCGCTTAACTATCATATTTGGCTTAATTATCTAATTTTAATCAATTATGAACTTATGTGCAAATTTCAACTTTTAACCGCTTTTATTTAATTTTTAAAGAAGATTGCACGTCGTTTAAAACATGTCTTTGGATTGCGCCACATGAAATGCACCCGCAATCCTAAACATATTTTATTCAACGTTTTGGGATTTGATTTGGGTCACATGAAATGCACACCCGAGTTTAGGAGGGTAATATTATTAAATGACGCACCTAAAGCAACTACGCGTTTTGAATTTGTGAGGGCCATGAAAATTCGCTAAATGGCGCGCCGCGATTTCTATTAAAGGTATTTCTAAACTTAGTTGTTAGGGCCATAAATTAAAACTTATCTATATATGGCGCCTCAAATCTATTTGACGGAATCCAATTAATTAAACACTAATGGAATTTGAATCCCTACTATCAATTGAGTGGTTTAATCCAAGCTCGTTCAACTACAAGGCTGTCACCAAAATAAACACTCATTCAATTAATAAGAGGGCCTAAATAATACAGGCCCAATTACTTATGCGGCGCATCCGTTCAAGATTGAAGAGGAACAAATGGGCTCTAATTATGGGCCCAAAAAAACTGTGAATACAAGCCATCCCCTTTTGTCTCAACATGGATTCGAAATCCAAACCCCAAGGCAAAGTAAAAAAAATTAAATGACGCAATACCAAAACAAGACCCGAGATTGAGTCCTTGCAACTCACAAAAGGGACTCCTGGACATCAGACTATCATATTCAAACAAATCAGTCCTTTAGCTAATTCAACAAAAGCAATTATGCGAGATTCTACACCTGATTAAACCACTTCAATAACAAATTACACCTCATGAGACTGTTAAATAAGTGAATCTGAATTTGAACAATAGACTCATATTTAACATGTTTACAAATAATCAAGGTAATTATATATACGTCTCAGACCCTGAAGTGACAAACCGAAACATTTTCCTTATCCAAAATACTATAAAACTGAATACTAACTTAAAACCCGTCCAATCAGCCAATTCATGAAAACCAAATACTATTTAAGTACACCAAGCCTGTCATGACAGTTCAAATAAATTACACAGCAAAAGAAGCTTTCATACAATCCACATTACTCGATTTGCACGATTGATGGTAAAGTATAACTACTGATTCGACTAAACAAGTTATTCATCAAGTTTCTATGATAGTCTAGGATCAGATTCAGGGATAGGAGTTCAACTTCGCAAAACCAACATTTAGCTATGAGGTATTTGATAGAAAATAGAGTCACCCACCAATTACAAACCAAATTCAGCTCTCAGAAGGGTACTATCAACAACCAGCAGAATACACTGCACTATACGATTCCAAAATAATGCAATTAAAACAAAATAAAGCTAAAACTATGAGCAAAATAAGGTGACATTATGCTCAAAACTCCAGATTTTCATTTCATCTTTGAATCAGGCCTCACATTAGATAGAACTCAGAGATGTGTACCTGTCAAGCCAGGCGAACACAATCTTGAACTAGTATTCAAAGAATCCTTGATTTTTTGGCAGAGGTAGACCTTAATCGTGTGTTCTCGCCTGAAAACACACGGCTAAAGTCGATCTCAACCTCAAATCTTTAGTAACATCGCCAATCAACTCCTTTCGGGATTTCAAGTTAAACTTCGATCTGAAATTCGAGAGACTCCAGGATGATTCGAAGACGAATAGTTAGGGATTTGGAATGAGGGGGACTTGGTGGTCACGGGGTGTAATTTTGGTGGCGAACGGAGGTGGCGCCGCCACCCTAAAGCGGTGGTGTCTGAAGGCGGCTACTAGGGTTTCGCCTTTGTCTTTGAGAGATGAAAGGCTGGGGAGATGAGACCGGGGGGTGCAAGGCATTTGGATACTTTTATAGGTGTGACCCAATTAGTTCCGGACTGTCGGATGAAGCAAGATGAAGGGCCAAGATTTGTTAAGGCAAACTGAACTCGAAACGACGTCGTTTCAACGGCTTGGGTGATGGGCTACTTGGACCGGGTAAGACAAAGGACTTTGGGCCGTGTATTGGGTAATTTTGTTTGGGCTAGGGACAATTAAATGGGTTTTAGCCCAGATCTGGATCTTCTCATTTCTTTCTTTTTCCTTTTTCAATTTCCCAATTCTTTTCTTTTTTCAAAATTAAAATAAATTCTAAATTAATTAATAATAATTTTTAAACCAAAATAACCTACCCAATTAGATTAATCACTCATCATGGTATTTACAATAATTAATTAAATCCTAATTTTAAAGAAAAATTACACAATTCAAAATTAAAAAGTAAATATGCAAAATGAATTATTTTTTATGATTTTCATTTTTTATAAAAAAACTAATTTACTAATTAATCTAAAAATATAAAATTAAATCCTCAATGCAGATGCAACATATTTTTTGTATTTTTCACGAATTAAAAATAAACGTGCACAGACAAATGCAAATAATTACCAGAAAATGCCACGAAATCCAACAAAATTGCAAACGCTGAGAGAAATTATTTTGTTTTGAATTTGTTGGAGTAATTCATATAGGACAAAAATCACGTGCTCACAAGACTTACAAACAGACTAACAGACTCTAATGAAAATCATGAATACATTAATGCCTCAAATGCTCCTGGGGCCCGTGGGACATCATTCGTTCTCGCCACGGGCCTATATGCAAGATCCTTTTGAAGCCATTCCAAGTCATTCATTATCTGTCGGACAAATGTCATCACTACCATGAAGAAGGTGGTGCGAGTCATATCCTCACATGCTTGGCATTTCACAACAATGTTGTCGGCAATGGTTCCGATCCTCTCTCGGATTCTACCTTTTTCCTGAAGCAAATGCCCGACCTGCTGATTCCGGGCTTCCAACACCTGAGTGTCATGGAGATGTTGATTTTGCAGTTATTGTATTTCTTCCTCCATCTGAGCCATCAAATCATAACAGTGTTCCCTGTCAGCTTTAAAGTCCTTGGCCTGATTGGCTACTTCATTCTCGAGGGTAGTCATTTTTCTCTTTAGGCTGGCGATTGTCCCTTCATACTTTCTTTTCATTTGTTGTACAAACTGTGCTCGCTCTTCCGCCTTCTTTGCCCATCGTGCCCGGACTTTTGCTAGGCTGGCCTCAGACTTTTCCAGGTCATTTTGACACTCAAGGGCTTTCTTTTTCAGACTGCTTATAAGCCTTTCATCCGCTTGGCTTCTTTCCAGGTTTCTAGCAGCTATTCTCATTTTCTGAATTTGAACTTTGAGGGCTTTATTTTCTTAAGTTAACTTCTTCTTCTCGCCTTCATCTGCGGCGGATTGCAACCCATTCTCAAACTGAAGGTCCATGACTTGCTTTTCCAGCCTGCTTATGGTGGCTCAGTATACATTTTCTTTGGCCAGCCAGTCCCATTGCTCTTGTGATGTCTCGACAAATTCTTGAAGATGGGGCCTTTTGGCCGGCCTTCCAAACTCAACTTCCCTTTTATACCAAGCAAGGTACTCTATTTCAACTTCACTTCTGGATAGATCACGTACTCGAGTGTTTGTCGTCAAGTACTGACACTCGCTCCAAATCTGGCGAACCGCTGCTTCATGAAACTGACCATCGGGACCAATCTCGACCATATGGCGACTAATGTCTTCATCCCTGGGAACCATTTGACATCTCCCTAACTGTATCAAAACCCGATATGGGGCATAAGGCTGGATACTCCTGACACCCATCAAAAGAAAGTGAAGCCCGGTAGCTGGCATGTATATGATCTCATCTATGGGAAGCCACCCAAACATCCATTCTATTTGACTTGCACTGGTGGAAAGGAGATGTGATGCCCATTTTGTGACCCCCTCTGGTAAGCTAAACCCATCAACTCTTGTATGGAATTCCTCTATGCATCTCTTCTCTGTCGACCCATAACTCATGAATTGAGGACGATGACATAGATGTTCAATCATCCACATCTGTAACAACAAGTTGCACCCTTCAAAGAAGTCTCCTCCGGCTTTGCAGGCTGCGAGAGCGCGGAAGATCTCAGACACTATCATGGGTGCGAGGGTACTTTTAGCCTGAGTAAGCAAAGTGCTGACAACCCTAGCTATCCGTATATCGATATTCTCATCTTTTCGGGGGAAACACTAATAAGCCCAAGAAAACTACCATAAATGCAAAACACCTGTGTTCTTCCCATTTGAGGCGGTTTCCTTTGCTATAGATTTTGCTTTCTGGATTGTTAAACCCCCCTATATGACCATATCTCTTGTATATAAACTGCAGAGTACAAAAACCAGCTGCCAGATCTGGGTTGTGGACCCCCTGCTTATCTTTAATAAATCTAGGAACCTGTGTATGGCTACGGCCCTTGGAGCAATCAAGTACTGGTGTCTCAGAGGAACTTTAAGACCCCCAATATATCCGGCTATTTCTTCCAAGGTTGGGGTAAGTTCAAAATCTGAGAAATGAAATACGTTGTGGGCCGGGTCCCAAAATGTAACCAATGCTTTTATGATGTCTCCCCTAGGATTAATCTTCAGCAACCCGGTGAGGCCTCCCAAGTATAGATTGACCGTATCTTGCCCTGATTTACCCAAATCGTTCCACCACATGTGCAGCTCCAAAGGGATCTTGTTCATGACTGTTATTGGCAAATTTTGATTCGTGCTCATTCTGCACATTTATTAGGGTGGTTAAGCAAAATCATGATTCATTTGACTCCAAAACAAAGTTAACACTTTTTTTCATATCAAAAATAAAAACCCGGCTTTGCAAATACGGCCTTTTAGTACTTATGTGAGAAGATTTTAAGGTTGTGTTTGATAACCGGCCAAAAATTTGAAAAACAGACCCGGTTGTTCCTGCAAAAATAGCCTTTCGGCGTCCTTTTAGGGACATTTGGCTAATTTTGACAAGAATGGCGTCGCCTTGCTTGTCCACCACAAAAAACAATAAGATTTTTGGTTCTTTTGGGCTATTTTTGCAAAAGGGAAGTTGGACCCGATGGGATTTGCATACGTATTCCACATCCGATGAGAATCAAACTGGCGTAGTTCGGGCAATTTTGACAAAATAAAAACCAACTCTTTTTTTTCTTTTTTTTTCAAAACAAAAAAAAATTCTCTTCTTTTTTCTTTTCAAAATTTCGGCAGAGTTTCAGTATATTTTGGGACGTCGGTTTTTCAAAACAAGAAATTATCTCTTTCAGCTTTCTCATTGACTTTCCCTAAGTTTTTCCCCTACAAGCCGGTCAACATGCAAATCCGAAGCAAATGAATGCACAAGTAGCAAGTAAGATGCACCAGGATGGTCTTTTCATTTCGGGTACACCTGTCCTAGACAGACCCAACCCTTGTGTTGAGTTTCCAAAATCAAATGCACGTGATGCAATCAAGCGTTCCTACTAGGGATTCAGGATGAGGCTGAGTTATTCTAAGTATAAAGCCTGGGTATACTGTTCTAGACTTGTGCACCCGACCGGACAACTCGAGCTGAGGAGGGGGCTACGTACCGGGAACCAAAAGGCCATCCAGCTTAGTAACTTGTTCGAGCCTCTTTCTTATTTCAAGGTATGACACTAACAGAATAAGGAGTCTCGACCAACGAGCACATCCCCGAAGATGAGAAGAGAAGGGTTTCGCAGCAGTTTATATACAATTCAGATAATATCAAAGCAGTAAAAGCATTATTTAGCACATTAGACCCAAACATGTAGTAAAATCAGATAACAGATAAAGCCTAATATAACAATTCATATAAGCTCGAATTCTGAACCCTGAACCAGAGATTCTGGATTCGATCCCCAACAGAGTTGTCGGAGCTGTCACACCTCCTTCTTACCTACACCATCGGAATGGAGTATATAAGAGAGTTTTTCCAACTTAAGGTGACAATCAAAACGAGATTTATTTATTTAATGATTCAGAGTCTCCACTTGAGATAATTTATGGTGTCCCAAGTCACCAGTTCAAATCCCGAATCGAGGAAAAGATTGACTCTGTTTTATAGTCCACGAACACAGAAATCCGGGTAAAGAATTCTGTTAACCCGGGAGAAGGTGTTAGGCATTCCCGAGTTCTGTGGTTCTAGCACGGTCGCTCAACTGTTATTATTGGCATAATTATTTGGTTTTAAAACATTTTGAACCTATGTGTAATTTTAACTTTTTAACCGCTTTTATTTAATTAATTAAAGGAAGATTGTAACGTCATTTAAAATATGTTTCAAAACACGTCACATAAATGCCCCCGCAGTCCGCAACACATTTTATCTAACGTTGAGATTTGAATTTGGGTCACATAAATGCGCACCCGAGTTTAGGAAGGTAAATTATTAAAATAACACGCCTAAAGCAACTACGCGTTTGCAACTTTGTGAGGGCCATGAAAATTCAACTAGGTGGCATGCCTCAAATTCTAAGGATCAAAACAAGATTAATTAAATGAGGGCCATGGGTTATTTAATGCAGATGGCACACCTCAAATTTCTATAAAAGCTAGCTTATGAATTTTATGATCATGGGCCATAGTACTTAAAATATCCAATCCAAAGGTTCTTAAAGGCCCGATTTTCTGGTTTTAAAGCCAGACAATTTCATGGCCCGTTCTTCCTTAATATCAAAATTGTTTCATGACACAAAACGGTTCATATGGCCCAATTCCCTTGTATACTACTGCCTTTTGCACCATGAGTTACTCTGGCATGGGCGTTTCCTTCTTCAAATTGTATTAAGCAAATAGTGACAATGAGAAAATCACGTTTTGATAATTCATGGAACTAACTTTCTTACAAAAACTACACCACTGAATATAACTAAATTATTTTAAGAAAAATAGCCAAAAACAGGAAAACTATTATTGTCTATGGATTAAAAAGAAACAAATAAATTCCTGCTAGAACTTTAAACCAACGAAAGAGGACAAACCCATGAACAAAAATAAAAAAAAACTTGCTCGAACAGTAATGAAATATAACCATAATTCTCATAATTTTTCACATTGTGAACTATTGAGCTCTGACTTCCAAATTACAGAACATTCACACCTTTTGATATCAAAACTCAATAATCGTAAACTTATGCAATGTCTGACTCCAACCAATAAGTTTAGCTAGATCATACATGGTTCACAATTCTTAAAGAAAATGAAATAAAACCAAGCTTAATCCTGGGACTTGCCAAGTCTGAAATCAGATTCACTCCACTTTAGAACTCCTTTTCAGAAATCCGAAAAATAAATCAAAACACACATGAAAGGAGATCTAGTGATAGACTATGAAAAACACAGAACCATGTCTCAAACCATATGGATGCAAACTTGAGCAGAATTACTAGGAAAACAAAGTGACACTAGATTCATGAGACCAATTATTCTGGGTGAACATACATTTAACTGATTGCTATAACAAACACAAACCAAAAACCAAATAATTTCTAGTAATCAAACTACAACATCAGAGTCCTTAATTATTACAAGTTTCATCTAATGTACCTTTGATCCTCTTACATTCAAACTAATTCAAATCCAACATCTGATACTAAATGCATATGAATGGGACATCCAAAGCAAGCTAGACTAAATCAGGAAAAGGAACATGGCAAAGATAGCAACAATCATAATATAAAATTACTATGTTTCATTCAACTTCAATTTGGTTCATAAACATTTACATAAGACTCAACAACCAAACTCAATCTCCAACCATAGTTTCAGAAAGGATACCTGGAGATGGAAAGAAACAGAAGGTGAAGGATCAGTAGTAATTTAGTATAAGGCAGCAGCAGAAATAACCAATGAAACCAGCTTCCAACTCAGAAATGATGTGCAATAATCCAAAAGAAAACAGTTTCAATCGAACAAGAGCCCAGCAGACTTGTAACCAAACTTTTAAACCAAACTCAATCCATTTCCAACCCCAAGTGAATCAGAATTTGTTTCAGAAATTGAAGACCTTAAGAATCACAGATGAAATGCAATGGAACAGTAATTGTATTGGAATTTTCAGCCGTTTTTCCTTTTTTGGATTTTTTATCTCTGAATCTCTGCCTTGAATGCCAAGTTAGAGAGCCTTTATAGGCAAGGCATTTAGGGCAGCTAGATGAGAATTAGATTTGCACCTAGATCCTCTTTAAATTTTCATTATAGCTTAGGAGTCCTTAAGTTAAAATTCAAAAATTCCCTTAGGTCCCTTCCCCAACTTCCTAGAAGCTTCCATTTCAATTATACAAAGATTCCCTAGACTAAACTACCTAAATTACCCCTTAATGACCCTGTTATTACCTCTGATACTAAACGGGTATGAGGTCAAATTGACCCAATATTTCAATCCAGCTTGGGCTTGCAAGACTCAATATGAATCTCTTATTTTTTGACTTTTGATTTCAATCAAACCAACAATCTATAATCGAACCCACAATTACCCGAAATTTCTCAAAAGAAAAACCCAGAAACCCCTTAAAAAATGAAACTACAAACAAAAAAGAAAGGGAAATGAACCAATAAAATAAGCTAAGCCTGGTTATTAAACTAGTTATGCAAAACAGAACAAATGGGCAAATGAACACATGATGAAGAAAAAGAAGAAAGGGTGCAGAAAAAGATAAAAATGAACTTAGACGCAGAAGAAGAAAACATGCAAGAAAAGGAAGTGAAAAAATACCTAAAATCTGGACAGCTTAATCTTGGATCTTCAGAAGAAGCTTCAATTTCTTGAACTAAATGGGCCTTAGTCGTGTGTTTTCAAATGAGAACGCACGAATAAAGCCAATTTCGGCCTTAAAACTTCGTTAAACTTCGCTAATTTGGGTTTTGGGATTTTAGGGTTCATGTCTTCCAATTAAGATTCGAGGAGTTCAGAGAAGATTCGAAGGAAACCAGTTGTGGATTAGGTACGAGGGGGTCAAGGGGAGTTCGGGGTGTTGATTTGGGGTGGTTTGGGACCAGCGCCGCCACCTGAGGACGGTAGGAAAATGAGGCGGCACTTTAGGGTTTTGCTTTTGGTCTCTGAAAGATGAAGGGTTGAGAGAGACGAGACCGGGGGATGCAGGGCATTTGTACAGTTTTATATCTATAGCCCAATCAGTTCCGGACCGTCAGATTAAATGAAATCAACGGCCCAGATCGAAGAGTTATTAAAACGGGGTCGTTTAGTTTCAATGTAGGGCAAACCGGGTTTTGGGGCGGGTCGTGGGCTGGTTTTGAGCGGGTATGGAGGAAAAAATCATTTGGGCCTTAAAGAAACAAATGGGATCAGCCCAAAAACTGGACCCTCACTTCTTTTTATATCTCTTTTCATTTCTCTTCATTCTATCTTTCTTTTTTTTTCTCAAAATTAAATTAAAGAAGTAAAATCCTAAATTTAATCACCAATCAAATTAGCCTATCAAAACACTAACTAATAATTATCACAAATCATTAAAAATCAAATTAAAAGAAAGACTACCCAAAATTCAAAATTAAAACTAAAACAAATGTAAAATAAACTATTTTTTGTGATTTTTCAATTTTTATAAAATAACTAATTTGCTAATTAATCCTAAAATGTAGAATTAAATCCTTAATGCAAATGTCACGTATTTTTTTGTATTTTTCATTAATTAAACAAAATTAATATGCAGAGACAATATGCAAATAATAACAGAAAATGCCACAAAATCCACAAAATTGCAAATAATGAAAAGAAACTTATTTTCTTAAATTTATGGGAGTAATTCATATAGGGCAAAAATCACGTGCTCACAAGTACAACCGACCCCATGTACTCTATAAGTTCCGAGTCTAACCTCGACGAAGTAGTGACGAGGCTAAGGCGGGTCACCTACATTACAACCTGCACGCAATATATAATAATGATAGAAAATAGAAACACATAACAAGATTTAACAGTCAACTATAAACAATAACTACAGCCTCAAGAAATGAACCAATGTCGTCTAGAATTACCAATTCTTAGCATTTCAAATGAGAACACTGAAAATCAAATGTTGATCAGGAAATGGAAACACATAAGTTGTTGCATGGTTGAGTAGCTGGCTTGACTAATTGGCCAACTACTCAACCATTTCAATACATCAAAAGCTTTGAAAAATACGAAAGAAGTTAAATTTAAGGAATAATTTTTTTAAAAGCAAATAAGAAAAACGTAATCTCAATACAAAATCTCCCCCAAAACCGGGGCGTCACCGAGTACATGAGCATCTATATAGGAATATAGTCTAATACAATGTCTAGAGAATAAAACTGAAATATAAAAATGAAGATATGGAAGGAGAGTCAACGTCTGCAAATGCCAAGCAGATACCTCGATAATCTCTGAAGATCCGGACTCCACAGCTCAGCATCCGCTGTGACCAGAAGCACCTGGATCTGCACACGAGGTGCAGCGTGTAGCGTGAGTACAACCAACTCAATAAGTAAGAAATCTAACCTTTGGACTGAAATTAGTGACGAACTCAACCGGTATAGTTCAATATAGAAATAACCGTACAAAAATGTAAACACACTTCCAAGTGCAACAATTAAACTCAATACCAGTAAGATAGATCAATTCTGGATGATATGAGGAATACAACTTCTCTACATGTACATGTCAATGCACATATTGTATGTGATGCGCCATGCTGAAAGCATCGTGTACTCACTCTCTCGAAATACTCAATCACTCAGTACTGTTTATGGCCAATCCAACCCAGGGAAGATCCATCCTGGAAATATATATATCAACTGACAGACAGTCACTCAGTACTAGGTAGGGCCAATCCGGCCCATGGGGAGATCCATCCCCATGTATAAATGCATCGGACAAGATCCATGTCCAGGGAATATTCATCCCTCAGTATAAATCACCACTCTCACTAGGGGTGTATGTAGACTCCGGAGAGGCTCCTTCAACCCAAGTCCTATCATAAGCCAGATCTAGACATAAATCAATAAAACTTACTACGACTTGTAGCCTGATCCCATAAATGTCACTTATAATCAGGCCCTCGACCTCACTCAGTCATCAATCTCTCCAATCTCTCTCTCTCGGGCTCACAATATCGTGAAACTAGCCTAAAAATGATGATATGATGTATCAATAAGTAGCAACAGAGACCGAGATATGATATGCAATGAATAAATATGACTGAGTATGAACTTTCAATGTAATTAATAAGTCAACAGCAAGAAACGACCACTATGGGTCCCAACAGTACCAGCATATAGCCTAAACATGATTTCTAACATGATTAGCAGCTCAATTACTTTATCACATGATGAAAAACAAGGATATCAACAAGATAAATCAGCTATACAGTTTCATGGAATTGACCAGATCACAGTTCTCACGGTGCACGCCCGTTACTTGGCATGTGTGTCACTTCAATACCAATCATATAACACATAATTCGAGGTTTCGAAAGTGTTACTTATCTCAATACGAGCAAATCTCTACTCCAACACACATTTGCCTCGCGAAACGGCCTCTGAATGCCTCGAATCTAGTCACAAACAATGTGATACAATCAACATGGACTAAAGGAATCAATTTGGTAAGGAAATACTAAATTATAAATCAAAAGTCAAAAATTGGCCCAAAGCCGGCCCTTGGGCCTACGTCTCAAAATTCAACAAAAGTTACAAAACACAAAAGCCCATTCAACTATGAGTCCAACCATACCCATTTACCAAAATCTGACACCAAAACGCCACTCAAATCCCCAAATCAAACTTTTCAAATCCCTACCCTCAAACCCTCCCAAATTTAACCTCAAAACCATACAATCTAAGTGGAAAAATCAATGGGAAAACAAGATTATTGAATAAAATGAGCACAAGTGACTTACCTCAAGAATCCCCTCAAAAACCCTCTCAAACATCACCTTAGACCGAGCTTGAAATGTCCAAAATGAAGAAAAATCACGAACCCTTGAATTTATATGTTCTGCCTAGTCCTTCCACTTCTGCGGACACTTAACTACATCTGCGGCATCGCAGAAGCGATTAAACTTCCATTTCTGCATTTTCCTCCACTCCTGCGGCCCACTAATCCACTCCTGCGTACTCACTTCTGTAAGCCACCAAGCCGTTTTTGCGGACCCAACTCCCAGCTTCATTTTTGCTTCTACGCTCCCATTGCCGTATCTGCGGCCACACAGGTGCGGGAAATCCTTCGAAACTACAACCACCGGCTCACACCCCTCTAAACTTCCCATCTGCACAATTGACCCCGCACCTGTGAGCTCGCACCTGCAATCAAAGCAACGCAGGTGCGATTACACCAGCAGACTCTAGCTTCAGCAACCTCTCAAGTTCAACTTTTGATCCGTTAAATTTGGAATCAATCCGAGGCCCCTCGGACTTCAACCAATCATACCAACAAGTTCTAAAACACGATAGGAACTTAGTCGAGCCCTCAATTCACCTCAAAGAACATCAAAAACATGAATCGCACCCCAATTCAAGTCTATTGAAACTAAGTAAGTGTAACTTCTACAAACGACACCAAAACCTATCAAATTACATCCAATTGACCTTAAATTTTGCACACAAGTCACAAATGACACCACTCCAACTAATGTAATCGGAATCCAACCCTGATATCAAAAAGTCCACTCCCGATCAAACTTCCCAAAAATCTAACTTTTGCCATTTCAATCCTAATTCAACTACGGACCTCCAAATCATAATTCAGACACGTTCCTAAGTCCAAAATCACCCAACGGGGCTAATGGAACCATCAAAACTCCATTCCGGAGTCGTTTACACATAAGTCAACATCCGATCAATCTATTCAACTTAAGCTTTCAACCTTGAGACTAAGTTTCTTAATTTATTCTGAAATCCTTCCAAACCCGAACCGACTATCCCAACAAGTCGCATAATAACTATAAAGTACAAAATGAGCAATAAATGGGGGAATGGGCTATAACTCTCAAAATGACCGGTTGGGTCGTTACAGAATGCTAGGAATGTCATTCTTGAGGGACAACTCAGTCAAGAATAAGAGGAACAGCTCAGTCAAGCTAAAGAGGAACTTGGTTCTAGCAGTGCACAGGGTTCAAAGGTTGCTTGCTTGATGGCTAAAAATGCAGACCTGAGGAAACAGGCTGAAAACCTAAAAGAGCGGCTTATAAACGAGTAGTGGTCTGCAAATGCTTATAGTGGATATTATTATCAAAGCCCTTGCCTCTTCATACTTCCCTCCCTCTTCTAGTACCCCTTAAATAGTTCTCTCGTTAGTGTCCAGTTTAGCCGTGTTTGTCTTAGCCCTAGTGTCCTGTCTTGGATTTTTTTTTAATTGTGGTGCTTTAAGTTTGTTTATTGTGTGGATGTTTTGTAACAACGATACTACAACCTATGTTTTTCTTCTCAAATTAATTAATGAGCATCTCAGTCTTTTGCTATGCATGTTATACTCTTGTGCTATGTTTTTAGATATGTTTTTAGCTATGTTATGTGCACACAAGTGGAATGAGTTAACTTTGGTAGACTTCTTTTTGCATTTACTTGCATATATTCTTTTTATGATGCCAAAAGGGGGAAGAAAAAATGAGAAAGAGAAACAGGTTTCAGGGGGAATATAACTAATCTGCATGGGAAATCATCTAGTAATCTGGTTCTCAGGGGGTACTTCAATTCTGACTTTGTCATCATCAAAAAGAGGAAAATTGATAAGTTATGTGCCTTTGTGATTTGATGATTTAACAAACTTCATAAGAGAAACAGATAGGGAACCTGATTCAAGTCTTAGAGTGCTCAATACAACAACTCACAAGTTTAGCACAAACTCCAATGAAATCAGTCAAAGGAACGACAAAGAAAACAAATGGCTATCAGTTCCCCCGATCACAGTACAAGTCAACTCTTTATAGTTGTTAAAGTTGCTACATTGTTGCACTGCACACGCAACAGTGCAACAGTCACTGTTTGAAGCATGCTATGTACCGGATACTTGCTTACATCATCCCAATGATCTCACTTATTTATTATCAATATGAGGCAAGGTAAAACATACACTTGCAAACCCTAAATCATTAAGTCTCTCTCAAGTGTGTTGCCTCTTCATTCACTCCAAGGCTTCAAGAACAAAGTAGCAACAGAACTAAGGACCAGATCCCAGCACCGAGTTCATCGTATGTCCTTAGTATTATTGTATCTTTGTTAATGTTATTATTTGTAATTCCTACTAAGCTTAGTTAGAAGCATCTTGTAGGATATCTTTTGTAAACCATAAACCGTGAATTTGTGTTTGGCTAGAATTAGTCAAAGTGGTGAGCTTTATAATGGAGTTAGTACAAAGAGGCTTGCAATAGAGTTATTGCATGTAGGTGCGAGATTAAGAGTTTAATTTCTAGGTTACAATATATTGTAATCTAAAGTTGCTCGGTTAGTGAATTTGAAATCGTTCGAGTGTAGGTCATGATTTTTACTCCCGTGGGCTGGGAGTTTTATGCATAAAATACTGTTGAGTCATTTACCTACTACTATATGTGTGTTCTGTGGGAATTGATAAAGAACCATGTTCTTTATATAGTTTGATGGACTCTAAGTTTACATCACTAGTTAAAGACTAAGAATGTGACAAAACGCCACTTAATACTTCACCTATGAAGAGTAGACTAATGCGGATTAATGAAAGAATTTTAATTAAAGGCCCTGGACTATTGTCTCACAAAGAAACAATACGTCCCATATATATATACTAGATATCGTTTGCCCGTGCTAGCACGGCCCAACAATTTGTGTTACATTATTTTATCCAATAAAAATTTAACTTTACTCAATGAGATAATTTTCAAGCAAATTTTTAATTTTTAATTCTCTATTTCAATCTTTGAAGTTGAAATAACGAACCAAAATTTAATACATACATTATTTTGCAAATAATATTTCAAGTTGGAGGTGGAATATTATATATCCAAAATAACTGAACTTCCAAATATTATTTTGTAATTTCGGGTAAATATTATCCAAATGCATATAATAAGTTACAATATTTTTTATATTATATAATTGAAAAACAAAGTTAGCACACAAAAAACGTAAAATTACATAAGAATATCGAGATAGTAATTGGGCAAATCAACGTTAGATAAATAAATGATGCTAACATATGAAATTGTAATTTACTTTAGTAGTTCAATTGCATTATTATGGTGTGGACAAATGAACTCTAGGTAAATAATTATATTATTAAATTACATAGAGGGTAAGCCTTCTAATGTAACCTTTTTTCCTAAAATATTGAGTTTTCTGAGGAAAATTGTCACGACCCTAACCCGGACTCGGTTGTGATGGCGCCTCTCGTGAAGACAAGTGTCACGACCCAAAATCCACTAAGGGTCGTGATGGCGCCGGACACCGCTGTCAGGCAAGCCAACCAGAATAATTAATTAAATTCTTGTTTAATAATTTTGAAAACGATGATTTTCCATCAACTTTATCAGTAAAAGATGAACGCCTCAAATCAAATATAAATGTTAAGAAGTTAATACAAGATATCCCATAATCATCCCAGAACCCGGTGTCACAAGTGCATGAGCATTTACTAGGAATGAAATAAAATACAGTAACTGTCCGGAATACAAGTGGACAAAAATGAAAATACTGTACAATACTCTGAAAGAGACTCTGCTGGCTACGGACGTCTCGATAAATGCAACTCACCTAAGTCTCCATATCAACCATGCCGCTACGCCACTCATAAACCTGTGCAACAAAAATGCACAGCAAGCATAGTATGAGTACAAAAATAATGTGTACCTAATGAGTATCCCATCTAATCTCGAAGAAGTAGAGACGGGAGGTCAACTTCGACACTTACTAGTGGTCCAATAATGTTATCTCAATAATATAGTAAATCGGTGATTTTTATAAACATGATTGTAATTCAATGGACTGAAGCAAGTAAGAAATTATTTCTTTTATAGAAAATTTCCAAATTCCTTTTCATCGTTTAGAAAAATATTCTCAAACCGGGAAGAGGCAATAACTATTTC
Source organism: Nicotiana sylvestris (assembly GCF_000393655.2). Classification (NCBI taxonomy): domain Eukaryota; kingdom Viridiplantae; phylum Streptophyta; class Magnoliopsida; order Solanales; family Solanaceae; genus Nicotiana; species Nicotiana sylvestris. The sequence continues at coordinate 163,423,741 of NC_091060.1, read as the reverse complement.
AATAAGTTTCAAGGCAAGCAATACATGCATGCGCAATTCATGCTGAGGATGTATAGCCCGATCCAACAATATTTAAATTGTGCACTGCCAGAGAGTCGAATGGCGCGAATCATAGATGCATCTATTTAATCTGCCGAGGCGTTCGGTCCGTTCCAGAATTTAAACACGCACAGACAATCAATCAAGAAGTCATCAGGAAACAATTATCCAAAGAAAACCAATTCTCTTTTAACAATTTAGAAAAATGAAGTTTAATTCTTTTTAGAAGTCCATTTACCAATTCGATAGGATTTAAGCAATCAGCTGTCAATAAGGTTACCGATATTCCAAGTATAGCATGCTTTTGGGTCCTAGACTACCCGGACAATAGCATAATAGTACCTATGCACGGACTCTCGTCACCTCCTGCGTACGTAACCCCCACAATTAGGAGCACATAACCAATTATTTTACCTATGGGGACAATTCCCTCTTACAAGGTTAGAAAGGAGACTCACCTCACTCCGAAGATCCACAATCGGCATTCCTCGTCCTTCCGAAGACTCGAATCGATGTACAAAGCTCAAATCCATTAATATATGCTCAATTACCCCTAACGATCCAATTTATAACAATTCCTAACCCCGATCGAAAAGTTGACCAATATGCCATCGAGCCCTCGGGCCCGGATTCCAAAGTTTTTCGAAGAATAAGTTTACCCACAACCTCACAAACTCAAATATATAATTTAGTCTCAACTTCCTACCCAAAATCGTGGCCAAAATCCAAAAATACTATTTCTAGGTCTTTCCACCAAAACCCCAAATTTCTACCAATTTCATGCTCAATTTTGTATATAATCAATGTATTTAACTCAAGATAGGTGGGGATAGCTTACCTTGTTGTTGATGATGAAAACCCCCTCCTGAAACCCTCCAAGAATCGCCCAAGCCAAGAGAAAGATGAAAGAAAATGACCAAATCCCGACTTTAAAACAACTCACTGCCTCTAGCACTTTCCGCACATGCGGTCTCTTGATTGCTTCTGCGGTTCCGCAGGTGCGGTTCCAATACCGCTTCTACGGTCCTCCTCCAGCTGCCCCAGCCCACTTCTGTGCTGCACCAACCGCATCTGTGATCATGCAGGTGCGGAAATTCCTTCGCATCTGCAGCCTCTGGCTCCTTCACTTCTAACCGCTTCTGCGATTCCCTTCCTCGCTTCTGCGGTGAACCCTCCGCAGAAGCGGTTACACCAGCAACCAGACCCCTTCAGCTCATCCTTCAAGTTCCAATTCAATCCGTTAACCACCCGGAATTCACCCGAGGCCCCCGGGACCCCAACCAATCATACCAACCAGTCCCAAAACACATTACGGACTTGCTCGAGGCCTCAAATCATATCAAACAACGCTAAAATCATGAATCGACCTCCAATCCGCTTTATGAACTTTAGAATCTCAAACTTCTACTTTCAATGTTTAAACCTATCAAATCACGTCCTATTGACTCCAAATTTTGCGCGCAAATCATATTTGACATGACTTACTCCCACTTTCGGAATCAGATTCCGACCCCGATATCAAAAAGTCCACTTCCGGTCAAACTTCTCAAAAACCTTCAAATTTCTATCTTTAGCCAAATGACCCACAGACCTCCGAATTCACTTCCGATCACGCTCCCAATACCAGAATCACCATGCGGAGCTACTCCCAGACTCGAAATCCCAAACGGACATCGATAACACAGAAATGCACTTCAACCCAAACTTATGAAATTTCTTCCAAAATGCTAACTTCCACAATAGGCGCCAAAAGTTTCCGGGTCTTCCAAAACCCAGTCCGGACATACACCCAAGTTCGAATTCATCATATGAACCTGCTGGAACCTTCGAATCAAAATTCTGAGGTCGTTTACTCCAAATTCCGATCCTAGTTAATTCTTTTAACTTAAAGCTTCCGAAATGAGAATTCTCTTTCCAAATCAACTCCGAACTTCCCCAAATTCAATTCCGACCACGCGTACAAGTCATAATACCTGAAATGAAGCTACTCGTGGACTCAGACTGCTGAACGACATGCTAGAGCTCAAAACGACCGGTCGGGTCGTTACATTCTCTCTCACTTAAACATACCTTCGTCCTCGAACGTGCTAAGAACTACGCTGGGGTTGCCCGAAATCACTGTTTAACACCTCGTGAACTTACCCGTGCTACTACAACCCAGTTGAGCACATTAGCTCGATCAATTCTGAAGATATTCCCTTTTATTCAAGCAAATAAGCCTTAGAGCCCAATTCCAACATCCGGAATTCTCTGACAGGCATGTTCCAACATACGCTCATTGAATCAATAACTACACGCAGCACCAAAACATGACTGCATACCTTAGCTGAATTCACACCTTGCATCATTTTACTCACAGGACCACAATAACATTCTCTGATCAATTTAGTCGAAATTCCATGACTCGGATGCTCCCATTGCACCTCATAGCATACATAGGTCTTGCTCTAACTCTTACAATATCGCCACGATGAAAGAGATGTGTAGAAATTCGTAACCAACTGTTGAATCAATAAATCATTAGTTCTATACTCCTGACAAGAACCATCACCTCATTCTGAACCAAATAATGGTCTTAGCTCCTTAATATACTTCATATAATCAGATTGCACTGATCCTAAATCCAATGATCTCGTCTCACCCAGTACGAACTACTCAGGCAATAATCCATCCTGGACATGATCAAAAGTCTCATATGATGCCACAATATGCCAATAAGCTACCAATTCGAACGTGATACAAAGGAAAACGAACTCTAAAAAGGAAATCCGATTGCCCCGCTCGCGAATTATATATGCAACGCGGCATACAGCTAATATGAGCTTTCCTCAGAAAAATAGGAAACAAAACACATAAAAACATATAGGGGGAACTATACTCAACATCACATTGTTGCGGCGCGCAACCCGATCCAAACAACATAACCATGGCAGTGTGCCATCCGATCCACACATAAAATTCACATAAAGAGATACATATCGAGCTAGATTGCTCATTACAATAAAATACCGAATATCGGTCACAAGCACGCTAAGTTCATAATTCCATCCCTAGGGAGACATATAGCGCCATAGGCTACAAAACTCAAGCACAACTGGGGTGCGATATACAATCTGAATCTCGAGAGCCATCCTGCTCATATAACATCATATCTACGCGGAACCTCATCACATAAGAAATTCACCAAGCCATCTCACAACCCATACGATGCGATATATCATTACATAAAATAGCTGGCGATGAAATAGTACCCCGACTACTCTTCCATAAGAGCGCATTGCTGAAATAAACACATTTGGTCTAATATAGAGCCTATATTCACATTTTGATCCATCCACAGACCTCAAACTGATTCTGATCGCACTGGACTAGGCTAATAACCTTTCAAAGGTCCATAATAACTCCCTTTTTCTCATAACACACAAGAACAACCATCATAACCGGAGTAATCCTCCACAGTCCATAACCCAATGGATCGAGCGCCCTTCAGGCATTAATTCTCAATTTAACGACATCACTACAATATTCATAATTGGTTTAACTTCTTTAATCAAGTGACTACATGCCACACTTATACAACCTTCCCGTGGGACATGCTCCCACAACCTTCCGTATTAGATAACAGGTCTGTACATCGAAACTACTAGCCGCACTAACGCTGAAAAGCAATCAAGAATCCTTAACCAGGATGCAAAGCCTTTTTCACAAAACACTGATCTCAGGTGATGCTGAAGACAATACCAACTTACCTTAAACATCGAAATTCCTTTTCTGCTCATCCGAGCTCATGACATCCTTGCCAACACCGAACTGCAACCTTGATCCTCACTTCAAACTCCATACCACTCACTGCACCCAACATGCCAATATAGGATAGAACACTCTTTTTCATCATAACTTCGGACCACTAATAGAAGCTTCGTTAAAAACTTTTCACTTAACTCACTTTATGAGAACCATAGCAACACACAGGTGAATTTTCGTAATCGTGGAATATGCAAATCTCTAAGTAGTGGTCTAAGCCACCAAATCCCTTCCGGGATCCGCCTCCACATAACAGGCCATAACAGTAGAATGCTTCTGAATAACATCAATTACGACGGCCGACAAGCCTTACACATACCGTCAAAAATCACTTGTATAACTTGATCACGCTGAAGAAACTGATCACTACCAGCAATATGCCAATTCAACTATGGCTAGCCAATCTATCTTCGTCCACTTTATCCTTGATTACCTTTGAAATAATAATAACACCATTCAACACACAGCTCACTCCATCCGTACTCATCCCGAGTGACCTTGAATCACGAGACCATGTTGTCTCAAATCCAACAAACCATTTCATACCTCCCAAATGATACACTGCAAGTCAAAACATCATAGAACATTCTGGGCCTCTTCTCATAAGTGGCTATAAAAGCTTGATTCTTAACCGTACTTGTAGGCTCGAAATCATTAGGCACCACACTTTAACTTTTGAATTCACTAGGACCGTTGTTGAGAGCCACCCGCTCTGACTCGGCCCCGAATGTAATCAACTCAATGAATATTCTAGCACATGAATACCCTCTCGACGAAGCACTCGGCAGAATCACTTTCCTTGGAACCCGCATCTATGCAAGGCATAAATCCTGAATCGTTCCCCAAGTCTGAACATGAGCCAATAAGTCCAACCTTAGCACACTCCTAACAATTCCTTTGTTCAAGTTATCACTTATGTTCTTTTCCCATAGCTGAGAAAAACTTAGCAATATGCCGATAACCCGAAACCTCACAAGAAGATAATGATATAACCCAATCGTAGGTGGTGGGACTCTCCACTTTGCTTGAAGCCACTATTACACAACTCTGAAATTCACCAGGATTCCTTATCTCTTATTGACATAACCATGCACAATCAACCGTAAAAATTCTCAGAATCTTTCTGTAAAACCCCTTTTTATACTCTAAATCATCAACCACATTCGCACGACCAATCTCTTTGCGGTATAACCAATAGAATTCCTCACAGAAGCTTCGCCAACCACGCAACTGCTAACCTGCTCATAGGGAATAACCCCCTGTGGAAATCACTCTCCGACATCTTCCAACGTTGTTGCATGGGGTATAATCACTGCGACATCAATGATCCATCCTGAGTCTGAGGTCACTCTCTAGCTACAGCAGTCCATTCACTCCTCGTGGACATCAATTAAATGTGTGGCAACATCCTTCCCATTCAAAGTTATGTTGTATCCTTCTTCATTTCAAGCAGCTCCTTCCCGTTATATCAAATCTTCTGCCGCATAATAGCCCATACTTCAAATTAAATCCGTAGACCCCAATCACCAATCACTAGAATTCCCAAATCATTCCAAACTCTCCTTAAGGTGCGTAGTCATCCTACCACAAAGCCCCCACGCAACTCTGCCACTCTCCCACTTTGGCGGAACTTACCCCTTTAATTGACTACTCGGCCTTTGCTTCTTATTACTGGCCTTCTAGAAATTTTAACCACCGCCTGACACTCCCCACATGTCCTTTCTCATTCTTCGCTACTCAGTTGTTGCCTTAAATAAAACCTATCTTTGCAGCACTTGAACCCTCAAATCGCTACTAACCTTAAAATTTTTCGAAGAAAATCTTTCTCGAGCCATCAACATTAGAAACACTGTTTCAATCCTGAACCATCGTACCCCGCGATCTCTGACAGTCGTTTCTCCCATATTATTTCATAAAACCTTACCCCAAAGGCAAATTGCAGAAGACCATAACACTAGTAAACTTAACACATACAATCGAGGATGACGACACTACATCGCAGATGAAAATTACACCACGCTTGAAAATACCAAGTCTCATTACTCCATCACCCCAAATCTGGACATTCATAGGCCAATTGCCTTTCCTCCGCTGGAAATAAAATATCAGATCTCTGAATCATGCACTGGGTAGACTTCCTTTCAAATTATTCACCGCCCCAACACATAGACAAGTATCCTACCATCAAGTCAATACTATGTGATAACCAATCATGAGCAATCATAATGATCTGTGCATAGTATCAAAGCTCTCAGGAATACTGTTACTAAGCTGAAACAACAAGATATCCTCATGCAAGGCAACGACAATATCCCAATCAACAGTACCAGGAGAAACATCCCGTACCACATCTATAGTGCCATTACAATCCTTCAATTCTCGATTTATAATCAGCGGTTCGCGTCGCGTAAGATTGAGTAGGAAGCAAACAAGGGTATAAGCCTCAAGGAATCAAATCGCACGATGAGGAATCAAGAAGGAAAGTACTCCTAACAACCATGTAGCCTCTCGAAGATAAGTACAGACGTCTCTGTACCGATCCGCAACACTCTGCTAGACTCGCTCATGACTCGTGAGACCTAAGGGAACCTAGTGCTCTGATACCATGTTGTCACGATCCAAAATCCACTAAGGGTCGTGATGGCGCCGGGCACCGCTGTTAGGCAAGCCAACCAGAATACTTAATTAAATTCTCGTTTAATAATTTTGAAAACTATGATTTTCCATCAACTTTATTAGTAAAAGATGATCGCCTCAAATCAAATATAATGTTAAGAAGTTAATACAAGATACCCCATAATCATCCCAGAACCCGGTGTCACAAGTGCATGAGCATTTACTAGGAATGAAATAAAATACATTAACTGTCCAGAATACAAGTGGACAGAAATGAAAATACAGTACAATACTCTGAAAGAGACTCTACTGGCTACGGATATCTCGATAAATGCAACTCACCTAAGTCTCTGTATCAACCATGCCGCTACGCCACTCATAAACCTGTGCAACAAAAATGCACAGCAAGCTTAGTATGAGTACGAAAACAACATTTACCCAATGAGTATCCTGTCTAATCTCGAAAAAGTAGAGACGAGAGGTCGACTTCGACACTTACTAGTGGTCCAATAATGTTATCTCAATAATATAGTAAATCGGTGATTTTTATAAACATGATTGTAATTCAATGGAATGAAGCAAGTAAGAAATTCTTTCTTAGATAGAAAATATCCAAATTCCTTTTCATCGTTTAGAAAAATATTCTCAAACCGGGAAGAGGCAATAACAACTTGAATAAGTTTCAAGGCAAGCAATACAAGCATGCGCAATTCATGTCGAGGACGTACGGCCCGTTCCAGAATTTAAACACACACAGATAACCAATCAAGAAGTCATCAGAAAACAATTATCCAAAGAAAACCAATTCTCTTTTAACAATTTAGAAAAATGAAGTTTAATTCTTTTTAGAAATTCATTTACCAATTCGATAGGATTTAAGCAATCAACTGTCAATAAGGTTATAGATATTCCAAGTATAGCATGTTTTTGGGTCCAAAACTACCCGGACAATAGCATAATAGTAGCTACGCACGGACTCTCGTCACCTCATGCGTACATAGGCCCCACAATTAGGAGCACATAACCAATTATTTTATCTATGGGGACAATTCCCTCTTACAAGGTTAGAAAGGAGACTCACCTCGCTCTGAAGATCCACTATCAGCATTCCTCGTCCTCCGAAGACTCGAATCGATGTACAAAGCTCCAAAGCTAGCCAATAATAATACAAATCCATTAATACATACTCAATTACCCGTAACGATCCAATTTATAACAATTCCTAACCCCGATCGAAAATTTGACCAATACGCCCTCGGGCCCATGTGCCCGGATTCCAAAGTTTTTCAAAGAATAAGTTTACCCACAATCTCACGAACTCAAATATATAATTTACTCTCAATTTTCTACCCAAAATCGCAGCAAAAATCCAAAAATACCATTTCTAGGTCTTTCCACCAAAACCCCAAATTTCTACCAATTTCATGCTCAATTCCGTACATAATCAATGTATTTAACTCAAGATAGGTGGGGATAGTTTACCTTGTTGTTGATGATGAAAACCCATCTTGAAACCCTCCAAGAATCGCCCAAGCCAAGAGAAAGATGAAAGAAAATGGCCAAATCCCGACTTTAAAACAACCCACTGCCTCTAGCACTTTCCGCACATGCGGCCTCTTGACCGCTTCTATGGTTCCGCAGGTGCGGTTCTAATACCGCTTCTGCGGTCCTCCTCCAGCTGCCCTAGCCTGCTTTTGCGCCGCACCGACCGCATCTGCGATCACGCAGGTGCGGGAATTCCTTCGCGCCTATGGCCTTTGACTCCTTCACTTCTAACCCCTTCTACGGGGTTGCTTCTGCGGTGAACCCTCAGCAGAAGCGGTTACACCAGCAACCAGACCCCTTCAGCTCATCCTTCAAGTTCCAATTCGATCTGTTAACCATCCAGAATCCACCCGAGGCCCCCGGGGCCCCAACCAATCATACCAACCAGTCCCAAAACACATTACGGACTTGCTCGAGGCCTCAAATCATATCAAACAATGCTAAAATCATGAATCGGCCTCCAATCGAGGCTTTATGAACTTTAGAATCTCAAACTTCTACTTTCGATGTTTAAACCTATCAAATCACGTCCGATTGACTCCAAATTTTGCACACAAGTCATATTTGACATTACGGACCTACTCCCACTTTCAAAATCGGATTCCGACCTCGATATCAAAAAGGCAACTTCCGGTCAAATTTCTCAAAAACCTTCAAATTTCTATCTTTAGTCAAATGACTCCAAAATGACCCATGGACCTCCGAATTCACTTTCGATCGCACTCCCAACACCAGAATCATGATGCGGAGCTATTTCCTAACTCGAAATCCCAAATGGACATCGATAACACTGAAATATACTTCAACCCAAACTTATGAAATTTCTTCCAAAATGCTAACTTCCACAATAAGCGCCAAATGTTCCCGGGTCTTCCAAAACTCGGTCTGGACATACGCCCAAGTCCGAATTCATCATACAAACCTGCTGGAACCTTCGAATCCCAATTCTGAGGTTGTTTACTCCAAATTCCGACCCTAGTTAATTCTTTCAACTTAAAGCTTCCGAAATGAGAATACTCTTTCCAAATCAACTCCGAACTTCCCGAAATTCAATTCCGATCACGCGTACAAGTCATAATACCTGAAATGAAACTGCTCATGGCCTCAGACTATTGAATGACGCGCTAGAGCTTAAAACGACCGATCAGGTCGTTACAACAAGGCTAGCCAACTACTCCCAGTTCAATCTTTAAGCAGTTAAACATTAAGAAACAGTAATAAGCATAATCAACTAAACCAAGGTTTAAGCAGTTAAAAACATAATTTATGGAAAATAACCCCAACACAGTCCCGAAACCGGGGTGTCACTAGTCATGAGCATCTATAAAATCTAATACAAGTCTGAAAGGTCTACAAACTATTACAAATGTCTGATAAGAGTTAGAAATGATAAAGAGGGAGAAACACGGGACTGCGGACGTAAAGCAGCTACCTCGTGGACTCCAATATCTGTCAGGAGCTCTCAACTCGCACTGGCAGGATCCGCAACACCTGAATCTGCACACGGGGTGTAGGGAGTAAAATGAGTACTCCAATTCAGTGAGTAACAAATGTAAATAAAGACTTAAAGCAAGAAAACACGTAAAGCACAAAGCATTCTATAATGAAGCAGTAAAACCATTTAAAATCGGTGAATTAGTGAAAGATAGGCAAAATCCTTTATATCAAATGTAATTTCATGAAAAGCCTTTTTCCAACAAATAAGCAGGTAATGGACAGTTAATTAAGAAAATAAAAACATAAAGGTTTGCCCCTCTAGCACAGTATCGACAATTTCGCCCCTCGAGCAACATCTCAGAACAATACCAGCCCCTCGGGCAATCACATAGAACAATACCAGCCCCTCGGGCTCAATCTCACATCACAATGGGTACCGCGCTCATTGGGGGTGTACAGACTCCTGGGGGGTCCTTACGGCCCAAGCGCAATATCAAGCCACCCCGTGGCATCATCACTAGGCCTTTGGCCCCATATCAATCAAGCCATCTCGTGGCATACATATCTCAGGCCCTCGGCCTCATAATCAGTATCAAATATTTCCTCACAATATAGGCCGTCAGCCTTACTCAGTCAAAATCCTTACAAGCCACTCGGGCAGTAGTAAAACATGTTTCTCAACCCAAATATCATTTAAAAGATCATGTAAGTGTTAAAATAGAGTAAACATGGCTGAGTACGAAAAACAGTAAAATATAACATGACTGAGTTCAAGTATAAAGTCAAAATAGTGAGGAAATACCAGTAAAAATCCTCGAAGGGTTGAAATAGTTGGCACGAAGCTTAAATATAGCATTCAGCCCAAATAATGATGATAGCAAATAGATTTCAGTCAAATATGCGGTAAAATTATCAACCGGGACGGACCAAGTCACAGTCCCCAATAGTGCACGACCCCACGCTCGTCATCAAGCGTGTGCCTCACCTAGCACTACGATGTGCAATCCGGGGTTTCGAACCCTCAGAACATCATTTACAATCATTACTCACATCGAACCGGTCAAATCTCTAGCTCGCGACGCCTTTGCCCCTCCAATCAGCCTCCACTCACGTCGAATCTATCCAAAATCAGAACGAGGACGTTAAAATATGCTAAGGGAACGAAGCCCAAGCGAAAATAATTAATTTACAACATAAATCCCGAAATTACCAAACCCCGACCCCCGGGCCCACGTCTCGGAATTCGATAATTTTTACATTAATAGATTTTTTATCTCTCCACGAGTTCATACATATCAAAAGCTCTGAAATCCGACCTCAAATGGTCTTTCAAATTCTCAATCAAAGGTCTAAATTTCCAAGCCCTAGTTCTTCAATTTTTGGCTTAACTTCCATGATTTACTAGGTGGAATTCGCATTAGAATCGAGTTTTAAGTCCAAGAATCTTACCTCCAAGTGATTCCCCTTGAATCCCTCTTCAATCCCCTTCAAAAAGCTCCAAAAACGACCAACAATGGGAGAAATTAACCTCATATTCGCGGACAAGACGACCTTTTAAACCTTCTGCCCAAGCCTAATTTCCTCCATTGCGATCGCGGGACATTCTTCGCGATCGTGAAGCACAAATCATCAGCTCCCAAAATTTACCCTATGCAAACGCGATGATCAAGCTCCCAACACTATGCGATCGCGGACTGGCTAACGCGTTCACAATGAACAACTTCCCTCCAAGACCCCTGGTCCACTCAACTCTATGTGAACGCGACCAACTCCCCGCATTCGCGATCAACAACTTCCCCACCTTATGCGATCGCAACTCCTCCTTCGCGATCGCGAACACCAAACTGGACTGCCCCTCAAAAGCCTCTACGCGATCGCAAAGAGGAAATCTCTGTAACAGCTGAACCTGCAAATCTGCAACTCCAAACTTCATGAAATGGTCCGATTGACCATCCGAAACTCACCCGAGGCCCCCGAGACCAGAACCAAAGGAACCAATATATCCCGAAACCTTATTAAAACTTGTATCAATCTTTAAAACACCTCAAACAACATCGAATCAACCAAAACACATCGGATTCAAGCCTAAGTTTCTAAAATCTTCTGAATTCCACTTTTGATCAAAAACCCAACCAAACCACGTCCGAATGACCTGAAATTTTGCACACGCATCCCAAATGACACAACAGAACTACTGCAACTCTCGGAATTCCATTTTGACCCCTATATCAAAATCTCCCTACCAATCGAAAATCGCCAAAATATCAACTTCGCCAATTCAAGCCTAAATCTACTCCGAACCTCCAAAACTCATTTTGATCATGCTCCTAAGTCCCAAATTACCTCCGAAGCTAACCGAACTATCGAAACTCACATCCGAGCCCTCTAACACATAAGTCAACATCCGGTTGATTTTTCCAACTCAAGCTTCCTCAAAAGAGACTAAGTGTCTCAAACCTTACCAAAATCATTCCGGATTCGATCCGACCAACCCGATACCATATAACATGGATAAACAAAGCATAAAGAAGCAGAAATGGGAAAAAATAAATCGGTAACTCATGAGACGACTAGTCGGGTCGTCACAAAAATACCCCAGCATAGCGAGTCAGGATAATATGATCGTTTAAAGAGGTATTACTTTTTAATGGAAAATGAGACTTTCTGGTATATATGCTATATAAAACTTTTTGGACAAAATAAATTTCTCTATTCAAAATTCCTAAAGAGTCTACCAAAGATCTGAAAAGTGTCAAACATGACAATTACTCATTTGCATTGACTGAACCTCTCTTTTAATTAAATCGAATTAAATGAGATAAATGGAGCACACGAAAGGAAATTCCAACTTGATTTAAGTAAATAAATCACAAATTAGTACTCATGTGCTTTACTATATATTATTTTAGTGTTAAGTGTGTTAATGTATCAACTATTCAAGATCTTGTTTCCTTTTTCTTTCGGAAGTTCTTTTTTTGGAAAAATGTTCATTAAAAATATAAAAACAATTAAAAGAAATGCAAATATATTAAAAACTTATTGCTAGGAACATATTTTTACGTCCTATGCAAAATATTTTGTCAAAGATTTTAAAAATCTATGTGTTGAAATGTCATATATCTGGAAAAACTTTTAGCACTTCTGATCCTATTTTAAAATATATGTATTGGAGTTTATACATAATATTTACATTTCTAAACTTTATGTTTAAGATAATTAATATGTGCATTTCCTTATTGAATATTTGGATTTAACAAATCCTCAAACAACCTTAACATTAGAGAAAAGCAAAAAGTTGACAGCTTAGCAATTGAAATGGAAAGTACCGTGGTGCCCACATGGTCAGGGAATTGATACAGTAATAGTTTTCAAAAAGCTGTGTGATTTAATGAATTTAAGTGGGTCCCATTTATTTCATAGAAAATCGGTGATGTCAGGTTGTCTGGTGGAAATTACTATATAATCCTATTCTGAGACGACTGAGTTAACAATCTTAAGGATATAATAGACTATTCGAAAAATGATTTCGCATAAAATGACTAAATTGCTCTTGAAAAGCAAGCAAGCATGACGACCCTCTCCTGCTTCTCTCGCTCTTCTATATAGTAAAAAAAAAAAATACTAGATGAAGATCACGGGCCCAACATATTAAGCATCCTGCCTGTTTTTTTCAAGTGTTTTAATGCCAACGGAATAGTGTTCCATCTACTCGTCAGCTGAGCAATGTACAGTTCTAGCCTCAAATAATCCGACAACTATTGTAATCTTAACATCTGAAATTGAAAATATAAATTAAATGCATTACCACGCTGTTATAGGTTCTGTGACTATCAACTTTATAGGCGTCGAATGAGTATGAATATAACACTTTTTCAGACCTCTATTCTCAAGATTTGGTTTGTGTGTTTGCCAACAAAGAGGCGTGAAGTTGGAGCAGAATTGGTATAGTACAAGTTAGAGTATGTTATCTTAGAGCTGCAGTGGTTGACTGTAAATTTTCCTTATGATTAACCAAGTAAATTGTGAAACTTATGGGCTCAAAAAAAAATTATTTGCCAAAATGTAGAAGGCAAAGGTTCAAAAACATGCAACCAGCAAATTTCAAGTGCTTGACCAAATGTTATAAGGAAAAAGTACCAATATATTTAACTGCCCCATAATTCATACTGCACATTTTCTTTCCTATTCATGTTTATCAAACTATTTCTAAATAAAATGATTAACATTGTGCTTATAATTAAAAGAGCAAAGATGTTAAAATAAGTATACGTGAAAGCTAATTAAACCAATCTGTAGCGAGTTGAAACGATTAAGATATTTCAAGTATGCATGTGCAGTTAAACATTATGCCTAAGAAGGAATTGACCTAACCAGGTGTAGACTACACTTTGAAAACAGCATAAGCAGCACAGACCTTTTATCATTGAAAATTAAAATACTGCATAAAAACAACCACAAAAGGTACTATTTCTTCATAGGCCAAATACATATAAACCACCATTTTTTATTTTGCCACTTTATCTTTGCCTTATTCCATTTTGGCCCTTCAACTCTATTTTATATGTTTCATTTTGGCCCTTCAACTCTATTTTATATGTTTCATTTTGGCCCTCCAACTCTATTTCTTGTGTTCCGCTTTAACATTTTGGCCCTACTCTGACTCATTTGCACCTCATCCTACTTTGGAGGGAAGCATATAACTAAAGACATTGTTGTTTATAGACCATCACTTGCACCTTGCTAATTTTTCATTCTTATTCTTTAAAGCATATCATCAGACACATAAAGAGCACAACAAAGAACGTGTAAGTGATGAGCAATTTTTCGTTTCCTTCTTTAAAGCATAGTGACAAAAGCAGAGAACATATTAACTCCCCTGAAATCTTTAGTAATTGGCTATGAGTTATGGGTTTACCTATTAAATCAGGAAAATCACCCTACTAAAAGTAACTTAATTACAGCAATTCGGTCATGGTCATTATCTTTGATAACTTTTCCAGTTAAATCATCTCGAAGTTGAACCTTGTCCAAAACTTCTCCAGTTGAATCTTTGTCTACTTTTCCTTCTGCCATAGTGAGACGTCGCAATTCTAGTATAACGTGATAAATAGCTACATATTATAAAGATAAACTGCAAACAAGTAAAATGATCAAGAAAGCATCCATATGAAGAAATTTTACCTTCAGCAGAGAAAGATATGGAAGCACAAAAAAGCAGCTTGTTCTGCCCCATCTTCGGAAGCCCCTTCTCTGGGATTCCTTCATCGACATTGTAGGGAATCTCACTGTTAACATAGTTAGTACGGGGAACGAAATCAAACAAACAAAGAATCCAACACTTTGGATTAGAGCATGTTTCATTTCGATAAATACAGTTTGTCAGTGTAAAGAGTACAATATTAACAAGGAAAAATACTTGCAAATTAGGGTAGTTGAGAAGTTGAATTAACATTGTAATACAAACGCTTGCACAGATATACCTAGTTCCTATATCTGGTAGTGCGTAAAAAAGGCCTATGAAGTATATGTTAAGTATTCTATTTGTTGGCCCAAGAACACGTAAAGTTTTGAAGAATGACAAATGAACTCAGTCATGGACCAGGTCCATCATGTGAAGCACAGTCATGATCAACCTATACGTGTGAGATGCACATGAAGGAGATAAGTCCCACTGATCAAGCAGCAATATCTCCTAATTTGATCGAAAAGGTTGCATATTCGATAAGGGGAAAAAGTCTCCTTATACGAAGAGAACATAAGTCTCCTTATATGAAAAGAACACACTCCGGATAAAGAGAGTGTTAGAGTTTGATATCGTCAAGGACTCAACTACGATAGAAGATCATAAATTGAATCCCAATCAAACTCTGATTTCTAACCTATTAAATAACAGTGATTGTTCTCTTTTACAGGGTGGCACAAACGCAGAAGTTAAACTAAATTGAAAGCAAAAGAGCAAGGCGATTTGGCAAGCAATTTATGTAAGATTTGAGTGTGCACTCCTGAAACTACTTGAACGAGATAGAAGAACCAGTTCCATTGTGTTTTTTCTTATTCTAGTTCAATTGTAGTAGGTAGTTTAAAGTTGTACCTTTCCAGCTTTCATAGAAGCAATTGTATTAGGTACTTTGAGAGTTCAAGTTATAGGCTAACTTGAAGTTGTCACAACAGTTGAGGTTGTGTGCTACAACGGGATTAGAGGTAATCCAGGTTTACAAAGAGTTTTGTAAATGCTGTTTTGGCTCAGTGATTTAGTGAAGTGTTGGGAAAAATCCTACTGAGTAGTAGGCCGTGGTTTTTAAACTTTTGAGCCGGGTGTTTTCCACGTAAAAATACTTGTGTTCTTTATTTTATGTATTTTTTATTCCGCAAACAGTAGTAGTAACACCTAGAAGAACCAGGTTCTTCTAGAGCAAAAATTGGGTACTACACAATCCCCCCCCCCCTCTTGTGTGATATTGACGTTTAAAACATCAATTGGTATCAGGCAGGTTATCCTTGAAGAGGCTAACATATTAGGAACAGATCAAGATGAGCACACCACCTGAAAATTGGGAAGGGCAATCCACTGATAGGACTCCACTCTTAAATGGCCACTACTACTTTTGGTGGAAAAATAGGATGAGAGATCACATCATCGGAGAAGACTATCAGCTATGGGACATTATCATTGATGGTCCCCTAGCTACCATGAAGAAGAATGTTGAAGGAGTAGATGTGCCAAAAACAAGAGCTGACTGCAATGCTGAGGACTTGAGGAAATGGGAAAAGAATGCTAAAGCGAGAAATGGCTTGTGTGTGGACTTGATCCAGACGAGTATAATAGAATTCAAAATTGTACCCCTGCTAAGGAAATTTGGGATACTTTGCAAGTGACTCATGAAGGAACACCTCAAGTGAAGAGGCCTAGAGGAACACTGTTATATTCTCAATATGACAATTTCACCATGAAGGAAGGGAAAACCATCCAGGAGATGTATACAAGGTTCACCACACTGACAAATGAACTTAAGTCTCTTGGAAGAGTTATTCTTGAAGAGGACAAAGTTGAGAAAATTTTGACTAGGGTTCTGCCAGTCACTTGGGAAAGCAAAATCACTGTCATTCAGGAATTAAAGCATATTGCCACTCTTAAGTTGGATGAGCTAATTGGAAATCTCACTGCCTATGAACTTAGATGGCTAACCATGAAGATGGATGCACCCAAGAAGGAAAGGAGTCTGACATTCAGAATCACTAAAGGTGCTGATCTAGAGGAGGATGAAATGATCATGATCACAAAGGACTTCAAGAAGTACCAAATGAGAGGAAGAGGTCCTTGAAAAACAAACCAAGGACATCAAAAAACCAAGGGTTCCTGAAAAACAAACCAATGAGGGGTGTTACAAGTGTGGGAAGACTGATCACCACATCAAAAACTGCCCTCAATGGGAAATTGAATGGAAGAAGGAAAGAGCTGAACGAAGGAGCAGGTTCAACCCAAGAAGAACAAAGGATCAACAAAGGCTATGGTTGCTACCTGGGGAGAAACATCAGATGAGGACTCAGAAGATGAAGCTGGAGATGAACAAGCACTTATGGCCATCGGAGAATCAGATAATGAACAAGAGGTAAGTATTCTTCATCTCAAAGACAAGATTAAATTCCTGTCTAAAGAAAGGTTGTCTAAACTTTTGCTGGATTTCATTGATGAGTTTGAGATAATTAACAATGAAAAGGAAAAGTTGTCTAGGGAATGTATGATCCTAAAATCCAAGTGCAAAAATCTAGAGTCTAAGGCTAATGAGAGTGAAAGTGAAAATACTGAGTTGAAGAACCAGGTTCTTGAACTTGACACTAGTGTCCTAGAACTTAGGTCTGAGAACTTAAAACTGAAACTAGGAACAGGAAAGAAGAAAGTTGATCACACACATCTCACCCTAGAAGAAAACTTAGGAAAAGTGAAGGATGAGCTGTACAGGAAAGATGAGCAGATAAGAGTATTAAAAGAAGATCTAGAGAAGGTAAAACATGAACTAGACAAAACTTGCAAATAGAATAAGGTTTTTGATGCACTCTCCTGGCTACAAGAACATCACAGTAACGACAAAAGAGGACTTGGTTATGGGACTCAAACACCTAAGTGGGATCCCAAAAGCAAGTACCTCACACTTCCTAAGAACAAAATTTGCACACACTGTGGTAAAATTGGTCACTATAAAAGTGAATGTATTGCAAAAGAAAAGTCTAGTCAAAAGAATAAAGAATTTTTTCAAGGGAAAAATAGGCTGCTAGGTTGGGCTAAAAAGAATCTGATTCACTATTTTGCCTATAGAAAGGGACCCAAACTAGTTTGGGTTACTAAGATTAACCTTTGATTTCCTTTTGTGGGTCCTAGTGAAGGGGAGCAACCAAATATGATACATGGATAGTGGCTGCTCAAAGCATTTGACAGGAAGCAAGAACTAGTTCTTTTCACTTGAGGACCTCAAATGAGGTAATATTTCCTTTGTAAATGGGAAGAAAGGTGAGATCATTGGGGTTGGAAAGGTAGGTAAGACTGATTCTCACTCTATTAAGAATGTCTACTTGACAGATTGCCTAAAGTACAGTCTAATCAGTGTATCACAATTATGTGATAGAGATAACTTGGTAGCATTCACCTCTACCAAATGTTTTGCTATTGATCTTACCATTGATAAGATTGTTTTGCAGGGAAAAAAGAGTAAACAATATATACATTGTAGATTTGTCCACACTTTCAAAAAATGAACTCACTTGCTTAAGTATGTTGGACAATGATCCCCTCCTTTGGCACAAGAGACTTGGATATGCAAGTCTGAGTCAACTCAACAAATTGGTCTCCAAGGACCTGGTGATAGGGCTGCCTAACATCAAGTTCAAGGAAGATAAAGTTTGTGAGGCTTGTGCAAGGGGAAAGCAGATAAGATGCTCTTTTAAATGCAAGAAAGTGGTAAACACCACCAGAACGATGGAACTGGTCCATATGGATCTCTATAGTGCAATGAGAACATTAAGCAGAGGTGGTAAAAGATATGTGATGGTGCTTGTTGATGATTACTCGAGATTTTCTTAGACATTGTTTTTAACATCTAAAGATGAAGCATTTGACATGTTTACTTCTTTTGTTAGAAACACTCAGAAATAACTAGGTAATCAACTTGCATCAATTAGGTCTGACCATGGAACTGAATTTGAAAATGCTAAGTTTGCTGAATTTTTGCATTCTACATCATAAATAGTTGCATGACTAGGCCTCTTGTTAAGAAGATTCCCTATGAGTCACTTAAAGGGAGAAAGCTAAATATATCCCATCTTAGGGCATTTAGATGCAACTACTTTGTGCACAACAATGGCAAAGACTCCCTAGGTAAGTATGATCCCAGAAGTGATGAGGGAATATTCTCGGGATATTCTTCACATGGTAAAGCTTATAAGATATACAGTAAAAGAACTATATGTGTAGAAAAATGTATATCTTATTTTTTTAAAACTTAACATTCTCTTTGAGAGGCAGGAACAAGATAATGAAGAGATTGGGATGATAAGAATTCAAATGGTGAAACCACAGTCCAGCCTGAAGATGCATCGTAAGAAGGAACAAGTGATGGAACAGGTCCTTCCACCTAGGGCAACATGACAGGGGGAACTGACTAGAGAGGAACTGATCCTCAAACCTCGAGGGAACCTGTCCATGAACCTATTCCTCAGTAACAAAACCATGAAGGAACATCCAAAGAAATTGACACTCCTATTGCAACATTCGCAAAATTAGATATAGATGAGCTTGGTTCATCTGTTGATCAGAAGTTGTATAGGGGAATGATTGGTTCTCTTTTGTACCTTACTGCTAGTAGACCTGACATTGTTTTCAGTGTAGGGCTTTGTGCTTGATTTCAAGCAAATCCAAAGGAATCCCACTTGGCTGATGTCAAGAGAATATTGAGATACTTGAAAGGCACTACTGACCTTTGCCTTTGGTATCCAAAAGGTAGTAATTTCAATCTAGTAGGATATGATGATGCCGATTATGCAGGTTTCCTAGTGGATAAGAAAATCACCTCAGGTATGGCACACTTCCTTGGTTCATGTCTTGTGTCATGGGCTACAAAAAGCAAAATTCAGTGGCCTTATCCACTACTGAAGCTGAGTATGTTGCTGCTATCTCTTGTTGTGCTCAATTGCTATGGATCAAATAATAGCTGGTAGATTTTGGCATTGAAGTTGGTTGTATTCCTATATTCTGTGATAACACTAGTGCTATAAGTATGACAAAAAACTATGTTCATCATAAGAGGACTAAGCACATAGATGTTACGCACCACTTCTTAAGAGATAACTTTGAGAAAGGTTTGATCTCCATAGAATTCTATGCTACTGATAAGCAAATTGCTGACATCTTTACTAAAGCACTAAGTAGAGAAAACTTTGAGAGGAACAGGTTGGAATTAGGGATGATTAAGATCACCTAATAGGTACAACTCAAAATGCACAATGAAAAAAAAATTATTTGGCTAGAAAAACTAACTGTGTGTAAATATCTAAATTAATTTTTACTCAGCTTCATACTTTAATTAGTATACTCATGTGTCATGTGTTTATATGATTCACTGATTTCTTGCAAAAAAATTCTCTATTATGGCATTTGAGGCATGTTCAAGAGAGTTCAAAATGAAGAACCTAGTTTATCAGCATGATTTCATATGAAAGTTCAGGTATGTTTTCTATACTCTGCACAATTAGAAAGACTATAATCATGAGCAGAAGTCTTATACTTGTCAAATTCCTAGAAAATTATATCTGTTAAGCATTGAACCAGTTTCGTCCATCTAGAACTCTACACCGTAAATTTTGCCTAATGTCTAGGGAAGCCAAATCTATCATTAAAAGTCTGGAATTTCAGTTTGATTAGACTTCTAATTGACCTCTGAAAAAGTTGTCGTTACCTATTAATTGTCTAATTCTCTTTTAAATACACATCACTTCTCCATCCTTCATCATAATTCCAAAACCGTCAAAAATACTTCTTCACTTCCAATTTCCCTTCTCTCCAAAATTCCTAAATTCTCTCAAGAAATCAACAACCATGTCTAACCCACAAGATCATCCTGGAACCCATCCACCACAGTCTCCTTCAAATTCATCCTCATCTACTCCACCTAGTGAATCTCCAAAACCTAGGTTTCCAAGGCAGAAAATGCTTGCATGAACAACTGTAGCATCTGGGGCTCTGAGGAAGGTTTTAAACGAAAGGTTGAAAGCTAGCCAAGTGAAAGAAATCCCAGCTCAAAATTCTGATTCTAGCTCTGAGACTGAATCTTTTCAATCCGCGACTGAGGGAGATGGACATGGGTCTTCTGACTCTGAGAAGACTCAAGAATTCCCTACTGAGGTAAGTTCATCTATTATTGAAAACTTAGAAACTAGGTTTGTTCTGGTTGGACCCAGTAGGGATGTTAAGCTGGCTGAGACGAGTAAGAGTGGAGGTAAAAAGAAGTCTGAAAAGGAAAAAGAGATAGAGGGTGCATGTGGTGAAGAGAGGGGAAATGGGAAGGGAGCAGTTCTTGATATATGTGGGGTTGCACAAGAGAGGTTAGAAGTGGCATGAAATCAGGGGTAAGTGGGTTTGGGGAGGCTGCTGAGGGGTTGGTTCATCTGAGCAAAAAGATAGATGAACCTGTTTCATCTACTGAAGAGACCCTATCTGATCTACTGAGAAAGATTGGGGCAAGTTATGACCCAAAGAAATGCAAAGCTACCACACCAAAAGCCTCAAATGCTCTCAAGCCATCCAAGAAAAGAAAAGCCTCATCCCAAACTCCTACTGGATTTTCAGTGCCTAGGGGTATAGCTACAAGAAGCAAGGTAAAACAAAGTGAAGCTGATCTACAAAAGGCTTTAAAAGAAAGCAAGAAAAAGAAAATAGACAAAGGAAAGGGACAGATTGCAGAATCCTCAGTGGCTGTTGAGGAAATGGAACAGGTCCATCAGGAAAGGGGTACATCAGTGAAGGTTCCTACACCCACGCCTAAGAAACCAAAGACTTCCTCCACGAAGTCTTCCTCTGTGCTTGTAGCTACTAAACCCTCACTAGCCAAGAGGACAAGATCTGCAGTGGAAGCTAAACAAGCAAAAGTTTCAGATGATGAAAAGTGGAGTGGAGAAGAAGAAGAAGAAGAAGAAGAAGAAGAAGAAGAAGAAGAAGAGGAATCCGAGAAGGAACAGGACAAGTTTGTCATCTTTGGCAGGAGAAAATTTTTGAAAGGAAGATTGTTGAAGGACCTGGTAGAACTAGGGATGATGAGGTTGATTGACTCTTTAACTGCTCAATGTTGGAAGGATATGGTCCTTCAGATGGATGGGAGACTAGCCAGAAATGAACTAATTGAGTTCATGGCTAATGCTGTTGTTAAGGATGGGGTTGTCAGTAGCTTGGTGAAGGGAGTCCCAGTGCAATTTGATGCTGCGAAACTGGGAGAAATTCTGGATATACCCTCTGAAGGGTTTGATGACTACACTAGGCAAAGGTGGCCATGCCTGGACTCCCTACCTACTGCTCTTGAGATCACCAAGAGGTTTTGTGATTCAGAGGATGTGAATAAAGCCAGGGTTGTGCAGAAAAGTGAGATGAGGCCTGAGCACAAAGTTGTGTTTGAGTTTGTCAACAAGTGACTACTGCCCAGACAAGAGAGAAGACATACTGCAAACTACATGGACATGGTTCTTATGGAGTACCTTGAGAGAGGAAAGCAAATCAACTAGCATGCCCTCATTGTCAAATTGCTAAACAGGGTCATCAATGGCTCCAAGGCTCATGCTACTCCATATGTCTTCATACTAACCACAGTTCTGGACAGGCTGAACGTGCCTTTGAAGAAATGGGAAATGGCCTCAAGCAAAGAACATTTTGGCGTCAAAACTTTTCTTGCTTGTGACTATCCAGTCAATGTCATCCCAGTTGAACCTGGTTCATCTCTGAAGACACACAACAACAGTAGATAGGACTTTGGTTCAGGAATGTGCTGCTAAGGATGCTGAAATTGATAGGCTCCAGGCTCGTGTGGTTGAAGTGGAAGCTGAGAGGGATAGTCTCAGAATTGAGCTTGCAAAAGAAAAGGAGAAGAATGATGGAATTCTTCAGAATATGTTGAGTCTTCTCCAAACTCAACCCTTCAGTTCCTCCAAGCCTTAGGACTCCTAGTTTCTGTCTCCTGAACTAGTTTTAGTAACCCCCAGTGACCCAGATTAGGGATTTTTCTGTTTTTGCTCATGGTTTTAATGTTTTTCTTTCTTTTTGTGGTTTGTTTGTAGAAACATATCTCTATCAATGACAACTGTTGTTCTCTCTTGTTCAATGTTTATTCTGACCTTGATAGTTTAAATATGTTTGTTTGATTATTGATGATTGCACCATGATTGCACTTGCAGTTGCCCTAGTGGCTATGAGTACTTATTAAAATCTGGAATTCACATTGTGTATGCAAATTTTCGATGATGCCAAAAGGGGGAAGATATATTGTGCTGAAATAAGTGGTATTTATAACCTAATTAACATGGTCCTTGATTATAAGTAATTTTCTAAGTTTAGTTTTGATGGTTAAGATGGGTTATTACAGGTTCTTTGATCAGTAAAAAGCACAGAGTTTGTCATCATCAAAAAGGGGGAATTTGTTGGCCCAGGAACAGGTAAAGTTTTGAAGAATGACAAATGAACTCAGTCATGAACCAGGTCCATCATGTGAAGCACAGTCATAATCAACTTATACATGTGAGATGCACGTGAAGGAGATAAGTCCCACTAATCAAGCAGCAATATCTCCTGATCTGATCGAAAAGGTTGCATATTGGATAAGGGGAGAAAGTCTCCTTATATGAAGAGAACACAATCCGGATAAAGAGAGTGTTAGAGTTTGATATCGTCAAGGGCTCAACTACGATAGAAGATCAGAAATTGAATCCCAATCAAACTCTGATTTGTAACCTATTAAACAATAGTGATTGTTCTCTTTTAGAGGGTGGCACAAACGCAGAAGTTAAACTAAATTGAAAGTAAAAGAGCAAGGCGATTTTGCAAGCAATTTATGTAAGATTTGGGTGTGCACTCCTGGAGCTACTTGAACGAGATAGAAGAACCAGTTCCATTGTGTTTTTTCTTATTCTAGTTCAATTGTAGTAGGTGGTTTAAATTTCTACCTTTTCAGCTTTCATAGAAGCAATTGTATTAGGTACTTTGAGAGTTCAAGTTATAGGCTAACTTGAAGTTGTCGCAACAGTTGAGGTTGTGTGCTGGATTAGAGGTAATCCTTAGGTTTACAAAGAGTTTTGTAAATGCTGTTTTGGCTCAGTGATTTAGTGAAGTGTTGGGGAAAATCCTACTTAGTGTTAGGTCATGGTTTTTTTACCTTTTGAGCCGGGTATTTTCCACATAAAAATATTTGTGTTCTTTATTTTATGTACTTTTTATTCCGCAAATAGTAGTAGTTAGAACACCTAGAAGAACCAGGTTCTTCTAGAGCGAAAATTGGGTACAACACAAATTACCCCGTGTGATATTGACGTTTAAAACATCAGTATTAGTGTAGGAATCAGATAATAGGTAAAAGAAAGTAATATACACAATAATCATGAAATCATAAATATTGTCGCTGCTAACTTTGTTGTTGTTGCTGCAAGGCAAAATATAAGGCTGACCTTTACAGAAAAATAGTGGGTAGGGGAGAGAATATTGATTTGTTAGGAAAGAATATTAAAAGTTACAAGTATACACTTACCGCACCATACAAATCCAAAAACACCAAACAAGTTCTATCGAATTTGTATATATAAGCTACTAATCACTGAGCTCGAAAGTAAGAAGCATGTACAAATCTTTCAAACAATTAAGAACCAACTCACTTTTTTCATGTAAACTCAGAATAACAAAATGAAATAAATTAACAAAATAAAATACATCAATATCAGACTAAAATTGTTGCTTAAATCCAACAAAGTAACCTTCATCCATTCTAAATCCCCAATTTATAACTCTTGGTCAAAATACAAAAAACCTTCAAACATAAACAAACATGGAGAATAGTTAGATAGTAGACGGAAATCCCAATTTCTTTCAAGGTATTTTTGAATTTCACAAAATTAACATAAAATTACAATTTAATTTCGAGCAATAAATCAGCAAGAACCCAAAAATAAAGCAATTACAATTACATATAATGAAAAAAGTATGTCAATTGAGCAACCACCGAACTGCAAAAATCCAAGCAAAAACCCAATTTTCTGGTACAACAAAGAAGCAGAAGCCCAAGGAATTCTGAGCGAAGATCAGCGGTGACCGTGAACCATGTGATTACATCAATTTAGCAACTAACGAAGTACAAAAATTCAAGTCAAACTCCAATTCTTTCTTACAGCGAAGAAGAAGGTTATGGAATTCTGAGCGAAGAAAGACAAAAGCAGAGCAAATTCAATTCTGGCCTTTGAAATTACCTATTTAATTCTTCTCTGAAAGATACAAATCAGAAGGCAGACAAAGAAAAACAAAGAAGATGAACAGATAGAGATAGAAAGTGACCTATCTGTCATACTGAAATATCGTAGACCTCTAAGCACAGGATGAGGACCAGCATAGACAAACAATAGCAGCGAGAGGAAGCAGAGATTTCATGGAGGTGTTCAGAGAGATGGGAACTTTGAGATAGTGTTATGACTGATAGTATGAAGTGATCAGATGTTACATGAAAGTCCACGCGTTGTGCCAGCAACATAGGAACCCAAGCGCCCATCATAACTACTTTGTTGTTGTCATTGTTAGAGCGCCTACAGGTGATTTAAGGGAAATTAAAAACTAAATCTGAAATTACCAGAATACCCTTTTATAGGCAAGCACACATGACGACCTCGACCTGCTTCTCCCGCTCTTCTATATATTAGTAAATAATATAAGTAATATGGATTTGTTTGAACTGTGAATCAGAGCATCTTTGTTGTGTTTATGTGTGAATTCATTAATTCTAACACTACTGATACGGCAAGGAGCAAGAGAGATACGTGAAGTCGGAGGCGGAATCAAAATTTAAAATTTATGGGTTTTAAATTTTTTATGAAATCCATATATTATCTTAATTAATGTATTCGTAATTAAATATTTATTTATATTTAATAATTTTTAGTATAAATATAACATTTAAGTAAAAATAATTGAATTCGATCGAACATGCACCTAACAGGCTAGTTCCGCGTCTTGCTGTGCCTCAATTAAAATAGGAAGAGTCAATCGTACTTAATATAAGTTGGGGGAGACTCTCTGCAACTTGTCCTTTAATTTATGTTTCCTTATGAGTTAATCAATACTAAGAAATTATTTCAAAGGATTTCGGAAGCCTATGCATGCTAGAATACCCTCTCAACATACTTTGTTTTTTTTTTTTTTCTACTTTTTTCTTTTCAACGTACTTCGATAAATTACAATTTTGATTAGGATTTAACTTTTTCTGAACAGCAGCTGGCTAGTTCGAAAATAACACTACTAACAGAAAAGTTGCAGCTTCGGAATTTTCATCACAAATAATTTTCTCGATCGAGGTCCACACGTGCGAGTGAAAATATGTCAAATTTTATGCACAAAGTGCTTAGGTCTAACATAGTATAAGTTGTTCCAAGGGTAAAATCAGTTACAGTAGCATTTTTTTATGACTTATTAACGCAATTGATGAATATCAAAAGTACCTATGAAATTAAAATTGGATCAAATAACCTAATCGATTTTCAACTTATAAGTAATCACTCTTATTTTTACTATTTTATTCATAATATTTTCTTAATCCCTGAATTATCCTCTCCATTGCAATTTCGTTTGTCATTCCTCTTGTAAAAATGCTTTTTATTTATACCTTGGTAAATATTGTCTCTAAGTGCATTTAAATTTTTAACTAGAAAGAAGGGCTTCCTATTACTTTTTTGTCAATGACATCAACTTAGTATGGACACTTTTATTCAAACATATTTTGTTTATTTACAAAATATTTGTTAGCATCAGAAGATTTTTAAATTGTTAGAAAATTATTTAAATATGATAATCGATAAAAGTTTTAGACAAGAAGTTGTGAAGACCAATAACTATTTTTCTCTGTAAAATTGCATTCTTAACACGTTAAATTCATTAAAACTTCACTTTGCATAAACGAATTCTTTCTTTACTACAGTACTATTTTGAAAACTCTCTATCTTCTTCAAGATTTTATACTCAAGTGATCAAGTTAATAATTTTTGCTTTCATAAAAAGATTGTATTCACTATTTGCTCAGTATAGAAATTCAAAAACTTGCCATATTTACTAAAGCTATTTGCATTTAATCCCGTGGCAATTTCCAAAGGCGAGAAGGCAAACATCACTTTCATACTTTTACATGTTTCCGGCCACTAAGGGGCGGAGCCTATTATGTTATTTGCGTTAAAATAGCATTGTCTAGTCAGTTTTCGGATTGGTCATTCAAAAATAACTAACGTTTGTCAAGTCATTGAAAAATAACCACTATTTTGCTGCAACAGAAACCGGTCAAGCATAATCTATTGGAGTTCGGTGCACCTGAGCATGAACTTCCAGCTTATTATACTTGACCGGTATACTTTGCTGGCTCCAGTATAATATACTGGAGTTCCAGTATAATATACTGGAGTTCCAGTATACTTTGCCGGAAAATACTCTAGTATATTATACTGGAGTTCCAGCAAAGTATATTGGAACTCCAAACTCCAGTATAATATGCTGGAGTTCCAGTATACTTTGATGTAACTCCAGTATAATATACTAGAGTATTTTTCAGATTTTGAACAGTTTTCGTTCAGATTTATCTTTACATGAAAAGTGGCTAAATTTTGATGACTTTTGAAACTGTGGCTATTTTTGAATAACCACTTGTAAATCTGGCTATTTTTGAATCTCTCCCGTTATTTGCGGGTAAGGCTAGAATGTGGGCCGATTAGGTCCGGGCCTGCGAGCCCATATGGGTAGTGGGCCTAAACTGGCCTAACAGTTTAAACCCGGGACCAGGGGAGGTGCAGGCCCAAGTGGGTCGGTTCATTGAAGAAGCCCGTAGGACCAGGACCGTTTGGCCCCGGATCGGGTCCTAAGTTGGCCGGTTCAACCGGTCCTAACCGGTCTCAAACGGGCCCAATGGCTACATTTTAAAAAAAAAATCTAACTATTGGGTCATTTAAAATATGGTCGTTTGGCCTGCAAAAATAGCCGTTTGGGCTTTGTAAAATAGTCATTTAATCCCCCAACTTTATTTTAACCCCAAGCTTTTTATAATTATACTTTTTCCCTATTTTCAACTATAGATACCCCCTCATTCTTTCATTATTCTCACAAAATTATCAATCTCTCTCTAATTTTCTTCTAAAATTGGTTACTTTATTGTTGCAATTTGTGTGAAAACTGTGAAGTTGGTGAATTGAAGTATTCAAGTCTTCAACGATAATTAATTTTCAACAAGTTGTTCGTCAATTCGGTAAACTCGTTCCAACTCTTTAGTTTTAATATTATAGTTTTGTTTGTTTTATTTACTTTGTATAATTATAATTAAGATGGATTTTATCTTAAAAAATATTTAGTAAAAATGTCACGACCCAAAATCTAACCATAGTTGTGACGGCACCTATCGTGTTACAAGGCAAGCCTACTTCCCAAAATATTACTACTAAACTGATTATAAGAAATTAATAAAATATTTCAACATTTAAATTTTACATAAACTGAATCAACTCTAAATATAATATAGAAAAATACAAAAACGAGCCTCAAACATCGGGGTGTCACTAAGTCATGAGTGTTTTAAACTATAAACTAAGATATATAAACTGTCTAACTGTCCAAAAGAAGAAATGACAAGAGGAGTAACAAGGTCATGCGGACGCTGGCAGCTACCTTGCAATCTCCACAGATAGCTGACCTGAAATCAACGATCGCCGCGCTCTAACTCACCTGGATCTGCACATAAAGTGCAGGGTGTAGTATGAGTAAAACCGACTCAGTAGTAACAGAAATAACTAAGGAACTGAGCAGTAGTGACGAGCTAAGCAAAACAGTTCAATTATTTATTTTTCACAATTTTAAAAATAACAAGAATAAACAGGTAAATTCCATAACTCAGTAAATGCCACAAAAAAATCTAACAGATAAATGCAGCAACAGCAAAAGTAAATGCAACCTCACAGCAACGTCACTCCATCACTCAGCACTTGCACTCAACACTCAACACTCAATACACTCAACACTTTGCGCTCACTGGAGATGTGTATAGACTCCGGAGGGGTTCCCAAAGCCTAAGCGCTATGCATGGACAACTCACGTGTCATCATATCAATACCTGGATCCGCACGGTCAACTCACGTGCTACGCGGACAACTCACGCGCTATAGTATCAATACCTGAACCCGCACTGTCAACTCACGTGCTACGCGGACAACTCATGCCCTATGGTATTAATATCCTCACAGCCAGGCCATCGGCCTTACTCAGTCATGTACCTCACTAGACTCACAATCATCAACAAATAAGGGGACACAGCCCACATCAAGTATCATAGCATATTAGCAATTAATAAAGACTGAGGTAAACACGTATAAAAATTTCTATGACTTAGTACAAATAAAGTGATCATGAATAAAGCCTAAGCATGATCTCTAGCATAAAGGCAGACAAGTTCAACAACAAGTAACTACGTAAACACAGATGATGGCCATGAGGCCTCATAGGACGGACCAAGTCTCAATCTCTCGAGGTGTATCCCTCGAGGATTACACCCACACGCCCGTCACCTAGCGTGGGTACACCACCAAAAAATCACATGATATCAATTTCTCCGGGTTTATACACTCAAAGCCAGAGTTAAAACTGTTACTTACCTCAACAACGTAAAATCCTACTCCGAGATGTTCTCGTCCCTCGACTCGGTCTCCAAAAGCTCTGAATCCAACCAAAATTAGAACAATACTATCAACATAGGTTAAAGAATCGAATTCCAACAGAAAAACTACATAAATAGGTCAAAATCTGAAACCGACCAAAACCCGGCACCTAGGCCCACGTCTCGAAATTAGTCAAAAATAGCAGAATAATAAACCTTGTCCTCTCTCGAGTCTAACCATATAAAATTTATCAAAATCGGACTCCGTTTGATCCCTCAAATCCCTACCTAAAACTCTCCAAAACTCAAGCCCTAACTCCCTCAATTTCACTTTGAAATCATCAATCAAATCCCAAAAACGAAGATTGATTCATGAAATATAACCAAAACCGAGTAGAGAACATTTACCCCAATCCCTATGAAGAAAATCTCCTCCAAAATTGCTCAAATCCGAGCTCCCCAACTTAAAATATAACCGAATGAACAAATCCTTATTTTATATATTTTTCTGCCAGCTATTCTGCCTCGTTTCTCATGTCAAATGATCCCGAAACTCACTTTTTATATCTCCAATGGATTTATTGTAAAATTCTAGTCAAGTTAGACTTTTGAATTAGTCAATTTGACCTTATAATGAATGAGATATGTCGGTTTCAATATTTGCAAATAGTGCAGATTTTTAAATACGCCGTGAGTGGCAATTCGTAATTAATCTGAAAAATCTAGCAACCTAATTCTTAGTAAAATAACCATAAAATCCTCATACGATGTCCAATTCGACCATTCTTTTTGCTACGGGTCCGTAATTACGATACGGAGCTAATGCTTCAATCAAAAAAGAAATCGGAGCTCGTTTGTTCAATATGATATCATTTATGCTTGAAGGAACGACATCGAAACATAAGAAAAACGAGCGCAACACAACCCAAACCTATCTGAAACTCACCCGAGGTCCTCGGGACCTCAACCAATAATTCCAACAAGTCATATATCACTACCCAAACTTAGTCGAACCTCCGGAACACCCAAAACAACACCAAAGCAACCTCGAATTCAACCCTAAGAACTTCTAAACTTCCAACTTTCGTCAATTCAAGCCTAATTCTACCACGGACTTCCAAATTATATTTTGGACGCACTCCTAAATCTAAAATCACCCAACGAAGCTAATCGAATCATAAAAATCCAAATCTGAATTGGTTTACTCATAAGTCAACTTTCGGTTGACTTTTCTAACTTAGCTTTCTAACTAAGAGACTAAGTGTTCATTTCACTCCAAAACTACTTCGAACCCAAATCTACCAATACAACTTAACACAACTGAACAACACATAAATAAGCATATATTGGGGAAATGGGGCTATAACTCTCATAACGAACGACCGGGTCATTACAAAAAATAAGGGAAAATCTAAGAGTGGTGAATCTAGTGGCCAATCTATTCCTCCTCTAATTTTCCGGGTTCCCCTACCCAAACCCCATACCCCCTCCACCTACTGCTATTCTTGATAGTGATAATATTTTATTATAATTTATTGAGAGTCAATATGTGCATAATGTTGGTGGTGGTGAACGCTTAGATGATGAATATATGAATTCTCTTTATGGTAATCCAACTATTGATGGAGAAGATGAGCAGGAAATAGATTTAGATGAAACGCAACCGGATGACGATACACCCACTAGTTCTGTTGCTGAAGTTAATCCAACTAATCCAAATGATGCCCCGGTTGACCCCCCTGTTACTACACCTACTTTTTCTAGACAATCTTCTAAACGAGATGAAACATCTCTTGTTTGGCCATTTTTTTTATTCAAATAAGAGAAAAAATAAGCTAAATGTAAAACTTGTGGCAAAGAGTTAGCTTTTAACTATGTTACTCGGGGTGGGGAAGGGGGAGTTTGAGGAGACACATAATGATACACCCTCAAGATAAAGTTAAATATAATCAAATGAAAGTTGCGGCCGGGGGGGGGGGACAAATCTACCTAGTCAGCCTGACCCTAGTACCAGGTCAAATCTATTTCAACCGGAAATTAACACTGTTACCGGTGGTATTTTATATTATGATCCAAGAAAAGATAGGGAAGAATTAGCAAAAATGGTTATTGTTATGTGCTTACCCTATAATTTTCCTTCTAACCCTCACTTTGTGCATTATATTAGAAGAATTTTTAATCCCACTTATAAAGGATGGTCTCACATAACCATAAAGAGCGATATTTTATAAATATAAACATGAATATGAATAATATTTGCGTAATTTATTTACTCATATTAATTGTCGTGTTGCTACTACTGATATTGGTAGAAGTGGTAATGACTGTGATTATCTTACTGTTACAAGTCACTGGATTGATGAGGACTGGATAATGCAAAAGCGCATTATTACTTATAGAATAATTAATTCATGTCACACAGGGCAGTTTATTTCTAGCACTGTTACGGATATTTGTAGATATTTTTGTATTAGTGATAAAATAATGTCAATTTCAATAGATAATGCTACTAGTAACACTAATGTCATAGCCTTGTTTACCACTACACTAAATCCTGCATTTAATAACATTTTTTTAATGTTAAATATATGTGTCATATTTACCATTTAATTGTGGGTGATGGTATGAGAATATTAATTGATTAAATTGAAAAGGTTAAAATGGCTCTTCACTGCTTTTTTATTCAAACCATAGGAGTAGACTTAGAGAATATTTTAAAAGATGGGATGAATTTGGCCTAAGAAAAAGAAAGGTTTCTAAACCTTGTCTGTGACGACCCAAAGGGTCATCACCGTAATTCTTCCTTGTTCCATGCTTCCGAGGCCTTGAAAACCTTGCTTTTAGTTGCCTCGGTTTGCGTGCGCAGTTCGGGCGCATAGCCGAAAAGTTTTTATGTTAGAATATGTGAATTATGTGAAAAATTTGATGAATTTTGATATTAATATGCATAATATTGACTTCGGTCAACATTTTGGGTAAACGGACCTGGACCTATGATTCGACGGTCCCGGAGGGTCCGTAGAAAAATATGGGACTTGGGCGTGTGCCCAGAATCAAATTCCGAGGTCCCAAGCCCGAGAAATGAATTTTTTTGTGAAATTGTTTTCTGAAATTAATTAAGGAAAAGAAAGAAGAAAATTGATCAGAAAACTGTGGTATCGGGCTCGTATTTTGGTTCCGACGCCCGGTACGAGTCTTAAATATGTTTTAAGCACTATCTGTAAAGTTTGGCTAAAAACGGACGTCATATGACGTGTTTCGGATTTAAAATGGGGAATTTGAGTTTTATGAAAAGTTGAAAGAAAATCATGTGTTTCGAGGCTTGATCCTATGTATATGATATCGTTTTGGCTTTGATCGCACGAGTAAGTCCGTAAGGTGCTTTCGAGATCATATGAATGTTTGGTTTGGAGCCCCGATGGCTCGGGTGAGTTTTGAGTGGGGCCCGGGAGGTCTTAGACATAAAAAATGCAGGTTCAGATATTGCAGGCCCCAGTGTGGCCGCGGCCATTTTCGCGCGGTTCGCGCTGGCAGCCACGCGGCCGCGGTGCTTTTCTGTGCGGTCCGCGTGGTGGGGTTCAGAGGGTCGACCAGCGCGGCCGCGCACCAAATCAGTGCGGTCCGCGCTGGGAGAGTTCAGAGAAAGCCCACTTCTTCCCTCCCTCGGCGCGGCCGCGGTACATTTCTGCGCGGTCCGTGCCAGCCCCCAGCAAAGTATATACAAGTTCGGAAAATCTCAGTCATTTTTCACTTTTCAAAAACCCAAAACCTAAGAGGCGATTTTCCAAACAACTTTTCTTCTCCAAAACGATTGGTAAGTGATTTCTAACTTAATTTCTTTATTCCTTAACATCTTTTAACATAATTTCAACTTCAAATCAAAGATTTTCATGGGGAAAATTGGGTGTTTTGGGTAGAACCTAGGTTTTCTACAAATTGAGAAGTTGGACCTCAATTTGGGGTCCGATTTAAAAACAAATCATATATTTGGATTCATGGGGGAATGGGTAACCGGGTTTTGGTCCGAACCTCGAGTTTCGACCACGTGGGTCCGGGGGTATTTTTGACCTTTTTGGGAAAAACCTTGAAAAATCTATTTTCATGCATTGGGGATGATTCATTTAGTAATTATTAATGTGATTAAGTAACTTATGACTAGATTCGAGCGGATTGGTGGTGGAATCAAGAGGTAAAGCTATACTAGAAGCGTGAGTTGAGTTTGGAGCATTCGAGGTAAGTGTTTGTTCTAACTTTGGCTTGAGGGAATAGGATTAGGATGTTATTTGCTACTTGCTAATGTGGAGTACGGTGTATAGGCATGGTGACAGTTATCTATGCACCGGAGTCTAGCATGACCGTGAGTCTTAATTGCTTTTAATTCGAATAACGTGACACAATCTCCTTGTTAATTTGATGAGTTTCATATAATGTGAACGATTGAGGTAAAATTGTGATTGGTGTACTTTTGGAGCATTAGCTCGAACATGAATGTGTTAGTTGAGGAAGAAGGGATTTAAAAATAGAATGTGCTGTGATTACTCCCTTGCCGAGATGTGTAGACCGATATATATACTCTCCCTTGTCGGGATATTTTGGGTTGTTAGTTGTACCCTTGCCGGATTAGAGTGATATGTTGTTGATTTCCCCTAATGGGACTCTCCTTACAAAATCAGATGTTTCAAATTATATTATGGGATCGTGTGGCACGACGTCCACTTATATATGATATTATGGGACCGTGTGGCACGCCGTCCACTTATATATGATATTATGGGATCGTGTGGCACGTCGTCCACTTATATATGATATTATGGGATCGTGTGGCATGCCGTCCACTTATATATGATATTATGGGATCGTGTGGCACGCCGTCCACTTATATATGATATTATAGGATCGTGTGGCATGTCGTCCACTTTTATATGATATTATGGGATCGTGTGGCACGCCGTCCACTTATATACAATATTATGGGATCGCGTGGCACGCCGTCCACATATGATTTTCCGAAATGTGATCGAGTGGTACGCCTACCACAAATTAGAGTGATTATTGGTTATTGGCCTCCGTTGCCGGTGACATATTGCGCACTGTGATAAAGATGAAATGGGAACGAGTGGTACGCCTACCACGTGGTATATGAAAATTGGGATCGTGTGGCACGTCGTCCACTTATATATGATATTATGGGATCGTGTGGCACGCCGTCCACTATATATATATCATGGGAACCGGAGTTTCTTCTGTTTATTTCCGATATTTCATTTTTATCTGTTACTCACCGATAGCATGTCCCCTCCTAGCTTTACTTTGTATTATCTTGTTATTGTTTTCTTGCACTTGTATATATATCTGTACAAGTTAATTGTGGTAGGTCCTGTCTAGCCTCGTCACTACTTCGCCGGGGTTAGGCCAGGCACTTACCAGCACATGGGGTCGGTTGTGCTGATGCTACACTCTGTACATTTTGTGCACAGATCGGGGAGCAGCTTACGGACCACAACAGTAGGACTTCTGGGAGCTATCTTCAGTCCAGGGACTCTCGAGGTAGCCTAGCTGGCGTTCGTACGCCAAAGTCCCTTTCCATGTTTTTTTTCGTTTGTTCATCTTGTATCAGACAAACATGATGTATTTCCTCTCAGACATTGGTTGTAGTATTCTGTAGTAGTCTGTGAGCTAGTGACACTAGACCTTGGGTAGTGATGTGTATTAAACTTACGCACTTTTGGTTTTCAGTTGCTTTAAATTTAAAGTCTTCCGCTTAAATTTTGTCTCGTTTATTATATTGTTTGAAAGAAAGCAGGAAAGGTATTTTAAATATTTGGCTTGCCTAGCTCCGATAGTAGGCGCCATCACGACACCCGATGGTGGAAAATCCGGGTCGTGACAAGTTGGTATCAGAGCACTAGGTTACTTAGGTCTCACAACTCACGGACATCTCGGTAAAGTCTGAGGGATCGGTACAGAGACGTCTATATTTATCCCGCAGAGGCTACTGAGTTAGGAAAACTTCACCTTGTTCATTCTTGTCGTGCGATTCTGTTTCTCAAGTACTGATTGTCTTTCCACTCTGTTCTTTCGCAGATGGAGAGGACACGTGCTTCCTCTTCTACCGCGCAGCAGCCCGAGCCCCCAGCAGCAGCTCCTATCAGGGGCAAAGGGCGAGGCCGGGGCAGAGCTTAGCCCCAAGCGGCAGTCCCAGAGGTGGAGCCTCATGTTGACTACGATGAAGGGGTTCCAGCTCCAACAGCTTCGGTGGGCCCAGCTCAAGTCCTAGAGGGTTTCATAGCCACTCCAGTGCTTCAGGACACTTTGGTCCGACTAGTAGGCTTTATGGAGGGCATTTCTAGAGCGGGTTTGCTTCCCGTAGCTCCAGCCACATCTCAGGCTGGGGAAGGAGTTCAGACTCCCGATACTCGTACTCCATAGCCTGTAGTTCCTCAGGCTCAAGTTCCAGCAGTTCAGCCAGCCGTGGCAGTTCAGCCAGCTGTGGTAACCCAGCCAGGTATTGCGGCTCAGTCCAGCGATGGTGCGGCTATGTCCGCGGATGCTTTCTGGAGGCTTGATCATTTCACCAAGCTCTTCACAAGCACATATAGTGGCACCCCCTCAGAGGATGCTCAGGATTTCATATTCAGCTGTCATGAGGTTCTACGGACTATGGGCATTGTAGAGACCAATGGGGTCGACTTCGCCACTTTTCGCCTGGCAGGATCTGCCAAGACTTGGTGGAGGGATTTCTGTTTAGCTAGGCCAACAGGGTTGCCATCATTGACCTGGGATCAGTTTTCAGAGTTATTTCTGGGGAAGTTTCTTCCAGTTACTCAGCAAGATGCTCTTCGCATGCAGTTTGAGCGTCTCCAGCAGGGTCCTATGACGGTTACCCAGTATGAGACCCGGTTCATTGATCTTGCTCGTCATGCCATTGTGATACTCCCCACCGATAGAGAGAGGGTGCGGAGGTTTATTGATGGGTTGGCCCAGTCGATCCGTGTTCAGATGGCCATGAGTGCCGGTAGTGAGATTTCATTTCAGGAGGCGGCGGATGGTGCCCGCCGGATAGAGATGGCACTTGCTCAGGGAGGTGGTCATGGGTCTGATAACAGGCCCCGTTGTCATACCTCCTTTTTCATTCGCGCACGCAGGGGCGCAGAGGAGTTTTTCCAATTAAAGGACAATCGAAACGGGATTAATTATTAAAGGATCAGAGTCGCCACTTGGGAGATTTGTGGTGTCCCAAGTCACCGATTTAATCCCGAATCGAGGAAAAGAATGACTCTGTATTACAGTCTGTGAACCAGAAATCCGGATAAGGAATTTTGTTAACCTGGGAGAAGGTGTTAGGCATTCCCGAGTTCCGTGGTTCTAGCACGGTCGCTCAACTGTCATATTCGGCTTAATTATCTGATTTTATACAATTATGAACCTATGTGCAAATTTTAACTTTTAACCGCTTTTATTATTATCATTATTATTTTAACAAAGAATTGCAACGTTGTGAAAACATATATCGAACCACGTCACATCAATATACCCGTGGTTATCGACACATTTCGACTCCGTTGAGATTTGGATTTGGGTCACATAAATGTGCACCCGAGTTTAAGAAAGTAAATTATTAATGGCGCGCCTAAAGCGACTAGCGTATTATCATTTTGGGGAAGGCCGTGAACTTTTGCTAAACGGCTCATCCTGAAGTCTAAGGGATTTTACAAACACTTATAGAAGGCCTCACAGCTTATGTATTTTTGTTTGTCGAGGCTCGTCTCATTCGTTATTTATTAAAAAATAGAATTGCAACATCATGGAAATGCATCTCGAACCACGTCACAATCAATGTACCTGTGATTAGCGACACATTTTGACTCCGTTGGGATTTGGATTTTGGTCACATAAATGCGCACCCGGGTTTAAGGAGGTAATGTTATTTAAAGTACGCGCCTAAAGAGACTAACGCGGGGTTATTTTGGGAAGTGGTTGTGCAATTCGCTAAAAGGCCCGTCCCGAAATCTGAGCATTTTAATATATACAATTATCGAGGGCCCTGCAATCTGTGCGTTTTATTTGGCAAGGCTCATCTCATTTATTTTAAAAGGACGATCCTAAGGTGACTAAGATTTTTCTATTTTTTTTTCTAAAGATAAAGAAAAGTCATAATTAATTATATGCGTCTAATGGCCCAACTTTTATTATTTGCTCCAACAACTTAGCAATTTCCGCGGTTATACCAAACGAGAAGATACTGTTCAATTGAATTCCAATTAAGTTGTTCAATTCTACTAAATGCAAACTTAGGCGTGTATGGTAGACTGAAGTAAACTGCAGTAAATTGAAGTTGATTCGGATTGATATACATGAGAAATTAAGTTGACAACTAACAGTTCAAGCTCTAACATTTATCAGATATTTCCAGTACTCTAAATCTACTTCCCTATTCTACTTCAATTCTATTTTTCAAAAAATAAACTATGTCAATTGAGATTATACTATAGCCTGGCTAAAGGGCAAATATCCAACTAATAGTTCACCGTTTCCATCGCGCACATGAATATAAATACACTAACACTCAACTAACAAGCACATGAACAAACTAGGCGTAGGGTTTATCAGTTCAATTTTCAGGCAACAGTTTACATTAACTGAAGATAATTCTAACTAAACAAATCCCTATCCAATACAACTCAAAACCATCAGAAATAACGACTAGGCAGTAATTAGGTAGCACAGAGACTCGGATCATGCTTCATTTCATTCCAATAGCCAAGGATATACAAATGTGTACCTGGTATTGACAATACAAGAAGAGGAAGAAGAGGATCAACAGTAGCAGTAGCAATACAATACAGCAGAACAGCAAACAGCCACTGCAAATACCAAACAGCAGGTACCAACAGCTAGTGGCATATGCAACAGACCCAAGTGGATTTGAAACCAGTTAAAACCAGAACACTCAAACTTCAACATCTCAAACGACCTTAGAAAGGAAATCAGAAAAAAATCACTACTGCAACACTACACCCAAACTCATCTTAAACCATCTCAAAACCTATTTAAACTTTGAACTCCTTTCTCTCCCTTTTCAGATTACTTTCTCTTCTAAAGTCTGCCTAAAAGAAAAGCCAGACAAGACCCAGAGAGATCCAAGCCCAGACTCGAAAAGAAAATCCAAAGAGAACTGATTTTCTACTCCCAAAAAAACCAGCCCCTTTTCTGGTCTTGAGTGACCCTATTTATCACCAAAACAGACCTGCCCCCTTTGCCTTATCAGATTTTATGCCCATGATATTCCTCCACCACTACTACATGTTTTGTTCTCTTTTTAATTCACTTGTTCCCCACTACCCTTGCCTTTTCCTTATTTAATTGTTCAAACAGGTATGAGCACCTATTTCTTAATCCATTTCCTTTAGACCTTCCACACCATCATGTTTTGTTCCCCATTAGCACTAAACAAATGCATTAGTTAAATGTTAATTAAGTGTTTTACTGACAACCCACTTAAACTAGCCATTTTTAAACTTTTCAATTCCCAAATTACCCTCCTAAAGCCCCTGAAATTACTGTCCTACCCAATCCCTTCAATTGGTAACAACCCCAAACAACTATAACCAATTCAAACTATCAAATTCCTAACAACTGACTCCTAACTCAATTGGACAGATTACAAAACTTCAGATTTGAAAAACCAATAGACTCCCTGATAACCAACTAGACAAGTAATCAACATCATGAATTGCAAGCAAATGGAATCACACACTATAGAATAAGTTTTAATTCACAACAATTTGGCTAAACCCAACTACTATCAACATGTGACTGCAATTAGAGATGAGGCAAAGCAAGTGTCATGAAATGAAACCTGATTAATAACACGAGTCTAGGCTCAGACAATCATGAACCATTTCCTAAGCATTAGGTCTATTGTACAGGCTAACATTGTTGATTAAGGGATCACCATGACAACATAATTGGTAACCTGAACTTGAACAAACTAAACAGACACAAATTCAACCAGTTTGGACCTTAGACTAATGAAACTAAACAGACACAAACTCGCAAACTGGCCCAAGTTTGGACCTTAGACTACTGATCATAATTCAAACGGAAAATTCATTCCAATTTATAGAAGGGGAAGGGACAAAGTAAACAAACGGAACTGCAAGAGTGAACAATCAAACTGGATGTAAAAGACTTACCCGAATCACAACTCCGATAAAAAAAACTCGAGGCTCTTCCCATTTTCAAGCCGAGACAGACTTTAACCATGTGTTTTCGAAGGAAAACAGCATGGCTAAAGTCAGTCTCTGGCTCAAAATTCATGGAACCTGGCCTACCTAACTTCGATCTGGAATCCGAGCTACCCCACGATGATTTGAAAAGAGTCGATCAGGGATTCATGATGAGGGGGTCCAGGAGATCACAGGGTGTGAGTTTGGTGGCATTTGAACGGATTAGGGTTTGGGTCGATTCCTTTGATCTAAAAGGAGCTTGGGGTGATTCGAAGAAAACTGAGCGTAGGACTGGAACGAGGAAGTCTTGGCGAAGCTATGGTGTGAATTTGGAGGCAATTGGACGAGATAGGGTTCCGGCCTGATTTTCGATCTAACATTCGAAGCACACAGCCGGGATTCGAGGGATAAGAGTTAGGGATTCGGAATAGGGAGGTCGAGGGGAATCAGTGGTGAAAAGATGGGGTCGTTTGGACCACCAGAACCGTCGTGAGGCGATTTCCGGTGGGCGGAGCACGGTGGTTGAAGGCGGGGGGTTTATTTGATCTCTGAAGCTCAGAGACGAAGAGGTGGGGGTTTGGTTTAGGGGGGCGGGGTAGGATTTAGGAATATATACCATGTGGAGAATTTAATCCCGGCCGTTAGATCAATTAAGATCAACGGCCAGGATCAAGGAGATTAACCCATACGGCATCGTTTGGTTTAAGTAGGGGGTCGGTTTGAACCAGGTAACGGGTCGGGCCAGGGGATGGGTAAGGATGGGGTGATATAGACTGTTGGATCAAGTCGTATCAACGGCCCAGATTCTTCATGCCCGAACGGCGTCGTTCCACCCGTCTCCAAGACTGGTTGGATTGGACCGGGTAAAAGGGTATTTGGACTGGGCCTGAACTTTCTTTTAAAATTGGCC
This sequence comes from Nicotiana sylvestris, assembly GCF_000393655.2. NCBI lineage: Eukaryota > Viridiplantae > Streptophyta > Magnoliopsida > Solanales > Solanaceae > Nicotiana > Nicotiana sylvestris. Next base: position 163,383,257 of record NC_091060.1, on the reverse strand, counting down.
CAGTCCGATTTTCTTCTCTTGTTTTCTTCTTTTTCTTCTATTTTCTTTTTAATTCCTAAAAACCAAAATTCCTAAATTAAATGGTAAAACCAAGATTATTTTAAAAAGATATTAATTAACCCTTAACAATTGTAAGCACGTGATTTTTGCTTCACGGACAATCGCTCCAAAAGAAAATAAAAATAGTGGCAAAAGGCTTCGCTGTACAATTTTTCGATCTTTCCGTGACATGTGTTGTTAGTCGTTTGTGAGTCTGTCCATTTTGCATCTAGTCATTATCAAACAAAAATACAAAAAATATATGTGGCGTTAAAAGAAAATTCAAAAAAATATAAATATATGTGCATCGTCCGTTTTAGGTTGTGATTTAACTTACTTAAACATTTTTATTTGGTATGATAATTATGTTGAAATGCCATATTGTTATTTGTTTTAATTTCATTTGTTTTATTAGTTATTTTTATTTTTCTTTAAATTGGAAAACAAAAGAAAGTTGAAATCAATTTGGGCCCAAAAAATAAGACAAAAACAGGCCCAAACCAACGATCTGACCCGGTCCAGACCAGGCCTGCCCAGGCACCTCCTGAAACGACGTCGTTTCAGGCAAATCAATCTGAGCCATCCGTCCCAGCCGATCTAACGGTTCAGGACCTCTTTCAACGACCCGTTTTCAAACCCGACCCAATAACCAGTCTGACCCAACCCCCCACTTAAACCAAACGACCTCGTTTAACTACCAAACGACCCCGTCTCATTTCTCAGGATCAGATCTAAGCCGTTGAGATCATCTGATCTAACGGCTCAGATCCAATCAGCCTCCCCGTATATAAGCCTCCTATCGTACCCCGCACCCCCTATACCAACCCCACCCTTCATCGTCCCCAAACCCAAATCTGAAACCCCCCGAACCCTAGCAGCCGCCCCGGTTTCCTTTCCACCAAAACCCGGCGGCACGAACGCCGGTGACCACCCCCTTCACACCCCTAAAGCATCCAACCACCCTGAACACGAATCCACTAACCACGAACCTCGAATCACTTTCGTTCGTCTCGAATCTTCATTTGAAGATTTGAGTCGAACCCGGATCTATGCCAAACCATCCCATCTTCATACCAGACACTCCCCTGACCTTCCTCGTGACCAAACCAAGCTTGGTTTGGTCCGAATCTACCCACAACTCCTAAAAATCCAGATCTGGAAATCCAGAACTTGAAACACATGCACCTGGGGAATCCGGCCGGTCTTGACAAGGGTTTGAGGTCTAATAGACCTTAATCAAGGTGTTCTCACGTGAGAACACCCTGATTAAAGTTTGTTCGGCTTCAAGAGTTCGAAGTTGAGTCAGGTTTGGGTCATTTTGATTTCAAACTCTTTTTGGTAAGTTTTCCTTTCTTTTGTTTTATTTCTAATTAAGTTGTCAGCATATTTCTTTGTGTTTGTTTGTTATTTTGTTATTTTTCATTCGGATTTCTTCCATCTCTGTTAAAGGCCTTTTTATTTGGCCAATTGTCTTCTGTTTGTGTTCTGAATATACCCTGTGATATAGATTAGTCGTCAAACGAGTTTAATTCACATAAGTTCCCAGTGTTTGAACAAATTTGTCTGAAGTCATTCGGGACTCTATACGTGTTGTTTATATGAACGATTGATTGTTATGTGTTACGATTAATATAGTCGAGTCGATATATGTCGTCAATTAGTTTCAATCGTTAATGGTAACAACTTGATTCGTATTGCTTATTTCTGCTGTGATCGTATTTGAGTCCCATTAGGAACTGAATTGTATTGCCTATTGATTTTGTTCAAATCGAATTAAAGAACATCTAGGGGAAAGGTTATAATGGCAGATTCAGACTTTGATTTTAAAACACGATGCCATTTGGTTTAGACCGTGGGCAGCATGTGTATGGTTAGCTTTAAGGAATTAAAATAATTGGACAGCATGTGCTGTCAGGTTATATTCCTACTGCCCATACTTTGGTTAAATAAACAAGTGATCAGTACACTTTAACAACCAAAAAGAGAGAGGGGCTGTCAGGGATTTCATGGGAGCTTGGTTATTTAAAACAAGTGAGTGGAAAAACAACAGGGGGGGCAATTTTGAGTTGTAAAACAGACTGTAAAGTGTTAAGGTTAGGCTATAAAAGAGGAGACCTTCCATTAGAAAAGGGGGTTCATTTTTTTGGAGTCTGGAGAGATTCTGTGAGTAAGAAAACTGAAAAGGAAAAACAAAAATAAATTTCAGAACATTGTGAATGAGTATTGTCTAGAAGAAACTGTGTAAGAGTCCAGTTGGATCAGGTTGTCTTTGTGGTTTTGCTTTTCTGTCGTTTGCCAAGCTTTCTTGTGGTCATTGGATTTCTGTTGCTGTTACATTCAACATTCTGGGCTGTTATTCCCTACTCTGTTTTTCTGGGATTGTTTATTTGTTGCTCGACTCCTTGCTGGGCTTCATCATTGTTGGCTGGTTGTTGTTGCTGTGTTGTTGCTGTGAATCTGCTGTTGCTGTGTCTACTGCATACTGCCCAGCTGATCATCCCTTTCTTCTTTTTCCTCTATACCAGGTACACAACCAATGCACTGTCAAGAAATGTGATTGAAAAATGAGTATGAATGCAAAAAATGAAGAATCTTGAAGGATGACTCTTGCACATAGATTGTTATATTAAATATTCATGTAATGTGTAATAGTTTTTTTACATCTTGTTCTGGGTATTAGAGACAGTCTTCATGCCTATAAATGTCAATGTATGGTAGTTGAATGCTAGAATGTGCATATAGGTTGATGATGAGAGTATGCCCAAGGCAGTAGGTGGTATCTCCTATTTAGTTCAATGGTACAGTATGAGCCTGTGATATAAGCCAAGCATGAAATCCGTATACTGTAAATAGGTTCTTTCCGTTCTAATAAATTGCCATGTATAACCCTTAAGATCATGTTTTAAGATAAAGATCACAAATTCAGGGCCTCAACCTCATAAAGGTTGAGCCCAGGTCAAAACAGACCGGGCAGATCCGCATCGGACAAGCAGTGGCCCAGGTCTGGCCTTTCACGCATGGGCTGGATTTGGGCCCATGATTATTTATTCGGCTGATTGCACATGCAACCTCATTTCTGATTTTCAAGCTTTTCTGAATGTTGCTACGAACAATTCGCAAACACGTAATTAATTAGGGCTATCTACTGCTTTCAATTGATAGAGACGAACACGACAAGAAACGTAGTTGCTATAGGATACCCTTTTAAAAATAAGAATGAGATGAGCTTCGCCGAATAAAAATACAAATTGCGGGGCCCTCAGTAAATACTTGTTTTAAATTACTTAGAATTCAGGAGGGCCGCTTAGTGAATTTCGTGGCCTTCCCAAAAATAATAACGCGATAGTCTTTTAGGCGCGTGTTTAATAATTTACTTTCTTAAAACTTGGGGTGTGCATTTCATGCGACCCAAATCCAAATCCCAAAACGTCAAATAAGATATGTTCCGGATTGTGGGTGCATTTCATGTGACGCAGTCCAAAGACATGTTTTAAGCGACGTTCACATTCCTAATAATAATAATTAATAAAGTGGTTAAAAGATAAAATTTGCACATGGTTCATAATTGTATTAAAAATCAGATAAACAAGCCGAATATAACAGTTGAGCGACCGTGCTAGAACCACGGAACTCGGGAATGCCTAACACCTTCTCCCGGGTTAACAGAATTCCTTATCCGGATTTCTGGTATGCAGACTGTAATATAGAGTCATTATTTTCCTCGATTCGGGATTAAAATTGGTGACTTGGGACACCCTAAATCTCCCAAGTGGCGACTCTGAAATAAATAAACAAATCCCGTTTCGATTGTCCTTTAATTGGAAAAACTCCCCCTGCGCCTCGCGGGCGCGGAAAAAGGAGGTGTGACAGCTCTGGCGACTCTGCTGGGGACCGTAACCTAGAACCACTGGTTCAGGGTTAGAAATTCGAGCTTAGATAAATTGTTATATTTGGCTTTATCTGATTTTTACATGTTTTGAGCCTAATGTGCTAAATGTTGCTTTTACTGCTTTGATATTATGTGAACTGTATATAAATTGTGCCGAAACCTATACTTTCTGAGTCTTCTAAATCATGAAGAAGGGCATACTTCGTATGACTTCTTTTCTGTATAGTGTCAAATCCCAATTTAGAACGAGGTTCGGATAAGTTGCTAAGCCGGTGAAGCTTCTGTATTCCCGGTACGCTGCCCCCCCTCGGCTCGAGCTGTCCGCTCGGGTAAGCCAGGTCTAGAACAAACACCCAGGTTCTGAACCTAGTATAACAAAGCCACATGCCGGATCCCTAGTAGGAACGTTTATTTGCATCATGTGCATTTGACTTAGGGGACTCAACACAGGGGTTGGGTCCGTCTAGGAATAGCAACCTGAAATAGAAAAAGGCCATCCTGATGCATCCTACTCACTGCTTGTGCATTTATTTGCTTCAAACATGCATGATGACCGGTTTTGAATGTTGGGAAATTTTTACAAAAAAAATATTTAAGAGAAAAATAGGGTGTCCCCAAAATTCGATTTATGCCCGAACTACGTCAGTTTGATTCTCGCATGGTGCGGGATACGTAGGCAACCCCCATCGGGCTCAACTTGTTCTTTCAAAATAGAGGTACAAACCAAATAACGAAAGTTTTAAGGTAACATCGTACTTTTCAGAAACAACCAAAATTTCGTTTTTCTAGAAAATAGTGTGTCAATTTGTGTATTTGAGTCTAATGAGTCTGGATCTTCGCTTAATCACCCCAATAAACATGCAGAATGAGCATGAGTCCAAGTTTGCCGATGACAGTTAGAAGCAAAATCCCCCTGGAAGTGCGATTATGGTGGGAGGATTTGGAAAAGCCAGAGCAAGACAAGGTCAAACTGCACCTGGGGGGTTTGGTTGATTTGTTGAAAGTCAGGCCTCGGTGCGACATCATAAAGGCTTTGGTTACATTCTGGGATCCGGCCCACAACGTGTTCCGTTTCTCAGATTTTGAACTCACCCCAACCTTAGAGGAAATGGCGGGTTACATGGACGTCACTGAAGGTTTGAGACACAAATACCTGATCGCTCCAAGGGCTGTGAATTCACACAAATTCATGGATCTGTTGAAGATAAGCAAAGGAGTCCCATACGCTGAACTGGATAGAGGTTTTTCTACCCTACAATTCATATACCAGAGGTACGGGAGCATAGGAGGATTCAATGATCCAGAAAGTGGTGTTTGCAGCAGGGGAAATCTGGTAAAATGGAATGAGCATAGGCGGTTCGCTTTTATGGTGGCATTTTTGGGCCTTGTGGTGTTTCCCCGAAAAGATAGAAATATCGACCTAAAGGTGGCTGGAATCGTCAAAATCCTGATTACCAACGATAAAAGCATCCTTGCTCCCATGATAATGTCAGAAATATACCGAGCCCTCACGGCTTGTAAGGCTGGAGCAGACTTCTTCGAAGGGTGCAACTTGTTGTTACAGATGTGGATGATCGAACACTTGTGTCACCACCCTCAGTATATGCGCTACATGTCTACAAATGGGGGCTGCATCGAGGGTTATAGCCTAAGGGTTTCAGGTTTCCGATCACCGGGAGGGTTTGAAGAATGGATATCCTATCTCCGGATCATCACCGCAGACCAAATAAACTGGACTTTGGGTTGGCTTTCTGTGGAAGAAATCATATACATGCCCGCCACTGGTCCTCACTTCCTCTTGATGGGACTCAGGGGTATTCAACCTTATGCCCCTTACAGGGTAATGAGGCAGTTGGGAAGATGTCAAGTACTACACCCGGACGAAGATCTCAGCACTTATGCAGTCGAGGTCAGCAGTGACGGCCAATTTCCTGAAAAGACAGTTCGTTGCATATGGAGTGAATGCCAGTACTTAACGGCGAATACCCGAGTAAATGATTTGTCTAGGGGTGAAGTCTCGCCGGCCTATATCACTTGGCAGAACAAGAAGAACATCGTAAAACGGCCAACCAAACGGCCTCACCTCCGAAATTTTGTTGAGTCATCGCAAGAACAATGGGACTGGCTCGCAAAAGAGGAAGGTTACCTGGTTGAAATTAGGAAGCTGAAGCGACAAATGGAAAGGATGGTATTCGAAAACAACGTACAAGTCGCCCAAGAGCAGGCTGAAAAAGACAAGTTAGCCCAAGAAAACCAAACCCTGAGGGCCCGGCTTCGCCAAGCCAGTAAGAATAACATCGACCGACAGAGGCGTTGCTCCGACGAAAGATTGATAGCCAGTTTGAGAAATCAGGTCATCCAGAGCCAGGTAGAATTAGACCTATCAGAGGCTTGCATAGCAAGGATGAGGTCAAATGGGCAGAAGGTACAATGGCCCGGAGAAAGCGCCTACAGCAAGTCATGAGGAATTGTGAACTGAGCGTCAAAGCAGCAAAGGAAACAAATTCCGCTTTGCAAGAGCGGATCTTCAAGCAAACACAAGATGCCCAGGCCGACCGGAGACGCTATTACAATGCAATGACAAGGATGGAAAGGCAAATGGATATATTCCAGGATCAGCTCGCCGCCAATGCACAAACGCTAGGGTTAAAGAGCCGACAGATAAGGCAATTGTTCGCAGAAAGGGACAACATTCGGGCAAGAATTGACGAAGTCGGGCATTACATCTACCTAAAATGTTTGGCATGCGAGCAGACACCTCGGGAAAACCTCATTGCTTCCATCATGGGCTGCGTCCATCGGATTATGAACGAGTTGAAGGGCTTGCAAAGAGACCTTACACCTAGGGCCGCGAAAGGGCCGAAAGATGCCTCGTGGGTCCCTAAGTTGGAAAATTAGTTGTTGATCGAGTCCTGGTTGTTTTGTTTGTTGTTTCCCCAATGTTGTTTTCTTTTCCTCAAACCAAGTTTAAAACCCTGGAGTCTGTACTGTTGCTATTTTGTTTGAAGTAATGTGTAATAGCAAATTTTGATAATGAAATTAAGTGACTCCGGAAGAATTTCTATGTGTCTTTACTTTAAGGCAGAACTACGCCTGGTCTGATTCACGCGGGGACGTGATACGTAGGCAATCCCCATAAGATTCGACCGCTTTTAATAAATAAAGAAAAGAAAATGTAAATAAAATAAAACGCGGGGTTTCGCAGAATACTCTAAAAAGAGACGTTTGAAGCAAAGCATGTAGAAACGGTTAACTGCCTAGGTGCATTGCATCCTCTATGTGTTATGATCAAATCTGTTAAGCTCTAACACTAACAAAGTTTGTTGTTGTCTGATATCAGACAGTTAGTTGTTAAAGAATTCTGGCAACACATTCATACCAAACCAGATCCAAAGGACCGGTAGCAACAAGCATGACTACTTCAGAGAATAGTAATGAGGAAGAAAGGCCGATGAGCCAGTTGCTAAAAGAGGCAATGGAAAAGATTGAAAGGATGGGACTAGAGATGCATGCAATGCAGCTAGCCCTGGCCAAAACGCAAAAGAGCCCTGAGACACTGGGACACATGCCGGAGTACCCTCACTCTGGCCCTTCCACAAGCCGCCCAAATCCCCTCTATCATCAAGAAAGAAGCCCTCATGATTCCCAAGCTCCACCACCCCATCAACCTCTCCCAACACCCAATATTCCCATTTTTGTGGGACCTGCATCAGCCCCTTTGCAGCGAACGACCAGTGAGCCATTGTTTCAGGCTCATGATACACAATACTATCCCCCTGAGCCTACATTCCATGCACCCGAACCACAGGCTTACAATCCCCATTTGGAAGTACCGGCAGAGGTTGAGAAGCCGGTTAAGGCCCCTGAACAGGATGAAGTGTTGAGAAAGTTCAAAAGCCTGGAGCAATCCTTCAGGAACTTACACGGGCTGGGCAATCAAGTCAGCGTGGCATACAAAGATCTGTGCCCTTTCCCAGATGTCCAACTCCCGGCTGGGTTCAAGATGCCCAAGTTTGATTTATATGAAGGGCACGGTGATCCCATGGCACATTTGCGGGGATTCTGTAGCAAAATGAGAGGGGCAGGAGGCAAGGATGAGCTTTTGATAGCTTATTTCGGCCAAAGTCTGAGCGGATCTGCACTGGAATGGTATACCAGGCAGGATTTCAGCAGGTGGTACACGTGGGATGACCTGGCGCAGGCTTTTGCAGGTCATTTCCAGTACAATCTGGAGATAGTCCCTGACCGTCTCACGTTATTGAGAACTGGGAAGAAACCCGGGGAAAGTTTTCGCGAATTCGGGTTCCGCTGGAGAGAACAAGCAGCTAGGGTCGATCCTCCCATGAGAGAGGGAGAGATGGTAGACTACTTTTTGCAGACATTGGATCCAACCTACTTTGGTCACTTGGTGACAACGGTTGGAAAATCTTTCAACGAGGTGGTCAAAATAGGGGTCATGATAGAAGAAGGTTTGAGGTCGGACAAGATCTTAAACTATTCGGCACTTAAGGCCACAACCCAGGCTATTCAAAGCGGCACGGGAGGTGCGCTAAGAAGAAAGAAAGAAGAGGTTGCCACGATCGAGGCAGGCAGTTGGTCCAGGGCTGGCAGGCCGCACTACAACCAACCCAGGCCTCACAGGTCAAACTACCCATACAACCCACCACAAAATTTCTATCCACCTCGAGAACCACATTGTTCCGTACACCAAGCCCAGGTATACACTCAGCCTCCGGTTCGCCCACAATGGCGCGCACCGGCTCCCCAGAACATATATGCACCACCACAAAACACTTACCCTCCACCAAGGGCATATAGAAATCCTTCAGGGGCAGGTTTCCGGGGAAATCCAGATGCCAGAAATGACAGGTTGCGGAAGCAAAGAACCTTCACCGAACTGGGAGAAACCTACACCGCTGTGTTCCACAAGCTGCGGCAATTGGGTTTGGTTAGTCCTGTCCATACTCGGGAACCAAATCCCCCGCCTCAGAATTTGGATCGTTCAATCAGTTGTGAATACTGTTCAGGGATGCTCGGGCACGATACCGAGAAGTGCTGGAAGTTAAGGCATGCCATACAGGATCTTATTGACACCAATAAGATCGAGGTCCAGACACCGGAGGCTCCTAACATCAACCAAAACCCACTGCCAGCGCACCACGAAACTCACATGATTGAGTTGGTGTGTGAGGGAGGAGAATTAAGAAAACCCTCACAAACAGTGATGATGATCCAAGCTGCCCCAAAAGAAGTCTTAACCAGTGGAGGAACAAATGTACAGTCGCAGGGAGAAGGCGTCAAGCCGGTAGTAATATGGGGGAAGAGCCCGTCCGTCATAGCAAGCAAACCCGAGCCAAGCAAGTTGGTAATACCAGGGATCCTGCCCACACCGGCAGTCATGTTGAAAGGGGTATGTGGAGAACGGGTGACCATAAAGCCGGTGGTCCAACTGCCAATGCTTGACAGCAGGGCTGTGCCCTGGAAATATGAAAAAGCAGTGGTGACGTACCAAGGAAAACAGGTGGAAGAAGTCAGTTGTGAAGCGCAAGGGCTGACTCGATCAGGTCGATGTTTTGCTCCGGTGGAGTTAAGAAAAACCAACCCAGTGGCAACCAAGAAGCCAGTGTCAGAAGAAGAGGCTGAAGACTTCCTGAGGAAGATGAAAGTGCAAGACTATTCTGTGGTTGAGCAGCTGAGAAAAACACCTGCCCAGATCTCACTATTGTCATTACTCCTCCATTCCGAGGAACATCGCCGGGCCCTGTTAAAGATATTGAACGAGGCCCATGTACCCAGTGAGATTTCTGTAAACCACCTGGAAACCATTGCCAGCAAGATTTTCGAGGTGAACAGGGTAACATTCTCAGATGATGACCTGCCGGTGGAAGGTACGGAGCATAACAAAGCTCTATACCTAGCTGTCAAATGTGAAGACTCGGTGGTAACTCGAGTATTGGTGGATAACGGCTCAAGCGCCAATATTTGTCCATTATCCACCCTGGACCAGTTAAAGATTGACCGTGGAAGAATCCGGGAGAATAGCATCTGTGTCCGGGGGTTTGACGGAAACGGAACAGCCACTGTGGGGGATGTTGTACTTGAACTGACCATTGGCCCGGTCCTGTTTACCATGGAATTCCAGGTATTGGACGCCAAGGTATCTTACAACTTGCTGTTAGGACGACCCTGGATTCATGCAGCTAAAGCGGTGCCTTCCACCCTACATCAGACAGTGAAGTTCGAGTGGGAAAGACAAGAGGTCGTGTTGCACGGCGAGGATACAACATGCACCATGAGCGGAACCATTGTGCCTTTCATAGAGACCACTGATGACAAGGGTCCCGGGGTCTACCAGATTCTCGATACAGGGTCGGCCAACAAAATTTCTGAAGGAGAAATCATCCCGCACCCTAGGGTAGCTGCCGCAACAGTCATGATGGTATCAGAAATGCTGGGTAATGGATTTGTGCCGGGAAAAGGCCTGGGAGTTGAACTTCAAGGGATAGTCCAACCTGTTTCCCTTCCTAAGAATCTGGAAACCTTCGGGTTGGGGTTCAAACCAACCGCAGCAGACAGGAAGGAGGCGCGAAGAATGAAGAAGAGGGTCTGGTTTCTGCCTAAACCAGTGCCACGCCTCTCAAGGTCTTTTGTTAAAGCAAGTGCCAAGGGGTCAGTGATCCCAAAGATCCGAGGACCTTTGATCGGCATAAGTGAAGACCTGAATCAGAGTTTTGAGAGACTATTCGCGGATGTCAGTATGGTGGAAGCTGGAGAGGGTTCCAGCAGAGCAGAGATACAATTCGTGGGGCCTGAGGCCAAGACCAACAATTGGACGGTTACTCCTCTTCCTGTCCGAGGGGAGTCTTGGTAGTAGGCTTTGATTAATGTTTTGTTTGTTTGTTTGTTTGATCGGATTATTCAAGGGTGTAATCCAAATTTTACTTTCGTTTTGTAAAAGTGTGAACCCTTTTTATCCCGCAAATTTAATAAAGTTCTTTTCTTTTGTCTCATTTTAATTTTTGTCTTGTTCTTTTTCTTTCTGAACAGTTCTCTTTTTACTGGTTCTAATGACATGGCGTGCACAGCGGATCTTCGACCTAGTCTAATAAATCAATCTGAAACCGACTCAATGATGCAAAAGGTCGTTTGTGACGATGAATCTGAATGTGACGAAGGTGAAGCCTTCGAAGAAATAAACAGAGAACTGTGCCAATTTGAAGAGAAACCCAAGCCTAACTTAAATGACACCGAGGCGGTGAATCTAGGAGACGCTGATAACGTCCAAGAGACCAAAATTAGCATCCACATTGAGCCGAATGTCAGAGCAGAATTGATCAAAACTCTCAGGGAATTCAAAGACGTTTTTGCCTGGTCATATGATGATATGCCTGGATTAAGCACCAATTTAGTGGTTCACAAATTACCCACTGACCCGGCATACCCTCCGGTCAAGCAAAAACTAAGGAAATTTAAAACAGAAATGAGTGTAAAGATCAAAGAAGAAGTGATTAAGCAATTACAATCGAAGGTCATTCGGGTCACTCGGTATCCCGAGTGGTTGGCCAATGTGGTACCAGTCCCAAAGAAGGATGGAAAAATCAGGGTATGCGTTGATTACCGCAACCTCAACAAAGCAAGTCCCAAGGACAATTTCCCGCTGCCCAACATTCATATCCTGATCGATAATTGCGCTGGGCGCGAGATCGGATCCTTTGTGGATTGCTATGCGGGTTATCATCAGATCCTAATGGACGAAGAGGATGCTGAGAAGACAGCGTTTATTACGCCATGGGGAACCTACTGCTATCGGGTAATGCCGTTCGGGTTAAAGAACGCCGGGGCAACGTACATGCGAGCAATGACTGCTGTGTTTCATGACATGATACACAAAGAAATAGAGGTGTACGTCGATGATGTGATCATCAAATCTTGGCGTCAGGAGGACCATGTGGCAGACCTAAGGAGATTTTTCCAAAGACTCCGGAGGTATGATATCAAGCTTAACCCGGCCAAATGCGCATTCGGGGTTCCATCAGGAAAGTTGCTAGGATTCATCGTCAGTCGACGGGGGATTGAGTTAGACCCATCCAAAATTGAATCCATCCGAGATTTGCCACCGCCAAGGAACAAAACAGAGGTAATGAGTTTGCTGGGTAGACTCAATTATATCAGCAGGTTCATCGCTCAACTCACAGCAACTTGTGAGCCCATATTTCGGCTGCTGAGAAAGGACGCTGCAGTAGGTTGGACAGCAGAGTGTCAGGAGGCCTTCGACCAAATCAAAGGGTATCTGTCTAATCCACCCGTATTGGTCCCGCCTAAGCCCGGGAAACCCCTAATCCTTTACCTGACGGTCTTGGAAAATTCATTTGGTTGTGTACTGGGGCAACATGATGACACAGGGAGGAAGGAGCAGGCCATCTACTATCTTAGCAAGAAATTCACAGTGCATGAGGTCAAGTACACTCAACTCGAGAAAACGTGTTGCGCCCTAACTTGGGTAGCTCAGAAATTGAAGCACTACCTGTCTTCGTATACTACTTATCTCATATCCCGTTTGGACCCGTTGAAGTATATCTTTCAGAAACCTATGCCCACGGGAAGGTTGGCAAAATGGCAAATTCTGCTCACAGAATTTGATATCATCTACGTAACGAGGACGGCCATGAAAGCCCAGGCACTGGCAGACCATTTGGCAGAGAATCCCGTTGATGAAAAATACGAGCCCTTAAGAACGTATTTTCCTGACGAAGAGGTGATGCATACGAATGAGTTGGAATTACCTGAGGAACCGGGTTGGAAGCTTTTCTTCGATGGAGCTGCGAACGCAAAAGGGGTTGGAATAGGAGCAGTACTCATTTCTGAAACAGGACGGCATTATCCTGTTACGGCTCAACTGCGCTTCTATTGCACCAACAATATGGCCGAATATGAGGCTTGCATTCTGGGTCTGCGCCTGGCTGCCGACATGGATGTCCAAGACGTCTTGGTCTTGGGAGACTCGGACCTCTTGATACATCAAATTCAGGGAGAATGGGAAACACGAGATCTAAAACTCGTACCATACCGACAATGCTTGCATGATCTGAGCAAGCAATTTCGATCGGTAAAGTTCAAACACATCCCGAGAGTTCACAATGAGGTTGCGGATGCCTTAGCCACCTTAGCATCAATGCTGCACCACCCTGACAAAATGTATGTTGATCCTCTGCACATCCAAGTCCGTGATCAGCACGCCTACTGCAATGCCATAGAAGAAGAAGCGGATGGCGAACCCTGGTTTCATGATATCAAGGAATACCTCAGGATGGGGATATATCCAGAACATGCCTCTGGAGACCAAAAAAGAGCCCTTCGGCGTTTGTCGAATGGTTTCTTCCTCAGTGGAGGAGTATTGTACAAAAGAACCCCGGATTTGGGATTGTTGAGATGCATAGATGCCGGGCAGGCAACGACGGTTATGGCGGAAGTACATGCCGGAGTTTGTGGGCCGCACATGAGCGGATATGTATTGGCAAGAAAGATCCTTCGAACAGGGTGTTATTGGCTAACCATGGAACACGACTGTATCACTTTCGTAAGGAAATGCCATCAGTGCCAGATACATGGAGATTTGATTCATTCTCCGCCAACAGAGTTACATACGATGTCAGCACCCTGGCCGTTTGTAGCATGGGGCATGGATGTCATTGGGCCCATCGAGCCAGCAGCGTCCAACGGTCATAGGTTCATTCTAGTGACCATTGATTACTTCACCAAATGGGTTGAGGCTAAAACCTTCAAATCAGTAACCAAGAAGGCAGTGGTGGACTTTGTTCACTCCCATATCATCTGCAGATTTGGGATCCCAAAAGTGATCATCACGGACAACGGTGCGAATCTTAATAGCAGCTTGATGAGAGAGGTATGCCAACAATTCAAGATTACACACCGCAATTCCACCCCATATCGTCCTAAGGCGAATGGAGCAGTCGAAGCAGCCAATAAGAATATCAAGAAGATACTGCGAAAAATGGTGTGGAAGGGTCCAGACAATGGCACGAGAAGTTACCCTTTGCCTTGTTGGGTTACCGCACTACCGTCCGGACTTCCATAGGCACAACTCCTTATTTGTTGGTGTATGGAACTGAGGCCGTGATACCAGCGGAGGTCGAAATTCCGTCCCTCCGAATTGTCGCTGAAGCCGGAATTGATGATGATGAATGGATCAAAGCTCGCTTGGAACAGTTGAGCCTGATAGATGAGAAAAGATTGGCAGCAGTGTGCCATGGTCAACTGTATCAGAAGAGAATGGCAAGAGCGTATAATAAGAAGGTGCGCCCCAGGAAGTTTGAAGTAGGGCAGTTGGTATTAAAGAAGATCCTCCCACATCAGGTCGAGGCAAAAGGCAAATTCGCCCCAAATTGGCAAGGGCCTTATATCGTGACCAGAGTCTTGGCCAATGGTGCTTTGTGTTTGACAGATGTCGAAGGTAGATGTGTCGACATGGCTATCAATTCAGATGCAGTCAAGAGATATTATGCGTAATTTCTTTAAATTATGGCAATTTTGGTTTATTTGTTTGTATTTGGCATTTGTTGAATAATGAGATGACGGAGGCAATTCTTTCTTCTATCCAAACACTTTTAACCCTCGCTTCCCCCTTTGAGCCTTAAGCAAATTCTTTCAATACCCCTCTTTTGGAATCACTAATGGGAAAGATACGAAAAAAAAAGAAAAGAAAAGAAAGGAAAAGAAAAGAAAAAGAAAAAGAAAAGGAAAAGAAAATGAAAAGAAAGAAAAGAAAAATCAAGGAATATAAAACCGTGGGAACTACGTTTGACCTGATTCCTCAAAGAGGATACGTAGGCGCCTCACGGCTCGGTCATAGTATGCATCATAGCAAATATAGGATGCATAATGTACATAGTGTGCAATATAGCACAATGTGCGTAACGCACGTAGCTCAACATAAGCTTAAAAAATAAAGTCCCCAAGCAAGAAAACTGGGGCAGAGGTTATGTTTTAAGTTCCAACAAAGGTTTGATTCCAAAAGTTGTAGCACATCACCCTTCAAATTGTTTTCATTTTTATAGCCTTTCTTCAAACCCACACCAAAACCAACATCAACCTCCAAAAGACCTCCCGATCAATGTTCGAGAGATGCCAAATCCGGCAAATAAGGCCGAGAATAGTACACTGATCCCCAGCAAAGAAGAGGATCGTAAGACTGGAAATGAATTGATAGTCGAAGGAATCCCCGGAAGAGAGGGTCGCACCTACAACACCCCGGATCCTCGAAAGAAATAAAATGAGAGAGTCTTATCGGTGAAAACCTTCACAGGCACCGAGAGGCGATGTAAGATGAGGGATATGAAATGAGAGAGTCTTATTGGTGAAAACCTTCACAGGCACCATAAGGCGCCGGGAGATGAGAGAAAAGAGAGAGTCTCATTAGTGAAAACCCCTCGAAGGGCACTATGAGGCGACAAGACGAATCAACAAAAGCTACCACATTTGCAGCAGCATGGACAGTCATTTATCATCCCCAGCAAGTCAGACCATCCGGCAAATCGATTGATACAAATAGACTGGGTCGGGAATCTATGGTGCACGTCATGATCACGGGGACCAGTCATATCCTCCAGATAAGTTCTTTTGATTGTCTTCTCCCACAAAAAATATTGGTTCAGAAAGATCTTCTCCTTTCCATATCTTTTATTCTTTTCCTAAAATGTGTCTTGAAAGGATTTTTCAAAGCTTACTACCAGAAACCGAAGAGGAATTCATCCCAATGCAAGATAATACAAACAGTCTTAAGGGCCGGTCCCAGGCAATGCAGTGATTGGAAATTTTGGAAGAAGTAAGCTCCAAACGGGAATACTTTTAAGTTCTAGGTCGCCCACCAGTATAATGCGGGAATACATTTTAAGTTCTAGGTCGCCCACCAGTATAATGCGGGAATACATTTAAGTTCTAGGTCGCCCACCAGTATAATGCGGGAATACATTTTAAGTTCTAGGTCGCCCACCAGTATAATGCGGGAATACTTTTAAGTTCTAGGTCGCCCACCAGTATAATGCGGGAATACATTTTAAGTTCTAGGTCGCCCACCAGTATAATGCGGGAATACTTTTAAGTTCTAGGTCGCCCACCAGTATAATGCGGGAATACATTTTAAGTTCTAGGTCGCCCACCAGTATAATGCGGGAATACTTTTAAGTTCTAGGTCGCCCACCAGTATAATGCGGGAATACATTTTAAGTTCTAGGTCGCCCACCAGTATAATGCGGGAATACATTTAAGTTCTAGGTCGCCCACCAGTATAATGCGGGAACACTTTTAAGTTCTAGGTCGCCCACCAGTATAATGCGGGAATACATTTTAAGTTCTAGGTCGCCCACCAGTATAATGCGGGAATACATTTAAGTTCTAGGTCGCCCACCAGTATAATGCGGGAATACTTTTAAGTTCTAGGTCGCCCACCAGTATAATGCAGGAATACATTTTAAGTTCTAGGTCGCCCACCAGTATAATGCGGGAATACATTTAAGTTCTAGGTCGCCCACCAGTATAATGCGGGAATACTTTTAAGTTCTAGGTCGCCCACCAGTATAATGCGAGAATACATTTTAAGTTCTAGGTCGCCCACCAGTATAATGCGGGAATACTTTTAAGTTCTAGGTCGCCCACCAGTATAATGCGGGAATACTTTTAAGTTCTAGGTCGCCCACCAGTATAATGCGGGAATACTTTTAAGTTCTAGGTCGCCCACCAGTATAATGCGGGAATACATTTTAAGTTCTAGGTCGCCCACCAGTATAATGCGGGAATACTTTTAAGTTCTAGGTCGCCCACCAGTATAATGCGGGAATACATTTTAAGTTCTAGGTCGCCCACCAGTATAATGCGGGAATACATTTAAGTTCTAGGTCGCCCACCAGTATAATGCGGGAATACTTTTAAGTTCTAGGTCGCCCACCAGTATAATGCGGGAATACATTTAAGTTCTAGGTCGCCCACCAGTATAATACGGGAATACTTTTAAGTTCTAGGTCGCCCACCAGTATAATGCGGGAATACTTTTAAGTTCTAGGTCGCCCACCAGTATAATGCGGGAATACTTTTAAGTTCTAGGTCGCCCACCAGTATAATGCAGGAATACTTTTAAGTTCTAGGTCGCCCACCAGTATAATGCGGGAATACTTTTAAGTTCTAGGTCGCCCACCAGTATAATGCGGGAATACTTTTAAGTTCTAGGTCGCCCACCAGTATAATGCGGGAATACATTTAAGTTCTAGGTCGCCCACCAGTATAATGCGGGAATACTTTTAAGTTCTAGGTCGCCCACCAGTATAATGCGGGAACACTTTTAGCTCTAGAGTTTGGAATCAGTAGCCCCACCTGAAGACGGAAGGTTACAACAGAGAGCCCCAAGCAGGAAAAACAATAAAATCCCCAGCGCCGAGAAGCAGAAGTCTGCCAAAGCAAGCGCACATTCAAAAGGAAGGAAGAACGCGTCTCAGAAGAAGCAGTTCAGAAACATTATGGCATGCCCAACATAACAATTTTGATGAAAAACCATACCGCTGAAGAAACCATTGAAAGATTTAAAGAAGAAAGCCATGTTCCCAGCAAATCAAGCAAAGTGATGAGAACTGACATTCAGAAAAGTTGAAGGACCAGCATCATCTCCAAGTTCACAAAATAAAGGCGTCAGAGGAAAGCATTAGCCGACAAGAAAGCAAGACAACAAGAACAAGCGGGAGATAGATGAGATCTCATACTCTAGCTTAACTTCTTGTTTTTCCTTTTAGAGCGATGTAACAGGGAGATCGGTTGAGCAGTAGCATCCTATAGTAGCATACAACAGTGCACAACAGCAGCAAGCATTACAGTCACATGGTAGTCCCAGCTACCAAAATTTCCCGAACTACATTGACCTGATTCCTGTTCAGCCCAGGATATGTAGGAAACCTCTGAAGCAAAGGTTCGGTCAAATCTTTTTCAAAAATGCTTCACACGGAGTATTCGGACGGGCAAAAATCGCTCGCTTTATCTTTGCGCGAAAACCCTTCGTGTCTTCGTGCAAAGAGGGGCAGCTGTAAGCACGTGATTTTTGCTTCACGGACAATCGCTCCAAAAGAAAATAAAAATAGTGGCAAAAGGCTTCGCTGTACAATTTTTCGATCTTTCCGTGACATGTGTTGTTAGTCGTTTGTGAGTCTGTCCATTTTGCATCTAGTCATTATCAAACAAAAATACAAAAAATATATGTGGCGTTAAAAGAAAATTCAAAAAAATATAAATATATGTGCATCGTCCGTTTTAGGTTGTGATTTAACTTACTTAAACATTTTTATTTGGTATGATAATTATGTTGAAATGCCATATTGTTATTTGTTTTAATTTCATTTGTTTTATTAGTTATTTTTATTTTTCTTTAAATTGGAAAACAAAAGAAAGTTGAAATCAATTTGGGCCCAAAAAATAAGACAAAAACAGGCCCAAACCAACGATCTGACCCGGTCCAGACCAGGCCTGCCCAGGCACCTCCTGAAACGACGTCGTTTCAGGCAAATCAATCTGAGCCATTCGTCCCAGCCGATCTAACGGTTCAGGACCTCTTTCAACGACCCGTTTTCAAACCCGACCCAATAACTAGTCTGACCCAACCCCCCACTTAAACCAAACGACCTCGTTTAACTACCAAACGACCCCGTCTCATTTCTCAGGATCAGATCTAAGCCGTTGAGATCATCTGATCTAACGGCTCAGATCCAATCAGCCTCCCCGTATATAAGCCTCCTATCGTACCCCGCACCCCCTATACCAACCCCACCCTTCATCGTCCCCAAACCCAAATCTGAAACCCCCCGAACCCTAGCAGCCGCCCCAGTATCCCTCGCCATTAAAGCCGGCGGCATGAACGCCGATGACCGCCTCCTGAACACCCTAGGACCACCTCACTGACCTGAACACGAATCCACTAACCACGAGCCTCGAATCACTTTCGTTCGTCTCGAATCTTCATTTGAAGATTTGAGTCGAACCCGGATCTATGCCAAACCATCCCATCTTCATACCAGACACTCCCCTGACCTTCCTCGTGACCAAACCAAGCTTGGTTTGGTCCGAATCTACCCACAACTCCTAAAAATCCAGATCTGGAAATCCAGAACTTGAAACACATGCACCTGGGGAATCCGGCCGGTCTTGACAAGGGTTTGAGGTCTAATAGACCTTAATCAAGGTGTTCTCACGTGAGAACACCCTGATTAAAGTTTGTTCGGCTTCAAGAGTTCGAAGTTGAGTCAGGTTTGGGTCATTTTGATTTCAAACTCTTTTTGGTAAGTTTTCCTTTCTTTTGTTTTATTTCTAATTAAGTTGTCAGCATATTTCTTTGTGTTTGTTTGTTATTTTGTTATTTTTCATTCGGATTTCTTCCATCTCTGTTAAAGGCCTTTTTATTTGGCCAATTGTCTTCTGTTTGTGTTCTGAATATACCCTGTGATATAGATTAGTCGTCAAACGAGTTTAATTCACATAAGTTCCCAGTGTTTGAACAAATTTGTCTGAAGTCATTCGGGACTCTATACGTGTTGTTTATATGAACGATTGATTGTTATGTGTTACGATTAATATAGTCGAGTCGATATATGTCGTCAATTAGTTTCAATCGTTAATGGTAACAACTTGATTCGTATTGCTTATTTCTGCTGTGATCGTATTTGAGTCCCATTAGGAACTGAATTGTATTGCCTATTGATTTTGTTCAAATCGAATTAAAGAACATCTAGGGGAAAGGTTATAATGGCAGATTCAGACTTTGATTTTAAAACACGATGCCATTTGGTTTAGACCGTGGGCAGCATGTGTATGGTTAGCTTTAAGGAATTAAAATAATTGGACAGCATGTGCTGTCAGGTTATATTCCTACTGCCCATACTTTGGTTAAATAAACAAGTGATCAGTACACTTTAACAACCAAAAAGAGAGAGGGGCTGTCAGGGATTTCATGGGAGCTTGGTTATTTAAAACAAGTGAGTGGAAAAACAACAGGGGGGGCAATTTTGAGTTGTAAAACAGACTGTAAAGTGTTAAGGTTAGGCTATAAAAGAGGAGACCTTCCATTAGAAAAGGGGGTTCATTTTTTTGGAGTCTGGAGAGATTCTGTGAGTAAGAAAACTGAAAAGGAAAAACAAAAATAAATTTCAGAACATTGTGAATGAGTATTGTCTAGAAGAAACTGTGTAAGAGTCCAGTTGGATCAGGTTGTCTTTGTGGTTTTGCTTTTCTGTCGTTTGCCAAGCTTTCTTGTGGTCATTGGATTTCTGTTGCTGTTACATTCAACATTCTGGGCTGTTATTCCCTACTCTGTTTTTCTGGGATTGTTTATTTGTTGCTCGACTCCTTGCTGGGCTTCATCATTGTTGGCTGGTTGTTGTTGCTGTGTTGTTGCTGTGAATCTGCTGTTGCTGTGTCTACTGCATACTGCCCAGCTGATCATCCCTTTCTTCTTTGTCCTCTATACCAGGTACACAACCAATGCACTGTCAAGAAATGTGATTGAAAAATGAGTATGAATGCAAAAAATGAAGAATCTTGAAGGATGACTCTTGCACATAGATTGTTATATTAAATATTCATGTAATGTGTAATAGTTTTTTTACATCTTGTTCTGGGTATTAGAGACAGTCTTCATGCCTATAAATGTCAATGTATGGTAGTTGAATGCTAGAATGTGCATATAGGTTGATGATGAGAGTATGCCCAAGGCAGTAGGTGGTATCTCCTATTTAGTTCAATGGTACAGTATGAGCCTGTGATATAGGCCAAGCATGAAATCCGTATACTGTAAATAGGTTCTTTCCGTTCTAATAAATTGCCATGTATAACCCTTAAGATCATGTTTTAAGATAAAAATCACAAATTCAGGGCCTCAACCTCATAAAGGTCGAGCCCAGGTCAAAACAGACCGGGCAGATCCGCATCGGACAAGCAGTGGCCCAGGTCTGGCCTTTCACGCATGGGCTGGATTTGGGCCCATGATTATTTATTCGGATAATGTTATCTCCCTAAACTCGGGTGCACATTTATGTGACCCAAATCCAAATCTCAACGGAGTCGAAATGTGTCTCTAGTCACGGGCGCATTGATTGTGGCGTGGCCCGAGATGCATTTCCATGACGTTGCAAATTCCTTTAAAAAATAAGAATGAGATGAGCCTCGCCGAATAAAAATACAAATTGCGGGGCCCTCAGTAAATACTTGTTTTAAATTACTTAGAATTCAGGAGGGCCGCTTAGTGAATTTCGTGGCCTTCCCAAAAATAATAACGCGATAGTCTTTTAGGCGCGTGTTTAATAATTTACTTTCTTAAAACTTGGGGTGTGCATTTCATGCGACCCAAATCCAAATCCCAAAACGTCAAATAAGATATGTTCCGGATTGTGGGTGCATTTCATGTGACGCAGTCCAAAGACATGTTTTAAGCGACGTTCACATTCCTAATAATAATAATTAATAAAGTGGTTAAAAGATAAAATTTGCACATGGTTCATAATTGTATTAAAAATCAGATAAACAAGCCGAATATAACAGTTGAGCGACCGTGCTAGAACCACGGAACTCGGGAATGCCTAACACCTTCTCCCGGGTTAACAGAATTCCTTATCCGGATTTCTGGTATGCAGACTGTAATATAGAGTCATTATTTTCCTCGATTCGGGATTAAAATTGGTGACTTGGGACACCCTAAATCTCCCAAGTGGCGACTCTGAAATAAATAAACAAATCCCGTTTCGATTGTCCTTTAATTGGAAAAACTCCCCCTGCGCCTCGCGGGCGCGGAAAAAGGAGGTGTGACAACAATAATTAACACACAAGATCAAATATTGATTAAAATAAAAATTACACAATTAAACAATAAAAATGACAAAGCTACCAAAATTCATATTTTGTGATTTTCATTCTTTTAAATAGGACATGATTTAATTAATTCCAAAATGCATAATTAAATTCTAAATATGCATGCAACATGTATTTTGGTATTTTTCAATTAATTAAAACAAGGTAAACATTCACAGACAAAAATAATTATCCAAAATGACACGCCAAAATTCTCAAAATTGTACCCAAAGGCAATTTGTTTTATTTTTCGATTTCTTTTGGAGTAGTTTTTGTGAAACAAAAATCATGTGCTCACAGCTGCCCCTCTTTGTCCGAAAACACAAAGAGTTTTCGTGCAAAGATAAAGTGAGCGGATACGAGCGATTTTTGCCCGTTGGAATACTCCGTGTGAAGCATTTTTGAAAAGATTTAACTGAACCTTTGCTTCAAAGGTTTCCTACATATCCCTGGCTAGAAGGAAATCAGGTTAATGTAGTTTGGGAAGTTTTGGTAGCTGGGACTACCATGGGACTGCAATGTTGCTGTTACTGCTGTTGCATGCTGTTACTACTGTTTTCCGACCTCCTTATTACACCGGGCCAAAAGAAAACAAGAAGCTAGACTAAACTGGGAATTACAACATCTTATCTGTTTTCAACTTGCTCTTGTAGTCTTCCTTCTGATTTCTTCGATGGGAATCATGTTGGGGGTATTTTTGTTGTGACCCTCCGCATTACTGACTTCTGACTTCATCTTGAAATGTATTCCTCTGTTCTGCAGGCGGGCTCCTGACTTCATCAACTTCAAATATAACAACCTCCATTCTCCAGGCGGGCTCCTGACTTCAACTACAACTCAAAATGTAATACCTCCATTCTCCAGGCGGGTTCCTGACTTCAACTTCAACGTGAAATGACAACAACCTCCATTCTCCAGGCGGGCTCCTGACTTCAACTATTTCGTAAAATATAATACCTCCATTCTCCAGGCGGGCTCCTGACTTCAATAAACCTTAGAATATAACACCTCCATTCTCCAGGCGGGCTCCTGACTTCATCAACTTCAAATATAACAACCTCCGTTCTAACAGGCGGGCTCCTGACTTCTTCAACTTAAAATATAACAACCTCCGTTCTACAGGCGGGCTCCTGACTTCTTCAACTTAAAATAACAAACTCTGTTCTACAGGCGGGCTCCTGACTGCAATAACTTCTTAAAATATAACACCTCTATTTTTCAGGCGGGCTCCTGACTTCAACAACTTCTTAAACATATAACACCTCTATTTTTCAGGCGGGCTCCTGATTTCAACTACTTTTTACAATGTAATACCTCCATTCTCCAGGCGGGCTCCTGATTTCAACTACTTCTTAAAAATAGAATACCTCCATTCTTCAGGCGGGCTCCTGACTTCAAGAACTTCTTAATAATATAGTACCTCCATTCTCCAGGCGGGCTCCTGACTTCGACTTCTTCTTAAAAATAGAATACCTCCATTCTCCAGGCGGGCTCCTGACTTCAACAACTTCTTAAAAATATAATACCTCTATTTTTCAGGCGGGCTCCTGATTTCAACTACTTTTTACAATGTAATACCTCTATTCTCCAGGCGGGCTCCTGATTTCAACTACTTCTTAAAAATAGAATACCCCCATTCTCCAGGCGGGCTCCTGACTTCAACAACTTCTTAATAATATAGTACATCCATTCTCCAGGCGGGCTCCTGACTTCAACAACTTCTTAAAAATATAATACCTCTATTTTTCAGGCGGGCTCCTGATTTCAACTACTTTTTACAATGTAATACCTCCATTCTCCAGGCGGGCTCCTGATTTCAACTACTTCTTAAAAATAGAATACCCCCATTCTCCACGCGGGCTCCTGACTTCAACAACTTCTTAATAATATAGTACTTCCATTCTCTAGGCATGCTCTTAACTTCGACTTCTTCTTAAAAATAGAATACCTTCATTCTCCAGGCGGGCTCCTGACTTCAACTTCCTCAAGAATATAACACCTCCATTTTTCCAGGCGGGCTCCTGACTTCAGTAAACAACTCAAAAATAATACCTCCATTCTCCAGGCGGGCTCCTGACTTCAACAACTTCTTAAAAAAATACGTTTTATTGCTGTTGCTCCTTCCTGTTTCCTGGACCATTTTCCTTCTAACTTGAAATTATCTTCTTTCAGAACTGCTTCCCTCAAAACTGGTGTTTCATTCCTCTAAAAACTGCTGGGGATAACACCGATGTTTTATTCAAAAATATGTTATTTTCCTCCTTCAAAGACTACTTCCCTTAAAGCTGGTGTTTTCCTTCCACTGGAACTACTTCCCTTAAGACTTGTTTGGCCTTCTTCCGAACACTGCTGGGGATACCATTTTTCCCCAAACTCGTGTTATCTTGCTTCTTCCCCAAGTGGGTATCGGACTTCCGAAAAAATTTCAAAATGAAAGAAAATTTTCTGCCCCAGTTTGACAATCTTTCTTGTATTACGATGTCTTTTCATCATCTATAACATTTCCTGTCCCTTCTTCAAATCAAAGAAAAATTTCGTTAGTTTAAAACGTGGCGAATGGTCGTGCCACTCCTGCTGGGGATGGTTTTCTCTTTCTCCTTTCCCGGCTTTGCGTTTTATTACAAAACTTGCCGGGATGATATTATTTGTTGGGGATGATATTCCTGCTGGGGATGGTTTTTCTTTTCTCTTCCTTCCCCGCTTTGTGTTGTTCGACCATCGCGAAACTTGGTCGATAATCTGTTGGAGTTGTTCCTGCATCTCGCAAATCTGCTGGGGATCCTCTTAGAATTTGATCCATAACTTTTCAACTGTTGTTTTTTCTGTTTTTCTCCAACTTCCCCTGGAAATTCGGTCCTCTTGGAATCTAGACCCATTCATCATTTGGTCTTGCGACAAACTTCTTTTCGCTTTGTCGCCTTATCTTTGGCCCGTCCTATCCACATTGTGTTTTTGCACCATCTTGGCAACTGGTAATAAGCTCTGAAAATCCTTTTCAAAAACAAACTACTGGGGAGATAAAGTCTTTAGACCAAGAAATGAAAAAAAAATGATGATTTCAAAAGATTGAAAAAGAAGAAGTCTTTCAGAACAAATGCTGGGGAAAAAGAAAGAAAAGAACTTATCTGAATGATATAACCGATCCCAACGATCATGTCGTGCATTCCAGATTAATCAACCCATTCTATTTGTATCAATCAATCCTTCGGGCGGCCTCATCCTGCCGGGGATAAACAGACACTCCACTTTTTGCCAAATACGGATCCTTTCCGCCAATCTTGTCTTGTCACCTCATAGTGCCCTTCGAGGGGTTTTCACTAATAAGACTCTCTCATTTCTCTCAACTCATGTTGCCTTATGGTGTCTGTGAAGGTTTTCACCGATAAGACTCTCTCGTTTTATTTCTCTCAACTTACGTCGCCTTATAGTGCCTGTGGAGGTTTTCACCGATAAGTCTCTCTCTCATTTTATTTTATTTTTCAGCTGGGAATTGGAGTGTTACCGATAAGACTCTCTCTGCCGGGGGTTCTTTCGGCTATCAATTCATTTCCAGCTTATGATCCTCTTCTCTGCTAGGGATTAGAGTGTTATTCCCGACTTCCGTTTGCATGACTTGGCACTTCTCGGATACTGATCAGGAGGTCTTTTTTGGACATCAATATGGGTTTTTATGTATGGCTAAAAGAAAAAGGGTAAAAGGTTCAAAATAATTTTGATGGGTAAAACAGAACAACTCTTGGAATCAAACTCCCTTTACAACTTCTGCCCCAGTTTCTTGCTTGGGGATTTTTATTATTATTTTTTTCTTTTTATACTATGACTGAGCCGTGAGGCGCCTACGTATCCTTCTTTGAGGAATCAGGTCAAACGTAGTTCCCAATTCCTTTGTTTTTCTTGTGACTTTCTTTTGTCTTTATTATCATTATTTTTCTCATCTCTTTTCCTTTAATTTTCATTACTGATTCCAAAAGAGGGGTATGAAACAATAAATAAGGCTCAAAAGGGGAAGCAAAGGTTGAAGTGTTTGGATGGAAGAACAAATTGCCTCCGTCATTTCATTCTCCGAAACCATGCCAAGTGCAAACAAACAACAATTACAATCAAAAGAAATCATACATAATATCTCTTAACTGCGTCAGAATTGATAGCCATGTCGACGCATTTCCCTTCGATATCTGTTAAACACAGAGCGCCATTGGACAACACTCTGGTTACAATGAATGGCCCTTGCCAATTCGGGGCAAACTTGCTTTTTGCTTCGGCCTGATGTGGCAGGATTCGTTTCAACACCTGCTGCCCCACTTTAAATTTTCTGGGGCGCACCTTCTTGTTGTAGGCTCTTGCAATTCTCCTTTGATACAATTGGCCATGGCATACTGTTGTCAATCTCTTTTCATCAATCAAGTTCAACTGCTCCAATCGGGCTTTGACCCACTCGTCATCATCAATCTCAGCTTCAGCGACAATCCGAAGGGATGGAATTTCAACTTCCGCCGATATTACTGCTTCAGTTCCGTATACCAATAAATAAGGAGTTACATCTACTGATGTGCAGACAGTAGTGCTATATCCCAACAATGCAAATGGAAACTTTTCGTGTCATTGCCTGGACCCTTCTACCATCTTCCTCAATATCTTCTTTATGTTCTTGTTGGCTGCCTCAACCGCTCCATTCGCCTTGGGACAATATGGGGTGGAATTGTGGTGTGTAATATTGAACTGTTGACATATTTCTTTCATCAAACCACTGTTAAGATTAGCACAATTGTCTGTGATGATCACTTTTGGGATCCCAAATCTACAGATGATATGGGAATGAACAAAATCTACCACTGCCTTCTTGGTTATCGACTTGAAAGTTTTAGCTTCAACCTACTTAGTGAAATAATCGATGGTCACCAGAATGAACCTATGACCGTTGGTAGCTGCCGGCTCAATAGGTCCAATGACATCCATGCCCCAGGCGACAAATGGCCATGGTGCTGACATTGTATGCAATTCTATCGGTGGAGAATGAATCAGATCTCCGTGTATCTGACACTGATGGCATTTCCGCACAAAACTGATACAATTACGCTCTATAGTGAGCCAATATTACCCTGCTCGAAGAATCTTCTTCGCCAATACATATCCGCTCATATGTGGCCCACAAACTCCAGCATGTACCTCTGTCATAACTGTCGCGGCTTGACCAGCATCTATATATCTCAGCAATCCCAAATCTGGTGTTCTTTTGTACAACACTCCTCCACTGAGGAAAAATCCATTTGCCAATCGCCGAATGGCTCTCTTTTCATCTCCGGTGGCCTGCTCCGGGTATATCCCCATTCTGAGGTACTCCTTGACATCATAAAACCATGGCTCGCCATCCATTTCTTCCTCTATCATGTTGCAATAAGCATGATGATCATGAACCTGGATATGCAATGGGTCAACATGAATTTTATCTGGGTGGTGAAACATTGATGCTAAGGTGGTCAAAGCATCGGCAATCTCATTATGAACTCTTGGGATGTGTCTGAACTCCACTGATCGAAATCGCTTGCTCAGATCGTGCAAACATTGTCGATATGGTATGAGCTTCAAATCCCTCGTTTCCCATTCACCCTGAATCTGATGCACCAGGAGGTCCGAGTCTCCCAAGACCAAGACGTCCTGGACATCCATGTCTGCAGCTAACCGTAAGCCCAAAATGCATGCCTCATATTCAGCCATGTTATTGGTACAATAGAAACATAGTTGTGCCGTAACAGGATAATGATGTCCTGTTTCAGAACTAAGTACCGCTCCTATTCCAACTCCCTTCGCATTTGCGGCTCCATCGAAAAAAAGCTTCCAACCTGGTTCCTTGGTCATTTCCAACTCATCTATATGCATCACTTCTTCATCAGGAAAATACGTCCTCAAGGGCTCGTATTCTTCATCAACAGGATTCTCGGCCAAGTGATCAGCCAATGCTTGGGCCTTCATGGTCGTCCTCGTCACATAGACGATGACGAATTTTGTGAGTAATATCTGCCATTTCGCCAATCTCCCTATGGGCATAGGCTTCTGGAAAATATACTTCAGTGGATCCAAGCGTGAAATGAGATAAGTAGTATATGATGACAGATAATGCTTCAATTTCTGGGCCAACCAAGTTAGGGCGCAACATGTCTTCTCGAGTTGAGTGTACTTAACCTCATAGCCTATAAACTTCTTGCTGAGATAATAGATGGCTTGCTCCTTCCTTCCCGTAATGTCGTGCTGCCCCAGTACGTAGCCAAACGAATTCTCCAGGACCGTTAGATAAAGAATTAACGGTCTTCCCGGCTCAGGTGGAACCAACACAGGTGGATTTGATAAATATCCTTTGATTTGGTCAAATGCTTCCTGACATTCTACCGTCCATTCTACCACAACATATTTCTTCAATAGCCGAAAAATGGGTTCACAAGTTGCTGTGAGTTGAGCAATAAACCTGCTGATATAATTCAACCTTCCTAACAGACTCATTACTTCTGTCTTGTTCTTCGGCGGTGGCAAATCTTGGATGGATTTGATCTTTGACAGGTCCAACTCAATACCTCGCCGACTGACGATGAATCCCAACAGCTTTCCAGATAGAACACCAAATGCACATTTGGCCGGGTTGAGCTTAATATCGTACCTTCGAAGTCTCTGGAAAAACTTCCTTAGGTCTGCTACGTGGTCTTCCTGATGCTTGGATTTTATGATCACATCGTCCACGTATACCTCAATCTCTTTGTGTATCATGTCATGAAACACAGTAGTCATTGCTCTTATGTACGTTGCCCCAGCATTCTTCAAACCAAATGGCATTACCCGGTAGCAATAAGTCCCCCACGGCGTAATGAAAGCCGTCTTTTCCGCATCTTCTTCATCCATCAGAATCTGATGATATCCAGCATAGCAATCCACAAAAGACCCGATCTCACGTCCGGCACAATTATCGATCAAGATATGGATGTTGGGTAATGGAAAGTTATCCTTTGGGCTTGCCCTGTTCAGATTGCGGTAATCGACACACACCCTGATCTTCCCATCTTTCTTCGGCACTGGCACCACATTAGCCAACCAATCAGGATATCGAGTGACCCGAATAACCTTTGCTTGCAGCTGCTTGGTTACTTCCTCTTTAATCTTCACACCCATGTCTGTTTTGAACTTCCTCAATTTCTGCTTGACGGGAGGGCATGCCGGGTTAATGGGCAATTTGTGAACCACTAAATTTGTGCTTAACAATAGCATGTCATCATACGACCATGAAAAAACGTCTTTGAACTCAATAAGTGCTTTGATTAGTTATTCCCTGATATTCGGTGCAATGTGGATGCTTATTTTAGTTTCCCTAATATCAACTGCATCCCCTAAGTTGATGGCTTCTGTATCATTTAAGTTGGGCTTGGATTTCTCTTCAAACTGGCTTAACTCTCTGTTTATCTCTTCGAAAGCTTCATCCTCATCGTATTCTGATTCATCATCATAATCGACCTCTTGTACAATTAGTTCGGAATCAGATTGATTTTTTAGACTGGGTTGAAGATCCGTTGTGCATGCCATGTCATTAGAACCAATATAAAGAGAACTATTCAGAAAGAGAAAAGAAGAAAACAAAGTTAAAACAAAATAAGAAGAACAAAAGCTTTCACTTTATTAAAATACGGGATAACAAAGTTTCACACTTTGCCGAATACAAAACAAAACTGGATTACAACCCTGGAATAATCCAAAAAGACAAGAAAGAAAAATCAGAGCCCACTACCAAGACTCCCTCCGGGTAGGAAGGAGAGTAGCCATCTAATTGTTGATATTTTCCCTAGGCCCCACAAACTGTACATCTAATCTACTGGACCCTTCTCCAACTTCTATCATGTTGACATCGGCGAACAGCCTTTCAAAGCCCTCATTCAAATCTCCATCTGGCCCAATCAGTGGTCCAAGAACTTTCGGGACCGACAACTTTCTGATACCTACTCTGACAAATAATCTGGATAGGCGCGGGATTGGCTTGGGAAGGACCCAAACTCTTTTCTTCAACTTGCGGGCCCATCTCACATCCGCCGCTGTAGGGTTGAACCCCAACCCAAAAGTATTCAGATTTTTAGGCAAAGAAACCGGCTGAACAATACCCTGAAGATCAGCCCTTAAACCTTTGCCTGGCACAAACCCGTTCTCCAACATCTCCGAAGCTACCATGACAGTTGCAGCCACTATTTTGGGAAGTGGGATGCTTTCACCTTCGGGAACTTTGTCCACTGAAACCGTATTGAAAACCTGGTAAACCCACGGCCCCTTATCATCATCAGTCTCTATGAAGGGTACGATGGCATTACTTACGGCGCTTGCATTGTCTTCCCCATGTACTACGATCTCTTGCCTATCCCACTCGAATTTGACCATCTGATGTAGTGTAGAAGGCACTGCTTTAGTGGCGTGGATCCAGGGTCGCCCCAACAGAAGATTATATGACACTACCACATCTAACACTTGAAACTCCATGGTGAACTCGACTGGACCAATGGTCAATCCCAGTATGATATCACCCACCGTGTCTGTACCACCACCATCAAACCCTCGAACATAGATGTTGTTCTTGTGAATCCTATCACCATCGACCTTCAGTTTGTTCAATGTGGCCAAAGGACAGATATTGGCACTGGACCCATTATCAATCAGTACTCGAGTGACTACCGAGTCTTCACACTTCACGGTCAGATAAAGGGCTCTATTATGTTCTGTACCCTCCATGGGCAACTCGTCGTCTGAAAAAGTGACCCTGTTGACCTCGAAAATCTTGTTTGGTATTTTCTCCAGATGGTTCACAGAGATCTTATCCGGAACATGGGCTTCGTTCAGAATTTTCATCAATACCTGGCGATGCTCATCTGAATGAATCAACAACGATAACAATGAGATCTGTGTCGGGGTCTTCCTCAACTGTTCCACAATGGAGTAATCTTGCGCCTTCATTTTCTTTAAAAATTCTTCCACCTCTTCCTCGGTAACTGGTTTCTTTGTCGCTACTGGATTGGCCCTTCTTAACTCTGTGGGAGCAAAACACCTTCCGGAAGGAGTTAACCCCTGTGCCTCACATATTTCTTCCACAACTTCCTTCCCCTTATGCATTACCATTACTTGACTGTAGCTCCACGGCACAGCTTTCTCGCTGATTATCGGCAACTGCATTACTGGCCTGATAACAATTGGTCCTATGCATGCCCCCTTCACGGCTACTGGCTTGCTTGATATCCCTTACACCGTTACTTTGACCGGCTCTGGATTCTTGGTAACATCAGATGAACTATTCCCCATCGCCACCACTAGCTTGTCTTCTACCCTTTCCGACTGTACTACCACTTCTCCACTGATTGACTTTTCTTTAGGACTAGCACGGATCATCCTTACCGTTTGTGAGGGCTTCTTGAGCTTCCCTCCTTCGTGCACTAGTTCGATCATGTGGGCTTCATGGTGTGCCGGCAACGGGTTCTGATTGATGTTGGGTGCCTCTGGCTCCTAGACCTCGATCCTATTTGTGTCAATAAGATCTTGTACGGCAGTTTTCAACTTCCAACACTTCTCAGTATTATGCCCGGGAGCCCCCGAACAATATTCACAGCTTGCCGAGTGGTCTAGATTTTTGGGAAGGGGATTTGGCAATTTGGGCTCCACAGGACTCAATAGGCCTAACTGCCTCAACTTGTGGAACAGATTAGTATAGGTTTCTCCCAGCCGAGTGAATGTTCTCTGCCTCTGCACCCTTTCATTCCTGAAAGTCTGATTCCCACGGAAACCTGGTCCCGAAGGATTCCTGTAGGCCCTTGGTAGTGGATATGTGTTTTGTGGAGGTGGATATGTGTTTTGTGGAGGTGGATATGTATTTTGTGGAGGTGGATATGTATTCTGGGGAGCCAGCGCACGCCATTGCGAGCGAGCCGGAGGCTGGGTGTAAGTTTGGGCGTGATGGACAGAGAAATGTGGCTCTTGTGGTGGGTAGTAGGGTTTTGGAGGGTAATTTGGAGTGTGTGGGTAATTTGAGTGATGGGGTCTAGGTTGGTAGTGAGGGGGGGACCTCTAGATCTGGACCAAGTACCTTCCTCAACTGTTGCGACATCTTCCCTTTTCTTCTTTCCGAGCGCACCTCCCATGCCGCTCTGGATGGCCTAAGTGGTTGCTTTAATGGACGAATAGCTCAAGATTTTGTTGGACTTAAGTCCCTCTTCAATCATACCACCCATTTTTACTACTTCGTTGAAAGATTTGCCAACTGACATCACCAAGTGACCAAAGTAAGTTGGCTCTAGAGTCTGTAGAAAGTAGTCCACCATTTCCCCCTCTCTCATCGGAGGATCAACTCTTGCTGCCTGTTCTCTCCACCAGAACCCAAATTCTATAAAGCTCTCTCCCGGTTTATTCTCAAGTTTCAGCAATGTGAGACGGTCAGGGACGATCTCAAGGTTATACTGGAAGTGACCTGCAAATGCTTGTACTAGATCGTCCCAGGTGTACCACCTGCTCGGATCCTGTCTTGTGTACCATTCCAGTGTAGACCCACTTAGACTTTGACCAAAGTAAGCTATTAGCAGCTCATCTTTACCACCTGCTCCTCTCATCTTGCTGCAAAAACCACACAGATGTGCCATTGGATCACTGAGCCCGTCGTATAGATCAAACTTTGGCATCTTGAACACTGCCGGCAATTGAATGTCGGGGAATGGGCACAGATCTTTGTAGGCCACACTGACTTGGTTGCCTAACCCATGGATATTCCTGAAGGACTGCTCCAGGCTTTTAAACTTTCGAAGCACTTCGTCTTGCTCTGGGCACTTAGCCGGCTTTTCAGTCTCTACCGGTATCTCAAAGTGAGTATTATAAGTATGAGGCTCGAGTGCTTTGAAGGTTGGTTAAGGGGGTAATATTAGTTATCATGAGCCTAAAACAACGGCTCGCTGGATGATCTTTGCAGCGTGGCTAGTGGGGGTGCCACGAAAACTAGAACATTTGGTGGAGGAGGGTTCTGATTGGGTTGTGAAGCTTGGGGATCATAGGCATTTCTTCCCTGATAGTATTGGTGACTGGGGAAGCTTGTCAAAGGACCGGGGGGAAGGTATTCCGGCGTGTTTACTGGTGGGAGAGTGGGAATAACGGGAGGGTTAGGCACTTTTTGTACCCTAGCTAAAGCCAGCTGCATTTCTTTCATCTCCTGTCTCATCTTATCCATTTCCTCCTTCAGCATTTGATTCTCCGTCCTTTCATCCTCGACACTTTGATCTGAACTAGTCATGCTTTTTAGTACGGGCCCTTTGGATCTTGTTTGGTAATGGTAATCTGCCAGAACGTTCTAACAAACTAACTGGTTCGAAATCTCTGGTAATACAACAAACTTGTTAGCGTTAGAGTTTAACACATATTGCAATTTTACGTTGGGGGATGCAATGTTCCTAGGCAGTTTAACCATTTCTAACATGTCTTTGCTTCGACCGCATGCGTCATTCCGGCTTACTTTGTTTGTGCCTTGTTTAAGTGTTTCCGAAACTTTCTTTATCTCTCTTTTTTCTTTCTTTTCCTTTATTTTATTCACTTTGCCTTTTCTCTTTTTCTTTTTAGTGGTGGTCGAATCTTATGTGGATTGCCTACGTATCATGTCCCTGCATGAATCAGACCGGGCATAGTTCTGCCACAAGTGCGGAAAATAAAAACACCATTTTTGGAGTTTTCAACCTTTACTAGCAAAATGTTTTATTACAAGGCAAAACATTTTTGAAAGGAAATTGACAGACTTGATACAGACTACAGACTTTATGCCAAAAAGGGAAATACAAACTCCGACGGACAATAGACTCTGAAAATAAGGAAAATACAGACTCAAACTATGAATGTTTTAGAGTTTTGAATTTTGGCGCCCGCGGGGCATCGTTCGGCCTCGCCGCGGGCTTTGGTGCAAGGCCCCTTTGCAGATCTTTCAAATCTTCCATGATCTGGTGGACATAAATCATTATTGAAGCAAAGAATATGGTACGGGACATATCCTCACAAGCTAGGCACTTTATGGTGATGTAGTGCCCGATATCGTCGATTCTTCCCTTGATTCTGTCCCTTTCCATAAGCAATCGCTCTATTTGTTGATTCCGCGTCCCCAGCATTTGCGCATTGTAAAGGAGTTGATCCTGAAACTCATTCATCTTTTTCTCCATTCGGGCCATTAGATCATAGTAGTGCTTCCTATCTGCTCTGGCATCTCGGGCTTGTCTGAAGATCCGCTCTTTGAGAGTGGATATTGTTTCTCTCAATGTAGCGATGTTCCTTTCGTAGCCCTTCGTTTGTTGCATAGACCGTGCTCGCTTTTCTGCCTTCTTTATCCATTTCCCCTGGATTCTTGCTAGACCAGCTTTGGATTTTTCCAGATCTTCTTGATACTCGAGGACTTTCCTCTTTAGACCGTTTACGAGCCTTTCATCGGCCCGGCTTCTCTTCGGGTTTCTGGTAGCTATTTTCATTTCCTGGATTTGAGCTTTGAGGACCTCGTTTTCCTGAGCTAGTTTTCTCTTTTCTCCCTCATCTGCAGTGATATGCAAATCTTTCTCAAATTTCAAATCTATAACTTGCTTCTCCAACTTGCCTATTACAACCCTGTACTCGTGCTCTTTAGCTAACCAATCCCACTGTTCTTGCGACGCCTTGACGAATTCCTGGAGATGGGGTCTTTTAGCCGGCCTTTCGTGCTCAAGTTCTCTCATGTACCACACAAGGTATCCTGGCGCCACTTTGCCTTTGGCCTGATCCTGCACGCAAGTATCTGCTTTTAAATATTGGCATTCACTCCAGATCTGATGGACTCTTGCTTCAGGGAACTGTCCGTCAGGGCTAATCTCAATTACTTGAGCACTAAGATCTTCCTCCTGTGGCACTGTTTGGCATCTCCCGAGTTGTCTCAAAACCCGATATGACGCGTAAGGCTGAATGCTCTTGAGCCCCATCAATAGAAAGTGGGTCCTAGCTGCCGGCATATGGATGACCTCGTCAACGGGCAACCATCCTAGTGTCCACTGTATTTGGCTGGCGGTGAGGGTCCGAAAGAATGATGTCCATGTCGTAACTCCCTCGGGTAGACTGACCCCCTTGATTCTTGTGTAGAACTTTTCTATGCAAGTTTTCTTCAAGGAACCATACCTTAAGAGTTGGGAACGGTGACAGAGATGCTCAGTCATCCATATTTGTAACAACAAGTTACACCCCTCAAAAAATTCCCTCTGGCTTTGCAGGCTGTGAGAGCTCGAAAGATATCATATACTATCATAGGCGCAAGAGTGCTTTCATCTTGAGTGAGCAAGGTACTGACGACCCCGGCTATTTTCAGATCAATGTTTCCGTCTCTCCTTGGAAATACCAAAAGGCCCAAAAAGGTTATCATAAAAGCCACTCGTCTATGCTCGTCCCATTTCTGACGGTTACTTTTGCTGCATAAATTGTTACCAGGGTTGTTGAATCCTCCGACATGACCGTATCTGTCGTATATGAAGCGTGGATTACAAAAACTTGCGGCCAAATCTGGGTTATGGACCGTCCTGGGTATCTTTAATGAATCTAAAAACCGATGCACAGTGACAGCTCTTGGAGCAACCAGGTATTTTTTGCCTCAACGGAACTTCAGTATTTCTGATGTACCAGGCTATTTCCTCCAAAGTCGGGGTGAGTTCAAAATCGGAGAAGTGGAAGACATTGTGTGTCGGGTCCCAGCAGGTGACCAAAGCTCTTATGATATCCCCCAGAGGCTGCATTCCCAATAAACCCGTAAGACCTTTTAGATATTTCTTGACCTCATCTTGCCCTTCACCACCTAAATCATCCCACCATAGCCGCAACTTGAACGGGATTTTAGTCATTATTGAAAAAGGTTCATTTTGCATCGTGCTCATCCTGCACATTTATTAAGGTGATTAAGAAATAAAATTTATTTGACTCAGCAAATTGACTATTTTTAATTTTTCACAGATTAAAAGGAAGATCCGGTTCCGCCCACGACTTTTCAGCACTTCGGGAACGAAGATTTTAAAGCTGGGTGAGTTAACCGGTCAAAAAACCAAAAAAACGACTATGAGTGGTCGTTTATGCAAAGTCAGCCTTCCAGCGTCCCCTTTTGGGAACATTCGGCTATTTTGACAAAAATGGCGTCACCCGACTCATTTATGACGAAAATTAAAATTTTGACATTTTTGTAAAGGGGAGGTTGGATCCGATGAGGGTTGCCTACGTATCCCGTACCCTGTGAGAATCAAACCGGCGTAGTTCGGGTAGATAAAACGAACTTCTTTTGAAAACAAGACTCTTTTCAATGGCAAATAAAAATCATTTTTCATAAACAAAACCCCCTTTCTTTTTTCATTTTCTCAAAAATTTGACAGAGTTTCGATGCTATTTGGACATTGATTTTTTTTTCAAAACAGGCGATTAACTACCTCTATCTCTCTTTCCTCAAAGTATTCAAAAGTCGGTCAGCATGCAAGTCCGAAGCAAACAAATGCACAGGTAGCAAGTTGGATGCACCAGGATGGTCTTTTGTCATTTTGGTACACCTGTCCTAGACAGACTCAACCCCTGTGTTGAGCCTCCAAAGTCAAATGCACATAATGCAAAACAAACGTTCCTACTAGGGATCCGGCATGAAGCTGAGTTATTCTAGGTTCGTAACCTGGGTATTTGTTCTAGACTCTGTACCTGAGCGGACAACTCGAGTTGAGGAGGGGGCTACGTACCGGGGACCCGCGGGATCGTCCGGCTTTGTAACTTGTCCGGACTCTTTCTTATTCCAAGGTATGACACTAACAAAATAGGGAGTCTTGCCCAGCAAGCGCATCCCCGGAGGTAAGAAGAGAAGGGTTTCGGCACAGTTTATATACAGTTCAGATAATATCAAAGCGGTAAAAGCAACATTTAGCACATCAGGCCCAAACATGTAAAAATCAGATAATAAACAAAGCCAATTATAATAATTATTCCAAGCTCAAATTCTCGAACCCTGAACCAGAGATTCTGGGTTCGTTCCCCAGCAGAGTCGCCAGAGCTGTCACACCTCCTTTTTCATCCGCGCACGCAGGGGCGCAGAGGAGTTTTTCCAATTAAAGGACAATCGAAACGGGATTTATTATTAAAGGATCAGAGTCACCACTTGGGAGATTTGTGGTGTCCCAAGTCACCGATTTAATCCCGAATCGAGGAAAAGAATGACTCTGTATTACAGTCTGCGAACCAGAAATCCGGATAAGGAATTCTGTTAACCCGGGAGAAGGTGTTAGGTATTCCCGAGTTCTGTGGTTCTAGCACGGTCGCTCAACTGTCATATTCGGCTTAATTATCTGATTTTATACAATTATGAACCTATGTGCAAATTTTAACTTTTAACCGCTTTTATTATTATCATTATTATTTTAACAGAGAATTGCAATGATGTGAAAACGTATCTCGAACCACGTCACATCAATGTACCCGTGGTTATCGACACATTTCGACTCCGTTGAGATTTGGATTTAGGTCACATAAATGTGCACCCGAGTTTAAGAAAGTAAATTATTAATGGCGCGCCTAAAGCGACTAGCGTATTATCATTTTGGGGAAGGCTGTGAACTTTTGCTAAACGGCCCATCCCGAAGTCTAAGGGATATTACAAACACTTATAGAAGGCCCCGCAGCTTATGTATTTTTGTTTGTCGAGGCTCGTCTCATTCATTATTTTTTAAAAAAAAGAATTGCAACATCATGGAAATGCATCTAGAACACGTCACAATCAATGTACCCGTGATTAGCGACACATTTCGACTCCGTTGGGATTTGGCTTTGGGTACATAAATGTGCACCCGGGTTTAAGAAGGTAATGCTATTTAAAGTACGCGCCTAAAGAGACTAACGCGGGGTTATTTTGTAAAGTGGCTGTGCAATTCGCTAAAAGGCCCGTCCCAAAATCTGAGCATTTTAATATATACAATTATCGAGGGCCCCGCAATCTGTGCATTTTATTTGGCGAGGTTCATCTCGTTTATTTTAAAAGGACGATCCTAAGGTGACTAAGATTTTTCTATTTTTTTTTCTAAAGATAAAGAAAAGTCATAATTAATTATATGCGTATAATGGCCCAGCTTTTATTATTTGCTCCAACAACTTAGCAATTTCCGCTGTTATACCAAACGAGAAGATATTGTTCAATTGAATTCCATTCAAGTTGTTCAATTCTACTAAATGCAAACTTAGGCGTGTATGGTAGACTGAAGTAAACTGCAGTAAATTGAAGTTGATTAGGATTGATATACATGAGAAATTAAGTTGACAACTAACAGCTCAAGCTCTAACATTTATCAGATATTTCCAGTACTCTAAATCTACTTCCCTATTCTACTTCAATTCTGTTTTTCAAAAAATAAACTATGTCAATTGAGATTATACTATAGCCTGGCTAAAGGGCAAATATCCAACTAATAGTTCACCGATTCCATCACGCACAGGAATATAAATACACTAACACTCAACTAACAAGCACATGAACAAACTAGGCGTAGGATTTATCAGTTCAATTTTCAGGCAACAGTTTACATTAACTGAAGATAATTCTAACTAAACAAATCCTTATCTAATACAACTCAAAACCATCAGAAATAACGACTAGGCAGTAACTAGGCAGCACAGAGACTCGGATCATGCTTCATTTCATTCCAATAGCCAAGGATATAAAAATGTGTACCTTTTATTGACAATACAAGAAGAGGAAGAAAAGGATTAGCAGCAGCAGTAGCAATACAATACAGCAGAACAGCAAACAGCCACTGCAAATACCAAATAGCAGGTACCAACAGCTAGTGGCATATGCAGCAGACCCAAGTGGATTTGAAACCAGTTAAAACCAGAACACTCAAACTTCAACAGCTCAAACGACCTTAGAAAGGAAATCAGAAAAAACACACTACTACAACACTACACCCAAACTCATCTTAAACCATCTCAAAATCTATTTAAACTTTGAACTCCTTTCTCTCCCTTTTCAGATTACTTTCTCTTCTAAATTCTGCCTAAAAGAAAAGTCAGACCAGACCCAGAGAGATCCAAGCCCAGACTCGAAAAAAAATCCAAAGAGAACTGATTTTCTGCTCCCAAAAAAAACTAGCCCCTTTTCTGGTCTTGAGTGACCCTATTTATCACCAAAACAGACCTGCCCCCTCTGCCTTATCAGATTTTTTGTCCATGATATTCCTCCACCACTACTACATGGTTTGTTCTCTTTTTAATTCACTTGTTCCCCACTACCCTTGCCTTTTCCTTATTTAATTGTTCAAACAGGTATGGGCACCTATTTCCTAATCCATTTCATTTAGACCTTCCACACCATCATGTTTTGTTCCCCATTAGCACTAAACAAATGCATTAGTTTAATGTTAATTAAGTGTTTTACTGACAGCCCACTTAAACTAGCCATTTTTAAACTTTTCAATTCCTAAATTACCCTCCTAAAGCCCCTGAAATTACTGTCCTACCCAATCCCTTCAATTGGTAACAACCCCAAACAGCTATAATCAATTCAAACTATCAAATTCCTAACAACAGACTCCTAACTCAACTGGACAGATTACAAAACTTCAGATTTGAAAAACCAATAGACTCCCTGATAACCAACTAGACAAGTAATCAACAGCATGAATTGCAATCAAAGGGAATCACACACTATAGAATAAGTTTTAATTCACAACAATTTGGCTAAACCCAACTACTATCAACATGTGATTGCAATTAGAGATGAGGCAATCAAGTGTCATGAAATGAAACCTGATTAATAACACGAGTCTAGGCTCAGACAATCATGAACCATTTCCTAAGCATTAGGTCTATTGTACAGGCTAACATTGTTGATTAAGGGATCACCATGACAACATAATTGGTAACCTAAACTTGAACAAACTAAACAGACACAAATTCATCCAGTTTGGACCTTAGACTAATGAAACTAAACAGACACAAACTCGCAAACTGGCCCAAGTTTGGACCTTAGACTACTGATCATAATTCAAACGGGAAATTCATGCCAATTTATAGAAGGGAAAGGGACATAGTAAACAAACGGAACTGCAAGAGTGAACAATCAAACTGGATGTAAAAGACTTGCCTGAATCATAACTCGATAAAAAAAACTCGAGGCTCTTCCCATTTTCAAGCCGAGACGGACTTTAACCATGTGTTTTCGAAGAAAAACAGCATGGCTAAAGTCAGTCTCTGGCTCAAAATTCATGGAACCTGGCCTGCCTAACTTCGATCTGGAATCCGAGCTACCCCACGATGATTTGAAAAGAGTCGATCAGGGATTCATGGTGATGTGGTCCAGGAGATCACAGGGTGTGAGTTTGGTGGCATTTGAACGGATTAGGGTTTGGGTCAATTCCTTTGATCTAAGATTCGAGGAGCTCGGGGGTGATTCGAAGAAAATTGAGCGTGGGACTAGAACGAGGAAGTCTTGGCAAAGCTGTGGTGTGAATTTGGAGGCTATTGAACGAGATAGGGTTCCGGCCTGATTTTCGATCTAACATTCGAAGCACACCGCCGGTATTCGAGGGATAAGAGTTAGGGATTCGGAATAGGGAGGTCGAGGGGAATCAGTGGTAAAAGATTGGGTCGTTTTGACCACCGGAACCGCCGTGAAGCGATTTTCGGTGGGTGGAGCACGGTGGTTGAAGGCGGAGGGTTTGTTTGATCTCTGAAGCTCAGAGACGAAGAGATGAGGGGGGGTTTGGTTTAGGGGGGCGGGGTAGGATTTAGGAATATATATCATGTGGGGAACTTAATCCCGACCGTTAGATCAATTAAGATCAACGGCCAGGATCAAGGAGATTAACCCATACGGCGTCGTTTGGTTTAAGTAGGGGGTCGGTTTGAACCGGGTAACGGGCCGGGCCAGGGGATGGGTAAGGATGGGATGATCTGGACCGTTGGATCAAGTCGCATCAACGACCCAGAATCTTCATGCCCGAACGGCGTCGTTCCACCCGTCTCCAAGACTGGTTGGATTGGACCGGGTAAAAGGGTATTTGGACTAGGCCTGAACTTTCTTTTAAAATTGGCCCAGTCCGATTTTCTTCTCTTGTTTTCTTCTTTTTCTTCTATTTTCTTTTTAATTCCTAAAAAACAAAATTCCTAAATTAAATGGTAAAACCAAGATTATTTTAAAAAGATATTAATTAACCCTTAACAATAATTAACACACAAGATCAAATATTGACTAAAATAAAAATCACACAATTAAACAATAAAAATGACAAAGCTACCAAAATTCATATTTTGTGATTTTTATTCTTTAAAATAGGACATGGTTTAATTAATTCCAAAATGCATAATTAAATTCTAAATATGCATGCAACATGTATTTTGGTATTTTTCAATTAATTAAAACAAGGTAAACATTCATAGACAAAAATAATTATCCCAAATGTCACGCCAAAATTCTCAAAATTGTACCCAAAGGCAATTTATTTTATTTTTCGATTTCTTTTGGAGTAGTTTTCGTGAAGCAAAAATCACGTGCTCACACCCGTCATTCTGGTAGATTCAGTGGTACCTCGTCTGGAGGTAGGGATTCTTATGGTAGAGGCCATCCTTCGAGGCCCTTTCGGTCAGCTCTTCAGGC
Source organism: Nicotiana sylvestris (assembly GCF_000393655.2). Classification (NCBI taxonomy): domain Eukaryota; kingdom Viridiplantae; phylum Streptophyta; class Magnoliopsida; order Solanales; family Solanaceae; genus Nicotiana; species Nicotiana sylvestris. Next base: position 163,341,786 of record NC_091060.1, on the reverse strand, counting down.
TTCTCATGGTACACCAGGTGGTCGTGGTTCTCAGCCGCAGTATTCTGACCAGCAGCTCTTCAGTTCACCATCAGCACCTATCAGTGCACTACCACTTTGTTATTCTCAGCAGCCGAGGGCTAGTTATACTTGCGGCGATGTGAGTCACATTGCCAGATATTGCCCTCGAGCTTCCAGCAGCTTGCAGCAACAGGGTCCTCGCCCGATGATCCAGGCACCAATTTCCCCACAGCCTGCCCAGACAGCTAGAGGCGGGGGTAGAGGACATAGAGGTGGAGGTAGAGGTCTTAGAGGTGGAGCTCAGACCGCTAGAGGTAGGGGTCAGCCAGCAGCAGATCATCCCAGGGATATGATTCAGGGAGGTGGGGCCCAGCCCCGTTGTTATGCCTTGCCATCCAGGCCAGAGGCTGAGTCATCAGATGTTGTGATTATAGGTACTATTCTGGTCTGTGATAGGGATGCTTCTGTGTTATTTGATCCCGGATCTATAGTGGTGGACCGGTTTCATCGTTCATGTTTTATGGTATTCAGGGGTCTTGAAACCCGTGTTGACTTGTTACTCTTGGATATGGTAGATTTCGACGTTATATTAAGGATGGATTGGTTGTCCCCGTATCATGCGATCTTGGATTGTCATGCCAAGACCGTGAACTTAGCCTTACCGGATTTGCCCCGTTTATAATAGAGAAGGACTCCTGGTCATTCTTCTCGCAGCGTTATTTCTTATGTGATGGCTCGACGCATGGTCGAGAAGGGGTGTCTAGCTTATCTGGCTTATGTTCACGACTCCAGCGTTGAGGTCCCGTCTATTGATTCTGTTCCTATTGTTCGGGAGTTTCCCGAGGTCTTCCCTTCAAACCTGCCGGGCATGCCGCCCCACAGGGATATTGATTTTTGTATTGATCTGGCTCCGGGCACTCAGCCCATTTCCATTCCGCCGTATCGTATGGCGCCGCCAGAATTTAAAGAGTTAAAGGGTCAGCTTCAGGATTTGCTTGAGAAGGGTTTTATTAGACCCAGTGTTTCGCCTTGGGGCGCACCGATGCTATTTGTGAAGAAAAAGGATGGTTCGATGAGGATGTGCATTGATTATCGGTAATTGAACAAGGTGACGATTAAGAACAAGTACCCACTGCTGAGGATCGACGATTTATTCGACCAACTTCACGGTGCGAGGGTGTTTTCAAAGATAGATTTGAGATTTGGCTACCACCAACTGAGGATTAGGGCGTTTGATGTCCCTAAGATTGCATTTCGCACTTGGTATGGTCACTATGAGTTTTTGGTCATGTCATTTGGATTAACTAATGCCCCAGTAGCATTCATGGAGTTGATGAACCGAGTGTTCAGACACTATTTGGACTTGTTCGTGATAGTCTTCATTGACGATATTCTTATATACTCCCGTAGTCAGGAGGAGCATGAGCAACACCTCAGAGCGGTTCTTCAGACCCTGAAGGATAGTCAGTTGTATGCTAATTTCTCGAAGTGCAAGTTTTGGTTGAGTTCGGTCGCATTCTTGGGTCATGTCGTATCAGCAGCAGGTATTCAGGTAGACCTGAAGAAGATAGAGGCAGTCAAGAACTGGCCTCGACCAGCTTCAGCTACGGAGATTCGGAGTTTCCTGAGGATAGTAGGTTACTACCGTCGGTTCGTGGAGGGGTTTTCATACATTGCAGCCCCTATGACCAGATTGACCCAGAAAGGTGCCCAGTTCAGATGGTCAGACGAGTGTGAGGCGAGCTTTCAGAGGCTCAAGGCAGCTCTGACCATGGCACCGGTGTTGGTTTTGCCCATAGGTTCAGGGACCTATACAGTCTATTGTGATGCATCTCGTATTGAACTTAGTGCAGTGTTGATGCAGGATGGCAAGGTCATTGCCTATGCTTCGAGGCAGTTGAAGGTTCATGAGAAGAACTATCCAGTGCATGATTTGGAGTTGGCAGCCATTGTTCACGCATTGAAGATTTGGAGGCACTATCTGTATGGTGTGGCGTGTGAGGTGTTCACGGATCATAAGAGTCTTCAGTATTTGTTCAAGCAAAAGGAGTTGAATTTGAGGTAGAGGAGGTGGTTGGAATTGTTGAAATATTATTACATCACTATCTTATATCACCCGGGAAAGGCCAATGTGGTGGCCGATGCCTTGAGTAGGAAGTCAGCCAGTATGGGCAGTCTTACTTATATTCCGGTCGGTGAGAGGCCGCTTGCATCGTACGTTCAGGCTTTGGCCAATCAGTTTGTGAGGTTGGACATTTCTGAGCCTAGTCGAGTATTAGCTTGCACGGTCGCTCGTTCTTCGTTATTGGAGCGTATCCATGATCGGCAATTCGATGATCCCCATTTGTGTGTCTTGAGAGACACGGTGCAGCGTGGAGGTGCCAAGAAAGTAACCTTAGATGATGATGGCGTATTGAGATTGCAGGGGCGAGTTTGTGTGCCCAATGTTGATGGGATTCGAGAGTTGATCTTAGCGGAGGCCCACAGTTCTCGGTATTCTATTCACCCGGGCGTCGTGAAGATGTATCAGGATCTGAGGCAGCACTATTGGTGGCGCAAGATGAAGAAAGACATCGTTGCGCATGTGGCTCGGTGTTTGAATTGTCAGCAGGTTAAGTACGAGCATCAAAGACCTGGTGGTCTATTTTAGAGGATTGCACTTCCCGAGTGGAAGTGGGAGAGGATTACGATGGATTTCGTTACTGGACTTCCGATGACTCGGAAAAAGTTTGATGCAGTTTGGGTCATTGTTGATAGGCTGACCAAGTCAGCGCATTTTGTTCCTGTTGCAGCCACCTATTCGTCCGAAAGGTTAGCCGAGATTTATATCAGGGAGATTGTTCGCCTTCATGGGGTGCCGCTATCTATCATTTCGGATCGGGGTACGCAGTTTACCTCGCATTTCTGGAGAGCGGTTCAGCGAGAGTTGGGCACCCAGGTTGAGTTGAGTACATCATTTCATCCCCAGACGGACGGTCAGTCCGAGAGGACTATTCAGATTCTTGAGGACATGCTCCGAGCCTGTGTCATTGATGTTGGAGGCTCGTGGGACCAGTTTTTGCCTTTAGCAGAGTTTGCCTACCAGAACAGCTACCAGTCCAGCATTCAGATGGCTTCGTATGAGGCGTTGTATGGTAGGCGATGTCGATCTCTAGTTGGATGGTTTGAGCCGGGAGAGGCTCGATTATTGGGTACGGATCTGGTTCAGGAGGCCTTGGACAAGGTCAGGATTATTCAGGATAGACTTCGTACAGCTCAGTCCAGACAAAAGAGTTATGCAGACCGCAAGGTCAGAGATGTTGCTTTCATGGTTGGGGAGCGGGTATTGCTCCGTGTATCGCCTATGAAGGGCGTGATGAGATTTGGGAAGAAGGGCAAGCTCAGCCCTAGGTTCATCGGTCCATTTGAGATTCTTGATCGTGTGGGAGAGGTGGCTTATAGACTTGCCTTGCCACCTAGCTTGTCAGCTGTGCATCCCGTGTTTCATGTATCTATGCTCCGGAAGTATCACGGCGATCCATCGCACGTGTTAGACTTCAGGACTGTCCAATTGGACAAGGATCTGTCATATGAGGAGGAGCCGGTGGCTATTCTAGACCGGCAGGTTCGACAGTTGAGGTCGAAGAGTTTTCCTTCAGTGCGTGTTCAGTGGAGAGGTCAGCCTCGTGAGGCATCGACCTGGGAGTCCGAGTCCGATATGCGGGGCCATTATCCTCATTTATTTCCCGACTCAGATACTTCTTTCTTTTGTCCGTTCGAGGACGAACGGTTGTTTTAGAGGTGGAGAATGTGACGACCCAAATGGTCATCACCATAATTCTTCCTTGTTCCGTGCTTCCGAGGCCTTGAAAACCTCGCTTTTAGTTGCCTCGATTTGCGTGTGTAGTTCTGGCGCATAGCCGGAAAGTTTTTATGTTAGAATATGTGAATTATGTGAAAAATTTGATGAATTTTGATATTAATATGCATAATATTGACTTCGGTCAACATTTTGGGTAAACGGACCCAGACCTGTGATTCGACGGTCCCGGAGGGTCCGTAGAAAAATATGGGACTTGGGCGTGTGCCCGGAATCAAATTCCGAGGTCCCAAGCCCGAGAAATGAATTTTTGTGTGAAATTGTTTTCTAAAATTAATTAAGGAAAAGGAAGAAGAAAATTGATCAGAAAACTGTGGTATCGAGCTCATATTTTGGTTCCAACGCCCGGTACGAGTCTTAAATATGTTTTAAGCACTATCTGTAAAGTTTGGCTAAAAACGGACGTCATATGACGTGTTTCGGACTTAAAATGGGGAATTTGAGTTTTATGAAAGTTGAAAGAAAATCATGTGTTTCGAGGCTTGATCCTATGTATATGATGTTGTTTTGGCGATTTGATCGCACGAGTAAGTCCGTAAGGTGCTTTCGAGATCATATGAATGTTTGGTTTGGAGCACCGAGGGCTCGGGTGAGTTTTGAGTGGGTCCCGGGAGGTCTTAGACATTAAAAATGCAGGTTCATATATTGCAGGCCCCAGTGCGGCCGCGGCCATTTCCGCGCGGTCCGCGCTGGCAGCCACGCGGCCGCGGTGCTTTTCTGTGTGGTCCGCGTGGTGGGGTTCAGAGGGTCGACCAGTGCGGTAGCGCACCAAATCAGTGCGGGCCGCGCTGGGAGGGTTCAGAGAAAGCCCACTTCTTCCCTCCCTCGGCGCGGCCGCGGTACATTTCTGCGCGGTCCGCGCCAGTCCCCAGCAAAGTATATAAACTCGGAATTTTCAGTCATTTTTCCACTTTTCAAAAAACCCAAAACCTAAGAGGCGATTTTCCAAACACCTTTTCTTCTCCAAAACGATTGGTAAGTGATTTCTAACTTAATTTTTTTATTCCTTGACATCTTTTAACATGATTTCAAATTCAAATAAAAGATTTTCACGGGGGAAATTGGGTGTTTTGGGTAGAACCTAGGTTTTCTACAAATTGAGAAGTTGGACCTCAATTTGAGGTCCGATTTCAAAACAAATCATATATTTGGATTCGTGGGAGAATGAGTAATCGGGTTTTGGTTCGAACCTCGAGTTTCGACCATGTGGGTCCGGGGGTGTTTTTGACCATTTTGGGGAAAAAACTTGTAAAATTTATTTTCATGCATGGGGAGTGATTCATTTAGTAATTATTAATGTGATTAAGTAACTTATGACTAGATTCGAGCGGATTGGTGGTGGAATCAAGAGGTAAAGCTATACTAGAAGCGTGAGTTGAGTTTGGAGCATTCGAGGTAAGTGTTTGTTCTAACTTTGGCTTGAGGGAATAGGATTAGGATGTTATTTGCTACTTGCTAATGTGGAGTACGGTGTATAGGCATGGTGACGGTTATCTATGCACCGGAGTCTAGCATGACCGTGAGTCTTAATTGCTTTTAATTCGAATAACGTGACACAATCTCCTTGTTTATTTGATGAGTTTCATATAATGTGAACGGTTGAGGTAAAATTGTGATTGGTGTACTTTTGGAGCGTTAGCTCGAACATGAATGTGTTAGTTGAGGAAGAAGGGATTTAAAAAAAGAATGTGTTGTGATTACTCCCTTGCCGGGATGTGTAGACCGATATATATACTCTCCCTTGTCGGGATATTTTGGGCTGTTTGTTGTACCCTTGCCGGGTTAGAGTGATACGTTGTTGATTTCCCCTAATGGGACTCTCCTTACAAAATCAGATGTTTCGAATTATATTATGGGATCGTGTGGCACGCTGTCCACTTATATATGATATTATGGGACTGTATGGCACGCCGTCCACTTATATATGATATTATGGGATCGTGTGGCACGCCGTCCACTTATATATGATATTATGGGATCGTGTGGCACGCCATCCACTTATATATGATATTATGGGATCGTGTGGCACGCCGTCCACTTATATATGATATTATGGGATTGTGTGGCACGCCGTCCACTTATATATGATATTATGTGTTCGTGTGGCACGCCGTCCACGTATGATTTTCCGAAATGGGATCGAGTGGTACGCCTACCACAAATTAGAGTGATTATTGGTTATTGACCTCCGTTGCCGGTGACATATTGCGCACTGTGATAAAGATGAAATGGGAACGAGTGGTACGCCTACCGCGTGGTATATGAAAATTGGGATCGTGTGGCACGTCGTCCACTTATATATGATATTATGGGATCGTGTGGCACGCCGTCCACTATATATATATATATATATATATATATATATATATATATATATATCATGGAAACCAGAGTTTCTTCTATTTATTTCCGATATTTCATTTTTATCTGTTACTCCCCGATAGCATGTCCCCTCATAGCTTTACTTTGTATTATCTTGTTATTGTTTTCTTGCACTTGTATATATATCTGTACAGGTTAATTGTGGTAGGTCTTGTCTAGCCTCATCACTACTTCATCGGGGTTAGGCCAGGCACTTACCAGCACATGGGGTCGGTTGTGCTGATGCTACACTCTGTGCATTTTGTGCACAGATCGGGGAGCAGCTTACGGACCACAGCAGTAGGACTTCTGGGAGCTATCTTCAGTCCAGGGACTCTCAAGGTAGCCTAGATGGCGTTCGCAGGCCGAAGTCCCTTTCCATGTTTTTTTGTTTGTTTATCTTGTATCAGACAAACATGATGTATTTTCCCTTCAGACATTGATTGTAGTATTCTGTAGTAGTCCGTGAGCTAGTGACACCAGACCTTGGGTAGTGATGTGTATTAAACTTCCGCACTTTTGGTTTTCAGTTGCTTTAGATTTAAAGTCTTCCGCTTAAATTTTGTCTCGTTTATTATATTGTTTAAAAGAAAGCAGGAAATGTGTTTTAAATATTTGGCTTGCCTAGCTCCGATAGTAGGCGCCATCACGACACCCGATGATGGGAAATCCGGGTCGTGACATTGTCCAACTAGATGGAATTACATGTATGAAAGTTTAGTTGTTGCATATGAATATAGAAACCCCATAAACTCAACGTTTAATGCTCAAGTAAATGATGATGATGAGCACCTTACAAATATGGATTGGTCTAATGTTAAAATGCTTGTAGATTTTTAAGAAAGATTTCACGTTTCTACAAATGAATTTTCTGGACAATATTATCTGACTATTTCAAACTGTTTAGTTTATCTTGCAGAACTTGCAAATTTGTTTGCTTATTTTTCAGAGGGTGGAGAAATTTATAAAGAAGCTATTGATTCTATGAGAAAGAAATTTAAGAAATATTTTTTTCCCTATTCCACCTATTTATGATGTTGCTGCCTTGTTAAATCATACTATAAAATTAGGAGGTCCTCAATATTGATATCAATCTATTTATAATAGTTTAGCACTTGAAGATGAGGAGTTTTCTACACTTTCGGACGTAAAAGCCTCAATTAAAATAAATGCTCAAACTATTTATAGTGTTTATCAAATTGCAATAGATAATGCTAGACAAAATGTTCCGACTCCTTCTTCTTCTAATTCTCAATCATCTAAAAGAACTGCAGGAGTAAGAGCACTTACTGCTTGGACCAAGTTCAAGGGTTCTCAAGGTTGTCCATTAGTGATTGTTCATAATTAAATGAGCTTGAAGTTTATTTGTTACAGAGACTCGAGGAAGTTAATTCCGACGGCTCATTTAATCTTTTGGAATGGTGGAAGGACAAAGAAAAACACTTTCCGATCCTTTCAAGGATGTCCCGAGATATTTTAACCATTCAAGCTTCAATAGTGGCATCGAAGAGCACTTTCAGTCAAGCAAGACTTCAACTCGGTGATTATAGAGCGTCTATGAGGGAGAGCTAGGAAAAATCAGTACTTTTCAGAGACTGGATCCGTTCGGAACGAAGAAATTTTGGACTTGCTGAATCACAACCAGAGGTAGACGAAGCTTACGAAGAAATGCTAGCTAAACTTGCAGAGGATGCAGCTTCGCCCAGAAGCGGTGATGAACAAGCTTCTTTTCCGCCGCCACCAACGAAAATTCCTCCGAACCTTGATGGATTTATGAAATTTGTAAGAGATACCATGTAAAATTAATATGTAACTTGTATTTTGGCACATCTTGATTAGTTTCTTTTTCTTCTCAATGGTGGTATTAGCACCTTGGTTGTGTTCATTCCATTTGGAGGGGGGGGATGAAAGCTAAGAAGACTAAGAAAGATTGGGCCATGTTTTGTTAATGTCATAATAATAAAAATTATAACGCATTCCTTTGAATATCTTTTTACAATATTTTGTCTTTTAAATTTGAATTAAAAAATTTTAAGTCACAACTATATAATATAATTTACAAGAAATTGCCTTAGATAAAAAAAAATAAAAAAAAGTCAGGCCCACTTAGGCCTATATATATATATAATTTACAAGAAATTGCTTTAGATAAAAAAAAATTAAATAATAGGCCAGGCCCACTTAGGCCCGTTTAGGATCGGGCCCGACCCACTTAGCCTGGGACCATTAGTTCGTGGTCCCGGTCCCAGTTCGGTTACCTCCAAAAGCCCACGAAACCCGGGACCGTTTAAGTCCGTCCCACGAAGCCCGGACCCACATAGAATCGGCCTACTTAGGATCGGCCCACGAGGCTTGTTTAGGCCCGGGCCCGGCCCATTTGCCACCCTTATTTGCGGGTTCTATTGAATGCAGCTTGATTGAAGCGACACAAAATAAAATAAAATAAAAGTTGACTTATTACTCCAACTTGAAAGTGAATTACAAGAAAATACACTTGACTTCACACCATAACAAAAATGACCCATATTTTTAAGTTTTACCCTACCTAGCCCATATTGTACATATTTTAAAAGCACTAGCAAATTCAAAATCTGTTTTCTTGCCACCATTACTTCTAAAAGCTATGGAGCTAAATCTATGTTCTCACAACCATTGCTTTCACTCTCTTTTCTTCTCACAACTTCTACATATGCTTCAAGGGTCCGTCTGTCAATATTGCTTCTCCCATGTGTCACCTGGTTGCAATGTAAGAAAATTGAAGATTCAACATTCCACCATTGAATGTCATTCAAAGCTTTGCTTTCAAAAATAAGATTTTTTAAGTTTGTTAGTTGTTTGGATTGGGTGTTGTTCCAATTGATTGAAAATATCAAAAGGAGTTCAAAATTTAAATTTAAAGTGATTTGAAGTAGATTTGAGTTAAAATTCAGAAAAAACACAAGGAAGAAGACAAAGTCAGTTTTTTGTATAATTATGTATAATCTTGTATAATAGTGTATATAAGTGTATAACACATCTTATACACTATTATATATTTTTATACACCTTTATACAAGCGTCTGTAGACGAACTTCTTCCACGATTTTCAGTTGCAATTCTTGTTCAAAATCAGTCCAAATCTCCATTAAATGACTTCAAAGTTTATATACAACCTCCTTATATTATTTCTAACACTTCTAAATAATACCCACTCCAAATGTTTCACAAAATCAAATTCGGAATCTAAACCCACATATTTAAGCTTGTTAAAAAAGCTAATTTTCACCATCCAAATGGATTTGATTTGTTGAACTAATATTTGAGTTACAGTTACTGATTCGAAAATTAACTTAAAAGCTTGAATAATATTTTTTTAAAATTAAATAGTAATTTTGAGAATCTATTGGAGTTGGATATTGAATCTTAGCCAATTATTTTTGTACTAGTTAGTTATAAATTAAAATATATGTATAAAATTAAAAAGCAGGGATCCCAATTATTCTTTATGTAAAATTTTCCCTTGTATTAATCCCAGCATGTTAGCAGGAAACTAATGCTATACGGTGGGCCGGGCTGGGACCGGGCCCGCGGTCCTAACGGGCTAAACGGGCATGGCGGGCCGGTCCCTAATGGTGCAAAAAGCCCGTGGCGGGTCGGGTATGGAAAAAAAGCCCACGAGCCCGAGACCGGCTGGCGGGCCTGGGCCGGTCTTACCGGGCCTAACGGCTACTTTTTAAAAAAAAATAGCAACGGTCAAAAATTAAAATTATAGCCGTTGGGCTGCAATTTTGACCATTTGGAAGTTTAAAAAATAGCCATTTGGCCCTCAAACTTTATATAATTACACTTTTTCCCAATTCTCAACTATAAATACCCCCTCATTCTTTCATTTTTACTCACCAATTCATCAATCTCTCTCAATCTTTCTACTATAATTGCTTATTTTATTGTTAAAATTTCGTGAAAAATTGTGAAGTTGGTGAATTGAAGTATTCAAGTCTTCAACGATTTTCAATTTTCAAGAAGTTGTTCGGCAATTCGGTAAACGCGTTCCAACTCTTAAGTTTTAATATTATAGTTTTGTTAGTTTTATTTAGTATAATTATAATTAATATGGCATTTTCTTTGAAAAATATTTTTGGTGGTAAGGGTAAAGCTAAAATTGGTGAAAGTAGTGGCCAACCTACTACCCTTCCCCCGGCTCCCCGACCCAGACCTGGTAGACGTCCTGCTGCTCCTATTATTCTTGATAGTGATAACCCCTGTTTTCAATTTTCCGATAGTCAATTTTGCCATAATGTTGCACCAGGTGAAAATTTAGATGATGAAACTATGAATGCTCTTTATCCTAATGAAACTATCTTTGAAAATGAGGATGAAGATGAAACCCAACCGGATTTAGATGATACACCTACTAGTCCTTTTAATAACCCAACTGATGTACCGCCCGACCCACCTGTAGAAACCCCTAGTTTTAATAGACAACCTCCTAAACGCCTAGAAACATCATTAGTTTGGAATTTTTTTACTCAAGTAAGAGAACAAAATAAGGCTAAGTGTAAAACATGTGGGAAATTACTGGCGCATAAATATACTGGAGACCGTAGCGGCACGGGTAGTTTGACTAGGCACATAAAAACACACCCTAGAGATAAAGCTAGATATTTACAAATGAAAGCGCAGCTAGAGGGAACACATGTAGATTCTGATGTTAACCCTAGTACTGGTTCAAATCTAGTTCAACCAGGAATTAACAATGTGACCAGAGGTATTTTATATTACGATCCAAATAGAGATCGTGAAGAATTAGCAAAGATGGTTACCGTTATGTGCTTACCCTATTCTTTTCCCTCTAATCCTAATTTGGTGCATTATATTAGAAGAGTTTTTAATCCTACTTATAAAGGTTGGCCTCGCGCAACAGTTAAGAGCGATATTTATAAATATAAACATGAATATGAACAATATTTGCGGTATTTATTTACTCATATAAGTAATCGAATTTCTATTACTACTGATATTGGTAGAAGTGGTAATGATTGTGATTATCTAACTGTTACAAGTCATTGGATAGATGAGGAGTGGACAATGCAAAAACGCATTATTGCGTATAGAATAATTAATTCATGTCACACAGGTAAGTTTATAGCTAACACTGTTGCAGATATTTGTAGATATTTTTGCTTTAGAGATAAAATAATGGCAATTTCTATGGATAATGCTTCTAGTAACACTAGTGCTATAGGCATACTTACAACAACACTAAATCCCGCATTTAGGAATATATTCCATGTTAGATGTATTTGTCATATTTATCATTTAATTGTCGGTGATGGTATGCGAATTTTAAATTTAGAAATTGAAAAGGTTAGAATGGCTCTTAATTGGCTTTTTTATTCAAACCGTAGAAGTAGACTAAGAGAATATTTTAAAAAATGTGATGAATATGGCCTTAGAGAAAGAAAGGTTCCTAAAGCTTGCCCGACTAGATGGAATTATATGTACGAAAGTTTAGTAGTTGCATATGAATATAGAAACCCAATTAATGCAACGTTTAATACTCGGGTGGGTGGTGAGGATAATGATGAAATGCTTACTACTCAAGATTGGACGAATGTTAAAATTCTTATAGATTTTTTAGAATATTTTCAAATTGCTACAAATGCATTTTTTGGGCAATATTATCCGACTATTTCAAACTATTTAGTTTATATTGCAGCACTATGTGATTTGTTTGTTGAATTTTCGGAGGGTGGGGAAATTTATCAACTTGCTATAAATGCAATGAAAGAAAAGTTTAAATTTTTTTTTCCTTATCCCTCCTATTTATGGTGTTGCTGCAATGTTAAATCCTACAATAAAATTAGGAGGTCCTCATTTTTGGTACTCAAATATTTATAAGGCTTTAGATCTTTCAAATGAGGAATTTGCGGTGATAATTTGCGGTGATCTTCCAACCCCTACTTCGTCTAGTTCACAATCGTCTAAAAGAACTGCGGGCTTAAAAGCACTTAAATCTTGGACGGAGTTCAGGGGTTCTCAAGGTGATAATTATGATAAAACTTCACATCTAAATGAGCTTCAAGTTTATTGGTCGCGGGGACTTGAAAAGGAAAATCCAGACGGCACTTTTGATCTTTTGGAATGGTGGAAGGCAAGGGAAAAATATTTTTCGGTTCTTGCAAGGATGGCTCGGGATATTTTATCTATTCAAGCTTCAACTATTGTATCAGAGAGCGCTTTCAGTCAAGCAAGACTTCAAATAGGTGATCATAGAGCGTCAATGAGGGAGAGCTTGGAAAAATCTGTACTGTTCAGAGATTGGATCCGCTCGGAAAGAAGAAACTTTGGAATTGCGGAATCACAACCGGCGATAGATGAAGCTTATGAAGAAATGATGGCAGAACTTGCGGAGGATGCTGCTTCGCCCGGAAGTGGTGATGAACAAGCTTCTTTTCCAGCACCACCAACGCAACCTCCTCCGAACCTTGAAGGATTTATAAAATTTGTTAGAGATACAATGTAGATTATGGTGTACCTTGTACTTTTTGGCATATCTTCTTTTAGTTTTTTTCCCTTTTAATGGTGGTATTAGTACCTTGTTGTGCTCATTTCATTGGGGGAGGAAGACTAAGAAAGATATACCATTTTTGGTAATAAAAATTATAAGACATGCCCTTGATTATATTTTTGCAATATTGTTTTGTCTTTAACTTGCAATTATTTATAAGCTATAATATATATACATAACATACAATATATACTACAAGAAAATCTATATATATATATATATATATATATATATATATATATACACATAACATACAATATATACTACAAGAAAATATATATATATACATAACATACAATATATACTACAAGAAACTTTATAAGATAATATATATACATAACATACAATATATACTACAAGAAAATATATAAGGTAATATATATACATAACATACAATATATACTACAAGAAAATCTATATATATAATACAAAACATTATAAGAAATTATATTTAGAAATATATATACATAACATACTATATATAGTATACTATACTAGTATACTATATATAGTATATATATATATATATATATATATTATACTATACTAGTATACTATATATACTACAAAACAAGATTTTTCAAAATTCAAAATGAGGGCCCCACCCCAATGACCACCAACGGCCATATTGCACAAATAGCCGTTTTTTTTTTCAATTTACAAAACTAACCTTCTCTAACGCTATAAATATCCCCCTCCCTCTTCTTCATTTCAATACTCAATACTCATTTCTCAATCTAAATTTCTCTCAATGTCCAATTTTCAAGACTTCAAGTCTCAATCTTAATTTTCAAGTTACATCATGCCTCGTTCGGAAAGAGTGCGCTTATTTGTTTCGCACTACTATGAAGTGCTTGAAGAAAATGAAGAAGGCCAAATATTAAAATGCAAGAACTGTGGAAGAGTCTTAAATTTTCGTTCAGGGTGTACCATAGGCATTTTAAGGAGGCATATAACGTATTGTGTTGATGGTATTTATCCGCAAATTCGTCTTTAAGATATTTCAACAATTTGTGTTATTTTAAAATTATTAGACGTATTTATGTTTCATGTTGTACTTTCTTATTAATTTATTATGTATGGCAATTTAGTTTTACTATTGTTTTGTTATTTTACTTTTTCGTCAAGCACTTTAATAATTAGATTTCTACATATATATTACATATATATTATTTATATAGCCATGATATGGTTTACAAGAAATTGCCTTAAACAAAAAAAAATTAAAAAAAACCCGGAAATAAAAAAATCCGTTAGGCCCGCTAAGCCCACGAGCCCGACCCGTATAACCCAGAACCATATGGACTTAGGCCCGTCACAGACTGGTTCCACCCATTGAGCCCACGAAGCCCGGGACCGTGAGGCCCGGGACCGCCAGAGCTTGGCCCGTTAAGCCCAGCCCGTTTGACCCATTTAGGCTCGGACCCGACCCAGAATACAGCATTACAGGAAACACAGAGCAAAGAAGCGAAATAAATGGGCCCTCTCTGATTAATCGAATGTACATTGCATTTGCCCACCAAATGAAATTAAGGCTGATGAGCCAAGAAGACAAAGGAAAGTCAAAAGTAAAGTTTGACTCTTAAGAATTTTTTGGTTTATCCAAATGAGTCCCAAATGTTTTTGTTATAAAATGTTGATAATTATGATTTATGACGTTTTCACGTTGGATTATCTACAGTACCTTATGGCTGATGTGTGTGCTTTCGTCACTAGTTCCTTCATTATTAAGCACTATGTACGTACTCATAACAAAAGTAGTAATTACTCTCTACATTTTTTAACCCCCCACCCCCTCACCTCCCCTCTAAAAGAAAAAAACCATATTAGTTCATAATTTCGTAACCGCTTTGTCTAAAAGCTACTGCTTTGAAGCAACACTAGAGTTATTTCGGTATGATCAATATGTATGGAATAACAAAAACAGTCATTAATATTTGTATTATGATAGATTATCTACATCACATTTTTTTGGATACGGTCTTTTTTCGTACCTTGCGTGAACATGAAATACTTTCTACACGAGACTATTTAATAAAAGAAAATCATTACGAAAATAATACTTGTGTTAAGTTCTCTAAGAGCTTGTTTGGGAAGCCACGTAGGAATTGAATTTGAATGTAATTGGGTGTAATTATACAATTTGGCATGTTTATGTGACCAAGTAATTACTTGGTCAGCGTAAAATTGATTGTAATGGGAGAGGTGGAATTATACTCTTTAATTGTCAAGGGGAGTTGGAAACAATGTCTCTATCATCACTACGTAGAAGTAAGGTCTGCGTACGCTCTACCTTCCTC
The DNA here is from genome assembly GCF_000393655.2 of Nicotiana sylvestris. NCBI lineage: Eukaryota > Viridiplantae > Streptophyta > Magnoliopsida > Solanales > Solanaceae > Nicotiana > Nicotiana sylvestris. The sequence goes on along the minus strand of NC_091060.1, from coordinate 163,326,716 downwards.
AGACCTCACTTGTGCGAATATACTGGGTTTGTTGTTGTTGTAATTCTCAAGGGGGAGGTGAGAATTAATGGTAATTAAACTGTGTAATTAGGATGTTACTTTTTAACTTCTTTCCTTTTTTTTTAGTTTTAATTCATTTTCTTTATAATTTTTTATTTCCATTATTTTAATTTCTTTTTATTTTAATTTCTTTTATTTTACATCATTTCTTTTTTATTTTAAAATATATTTTCCTTTGTACATTATGTTTCTTTTATTTATCTCCCTCTACTTTTTGTGATTCCATGTAATTGCTCTTATATTTTGTTTCTTATTTATTTTACTTTCTTCATTTAGCGTAACTGCATTATTACTCTAGTTTTTGAAACTACATCTCATAATATTAGAAATAATGAGTCATTGACAAACTTAGCATATAATGAGTGATGACATTAAAGTAAATTTTTGTTTTTGAATGAGGTTATAAACGTATTATATTTCCCTAATCTTAAGTTGTATTGGAACTTATTTTTATTATGTTGGAATTTGACATATGTTAAACTTTTTTTTTCTGAATTTTGAAATTGTATTATATTTATGGTTCCAATTTACTTATTTTAGTAGTATTGGCTTGTTATTTCACATTGCATGTTGTTCATTATAATTGGAATTAATAGATTAAATTGGTCAAACATTTGAATATTGTTGTGACATTATATTTATAAATATTAATTTATTTTATCAAACATTCATTCCATGATGTTTTTACAAAATGTATGTTTTTAGTTTTTATAATTAATTAGACCAAATATTATTAATTTAGAAAATATATATCAATTATTTTTATACTATTAATTAAAAATATATGATTACTAATTAATGTATATTCAAGAAAAAATATGCATCTTAAATACCAAATCTAATATCATTTATACTTATAAAAAATTATTTATAGGCATATATTTATTATATTACTCCCTCCGGTCCAAAATAAGTAATTTTCTAGCATTTTTTTTGTCCAAAATAAGTGATTTTTACAGATTTCAAGAGAGCATTAATATCTTTTTCCCTATATTGCCCGGAGTAAATATTGTTGGAATATGTGTTATTAAAGTGTTTATTTCCAATGCAATTGAATTCTTCCATATGATCAGATTCACGTTTCCACTTCTCTAGTTCTATTACTCTTCAACTATGGCATACTCACAGTTTACATCAGATTATACAATATCAGATTCACGTTTTGATTATTTTGTGTTGTAGCCATGCTTATTTCATCATTTTAGAAAATTAAACCTTCTTTTATAAGAGAATTCTTGGTGGAAAATGTTGAAATTTTTGGCTCCATTTTATATTTTGTTGATATTTTAAAACTAAAATTCTAGACATATTGAGATTCTTTCTGAAAATTTGAAATCATTTTTCAAGCGTTGCTTCGTCTGACAAATTGAGATGGTTGCTAATCATGAATGTTCTGCCGTTGCGTCTTCCATCTGCTTCATTAAATGTTTTGTGAGAGTTGAGAATAATCACATCCCAAATACCAAAATAGATAGCAAAGGATAGTATAGTCATTTTTATTGATATTTAATGCTAAAAGGTAATTTTCTTAATCTGTGTAAAAACACCCAGAAAATCATTTATTTTGAATCGGAGGGAGTAGCTTTTAAGTTTTGATAATTACTTCATTTAAAATTCAATATAACTATATAATTATATTTATGCAACCAAACAGTACGCTTGTAATTACACTATATTATGATGTGATAAGTAAATAGATCGTCGTAATTACTATATTGTGTAATTACTACCATAATAATTATATCAATTCCAATTACAAGTGGCTTTCCATACATACCCTAAGATGAAGAAGGTGGTACCACGTTCAGTGAAGTCGATTAAGAGTTGACTATATGTGGTTGGTAAACTAGAGATATTCAGTTTTACGAAATCTGTTTGATTAGGTCAAAACATATTGTAGCTCCTTGAATATTAATTTACGTCTTTTTGCCTTAATCTTCGAATTGAAATTATTTAAAGATTTTTATTCCATTTAACAAGTGAACCTCACGTACCAAACCTAGAATAGACTATATCAAAGCAACAACATCATCATTAAGGCTTGTAGCAAGTGGCACCAATAAAGCTCGTAGTAAAATGATAAATTACTCATTTATCATTATTATTAATCATAAACTTCGAGTTCAGAGTCTTGATATGAAATTTTCATTATCATTAATTTTAGAATACTAGAAGCTACTCAAAATAAGTTTATTATTCAATCAAAGGTATAAAATCACCTTTATTAGGAAGAAATTCAGATTTAATCAGCTGCTAATTGGCTAATTTTGTCTTTTAATTCTGGAAATTCCAAAAGGTGTGGCACAAAATATAGAGGCGAACATCACAAGAAACAACATATGAACACCCCCCCCCCCTACCTCAACCAAACCCCACACCAAGCTGCCTGCAGAATGATGGTTACTCAAAGTCAAAAAGATTACAATTAAGAAATTACCCCATTCTTCAAACATATTTACCAACCTGCCATTATTGATTTGTCTGTATTTTGTAAGAGCCCGTTTGACCATGAAAAATATTTCACTTTTTCCGAAATCAGTGTTTGAACATAAAGTTTTCAATTTTCACTTGAAGACGAATTTTGAAATTTTTTCAACAAATTATTTTCCAAAATTTTTGCTTGGATCATTCACAAAAATTCAAAAACAACCCAAAATTATATTTATGTCCAAATATAACTCTAATTTTCAAATACCATTTTCAGTTGAAAATATTTTTTACATTTTTTGAAATTTTACAATTCTTATGTCCAAACGCCCACTTAATCTTCCTAGCCGTTTTTCTCGTTTTTCATTCCAATGTTTCAAGGTAGTAAGTGCAAATCATTTGAAATGGCTTGAATAATACTAATTACCAATTCTCTTTTTTTTTTTTAGTACTTCATATACTAATTAAGCTCACAATTCTCTTTCGCGCCATTTATTATGAAATCATTCAAAAAATAAATTTAAAATAGATACACATTCCCTAAACGAGGATTCCATTAAGTTGTTAAGCTATCTTTCATATAGAGGGTTGCCCTTTTAAAATTAGTCGAAATATGACCGATTAATGATATATTTATTCGAATGTTTTGTGGCTTTAATAATAATATAGGAGTAGATAACATTTTGAGTAGCTTATTTTGGTTGAAATAAGAACGTGGTAGAACTTAGGAGAATGAAAGTAAATCAGAGGGCAAGAACCCCATTTCCCTTCTTTTTTTTTTAGTGAAAAATGATTAAATAGTAAGTAGCATTGAATCAAAAGAGAAGAAGTTAATATTTTCTTTTCACGTAATTTTTTTCTCAACCTCTCAAACTTGATGGTGAGAAAGTTGATTTGAAAGTTCACTCTCTCTATTATGATAATAATCTGCTGAATAATGTGAGCAGAATAATATGAGAAATATTAGAACAAATAAAGTTCACTCAACTATAATACTTATTTTAATAATGCCATATTGAGGAAATTAAAAGCTCCTAACAAAGTTAAGAACTTCATATGGCTTCTTGCCCAAAACAAGTTGCCTACTAGAGCCTACCTTCACATAATTGAGGTTAACTGTAACCCCCAATACTGCTTCTGTCAGAGAAATCAAGAAACAAGTGACCACATCTTTTTTGAATGTACAAATGCAACTCAATTCTGGCAGGAATTATTATTCAAGGCTTCTACTACAATTAGGCAGCTAAACCCCATTTCTCAGCCAACTATGACCATCAACATGGAACAAGCTTAAGAATACACTCTTTAACAGAAACATTCCTCGGGAGAATATCATTCTCTTATGTTTCTGGCACATTTGGCTAACTAGAAATCACAACCTCTTCAAGAACAAAAAAGATAGCATCAGCACCACCAACACCATCTCAAAAGCAACCGAATACTTTATGTTGGTGAAGAATGGCACCATCAAGAAGTCTTTCTAGACCAATATGAAACAGGAGAGGCCATTACAAACTGAACATGGATCGTGCTGCTAGGGGTAATCCAGGCATTGGAGGAATCGGTGGAGTATTCAGGAACTATAACGGGGATTGAATTATGGGGTATATAGAGAATATAGTACATACCACCAATACCATGCCTGAGCTGAAATCTCTCCTAAAAGGGCTACAACTAGCAGAGCAAAATGGGTGGATCCTTCTGGACATCAATACAGGCTCGGCTGAAATAATTCAAATGCTTCTTATAGGTAACTTAATATATGATCCTATGATTTGTGAATGCAGGTTTGTTAATGCAAAGGATGGACAAGGTGACGGTGATGCACACCTACAGAAAGTAGAATAGGGTGGCTGATGTACTGGCGAAAGAGGCAGCAAAGTCATGTTTTTTGGGACGAATCAGCATACTAGCAGTTCCTCTGATGTTTGCAAATGATGTATTTTGGGCAGTCATCTTAGGAACTGAAGTTGTTAGAACATTTTTTGCATGTAATATTGATACAATAGAACAAAACATCGCAGTATTGAAGGAATTACAGTACCCCGACATAGATAGTACTATGCATTGTATTTCCTAGTTTTTTGTTACAAGCTTTATATATAAATATCTCTTTAACCAAAAGAAAAAAGCCACAACTAATTTTTTCTTAAATAATCATATAAAAATAGTTAAGAGGCTACAAGTAAAATTGAGTGAGTTCATATTACAAATGAAATTGAGTTAGTTCATGCTCAAATGATCAAATGATAAATACTTATTCGCACTTTCTTAAATTAATGTAAATATTTGATACTAGTAAATTTCACTAATTCCAAATAGTTAAATGCCGGATCAACCAAACAGGGTGGGGTTAAATACCAGGGCTAAAAAGGAAGTCAAAGGATAAGTGAGTCCAGCGCGTGAGGAGTGGTACTTTCGTAAATTTAGTACAACCAAGGGGTAAAAGTCCACACTACAACAAGCCGCCCCCTATTAGACCCAAAAGTCCAGAACCCTTCACAAAATCGTCAATCTTCTCACTTTCCTGGCGTCTCGCAATTCTCCTCTTTTTCCCGGCGATTTCTCGCCGGCCGTCGTCGTCGTCGGGAGCTAAATCCCTTTCCTATCCCGTTCATAAAACCCCTTTTGAAAAACAACCCTAATTTCGACACAGTTCTTCCAAATAGCCATTCAGTTTTTCCCTGATACCGTTGACCCAACTTTTCAATTCACCAATTTCTTCACCGATCCACTGATTTCTTCAATCCCGATGGCATTTCTTCGCTTCTGTTAGGTTTTTTACAACTCTCCCCGTTAATTACCGAACCTACAATTCTCTACATCTTTCTCGGTTTATTACAATTTATACTTATGGCGATTCGATTCACCGTCACTTACTCCGGCTACTTAGCCCAAAACCTAGCTTCCTCGGCTTCTTCAAAAGTTGTGGGTTGCCGGTTCTTTCACGAATGTAGTACTACTGTCCGATCTCGAATTTTTCATCCACCATCTCAAAAACCCGAATCAAATTACTCCGATTTTCGCCGATCCAAACCGAAACCCCGGCCGTTGAGTAGCACGTACTCGGCCCGGTCTTTTTCGTCCGGTTCAGTTTGTTCGTCTCTTGCTGCCGAATTCCTCAGTGAAAGTTGTTCAAAATCACCTTTGGTTGTTGGATTAATTTCGCTGATGAAGTCTTCTTGTGGGCCCTCTGCTACTATGAGTGTTTTGGGGATTTCGCCTTTGAAAGCGTCTTCAATACTTCCATTTTTTCAGGGCTCGAAATGGCTTCCTTGTAATGTGCCCAGTACTATTGGGTCCTCGGCTGCTCGGCCCGAGGTGGATAAGGGTGGAACTGAAAAAACTGAATGTGGTAATAAAAAGTTTGTTTGTTCGGAGCCTTTGGTTTCGAATGAATTGAAGGCTGTTTCGAATTCGAAGAGCTGTTGGTTGTCAAAGGTGTTGAACGTTTGTTCTGATGATGCAAAAGCTGCATTTACAGCATTGAGTGTGAGCATAATGTTTAAGTCATCTTTGGCTGAGCCAAGATCAATTCCATCTGCTTCCATGTCACCTACTCTCGATGTGGGTGACCGTATAATGGCTGAAAAGGTATATCTGTTATTCTTTCATTTAAGTCATCTTTTTGGATGTTTTTGAATTGTATTATCAGTGGTTATAATCATTGTTTTGCACCTGGGTTACTATAATGAATTTGAAGTTTGTTACTGTTTGATTTCTTTTTCATTTGTAAATGGCGGGACTAAATATGTGATGGGTGGTTATCAAGATCATTTGTGCCTGGAAAATGAAGTTTTTTAGGTGTTGTATTCTCGGGACGTTTGGTTCAATTGTGGGATAGACTGAGAGACAAGGATTCCCATGGGATTAGCTATCCCACCTTCTATATCGAATGGCTAATACCACCATTTTCGTATAAAATTTATATTGGTATTAGCTAATACCCATAACCAAACATGGGATAAATACAATTCCAATTCTATCCTAGGATTAGTATCCTTTTCCTGCTAACCAGACGACCCGTCAGAGTCTTACTAGTATTATTTTACCCTTTACCTATAGAAAAAACTACTATTATTCGAACTGATAGTACTTTTCAACTGGTGTGTCAGGCGTATTTTATTAATTGATTGATTGAATATATTGGCAGAAAATGCTGAGCCTTACCACCTAACTAGGTTATGTTGGTCATTCAATGTTTTAGAGAAGAGCTGTTTTAGTTTCCTTACACCGTGGTAATTTTGTTAATCGGGTGATTATTCCGGTTTCCATTTTTGTTATCAATGATTTTATCGTGTAAAAAAAAAAAAGAGTCTGTCGTGTATCCAACTTCTGTGTGAGGGTTGTCCTAGTAGTGCCAAATAACCAATCCTCATTTGAGTACATGCTCCTTACGTGCTTGATAGATCAAATGCTCGTTGTGTTTATGATTAGTTTGGTCTTTATAACTGGTGCCTTATGTGCAACAGACATGTTTCCTACGATCACTATCTATGTCTGAGCAAATTTAACATGCTGGGGTTCTGAGCAAAGCATGTATACTCTGTCCTGATTGTTTACCAACCTTGTAAAAGCTTAGCATGTGTAATGCTAGCTCTTCACTAATCATTATGCTTTCTGCCGCATTTCGTTTCAGGTTTCATATATTTTCCGGAAGCCTGAAGTTTCAGATATAGTGATATTTAGAGCCCCACCTATCCTTCAGGTATGTTAGAATTGTCTGGACTGTTTGTAGTGTGAGATTTTTGTTCTGCACATGCATTCAGCAGGTGGCAATTTTCTGTATCTTGCAGCATATTGGTTATAGTGCTGGAGATGTCTTTATTAAAAGAATTGTTGCAACAGCTGGGGACTATGTTGAAGTAAGTTCTTCTACTCTACCATGTTTTATGGAGTAGTTTTGTCAAGTCTGATGTCTTATTCAAGGATAATGTTTTATGCAGGTGCGTGGGGGTAAACTGTTTGTGAATGGTGTTGCTCAAGATGAAGACTTCATTTTAGAGCCCCTTGCATATGAAATGGAACCAGTGGTAATGCATTTATTCTCTTTATCTTTGAGGATGTCTACAATTTAATTTCATCAAAGATGTAATATTTGCTTGGTCATTTTATAGCTTGTCCCTGATGGCTATGTGTTCGTGATGGGGGACAATCGCAATAACAGCTTTGATTCTCATAACTGGTGAGCATAGAACGGTTTAATTTATTCAACAGAAAAACAACAATTCACTGCTAAAGAAGCGCTGTATTAGTATTCAACCTTTCCTTCTGTCTCTGCCTCTCTCCCTCCGCTCCCTTAAGACCAAACCTTTCATTCTCCTTTAATTAAGTATATAAAAGAGCCCCTTGTTGTGAATGTGATAATTCCATAGGAATCTCTTGTGCATTTTGGCCTAGGTAGGTGAAACAATTAAAATCAAGCAGATAGCACTGGTGTATTTTTTCATTTGTCTGTATGCAAAATTGGGATCTCATTAATCTGTATGCAAAATTTGTATCTCATTTATACTGTAATTTTTTCAGGGGTCCACTTCCCGTTGAGAACATTGTTGGTAGGTCAGTATTCAGATATTGGCCCCCATCCAAAGTGTCGGACACTCTGCATGGCTCAGTATTGGAGAAGAGAGTAGTTGCAGTTTCTTAACCCTTGGCCCCTTTGTTCTAAGTGGGGAGGAGTTCAACTGACTTCTTTCATCTCTTTATTCTTTTACTGGTCATTTTCTGCCTTTTGGCTCATTGGACCAGCTGTACAATCTTTTACTATTCCATCTAGTGTCGTTCGATACATAACATGAACCACTTTGAGGATGGATTGTCTTAATCCGCCGTGTTAGCTATTTTTTTCTCAAGGGCCCTATCTTGGGCGGTTTCTGCAATTTTATAAAGTCTCACAGATAAAGCTGTTCACTGGAATTTAGCAACTCAGGTGTGATGATCCGAAGGACGGTTGATTGGTGATGTTCTTGGAACTGGAACATTTTTCTTCTCTTTAACTTTGAAGTGGAGAACCGGACTGGGGTGACTCACTCGGTGCCTACGTAGATCCAGCAAAGTTCCAGCAGCAAATCGTGACAATTTTTTGAGGCTGGATGTGTTTAATATTTGCTTGTATTCGTGCTGAATGTAGTGAATTTTTGAAGTATGGTTTCCATGTAACAATTTTCTCTGCTGTGTTCGAGGGCGGCTCCACCCCTAGGCCAATAAAGCTCTTGCTTTTGGTCCCAAAATTCAAATCCCCTACAATTATTTGTATTAGCTATAAAAATTGTAATTCAAATATTACAATTCTTATAAGTAATTTGTTTTAACCGTTTGTTGTTAGCTTGTTATCAATCATTAATCACTTTATACCATTTATGGGGATTTGGTTGAGGTAATTATAGATCAAAGTGGTAACTAATTATAATTTTAGTCACTTCACGTTTCTTTCGTCATATTCGTTGAAACTTAATGAATCAATTTTGTTTACAACTTTTGCTTCGTTAAGTTTCTTCTTTTAAGGTCATAATAGACTCGTTTCAAGTCAACATTCCAACTCAGTGATGAGAAGCAAGAAGTGGAAGCGAAGATTGATGCTCAAGTCATTTCCAAAGGAGATAGTTTAAAGTATTTTGGGTCTATAATCTAAGGTAACGGGGAGATTAGCGAGGATGTTACTCACTGCATTGGAGCAAGTGGATGACATGGAGGCTAGTTTCCGGGGGGGGGGGTATGCGATAAGAATGTGCTGCCTAGACTTAAGGACAAATTCTACAGGGTGGTGGTTAGATCGGCTATGTTGTATGGAGCCGAGTGTTGGCCCGTCAAGAAGTCCCATGTCTAGAAGATACAAGTAGTTGCAATGAGGATATTGAAATGGACGTGCGGACATATCAGGAAAGACAAGATTAGGAATGAAGTTATTAGGGACAAGGTTGGAGTGACATATGTGGAAGACAAGTTGCGGGAATCGAGGTTGCGATGGTTTGGGCATGTGAAGAGAGAAATAGATGCTCAAGTCAGGAGGTGTGAGGGCAGGTGCAGGCTAAAGAAGTATTGAAGAGAGGTGATTAGGCAGGACATATCATTCTTTCACCTACCCGAGGACATGACTCGCGATAGGAAGGTGTGGATGTCGAGGATTAAGGTGGTGGGTTGACAAGTAGTTGTGAGTTTCTCCTAGGTTTATCGATAAGTAATAGTACTATTCTTTTATTACTTGTTATGTCACTCGCTTCGATTACCTTATTATATTACTGTTGTTATTGCTTGTTGATTTATTTTTACCGTTCCTTAAACCGAAAGTCTATCGGAAACAATCTCTCTGTCTTTATTGGGTAGAGGTAAGGCTGTGTACACACTACTCTCCCCAGACCCTACGTATGAGATTAAGCTGGATTTTTTGTTGTTGTTGTTGTTGTAATAGACTCGTTTCAAGCTGATCATATTTTGGCACACCACTCCATAAGTTGAAAGTAACCTTTTTTTCAGAAGTACTTTTGGAATTTTTGTCAAATACAAATTGCTTCTCCTAAAGTATTTTTTTCCGAATATTCTTGTGACAAAATCTTTTTCAAAATAACTAAATTTTGAAAGATTGGCATAAACTTTATTCTACTTTACAATGAAGCCTCAATAAACCATCCGGTAGAAGTATGCCTCATTTGATTATCTATCTAACTATTCACGAAGTTTAGACTACTATTTTGATTTGTATACTATATAAACAATAGTTGATTTATTTATAAAAGAAATAGCTAAAATGTTATTTTGGAAACGAAAGTTTTACTTCAAAACTTAAATTATTAGATAGATAATCACGCACATATATTTTTAGGCTTAATGATCTAAAAGAATGACATGGTAGATGGAGAGTAATGTATTAAAACGTTGGCTATTAAATTTATATAACACTTGCAAGACAAATAATATTATATGTGAAGGCCGAGCTATTAATGTTCAATATATCTCTAGAATAAGTATTGCAAAGATGCAAATGTTAAGGTGATTGTGCAGTTATACAAGATTAAGAATGATTATATTTGATATAATGTGTGATCTAATAAAAAATAGGAAAGATCTATATAAGTGATATCAATAAGTTGAGATTAAAAAAACTTGGGATTAAATTTTAGTCATATAGTAAGTTCACATTATGTCCAATATTTATTAACAGTCTTTTATTGTATCAAAAATTTATATATCGATAAAATATACAGACAACTTCTCACTCTCTTTTTAAATTTTAGTTAATATAATATTGGTTGAAACGAGTTTTGATAGAGCAAAATAAGAGTCCGAAACTTTTTTAATTATTTTTTGGACAAAAAACACTTTTGTATTACTTTAAAAAAAAGTTACATAAATGAGTAAAATGCAGTATTATACTGCGAATTACTTTAACAGAAATTTTGCCGTTAAAGTAATTCGCAGTATAGTACTGCGTTTTACTTAAAAAATTATTTTTTGTAATTCGCAGTACTATACTGCGTTTTACTAAGATACATTTGTAAAAAGCAGTATAATAATGCGTTTTACATTAAATAATTGCGTTGTACTCTGATTTTTGCCCCCACCAATAATGAACTGACATAACAATAATTCAATACATAAAACGTAGTATTGTACTGCGTTTTACATAGAAAAATTCTACACCCCAACGTCGGACTTGCCTTATTTAAAGGCGTTTCAATTTTATAAAAATTCATTCAATACTTTATTTCAAACTTACGTTCATACTTCTCTCTTCTTCTTATCAATTATTTTTTTACAATGTCTGAAGTGGCAAAAATAAGGGTTTCACTATATTGGGGGGGGGGAGGTGAGGTTGTGTTGGAGAATAACTCTGTGAGGTATAGCTCACCTCCACAATGTCATGTTAAATTGCCGCTTACTATGAAGTACGATAAATTGGTATCGTTGTTACGTAAAAAAATGAATGAGAGGAGGCGTTCGGTTAACCTTAAAATAACCGGTAGATTTCCGTATTCAGTGACTCCGCAGGGGTTTGCTTATTATTCTGAGTTTAACATCGAGGATGATGAAACTCTTAGAGATTTTTTACTGATTCCGGATGAATATAGGGAATTTATTGTAATAAAATTATTGGAAATGTACGTCAAGGTGGAAGACGTTCCCAATAATGAGGGCGTGCATAGTAGGGATAACCCCCAGTCATCGGGTGGTTATTTTGGAGCAGTTTTTGCCGGACAGATTGGTGATGAAAGAGCTTGCCTTGATTTAAACTTGTCACCACCGGCGAATGAGCAGCCACAAAATAATTTTTCGACTTTAGATAATCAACAAGACGACTGGTAAACTTCAATTTTACTACGCTTTAGCGATGTTTAATTTATGTTTTAATTGGATTTGTATTAACACTCATATTTTTCATAGGGGGTACCGTCCGGATATGAATTTTACAAGTTATGACCCTGCCCCTAGTTGGAATATGCGTAGTTCTGGAGTATTGGACCATGGTGGTCCATCTGGGAGTCATCACCAACAAGAAAATATCCATCATGAAACGTCAAGACAGTACGACTTGTAAGTAAAGTGATATAGCTATATCTAAAGTATTTATCTAGTTGGGTAACTTATCATTTTGTTCTTTATGTGCAGTGAAAACGAGCTTCTTGAAGCTCCTGACCTCACACAGTTGCCCATAGACGACGTATTTACTAGTGAATTGGCAGATGCGCAGAGTCAGGAAGATGATAGTGATTATGACAACAATGCGGATGAGTCTGGGGATGACACACCCTTCCATGATGAGGGTGATGATAAGGAGGAAGTGAATGTTGAACCTGAGTTGACGAGGGAGCATGTTCCTCCACCTCCAGTTAGACCAAGAGTGTATGAGTCCCACGTGCCATTTCATGAGCGAAATATTCCCTACCTTGATAATTTGCCAAGCATGCCGAACGTGGATGCCCTCACAAGGGATGATGATGAATTTCGGTCAGCGATGTGGGATGAGTCTAGACCAGCTGTTCTGACAAAGGGCATGTATTTCCCCGATAAAGCTCGCCTAATTAGGGCTGTAAAAATCTACAGTATAAGAGAGTGCCGTGAGATGACGGTAAGTGAGTCAACTACGGAGAAATACAAGGTTGTATGCCGTAAAGACTTTATGGGTTGTCACTGAATATTGCGTGCCACCAAGAAGAAATCAGGTTTGTGGAAAGTGGGTAAATTTATTAGCGAGCACAGATGTGAAATGGACACATACAATGAGAATCACTTCAACTTGGATGTGGACTTGATTTCTCTTGTCTTGATTCCATATTTGGAAGTGTCCATTAGGTTCAAGATTAAAGAGTGTATTACAGCCGTCCACCAGGAGTATGGTTGTACTATAACCAAAAGAAAGGCATATCTCGGTCGCAAACGTGCCTTTGAACTTATTTATGGCGACTGGGATAAGTCTTTTTCAAATCTGCCCAGGTACATGGCCGCACTGCAACACTTTAACCCCGGGACTGTTGTTGAATGGAGGCGTGAGCGGAGTTAGGACAGACCCGAATATATTTTCAACTATGTGTTATGGTCATTTAAACCAATAATTGATGGTTTTGTGCATTGTCGTCCTGTTATTTCATAGACAGTACTCATGTCTATGGAAAGTATGATATTAAGCTTTTGATTGCAGTTGCAGTAGATGCCAACGGGCAAATGTTTCCACTAGCTTTTGCCATATGTGCCAACGAAAGTGAAGAGACATGGACGCTTTTTTTGAACCACTTGAAGCAGCACGTTGTCAAACAACGTTCAGGTATTTGTCTAATATCTGATCGACATGGTGATATTTTAAGTTCTGTACGTCACTTGCCTGAATGGCAGGAACCATATGCATACCACCGTTACTGTGTGCATCACCTGAAAGCCAATTTCCAGAAGAAATATCCTGACAAGGCATTGCATGACTTAATGTGGCTGGCTGCAACTGAGCACCACAGTGCAAATTCACGAGGCGCATGGAAGCGATCCGGTAGTTAGAACCACGAGCCTATACTTGGTTGATGGGGCATGAGCTTCATATGTGGACATTGCATGCTGATAGCGGCAGACGATGGGGAGCCCTCACTACAAATGTGTCGTAGTCATTCAACGACTTGTTGAAGTCTGCCCGTGGACTGTCTGTCACTGCCATGGTCCGCATGACATTCAAACAGAATGCGGAGAGGTTTGTTGAAAGGCATGCAGCTGCATCAGCATTGATGGACAGGGGTGTTCAATTTATGCCAATACCCATGAGAAGATTTGAAAGGTCCAGGAGGCGAGCACAGTGGCATTCATTTCTTCAGTACGATCATGAACGGGGTGTTTTTGAAGTTAAGACCGCTATCCGCGGACACCGTGGGAATAATCTACAGACGGTGAATGAAAATAGAAGGTTATGTTCATGTGGGAAATGGACCATCTACCACATGCCGTGCGCACATGCGTTGAAGTGCTTTCAACAAGTTGGATATGGGGCAACAAACTATATCAAGGATACCCCTAGTCTTTTATTTTGGTATTATTTTTTGTAATACATGTTTTTACTTGTGTATGTTGCAATATATATCAAATAAAATTATGTTCCACAATTTGAAATGAGTGAAGAAAAAGCTATTTAATTGTAGGAAATGTAATATGTAAAGCGTGGTTTGATAGTTTCATATAACAACACAAGCACTTAAACTTATCTTGCACTTCAATTAAAATAAAGCATTACTACAACACAAACACAAACATAACAGGCCAACATAATAAAAATACATGAAATATAAAAAATACACTAAACACATACAAGCAAATGTTTAGTCCCGGTTGCCATTTATTCTCCGCTCCAACCACTTAAATCGTTCTTCCATTCGTTCTTTTTCTTCTTCTACCTCTTTCAGTTTCGCCTTCACCTCCGCAAGTTCCCGTTTATATTTTTCTTTTCGTTCCTTTTGTGCTTCACAATTCCATTGTGCTTTCCATTTTTCTTCACCCACCTCCTTCAGTTTCGCCCTCATTTCTACAATAATTCTATCGTTTTCTCTTTGTGTTTCCTGTTGGCATAAACACATATTATGAAGAAACTGCAGTTGTTCTCTGTAGCATTCCTGATAACATGGTTCATCAACCCATTCCTGAAAATCACAAATAGGTTCGCTGGGAACCTTGTATAACTGGTTCATACAGCAACAGTAGCGACGTCCAACTTCACCATCGTCCCAACAATTTTGCATCGAGCATTCTTTTCCACAGTTGCACTTTGGTGCACGAAGAGGTTGAGCCATTTGATGAAATATTTGCTTTTAGTAAAAAAAAAAATCTTACTTTTAATGAAATATTGCTTTTACTAATTTTTGAGCACACAAAATAACTATAATGATGCCATTATTTATAGGCGAGACAAAATACATAAAGCGTAGTATAGTACTACGTTTTATGGAGTTGTCTTGTCGTTCTAAAAAAGAAGAAAACCATGTGAAAAAGTTGGTTTATTGCAGAAAAATTTAACACATAAAGCGTAGTATAGTACTACGTTTTATGAAGTTGTCTTGTCGTTCTAAAAAAGATGAAAACCATGTGAAAAAAGCTGGTTTATTGCAAAAAAATTTAACACATAAAGCGTAGTATAGTACTACGTTTTATGGAGTTGTCTCGTCGTTCTAAAAAAGATGAAAACCATGTGAAAAAAGCTGGTTTTAGTTATCCTTTGTGCAGTGATGGTTTTAGTTCTATTGTTTGTTTTTCTGTGTACTGTTATCCTTTGTGCAGTGATGGTTTTAGTTCTAGTATAATACTACGTTTTGCAATGTTTGTGTTTCTTGTGTACTATAGGAGGGGCAGAAAACCACATATGTCCACCGCTGGGCCCATGCTCGCCCGACACATTCTCCTATATAGGTATGCGAGAACAGCAACACTCCAACTGTACTGGGGTAAACCATCCAGCTGCTGAAGATGATGAAGAAAGCGCATACTCACTTTACTCCCTGAAGTGTTCGGGAACAAGACACACCCGAAAAGCAGGAGCAGCGCCAACCGCGTGTACCTCTCAATGTGGAGATCCTCAGTCTCGCCGGTAATGTCTGGGTGCAAAAATGCCATATGATCTCTGATGGCTGACAAAGCAACGCGACTGCCCCCAGCGTCACCCTGAGGTCTATAACCAGTAAGATTCCCCATCATATCCAAAAACTGTGCACGCGTCATGGATCTAATGTACTGGGGCAGTGCTACGGCCTGTCCATCTACGCGCAGCCCGTACAAAACCTGAACATCCTCCAGCGTGATGGTGGCCTCTCCAGTGGGCAAGTGAAAAGTGTGCGCCTCCGGTCGCCACCGCTCTACCAAGGCCGTGATGAGAGACCAATCAAGCTGCATCCGTCCAAGCTCAAAAATCGTATAGAAGCCCGTAGCCTGTAGGCGCGCGACTACACAGGCATGGAAATGATGCTACCCAATGAACTCCCACAAATCGTCAGGTCTCCTAGGGCGTAGAGGCTGCATCGATAGCTGTCCCTCTCATACAAAGGAGGACCTATGGTCGCCCTGCAACACTAGTAGCTGATCCTCGGCATGTCCGGAATGCGCAGGCGGAGGAAAGTCCATGTCGTCTACTATAATTTAAACAAAATTAATTGTGTATGTTAGCTTAATAAATTAAATAATTAATTATGTTTACAATTGGACTGAATAATTATGTATGGGTTCCAGACTCATTTTTTGAGGCCCAGTAGCACCGAGTTATCATTAATAATTATGCGTGTCAATTCAACATTTTTAGAATTGTGTGTGTTAGCTTAATAAATTAAATAATTAATTATGTTTATAATTGGACTGAATAATTATGTATGGGTTTCAGGCTCATTTTTTGAGGCCCGGTAGCACCGAGTTATCCTTAATTATTATGCGTGTCAATTTCAACATTTTTAGAATTGTGTGTGTTAGCTTAATAAATTAAATAATTAATTATGTTTACAATTGGACTGAATAATTATGTATGGGTTCCAGGCTCATTTTTTGAGGCCCGGTAGCACCGAGTTATCCTTAATTATTATTCGTGTCAATTTTAACATTTTTAGAATTGTGTGCTTGCTTAATAAATTAAATAATTAATTATATTTACAATTGGACTGAATAATTATGTATGGGTTCCAGGCTCATTTTTTGAGGCCCGGTAGCACCGAGTTATCCTTAATTATTATTCGTGTCAATTTTAACATTTTTAGAGTTATGTGTGCTAGCTTAATAAATTAAATAATTAATTATGTTTACAATTGGACTGAATAATTATGTATGAGTTCCAGGCTCGATTTTTAAGGCCTGGTAGCACCGAGTTATCCTTAATTATTATGCGTGTCAATTTTAATATTTTTAGAATTGTGTGTGCTAGCTTAATAAATTAATAATTAATTATGTTTACAATTGGACTGAATAATTATGTATGGGTTCCAGACTCGATTTTTGAGGCCCGGTAGCACTGAGTTATCCTTAATTATTATGCGTGTCAATTTTAACATTTTTAGAATTGTGTGTGCTAACTAATAAATTAAATAATTAATTATGTTTACAATTGGACTGAATAATTATGTATGGGTTCCAGACTCGATTTTTAAGGCCCGGTAGCACCGAGTTATCCTTCATTATTATGCGTGTCAATTTTAACATTTTTACAATTGTGTGTGCTAGCTTAATAAATTAAATAATTAATTATGTTTACAATTGGACTGAATAATTATGTATGGGTTCCAGGCTCAATTTTTGAGTTAATTTTACAACATATAGGAATTTGTTACTTTTGTAAGTTTATTGTTATAAATTAAATAATTAATTTTGTAAAGTGTAATTGGATAGAGTTTGCAATTACTACATACTTAAACTACATAGACTCTACGCTAAAAGACTCTACATTTTACTACGCTAAAAGGCTCTATATTTTACAACACTAACAAGCTCTATATTTTACAACACTAACAGACTCTATATTTTACTACACTAAAAGGCTCTATATTTTACTACGCTAAAAGGCTATTTATTTTACTACGCTAAAAGGTCACTATTACATATAAAAACAACTAACATAAAATACAAATATGAACAACAAACAAAATAAATAATATTAATTTTTTAACAATACAAATAATTTATCAAATTTTAACAATTTTTTGTACCAAAGCTAATAAATCAATCCGGGTATAAATAAGATACAAATTTAAACACAAACATAACACAAATTAACATGGAAACACATTAAACAATACAAATATGCATGTACTATACGAGTTTCGACATAAACAAAATTGAAATACCTCGATTTAAGTTTTTTGAATTTGATTGAAATCGAATTTTTGCACCCGAAAGAAGGAATCCAAAGTTTGTCTTGTATGTGAGACTTACACTCCTTGCTCTTTAGGTGATGGGTGGGGCCCAAATTTTTTTTAAGTTTGACGCGGGGGGTGGGGGGACCAGCAGAATCGAAGGTGTTTGGTTTTCTTCGGTTCAGTGGTCCAAAGAAGAAGAAGAGGCTATATTTTATTGAAGTTGTTCGCAGTATTATACTGCATTTTAAGTATAACGCAGTATAATACTGCGAACAGCTTTAATAAAATATAGGTCCAGCATCTTAGTAAAACACAATATAGTACTGCGAATTACAAAAAAATAATATTTTAAGTAAACCGCAGTACTATACTGCGAATTACTTTAACGGCAAAATTTTCGTTAAAGTAATTCGCAGTATAATACTGGGTTTTACTCATTTATGTAACTTTTTTTTTAAAGTAATACAAAAGTATTTTTTGTCCGAAGAATGATTAAAAAAGTTTCGGACTCACCAAAATAAATATATAACCAACTCAAACTTATTTGAATGGATTGATAAGGAATTATGTTGTACAATATAATGCGGTGTCCCAAATAGTCCCTCTACAGATCTGTGTTGTCTCTGCAGAAAGCAAAGCCTTTAATCCCATTGCCATTTGCATAGCAAAATCAAAAGCCAACAATGATCCATACCCATTCTTCTACTTTTCTCCTAATCTTTGTCCTTCTTTCTCCAATTTCAATTGCCACTTCCTCATCCCCTTTACCCTTCAACATCTCTCACTTCATTTATCCCAGAATCAACTACTTCGAACATCCCCAATCTTCACCTCACCCTTTTCTCCAGGTTTGTTCAATTACCCAACCGGGTTTTGCTTAATTACTGTAATTAAATAACTATCATGATTCTCTAATGTGTTTTACGGTTCTCTTTGGTATATATGTTTTCAGGATGTATTAAAAGGGATTGCTGAGAAAGAGAAATGGGATTTGGAGGACTTGAGAGTTTCCAAATTGGATGTGAAGAAATTAAAGTTTGGAACTTTAAGGAAGTATGAGTTTCGGGTTCGAATGGGGAAGATGGAATTTGTGTTCTTGATGTCAGATGAAGTGTCTCAGTGGAAAGACTTTAACTTTCTTAACAAGAATGAATCTGACTTTGAGTCATTGGTTAAAGAGATTGGTTCGAAGGCTACTCTTGATGTCTTGAAAATTCAAGGGCCATTTGAATTGTATGCTACTGGAGATGATGATTACCTCTCTTTGAACTTACCCGTATGTCTATCTTTATTTATTGTTTCACTTTTCTTTTGTTAAATTTTATATGTATGGTTGAAATTTTTTAAATTTATGCACACACTAAGGCTGCACCTATTGTCACAAAGGAGTAGTGGATAGCATCCTCTATACTTTTATAGGTTAGTGCCCAGACCCCACTTATGAGATTAAATTGGGTTTTTTTTTGTTGTTGTTGAGTAGTGGATAGCACCCTGTTTAGCTCGGGTTCTATATATATAGTTTAAATTTTTTAACTTGTACCTACTGTTACAAAGGATTAGCGAGTGTAGTGGTACTCCGCACTTGCTGACTAGAAATTGTAGATCCACCTCAGATTGATTGCAAATTTGGATTGTGTTGTAATTGAAGTGGAAGTATCTTAAAGATGTAGTATTTGGTTTTTGATTCTAATGTTGGAGTGCCGAATGAAGTAGTTTTCCATAGTCTTTGTGTATCAAGTTATCACAGGGCAAAACCTTTGAAGTCCTTATGTTCAGCATATTTATAAGTGCTAACCTCCTTGAAGTTTCAGTTGACTTATCAGATCGAACGGAAGCTGCGATTATATCAGCAAAGTTGTTATAGACTTATCTAGGTTTCGTCCAAAATAGAACCACTACATGTATACATGCAACTTCTTTAGATGCAAAATGTTTTAGAACTTCTAATCTGTCTCAGGGGAAGAGAACATCAAATTTGTGAATGGATGTGATATATTTCTTGTTCAATCTATTTGACTGACTTGAAGCTCTAATGGTGAAAAAATGTCAAACTAGCCTATGTGCACCATGATTGGTTTTCTAGCTGTTAAGTTCGATTACATAATGCGAGGATATGAATATTATCATATTATACCACGGAGAATTGTGCTTAGACATGGTGCGACATAGCCTGTTTGGATGTTGATGTTTGACATATTCCTTTAATCATTTAAATTATACTCTTGAAGGGGATGGGTATAGATTTGTGCTTTGATCTCTTCTTGCTAGTCTTGCAGCTACTGTTGCTACAATGTGATTTGTCATCACTTGATGCCTTCTTTATGTATTCTGTTCGAACAGTGAAAGTAAGATTTATTATAATCATTACATTTTCATATTGGGCTAATGACATTTTGTTGTTTGCCTTTTTAACAGCTGAACTCTTCCTATACGGGGTTGAAAAGGATCCTTGTTGGTGAGGGCATCACTGTAGAAGTTAAAGGTGCGGATAAAATATCAATTTTCAACATTTCTGCGTTGCTTAAATTGGTAAATGGAAGCATTTTGACCAAGTCGGGAGGTTGTGAATTTGGATATGTTTGGCAATCATCCTGCATACCGTTACTTCCAGTACATGCTAGTGGATCTGCATCAGTACTTGCATATAGGACCAGAAACCCTGGTTTAAGAATTGAAACTGCCTTTATACCGAGAAGAATCATCAAGTTGCTAGCTGAAAAATGTTATACAAGGCATATTTACAGAAAGCGGAGCTTGTATAGTGATTTTCTGAGTCAGAAGATAACATTACTCGGAAAAGTTCTAAGGAGTTTTCTAGGTGGCAGGACGAGTCAGATTGCAACTTTAGATCTTTTAAAAGTGAAAGTTGAAGACTTGACCCTTTTTCGCTTCCAGATGGAGTTGGAAAGAGGTATTCCCAGCAATGACACATACTGGACTGCTTTGGGGCAGTGGAGAACAAAGCCAGCTGTTGAACGTTCATGGTTTGAAGTAACAGCAAGGTTTGAGGAAGAGGTCTTGAAGCCGCGTTTCATTAAGAAGGTCAGACCTTTTATTGAAGTAGATTCATCGTCATGGAGTAATTTGATGTCGAATATGTCCTTTACCAAAATTTCATCTTTTCTTGTCCCTCCAGAGCCTTTAACATTGGATGTTAGATGGTAGGGGAATTACATCTTTTATTTACTTATTAACCAGTCTCAGCGTGCTGTAGTGTAGATTCTCAATCTTCCTCACTGTGAAGATTGAAAATGGTTGCCGGATTTGTACATCATATCGCTTGTAAATTGAAAGTGAATGGAAAGGAATGAGTAACTCTATTTTGTAAATCTGAAGGAGTGACAATTAATCGAGATTGAAAAAGTCCTTGTATTACGTAAGTTTATGATAATAACTGAACACTTGCTCTCGATATTGCTCTAAATGAAAGCTTGTTTTAAGTATGTGAATTGCTCTAATTACGTAAACTTGCTAAAGGAATCTCTAAGATGGTCTGTCTCGTCTTAGCCTATGCCCAAGTTCACATCAAATGATGCTTGTTTTCCTAGCCCTTCTAATTTGTTGCCTCCTAACCTATCTTTTGTGGAGACATATTAGAGAGATATACAGTCTCTTAGGGTCGATCAGATGAGTTGTTAGGATTCTGCAATTAGCATGTGGGCCAGAAACAGGATCTGACATCATAGCCTCCTGTTTCCTCAGTTCATCCTGTGGTAACTAGAGGACGAATATGAGATACTGTTCATGTAATATGTGACCTTAAATTCTGTCAGTAGAAAACTGCAGATTTTAAAGTAGGTGGTTCCAGGATGTTAATTTTCCGGGTACCCTTGGTTTCTAACACGTTTGCTTCGTTTATGGGATTGTCTGACTCAATCCAATTTCGGCACAGTTCATGGATACTTCAACCAGTTAGTTGTTTTTTTTGCTACTTTATCCAAGCTCTGGTATTGAAAGAAGTAAAAAAGAAGAAGAAATGCACTTTGCCTTTTTCCTAATAACTAGACATTCAACATTTAATTAAGCGAGGAATAGTTTAGCAATGAAGAACTTAGAGTGAAGGTTTAATGTATTACATTAGGTTGTCACAGTTTACTTGGATCAAATAACAACTCAAGTCTCAAATTTCATGCCCATGTTAATACCTGCTGTTATTGCATTTTACTTCTCCTTCCTCCTCACCCTCTCCCTTCCCAAAAAGAAAAGGGAAAAATTATTTTATATTGTGATGTATTGTTTAGTTCCTCCGTTCCAATCAATTCAGTTGAGGTAATATTGGAAGACACCAATGCTTGGAAAATGTTCTTCGATGGAGCTGTGAACGCAAAAGGTGTATGGGTGTTAACCGTACTTCATATTTGGAGTGCCATGCTGTAGCTAAGCCTAAAACCATATTGCCAGGATTTTTCTCCTAGATACACTTTGGGTGTGCTAGATACTATGATCATTTGCATTTCTGAACACTTGATCAACTAAAAATACTGAGTGCAGGACTACATGGAGACTAGGGAAATAAGTACATTGTTATTATATTATATAATTTAGGTCAAACACTAAGGAAGAATATTTCTTAAACGCCACATGTTTCCATTTTCCCCTTGGCCTTCTTATCAGAGGTAGCATCTTCTCGATTCAGTTCTAGCTTCTTATATTTATACCAAGATGCACACAGTAAATAAAACCCAAAGTTCAGCACACTGACTCCTGCTAGCAACCAATAGAAGTAGTCGAGCTTGTCTCTGTTCAAGTTGTTATTAGCTAACCAGCCACCACTCACCTTGTTAATTACACTCACCACCAATGAGCTTGTGAAGTACCCAAATGCCAGAGAAGACCAAGAAATGGCCATACTCAGTGATTTCATGCCTGATGTGCTCTCTGCATAAAAGAAATCAAGCAACCCCACCAATGTAAATATTTCAGCTGTTGCAAATATTACGTATTGGTATCCGAGCCAGAACACACTCATAGGTAATGGACTGGCTGAATCAACCATGTTGTGCTCAATGGCAACTGATTTCCTGTGACTTTCTACAACTGCAGCTACTGCCATAGAAACTGCTGTAATTACTAGTCCAACACCTATACGTTGGAGTTGTCGAATCCCAGAAGGGATCTCTGTAAGTTTTCTTGCTATTGGAACGAAAATACGATCATAGACTGGGATCAGGAAGAGTTGGAACAATTGTGGAATTACAGTTATTGAAGGCCCTGGGATCTCAAAGTTTCGGATTTTTCTGTTCATTGTTAGACTTTGCTGAATAGTGAAGGTCTGGAGTTGAGCCATGCAAGTGTTCATGAAGACAGTGCTCAGTATTATTGGGAGCATTCGGACTACAATCTTTGTTTCTTCAACTTGTGAAATAGTGCAGAGGCTCCATTGTCCATGTGCACTTGATGTAGATGCTTCTTGTTTTGTCCTCAGTATGGCTGCCCTGTCCAAAAATCTGTACATATTGTGGGAATTTGGTTAGCTGGAGCAATATATCAACCAAAAGATCAGAAAAAGAGTGATGTTAAGTACTTGAATTGATCAGTCCTTTGAAGAATCTCTGTTCCATTTTCAGGTTCTCTACTCTTGATCTGATGTAAATCTTCTTTGTTTTGTGGTAATGGGAGATTTCTGTTTCTAAAAGCTGCAACAAAAACCTGCGTGATACGCATAAGAGGGCTTCCTTTAGGAATGTTGTTTCTGTAAAATGGTTTTCCCATGGTTAAGAGCAGGATTGCCAAACCAACTGCTATACAGCAGACACCAAAAGACCAATCCCATCCTTGGCTATCACTTATCCAGACTAAAAATGTAACACCAAGCATGACTCCAACGGTGATAAAGAACAGTAGCCAATTGAAGTAACTTGATAACTTAGCAGCCTCTTTCGGATCCTTTTCATCAAATTGATCGGCACCCAAAGATGGCAAAGCTGCTTTGACACCACTGTTTCCGAGTGCTATTAGATAAATGCCTCCATACAAGATTGCCAATTGGCCTATATCTGCAGATTCACATTGATTGCTTTGGCTTAAGGGTACATTCTTGCAAGGAAATGGTCTCAGTTGGCTGAAATGTGCTTGAACAGCTAGAAGTGCATATCCCTAACAAATGAAAGAATGATCAAAGTCAAATCTTGATTCTGCATAGACTCTTTTTATTTTCTTGCTTAGCCAAGAGGTAGAAATAAGAAATACCAAGACTTGAATGCTGCCAAACAGAACATAAGTCTTGAATCTGGAGAAGTAAGTATCTGAGAGAAAGGCTCCAAATAATGAGAGCAAGAATGCGGTTCCCATGAAATTTGTGACAGTAGTGGCAGATTTTGTTAAGCTGAAGTTCATATACCCATAAAAGTAAGTCACCAGGCTTACACCAATTGAAGTAAAAGCCATGGTATCAATCCCTGCCACAGCTGCATGATCAGAAGCTAAAATATCAAAACTCAGAAGTTTGGATGAGCCTTAGAGGGGAGCGTTGGAGCAACGGTAAAGTTGTTTCTGTGTGACCTATAGAACACAGGTTCGAGTCGTGGAAGCAGCCACTAATGCTTGCATTAGGGTAGGTTGTCTACATCACACCCTTTAAGGTGCGGCCCTTCCCCAGACCCTATGCGGGATGCTTTGTGCATCGGGTGCACTTTTAAAAGTCCGGATGAGGACCCAACATTAGGTAAATCAAGAATAAAGATAAATTTGACTCTACCATATTAAGAGCAGGCCTGAATTTTGCTTTTAAATAAACACAAAAAACAAGCTCATCAGGTGAGGATTGACCAAAACCATATTAGGAGACAATAGCTAACACCTTTTATCTACATATCGTGATTCGTGAAGGTAAGACTTTGTGGGAACATTTTATTTTGTGTCTCATACAACTGACACTAGTTGTATGAGACAACTTTTTTGTCTCATAGTTTTGTGGACCCAGAAGTGTAAGATTGGGGTCCACAAATTTGTGAGACAAAAAGGAGCCTCATACAACTAATGTAAGTTGTATGAGACACAAAATAAAACTTCAAGACTTTCTTAATATACAGGTGTGAGTCAGCCTAACCCCTACTAGTGTAAGGAGGTATTATACCTAAATTTTTGTAAAGGAATACTGTTCAATTAGATACTTGAACAGTTGAAAGATATGCTTACCATACACAAAAAGAGCTGCTCTAGTTCCGCCCTTCCTTGGTAGTTGCTGTGCTTCAGTCTTGATATCTCTGCAAATTCCCTGCAACATGCAACAAGTAACAAATGAAACTACTTAGCCAAATATTCGTAAGACACAATTGCAAAGGCAACTTACCATTTCGATCGTAGCTTTTGTATTGCAAGCCAAACGCAAGACTTGCAAGCTTAAATGCTATTGCTCTCCTCTTATAAGTATAGGGAATGGACGTAAAATATCTTTTCTCACAGAGTAACAAATTAATTCTGTGAGAAGGAATCAGATAATCTATGTATTTGATAAACTCAGCTGAGAGTGTTTTTGTAATCTGTCTGCCATAAATAAAGTACTACTGATAATGTTAACATTACATCTTTTTATAACTTGACAAGTTGACCTAAACACGTACGGATAATCACATTAATTATTTGGTTTGGTTTTATGATGCCGTCCCTCAAAGCGACCTTCGTAAGAAGTAGTACTAGATTTCCATCTGTCTCATATTATGTGTAATGTTTCTCTTTTACACGCATTTAGAAAGGGATTGGACTATTATACCCTTATTTATGTCTTAAGATATAATCTCTTTTCATTGAATATTTATTTTATGTACGTGTTATCTCAATCTTCAAGAACAGTTATTACTAAGGGTAAAAAAGAAAAAAAAACAATCAATTTTGTCTTGAACTTCTAAAATGACAAAAAATTGAGACAACTATTTTTAGTAACCATGACTATAAATATGAGACGGAAGGAGTAATATTTTAAACAAACTTTAGAGTTTAGAGCTTGCATAAAATAGTCAAGTTCTGAAAATTAGGTAACTTTTATTCGTTTATGATCTCAAGATGGAGCTTTTTCTCAATCATTGTAATGTAAATTAATTTTTTCATACAAATCATTGTAATGTGAGTTTTTTCAAAAAAAAAATAAAAATAACCATGGTATCAAGACCAGCTTGCACGTATATGGACTAATTCTATGGGTACCAGCTACCTCGAAGGTATTCATACAAAAATTATTGAGGGTAAAAGCAATGATTTTATAACTAAGGGGTCGTTTGGTAGGGTGCATAAGAATAATGCTGAATAGGGTGTATTAGTAATGATGGTATTAGTTATGCTTGCATTAGTTATGCTGGTATTAGCTATACTGACATATTTCTTATCCATTGTTTGGTTTGATGTATTAAAATATTGCACAGTTTCTAAAAGAATTATTTGTTTACAAAAATGCCCTCAAAACTAGTCCACACTCTAACTTTTTAAAAGAAACATATATTGAGAAATATTTTTATATGAAAAAGTTAAAAAAAAAATTATTTTATTTGTCTACCTATATTATAAAATAAAATTAAATATTTATTTATAAAAAAGGAAATATGTTAAATATTTATTTATTTATTAGGGATATAATTTTATTTTTCACTATTTGGATTATTTTGAACTTGCATTAATATACTAACTAGCATATTTTAATCAAGCATAAATTTTGAAGGACAATTTTGCCTTTAACTAAGCTAATGCATGCATTAAAACTCATTGCATTGCTAATACCATTGTTTTCTATGCATTAGTTATGCATAGGATAATACCAAATAAGATGTATAACTAATGCTTGCATAACTAATGCATAGGTTTAAAATATCTACCAAACAATGTATTATTAATACACAAAGCTAATGCATGCATTAGCTTATCCAATACATCCTATCAAACGACCCCTAATAGTATTGTGGGCAATTAGTGGACAATGATGTGACTAATCTTTTCGGGTCATCCTTTTCTTGGGGCCCAAAGCGTGCGTCCAATGTAATATTTCTATGATAAGCGACATTGACAAAAACAGAAACCAATAAGAAGGATTTTTATATTATTGTCCTTAGTTATGGGGTAGGCAGATGATATCATAAGCTTTTGGAGTTTCCACTAATTACGGTATTCAGCCACTAATACAATATTAGATTGCTTATTGTGGAGTTTCCATAAGCCATTTATGACTTCTCAATTGATTCTCGTTAACTATACATGCCATTTCTTTGTTTTCTTTTCCCATTCGAGTCTTTTGTCTTCGAAGGAGAGTATGATCAAACACGAACAGTCTTCCTCACAAACGGATTCCGAATTTAAACTTGATATATTCAATCTTAATACTCCCTCCATTTCAATTTAGATGAGGTAGTTCAACTCGGGACGGAGTTTAAGAAAAAAAAAAAGACTTTTAAAACTTGTGGTCTTAAAAGCTTAAGGGATAAAAACTTTGTAGGGCCATGACATTTATGTGGTTATAAAAGCTTCTCATTAAGGGTAAAATAAAGAGTTTAAAGTTGAATTATTTTTAATTGTAGAATGTGTCATTCTTTTTTGAACGGACTAATAAGGAAAGTGTATAATCTAAATTGAAACAGAGGGAATAATATTTATTGACATTTTCGTAGTTTTCACATTCAACACTATTTTGTAGCAATTCCTAAACTATGTTCGTCTCAATCTTCCCCTTGGCCTCCTTACTAAGGAGAACATCTTCTGGATTCACATCTACCTTCTTGTATTTGTACCATGAAGCACAGAGTAAATAAAACCCGAAATTGAGCACACTCAATCCTGCTAACAACCAATAAAAGTAATCAAGCTTGTCTTTGTTCAAGTTGTTATTATCCAACCAGCCACCACTTACTTTGTTCACTATACTCACCACCACTGAACTTGTGTAGTATCCAATTGCCAGTGAAGACCAAGAAATCGCGGTACTTAGCGCTTTCATGCTTGATGAGCTTTCTGAATAGAAGAAATCCATCAATCCCACAAATGTAAACATATCAGCCAAACCAAAGATTGCATATTGATAGCCTAGCCAAAAGACACTCATTGGCAATGGAGTGGCGGATTCAACCATGTTGTGTTTAATAGCAACTGTTTTCCGGTGTTTTTCTACAATTGCAGCTACTGCCATTGACACAGCTGAAAGTACTAGGCCAACACCTATACGTTGCAGCTGTCGAATACCTATTGGAATTCCTGTGAATTTCCTTGCTATTGGAATGAAAACGCGTTCATAGATAGGAATCAGGATAATCATAAATAATAGTGGAATTGCTGGAATTGAAGCCCCTGGAACTTCAAACTTGTGGATTTTTCTGTCCATTGTTGTGCTTTGTTGGATAGTGAAAGTTTGGAGCTGAGCCAAACAAGTGTTCATGAAAACAGTACTCAATATAATTGGGAGCATTCTGACTACAATTTTGGTCTCTTCAACTTGTGTTACTGTACAAAGTTTCCATGGTCCATGTGCACTTGATGTGAATGTGTTCTGGTCAGTCCTCATTATCGTTGCTCGGTCCAAAAACCTGCAAATATTTCAGGGCTTTATCATTTCTCTAATATCAAATATCAACTTGAACATAAGTTGAGAGTGTCAAATGTCTTAACATACCTGAATTGGTCAGTTTTTCGAAGAATCTCTGTATCGTTTCTAGATTCTTTATCATGAATCTCATGTTCATTCTCTGGCAAAGGTAGATTTCTGTTTCTAAGTGCTACAACAAACACCTGCATAATACGCGTAATGGGGCTTCCATTTGAGGCATTGTTTCTGTACAATGATTTCCCCATAGTTAGGAACAGAATCGCCAATCCTACAACAATACTGCAGGCAGCAAAAGACCAATCCCATCCCTGATTCTCACTTATCCAAACTACAAATGTGACACCAAACAACGCGCCAGTGGTGAGGAAGAACATAAGCCAATTGAAGTAGCTTGATAATTTAGCAGCCTCTTTAGGGTCCTTCTCATCATATTGATCAGCTCCTAAAGGCGGTGTAGCTGCTTTAACTCCACCGGTCCCTATTGCAACTAGATAAAGTCCCGCGTATAAGATTGCCAATTGGCCTTTATTTGCAGACTCGCATTGATTCAGTTGGCTCAAGGGTACATCCTTACAAGGAAAGGGTCTTAATTGCCTGAAATGTGCTTGCACTGCTAGAAGTGCATACCCCTGAAAGTTAAGCATGCACTTTAGCGTTCGTTTGACTTAGCTCATTAAAGTAGCTGATAAGCATTAAGTGCCGAAAAACACTTTTAATAGCTGAAGTTGCTTGTATGCAGTTACATAATTAGATAGAAGTGTTGAAGCTGAAATTGGGGGGGGGGGGGACTAATTATTTCTTAAACCTAACACGGAGATATTAACTTACAACAACTTCAAAACAGCCAAATAGAACACAAGTCTTGAATCTGGACAAGTAAGTGTCTGAAAGGAAGGCTCCAAATAATGCTAGCAAGAATGCTGTTCCCATGAAGTTTGTAACAGCAGTGGCTGATTTTGTTATGTTGAAGTTCATAAATCCATAAAAGTAAGTCACCAAGCTCACACCAGTTGCGAAGAAAGCCATGACATCGATCCCCGCCATAGCTGCATGGTTAAAAGATCACAATATTATTAAGAAGAATTAACCAATCCACCTAATTTCCTAAACTAAAAATAGCCCCCAAATGTATAATATATATATATATAATTCACGTATAATATGTGTATAACTGTGTATAATCTATGTATACCGGCTAAAAAAAGTAAACAATAAATTTGGCCGGCTATTTGGATAACAATCCCAGAGTCACAAAATATTTACCATATACAAATAAAGTTGCTCTATTTCCCCCTACCCTTGGTGGTTGTTTGGGTTCAGTGTTGACATCTCTGCACATTCCCTGCATATAATTAACACAAAAAAAAACTAATTAGCAATAAATGCCAAACATGATTTTGAGTCATTGAAACATTTTTCTTTTAGACATATTCTTAGTGGACCTTACCATTTTGATGTTGGAGTTGTTTCAACAGCCAATATGCGAAATGTATATTTTTAGCTTGAATGGTTCAATCATAACCCTGACTTTATATGGAGAGTGAATAGATATAATCTCTCACATAGGGAAAAGAAAAGATAAAAGGAATCAAATTGCATCTGCACATTTGAATAACATAGTCAGAGGATCTTTTGTTCCTTATGATTAAACCCTTCCTATTATGATAAATAAACTAAAAAAAACTAAGTGTTATACTCTGACTTTATTAGTTGACATAAGCATGAGCAGATGACTTAATGCCTAATATTTTGAAAAACTTAGATTTCCGAAGGGGAGGCCTTGGAGCAGCGATAAAGTTGTTTTGTGCGACCTATAGGTCACGAGGCCGTTGGTACTTGCATTAGCCATTAGGGTAGGCTTCCTACATCACACCTTCTTGGGGTGCGACCTTTCTCCGGACCCTACATAAACGCATGATGCTTCATGCACTGGCCTGCCCGGCCGAAAATGAGATTCAATTATTTGGTCTCCAATTTCTGTATGTCAAGAACCACTCAAAACAAACACTTTAATCACAAAGAGTAATACTCATAATTAGTGAAAACAAGGCAGTACATTCCAATTACTTACAACAACAAAATTTCTTTTTCATCTGCAACATGGAGTTAATTAAGCAGATGGTTGTAATATTTTAGCTCCAAAACAGTGATGTTTTATGGACATCTCCATTTTATTGTTCTCATTTGGTCAAATGGTATCTTAACCTGAGCAAAGAGACAATAAGTATCAGACTAGTATTTGGTCCAATTTGCGCCAAATTTGTTATCTCTACGGCTCCAAATTTGGTGTAACTAGTAATGTTGCTGCCATGTGACTAGGAGATTACTGTTAGGACCGTAAAAATCAGGTGTCATACGGAAGCTAGCAAAGCAAATCTTGAGCGACGATAAATCATACAACAAAGGAAAAATATACCAAAAGAGACACAAACATTTAACGTGGTTCGGTCAACTGACCAACGTCCACCGCGGAGATGAGCAATCCACTATATAAAAAGAGAGTACAAAATATCGAGAGAACAACCTCACGAAGAGGAAAATACAAGTGACTCACTAACACTTGTCCCGTAAAGTTCTTCCCCTAAACACGACTCTCAAACCCCCTATGACTACATTGTGGATGCTACTGAATGAGAAGGACGAATCTTCAATTTATAGAACTCCAAACCTTTTCCTACAAGAAAAAGGACTAGCCAAGTATAGGAGAATTATAATTTCCTTCTACAAAAAGGAAAACCCATTTAAGGTAATTATATTGCCCTTTCCTTCAACAAATAGGAAAATCAAATATGGTAAGAAAATTATGGCAAACACCTAACAATTACGGGTTCGAGCCGTGGAAACAGTCTCTTGCAGAAATGCAAGGTAAGTTTGCGTACAATAGACCTTTGTGATCCGGCCCTTCCCCGGGCCCCAGGCCTAGCGAGAGCTTAGTGCACCGGGCTGCCCTTTTTTTCTTGAAGCTGATCAAAGTAAACTTGTTAAAACCTTAAGCGTGCTTTATCTCCACATTGTTAATCCCTTATAATAATTGATTTGAAATGGAATTCAAGTCAGTGTAAGCAAATTATTAGAATGTCAACTGAGTTCTGATGCTGAATTGCAACTTAGCATTTTGACACTCGCTTTAGGACAAAGACATTATTATATATGCTAGAGCTATGTAGATGGCAACATATATATTAGAATAACTCCTATTTGCCGATCATTTACACAGTAAATTTGATTTACTATAATGAAGCATTACAAAGTTGGCTCATGTAGAGAGGTGTCATATGCGGCCACTTATGAGCTGGGCAAAAAAGACCAAAGAGTTTTATTCTAAAAATAATAATTTATTTACCCGTTTAACTGGCTTAGATATTGGGGCGAAGTGCACCAGTAGCTACTTTTTAAGCTTGTTATTTAAAATATATTCATAATTTATAATGTATTTAAAGATTAACCAATTCATTTAAACTTCAGGACTAAGTATCTTGAATTTTTGAGCTGCTAATTTGAAATTCAGGCTTAGTGTCCTAAATTTTTGAGCTGCTAATTTGAAACTTGAGACTAAGTGTCCTGAATTTCTAAACTGCTAATTTGAAATACATGACTAAGTGTCCTGAATTTCTGAACTATTAATTTAAAATTTATGACAAAAGATTCAAATTTCTGGACACAATTTTCGAATTTTAGGACACAATGTCCTGAAGTTTGAAGATTGCTTTGCTTGTTAACTACAAAAGTTGACTTGATGTTGATGAACCATTTAGGCAATATAGTTAGCTCTTGTGCTAATCTCTCAAAAAAACTTTCATGGGGGAATTATGTTAACTTTATAAGAAATGAGCCAAAGAATGTCAAAATGAAAAAAAGAAAAAAAGAAATTTGGTGATAGTTAGCAGTATATTGCCGGCTTTGGATTCTTTCAAAGGCATAAACTCTTGAAGGTCCACTGGAATATCCAAGAATCTCAACTTGATCTTAGTTTAACAAATAAATATCAAAAGTTGACCGGCGTATATATATACAACTTTACAAGACATATTAAGCTAATTAAGTGTTAGACAGAAACGTCTTTACTAAAACTGAAGTATTTCAGAGTTTGGTGAAACAGATGGATCTAAGGGTGTGTTTGGTATAAAGGAAAATGTTTTTCGTGGAAAATATTTTCTTGGAAAACAAGTAGTAATCTTATTTATTTTCTGGTGTTTGATACGCAAATTAAGGAAAATAACTTCTTAAGAATATTCATAAATAATTTTACAGGTAATTGTTTTACAATATTAGGTTACTCAAAATCACTTACAGGTAATTGTTTACTTCAAAAATGGACTGGCGTCCGGAAAAAAATGATAAATGAATCGTTACATCAATTAAAACAACATTGATTGTATCTGTAAGCATATAATTTGACCTTTCCCTCAAGTTTGGGTTCGTAATACTAATATCTCTTGTGGTTTACAATATCACTTGCATCCTTTGTTTCGAAAAGCTGATATTTATAGCAAAACCAGCAGCGAGTAAGAGTTTGTGTTATAGCTTTCAAGTATCTACAAACAATCACAAAGAAATGGCTACAAAGAATTGAGAGACTCCTACAAAGAATTAGTCAACACTGTCTATAGAACTGAGGCTAAAGTTGTTGATTTTAGACGCCAGGTGCATGCTCTGTTTAGTCTTTTGAATACTTTTATTTTCTTTTGTATCTTGTCTCTTCTTCATCTTTTGAAGATCACCTCACTTTCTTGATTCTGCTGGATTTTGAACCGCTTTACTCTCCCATAATTTTCAGACCAATTTCATGGATCGCTAGACCATACTCTTAGGTTCCTGTCTCAACCTTGTTGCCTTATATATAAACTATTCCGTGTACAATACTGAAAACCATAAATAAATTGAAAAAAGGCAACCCGGTACACTAAGCTCTTGCTATGCACGGGGTCCTGGGAAGAGTCGAACCTCAAGGGTTTAAAGTACGCAGTTTTACCCTGTATTTCTGCAAGAAGTTGTTTCCACACTGATTACATGACATCAACTTTATTAGTTATTGAGTTTAGTATAAGTTATGCATGTATTTGTGCATAGGAAATGAACACAATGAATTCATTATGCTGCAGGAAGAGTACGTAGAAGAAGCTAACTTATGGGCAAAGTCTGCATCAAAAGGACTTATCATAGAAGTTCTAAAGACCAAGCACCTCAACGACTTTGCAGCGGTCATTTCGGCAAATGCCTTATATTTTATGGATCATATGAAGGTTATCAAGTTGCTAAAATTTGATATGGAATTGGAGAAGACAATAAAGAGATCTCTATGTTTATTTTCCTTCCAAATGAAAAAGATGGATTGCCTAGTCTATTGACAAAAGTGAATTCTAATCCAAAATTCTTTACCCAAAAATTCAGGCTTTGGAAGGAAAAACTTGATGCATTCTACATTCCAAAGTTCAAATTCTCATACGCTGCTATGGATCAAGTGATAGAAACAATGAAGGAAATGGGATGACTCTGCCTTTTGACGAAGAATTCAGAGAGATAACTGAGATTGTGGAAGATAAAGGGTCATTCTTTATCAACAGGATATTACAAAAAGCATTTGTGGAAATAAATGAGAAGGGTACTGAGGCAGCAGCTGTTACTTTTGAGTCAGATGATGACCTGGGATTTTCATTGGAGGATTTAAGTTTTGTAGCAGATCACCCTTTCTTATTCATGATAAAGGGAAAAGGTTTCAAGATTGGTGATATTCACTGGAGCTGTACTAAATCCTTTGAGTTCGTCAAATGATTCAGATGACTAAGAAAGAGACATGGGATTTTTTTTTTTTTTTGTGTGTGTGTGTGTGTGACATTGGCTATTTGTGGAGGCGGATCCAGAATTTAAAGTTTATGGGTTCCTATAGCGACCTTAAGTAAATATACAATAAATTACATGGGTTCAAAATAAAAAATTATGGATATTTGGTGAATTTTTAAAATATATATACAGGATATGTACAAAAGCTACTAGGTTCACGGAACCCACATGTAATAGGTTGTATCTGCCCCTGGCTATTTGTATAAGAACTTTGACGGTCTCCTATTGGTAAAGCCTTGTTACTGAGGGACGTCCCTCAGTAATTCACATCGATAAAAGGTGGATATTTGGTAGTGATATTAGTGTTAAAACACAACCTAGGTTTGATGTTTGGAACCATTTTGATAAATTTGAGGTTAATGGGGTTGGGAAAGCACGGTGTCGATATTGTAAACAAGCTTATGTTGCTAATTCATCTAAGAATGGAACAACATGATTGAAGAATCATTTGCTTAGATGCAAAGAATACCCACTTAACATTGCTAAAAATAATAGTCAAACATTGCTAAATTTTCAATCTTGCCAAAATAATGAAGGATCAATTTGGAAATTTGATCAAAAAGTGGTTAGGAGGGCCTTAATTGAGACTACGCCCGTAAGGGCGTAAATGAGTTTTTTCCAATTAAAGGACAATCGGAACGGGATTTAATTATTAATGATTCAGAGTCGCCACTTGGGATATTAATGGCGTCCCAAGTCACCGGTTGAATCCCGAACCGAGGAAAAATATGACTCTGTTAACAGTCCGCGAACCAGAAATCCCGGTAAGGAATTCTATTAACCCGGGAGAAGGTGTTAGGCATTCCCGGGTTCCGTGGTTCTAGCACGGTCGCTTGACTATTGTATTTGATTTTATCTAATTTGTATACATGCTAGCTTATGTGCCTTTTATTTAATTTTGAACCGCTTTTATTATAATTATTTTTTAAAAGAATTGCGACGTCGTGAAAACACGTTTCAAACCACGTCGCAATCAATGCACCCATGGTCGTCAACACATTTCGACTTCGTCGAGATTTGGATTTGGGATGTGCACCCGAGTTTAAAGAAGTAATTAAATCGCGCTTAAAGCTTCTAACGTAATATTATTCTGGGAGAAGGCGGTGGAATGTGCTAAACAACCTTTCCAAACTTAGTCATTTAAATAATTATACTGTTATCTACTTAATTTGTCCCTAAAAATCCTGATGGGTTAAGGTCATACTTTTCGAATCCAAGTTCAAATATCCAGGGAGAATGCAGAGAAATGGGTCTTGAGCCCATAAGGCCCAAATCATGTAGTTTCATAGGATGCGAGCTCAAAAATCTTACAGCTCCAGGCATCAGGCCTAATGCAAGCCAAAGTTTTAAACAAAAGATAGGCATTTGTAAAGCCCGGGGATCGAGCCCTTGGGAGCACCTTTTGGTTTAACTAATTGCCTAAGTTTTTAATACGCCTAGGCCCAATTCAAGTTACCACCTAACCAAAACAGATCTGGGCTCGCTATTAATACAGCCAGGCCCAAATGAAAACTGGCCCAGTACGAAGCTATTGAATATACAATTCAGATTAAAACCAAAATTAAAACGAATCACGTGTATTGAACTCAAAATCAATTGTAACTTTGCAAATTTAACTTCAACAGACTGTGGAGCTTAAGCAAAACTGAAAGCTACAATTACATAAACATGGAATGCACAGTCTGAACAGTCTAGAAATGGTCTGAATTAATAAACCTTAATACAACTCAATCCAAACGAATCAAATACATATAGCCATTTATCAATCAACTGATTACAGCTATATACATCCAACGAACACAGATTGACCAAGGTGATTGCATTTCATCCCAAATTGTGATTACATCAAGGGGATTTTGAAAATGTACATGGAAATTGGAATGTAAATAGAGAAGAGGAGATTA
The DNA here is from genome assembly GCF_000393655.2 of Nicotiana sylvestris. Taxonomy (NCBI): domain Eukaryota; kingdom Viridiplantae; phylum Streptophyta; class Magnoliopsida; order Solanales; family Solanaceae; genus Nicotiana; species Nicotiana sylvestris. The sequence goes on along the minus strand of NC_091060.1, from coordinate 163,290,678 downwards.
GCAGCAGTAACAATTCAGCAGCTCAGAAACTAAGGTAATAACCCAGTCACAGTCAGTGAAGGAGCATTTCAGCCCACCCAGATTCAACAATTCAGCAGAAATGAGTTGAAATACAGGGCAAACTCAATGAATCAACCCAAAACACATTCAGACATACCAACCATTTAAAATCCTAGATAAATGATTCCCAATTTGACTTGTTTGATTTTCAAAACCACTCGAAATTAAATCAGAAAAAGTGTTGTAATTCTGCTAATAGAATTTCAGATCTGGGAAACTGAAGAACATATTTAGTGTGATTCTTTTTGGGCTGAAAATTCCATCCCTCCCTCAAGGCACTTCATGCCTTTTTATAGGTGATCCCAAAAGGGTTCATCAGATTTTTGGTTTTCTTTTTAGTCCCTCCCCTATTTTCAGTTTAGTCCCTCATTTCTTGACTTGTTTCCCAGGCTAATATCCTAAGCTGGCAGAAATCTACACTAAAATACCCTTCTAGAAGGCCCTAGGATGCTCTTATACCCCTAAACTACCTATACTACCCTTACCCCTATTTTGAAATTACTATTCCCGAAGAAACTGCCATTTTCCATGCCTAAACTACCCCTGAAAGCTTCTCCAAATCACTGATTCTACCTATATTCTCAGTAGCTAACCAATCCTCTGAATTAATTCAAAGTTAACCAGGACTGCTTAATTAGAAGTCAGACATTAACCAATTGAACTAAACAATCCTAATTGTTCAAATAACCAAACCCAAACAACTTAAAGAAACAGGATCAGTCAATATTAATGGGAAAGAAAAAAATGGTACTGAATCCAAACTAATTAACAATTGAAATTATGATTAACTAATAAACGACACATGCCTCAATCTAAATCACAAATGCTAAGATACTTTACTTGATCAAGGAACAAAGAAAATTTAAACTATACTAATGCACACAAAACAAAATTGTAAAATAGAACGCCCTAATGAAATCAAAAACTGTAACTATGCAAGTAAAAAGGAAACAAGAAAGCTCACTGAAGAACGAGAAATTCAAGCCGATTGCTATCATCCGAATCTTTCCAGATTTTTGACTCGTAACATCCCTAACCATGTGTTTTCACCATAAACACATGGTTAAGGATAGTATAGTCCAAAATCGCAAGATTTTGTGTTAGGGATTTGACCAAAATTTTCAGATTTGAAATCCGAGCTACTTCACCGGGATTCGAAGGAAAATAATCATGGATTTGGGTTGAGGGAAGTCTGGGGATAGTGTGGTATGATTTTGGACGGGTTTGGACAAACTTGCGAACTGGTTGGAAAATTAAAATCGATATTCGACGAGTTCTGGCCGGATTCGAGGAAAAGCAAATATAGGACTGGAAAGAGGTGGAAGAGGGGAGTTGATGGTGTTAATTGGGTGATCGTTGGTGTAGTTGACGTTCACCGCCGGCGAGGGATTTGGGGGCGGCGTGGATTAGGGTTTGTGAGGGTAAAGGAGACGATACGAATGGGGTGGGTGGGGGAGGGGGGCATTTCGGACACTTATATAACAAACATCCTGGTTAGATCCGGACCATTGGATTGATGAGATCCAACGGTCGTGACTGAGGGCTGGGGAAACGACGTCGTTTCATCGACTGGGAGGAAGACCGGGTAAGGGATTGAGCCTGGGTTGTTTGGCCGGTGGAAACGGGTATTGGGCTAAGGGTATTGGATCAAAAAATGGCCCAGGGGTCTTTTGAAAGTCCACCCCTTTCACACTCTATTTTTCTTTCTCTTTTATTTCTTTTATCCAATTTGTATTTTGTATTTATATATTTTGTTTTTGATTTTATAAAATTGTAACAATTAAAATAAAGTCCTAATATATTTCAAAACTAAACTAATAATATTCTAAATTTATTAAAAACCTATTTTACGCCAAATTTACGATTAAAACAATTAAAATGCGAAAGTGAGCTATTTTGTAATTTTTCATATTTGGTTCTAAAACAAACTAACCCCTAATCGGTCCTAAAAATATAAAATTATATCCTAAATGCAAATGCATATTTTTGTGTTTTATATGAATTAACATGCACAAATAAAATGCAACCATTATCAGAAAATGATACCAAAATGCACAAAAAATTGTACAATAAGGAAAAATTATTTTGTTGGATTTTTGGGAATTATTCATATATTAGGCAAAAATCACATGCTCACAGCTGCCCCTCTTTGCTCGGAAACACGAAAGGTTTTCGGGCAAAGATAAGTGAGCAAATACGAGCGATTTTTGCCCGTTCAAATATTCCGTTGAAGCATTTTTGAAAAGTTTGACCGCACCCTACTTCAGAGGTTGCATACATATCCTGGGCTAAACAGGAATCAGGTCAGTGTAGTTCGGGAATGTCTGGTAGCTGGGACTATTATGAGCTGTGATTTCACTGCGATTGCTGTTGCTGCTGCTTGCTGACTTCCCTTATTACACCGTGTAAAAATAAAAGAAGCTAAACTATTTGTGCTCTATGAATTACAAAAAGTCCTATCTAGATTCTTCAAACTTGCTCTTATACTCCCTTGTTGCCTTGTTGTCTCGTGTTGTCTTGTTGCCTCAATGTCTTGTGCTTTCTCGATAAAATTCCCTGTTGCTATTTCCCCTGGTTAATTGAGATGTTATTCCCTCTCTCCAAACTGCTGAACTTGAATAAACTCGAACTCGAATGTATTCCTCTGTTATCCAGGCGGGCTTCTGACTGCTGAACTTAAAATTGAAACTACTCCTCTATTATCCAGGCGGGCTCCTGACTTCGACTACTTAAAAATTTAACACCTCCATTCTTCAGGCGGGCTCCTGACTTCGACTGCTTAAAATATTTAACACCTCCATTCTCCAGGCGGGCTCCTGACTTCGAACACACCAAGAAATTGATTGAAAACTAAAATCTGAATTGTGTGACCTTTGTTCTTCAGGCGGGCTCCTGATTGCTAAAATTAAATTGTATGTCTCTATTCTCCAGGCGGACTCCTGATTGCTAAAATTCAAAATACGTGTCTCTGTTCTCCAGGCGGACTCCTGACTTTTAAAATTTAAACTGTATGTCTCCGTTCTTCAGGCGGACTCCTGACTTCCGAAACTTGAACTGTATGTCTTTATTCCCCAGGCGGACTCCTGATTTCTGAATTTGAAATTGAATGTCTCTATTCTCCAAACGGACTCCTGATTTCAAAAATAAACGAACCAAGAAAACTTTCTGCCTCAGTTTGGGGAAACTGGGGCTTGTTACCACCTACTAACAAGGGTTAAAAACTAAACTTGCATGCTTTTAAAAGTTACAGACTGAGATGTATTCCTCTGTTATAAGGGCGGGCTCCCCACTTCAACACTTTACCACTACTCTAAAGTGCAGACCTGGAACAACTTATGTCTCCCTATGCTACTCTTCATTTTCTTGTATTTTAACCATGCCATACTTGTGATCAAATTGGGTTAATACCTGCTCTTCGCTCACGGAGATCCCTTCCGCCAAACAATTTTCTGCCCCTGTTTTGATCAAAGAAAATTCCGTTAGTTTAAAAATAGTGGTTAGCTGATGGCGCTCTTGCTGAAAAATCCTTCCCCTGCATTGCTTTATGTTGACTGACTTTCACGCACTGGCCCTGAACCGCTTGACTTTCTGACCAACTTTTAAATTCCCCAACCTCTGGCGACCTAAATGTTTTACACTCATGCTGTTATTTCACTTTTCTGACCCTTTTGTTTGAACCTTTGCATTTCCCACGACATTTCCCAATCATTTCACCGATGAAGCTTCCGTTAATTCCCTGTATTCCACTTTACATCATGTTGTTTTTGACATGCTCTGACCACGTTGTGCTTTACAATTCCGGAAGCTGGTAGTGAGCCTTTAAATCCTTTTCCACTTGCTTTTGAACATAACTGACATTAGAACATTTAGACAAACAAAAACCCCCAAAAGAGAATGAAATGCAATGGCTTTACGGGTTAAGGATAAGAAGAATCCAAAACCAGATGACTGTTTGAAAAGAGAAGGAAAAGAAACTTATCTGAGCGAGGCAACTGGTACCAATGGTCATGACATGCATTTTGGATTAATCAACCCAATCTGTCCAACCAAACAACTCTCAATTGTCGTACCTCATTGCCTAGAACTTCCATCACTTGTTTGATTTAACCAGACCTTAACCTTGTTTCCCTACGGTACCACGAAATGGTTTCCATCAACAGACCTTTCTCAGTTTGCCATTTCTTACCTCACCTTCGCCTTGAGGTGCCCGTAAAGGTTTTCACCAACAATACTCTCTCATTTATTTTTCTCTCAGCTCCCGTCGCCTTACGGTGCCCGTGAGGGTTTTCACCCATAAGACTCTCTCATTTATTTTTTTGTTCTTCTTGCTCGAACCAGAGTGTTGCCCCCTATCGTGGGTTATTCCTACCTGTTCATCTTGGTATTTCTCAAAACTAATCAGAAGGTCTTTCTTTGGACCGTAATGTAGGCTTTTGGATTGGGTTAGAAAGAAACGTATAAAAGGCTCAAAACAATTCAAGTGGGTTTAAATTACAACTTTCGGAATCCAATTTTCACAACAATCACAACTTCTGCCCCAGTTTCTTGCTTGGGGATTTTTAGATTTCTATTTGGTATGACTGAACCTCGGAGTAAGGCTGTCTACGTACCCTTTCGGGATCAAGTCAAACGTAGTTCGCTGTATCATAACTACCTTTGTTGTTGTGTTTTTTTTTCTTTCCTTTTCTTTCTTTTTCTTTTCTTCTCTTTCTCTTTTCCTTCGCTTTCATTTTTCCTTTCTCTTCTTTTCTTCTTCTTTCTTTTTTTCTTTTTCTTTTTTTTCTTTTTCTTTTTCCTTTGTTTTTCTCTTCTTTCTTTTATGTTCGGCACCTGTTTTCCCTGATAGTGCCATTGATTCCGAAAGAGGGGTATGAAAAATAAGTAAGGCTCAAAGAGGATGACAAGGGATAAAAGTGTTTGGATAGCAGGATAAAACGCCTTCATCATTTCAATCTTTAAGATATGCCAAATACAAACAGATACATTCAGAAATAAAGAAATCATACATAATATCTCTTGACTGCATCGGAATTGATGGCCATTTCTATACATTTTCCTTCCACATCTGTCAAATACAATGCTCTGTTAGACAACACTCTGGTTACTACAAATGGTCCCTGCCAGTTTGGGGCAAATTTTACTTTTGCTTCAGCCCAATGAGGCAAAATCTGCCTCAGTACTAACTGTCCGACTTCGAATTTCCTTGGATGCACTTTCTTGTTGTATGCTCTTGCCATTCTTTGTTGGTACATTTGACAATGACACACTGATGCCAATCTCTTCTCGTCAATCAAATTCAACTGCTCAAGACGGCTTTTCACCCATTCATCATCATCGATCTCTGCCTCCGCAACGATTCGCAGAGACGGGATTTCCACCTCTGTAGGTATTACTGCCTCGGTGCCATACACCAATGAATAAGGAGTCACCCCCACCGAGGTACGAACGGTGGTGCGGTACCCTAACAATGCAAACGGTAATTTCTCATGCCACTGTCTAAACCCTTCAACCATCTTCCGGAGTATTTTCTTTATATTCTTATTGGCTGCTTCAACCGCACCATTTGCCTTGGGACGGTATGGAGTAGAATGCCTATGGGTAATCTTAAACTGCTCACATGTCTCCTTCATCAAATGACTATTAAGATTAGCTCCATTATCCGTGATGATTACCTTCGGAATCCCAAACCTACAGATGATATTTGAGTGCACGAAGTCGACTATAGCTTTCTTAGTCACAGACTTGAACGTATTAGCTTCCACCCATTTGGTAAAATAGTCTATAGCTACCAGAATAAACCTGTTCCCGTTTGACGCTGCTGGATCAATTGGCCTAATAACATCCATGCCCCATGCAACAAAATGTCATGGTGCGGACATCGTATGTAATTCTGATGGTGGAGAATGAATCAAGTCTCCATGCACTTGGCACTGATGACACTTACGCACAAAACTGATACAATCCCGCTCCATCGTGAGCCAATAATAACCTGCTCGGAGAATCTTTTTTGCTAGAACGTACCCACTCATATGCAATCCACAAACTCCGGAATGTACCTCAGTCATGATAGATGTGGCCTGTCTTGCATCCATGCATCTCAACAACCCGAGGTCTGGAGTTCTTTTGTAAAACACTTCTCCACTAAAGAAAAACTCGCTTTCCAATCGCCAAATCGTTCTTTTCTGATTACCGGTGGCCTGTATCGGATATACTCCCGCCCTAATGTACTCTTTGATATCATGGAACCACGGCTCGCCGTCAATTTCCTCTTCTATCATATTACAGTAAGCATGCTGATCACGGACCTGAATCTGCAATGGATCAACATAAGCCTTATCTGGATGATGCAACATCGACGCCAAAGTAGACAAAGCGTCGGCAACCTCATTATGAATCCTTGGAATGTGCCTGAATTCTATGGCCTGAAACCGTTGACAAAGCTCATGCAGACACTGCCGATACGGTATAAGCTTCAAATCCCGTGTTTCCCATTCTCCTTGAATTTGGTGTACCAGTAGGTCCGAGTCACCCATGACCAAGACTTCCCATACACCCATATCCACAACTAATCTCAATCCCAATATACACGCCTCATATTCTGCCATGTTGTTCGTACAGTAGAAACGAAGCCGAGCTATAATAGGGTAATGCTGACCGGTTTCAGAAATAAGTACCGCTCCTATTCCCATGCCTTTCATATTTGCAGCCCCATCAAAGAAAAGTTTCCATCCCGGCTCTCGGCTTGTTCCAATTCATCAATGTACATCACCTCTTCATCAGGGAAATAAGTTTTCAAAGGTTCATAATCTTCATCGACGGGGTTCTCAGCCAAATGATCGGCTAGTGCCTGTGCTTTCATCGCAGTCCATGTCACATAGATAATGTCGAACTCTGTAAGCAGGATCTGCCACTTTGCAAGCCTCCCTGTAGGCATGGGCTTCTGAAAAATATACTTCAACGGGTCCAAGCGAGATATGAGGTAAGTAGTGTAGGATGACAAATAATATTTCACTTCTGTGCCACCCAAGTTAGAGCGCAACATGTCCTTTCCAGATGAGTATACTTAACCTCGTAAGATGTGAACTTCTTGCTGAGATAGTAGATAACCTGCTCCTTTCTACCCGTAACATCGTGCTGCCCCAGTACACAGTCGAATGAATTATCCAAAACTGTCAGATATAGAATCAAAGGCCTCCCTGGTTCTGGCGGGACCAACACGGGTGGGTTCGACAAATACCCCTTTATCTTACCAAAAGCCTCCTGACATTCATCAGTCCATTTAACCGCAACGTCTTTCTTCAACAATTTGAAAATCGGCTCACAAGTTGTCGTGAGCTGAGCAATGAACCTGCTGATATAGTTCAATCTTCCCAACAAACTCATCACCTCGGTTTTGTTTCTTGGAGGTGGCAATTCTTGAATAGCTTTGATCTTCGACGGGTCTAATTCAATACCCCACCGGCTGACTATAAACCCCAACAACTTCTCAGATGGCACCCCGAAAGCACACTTTGCAGGATTGAGCTTAAGATTGTACCTGCGAAGCCTTTGAAAGAACTTTCTCAAATCTCTGACATGGTTGGATTGCTGTCTAGATTTCACGATCACATCATCCACATACACCTCGATTTCTTTGTGTATCATATCATGGAATATGGTTGTCATGGCCCTCATATAAGTTGCCTCAGCATTTTTCAAACCAAACAGCATGACCCGATAACAATACGTTCCCCACGGCGTGATGAATGCCGTCTTTTCTGCATCTTCCTCGTCCATTAGAATCTGATGATAACCCGCGTAACAATCCACAAAAGAGCCAATATCATGTTTGGCACAATTGTCAATCAGTATATGGATGTTGGGCAGTGGGAAATTATCTTTTGGACTTGCCTTGTTAAGATCTCGATAATCGACACACACCCTGGTCTTGCCATCTTTCTTCGGCACAGGCACGACATTAGCTAACCAAGTGGGGTACCGTGTAACCTGAATGACCTTTGCCTCAAACTGCTTGGTAATCTCTTTTTTGATCTTCACACTTATGTCCGTTTTGAACTTTCTCAACTTCTGCTTGACAGGGAGGAGTGCCGGATCAGTGGGTAATTTATGAACCACCAAATCGGTGCTTAGACCTGGCATATCATCATATGACCATGCGAAAACATCATTGTACTCATGCAATACTTTAATTATCTCCTCCTTGAGTTGTGGCTCCAGATGAACACTTACTTTAGTTTCCCACACATTGTCTTGGTCCCCTAGATTAACTGCTTCTGTGTCATTTAGGTTAGGTTTGGGTTTTTCTTCAAAATGACTTAATTCTTTACTAATTTCCTCATAAGCTTCATCGTTGTTACAATCCACCCCATCATCACACTCGATTTCTTGTATTATTACTTCCGAGCTAGATTGGCTTTTAAAACTGGGCCGAAGATTCCTCATGCATGTCATATCATTGATATCAGCATAAAAAGAACTGTACAAAAGAAAAGAAAAAAATGGAAACAAAATTAGGAACGAAGAAAATTGCATTTCATTGAATGTAAAGATAACAAGGTTTTAACTCATCCAAACGGACAGAACATAGCAACTGGATTACAAACCCTGGAATAATCCAGGTGACAAAAGGAAAACAAAACCCACTACCACGACTCCCTCCGAATTGGAAGAGGAGTAGCTTTCCAATTGTTGATGTTAGCATGTGGTCCGATGTACTGTATATCTGCTCCGCTTGACCCTTCCCCGGCCTCAACCATGTTCACTTCAGGAAATACTCTCTCGAACACCTTATCCAAGTTCCCCTCTGCCCCAATCAGTGAACCTGACACCTTTGCCAATGATTGCTTCTTGCTACCCGACCTGACGAAAGACCTGGACAAGCGCGGAACCGGTTTGGGGAGAACCCAAGCTTTCTTTTTCAATTTACGAGCCCTTCTAACATCTGCCGCTGTTGGTTTGAACCCCAATCCGAAGGTGTCCAGATTTTTGGGCAGAGAAATAGGTTGAATAATTCCCTGAAGTTCAGCCCCCAGACCTTTCCCTGGCACGAACCCGTTACTCAGCATTTCTGATACTACCATGACGGTCGCAGCTGCCATCCTGGGACATGGAATACTTTTACCCTCGGGCACTCTGCTCATCGGGACCGTGTAGAAGACCTGATAAACCCATGGTCCCTTATCATCTTCGGTTTCTATAAAGGGCATAATGGCATCACTCATGGCGCATATGGGATCTTCCCCATATAACACAATTTCTTGTCTGTCCCACTCGAACTTGACCATTTGGTGCAGTGTGGAAGACACTGCTTTGGCCGTGTGGATCCATGGTCGACCCAACAAAAGATTGTAGGACACTGCAGCATCCAACACCTGAAATTCCATAGTGAACTCGACCGGGCCAATAGTCAATTCAGTACAATATCCCCTACTGTGTTTGTTCCCCCTCCGTCGAACCCTCGAACACAAATGCTATTTTTGCGGATTCTATCATCATCAATCTTCAACTTGTTCAATGTGGACAACGTGCAAATATTAGCACTCGACCCGTTATCGATCAGTGCCTGAGTAACCATTGAACCTTCACACTTGACCGTCAAGTAGAGAGCTTTATTGTGTTCTGTGCCTTCCACAGGCAATTCATTATCAGAAAATGCTACCCTGTTCACTTCAAAGATCTTGTTGGCAATTGTCTCCAGATGGTTCACTGAAATTTTGTTGGGCACATTAGCTTCATTCAATATCTTCATCAAAGCTCGGCAATGCTCGTCAGAATGGATCAATAACGACAACAACGAGATTTGGGCCGGTGTTTTTCGCAATTGTTCAACAATGGAATAATGTTGCACTTTCATCTTTTTCAGAAACTCTTCTACCTCTTCTTCCGTCACAGCTTTTTTGACTAGCACTGGATTGTCTTTAGCGCCCTTAGCCTTTCTCAACTCTTCGGGAGCAAAACAACGTCCCGACCGAGTTAGTTCTTGTGCTTCACAACTCTCTTCCTCAATTTCCTTTCCTTTGTATGTCACCACTACCTTGTCATATTTCCACGGTACGGCTTTGCTATCAACCACGGGTAACTGGACTACCGGTTTTATGACAACTGGTTCTACGTAGGCCCCTTTCACAACAACCACGGGTGCAGATGATGACCCTGGTACCACTAACTTGATTGGCTCTGGCTTTTTTGCAGCAACAAATGGTCCTTTTCCCATTACCAACACTGGCTTATCTTTTATTGCTTTTAACTGAACCACTGGCCTTGCGCTCGCTGTCTTTTCTTGGACCTTGGCTTCTGTAGAACGGATCACCATAACCGTCTGCGAGGTTTTTTTAGGCTCTGTCCCCTTATATATCAGCTCGATCATATTGGCTTCATAATGCGCTGGTAACGGATTTTGATTGATGTTTGGGGCCTCTAGAGCCTGTACTTCAATACAGCGATTATCAATGAGTTCTTGTATCGCATTTTTCAACTTCCAACATTTTTCAGTATCGTGCCCCGACATCCCTGAGCAATACTCGCAGCTAACAGAATGGTCCAGGTTTCTGGGAAGGGGGTTTGGTGCTTTGGACTCAATTTGGGTCAACATTCCCAACTGTTTCAATCTATGGAAGAGAGCGGTGTAAGATTCTCCCAGCAGAGTAAATGTTTTTCTGTTTGGGGCCTTTTCACTTCTAAAAGCTTGGTTTGGGCGGAAGCTGGTTCCTGGTCTGTTTGCCCTGGGAGGTGGATAGGTGTTTTGTGGGAGTGGATGTGTATTTTGAGGATTCGGTGCACGCCATTGCGAGTACACCGGAGGCTGAGTGTAGGTCTGGGCGTGGTGGATAGAAAAGTGTGGTTCTGATGGTGGATAATAGTGTTGTGGTGGTCCATATGAGGTATATTGGTAGTTTGGGTAGTGGGGTCTAGGTTGGTTGTAGTAGAGTGAAGGGTTATTGGGCCTGGACCAAGCACTAGCTTCAACCGTAGCAACTTCTTCCTTCTTCTTCTTTCCAAGCACACCACCAGTACCGCTTTGGATGGCCTGGGTGGTTGCTTTCAATGCCGAGTAGCTCAAGCTCTTGTTAGATTTCAATCCCTCTTCAATCATGGCTCCCATCTTTACCACTTCATTAAACGACTTTCCGACAGATGTCACCAGATGACCAAAATAGGTAGGCTCCAATGTTTGCAAGAAGTAATCTACCATCTCACTCTCCCTCATTGGAGGATCAACCCTTGCTGCTTGTTCCCTCCAGCGGAAACCAAACTCTCTAAAACTTTCCCCAGGCTTCTTTTCCAGTTTCAACAATGACAGACGGTCGGGGACTATCTCAAGGTTATATTGAAAATGACCAATGAATGCCTGTGCCAAATTATCCCATGTATACAGCGGCCGGGGTCCTGTCTCGTGTACCATTCTAGTGCGGATCCGCTCAGGCTTTGGCCGAAATATGCTATCAACAATTCATCCTTCCCCCCAGCACCTCTCATTTTGCTACAAAAGCCACACAGATGGGCTACGGGGTCACCGTGCCCCTCATACAAGTCAAACTTCGGCATTTTAAACCCCGCAGGCAACTGAACATCAGGGAAAGGGCACAAATCTTTGTATGCGACACTGACTTGGTTACCTAAACCATGCATGTTCCTGAAGGATTGCTCCAGGCTTTTGACTTTACGAATCACTTCCTCCTGTTCTGTATTCTTAACCGGTTTCTCAACCTCTCCCGGGATTTCAAAATGGGGAGAATAGGTATATGGCTCAGGCGCTTTGAAAGTGGGTTCGGGAGGGTAATATTGGGTGTCGTGAGCTTTGGAATAGTGGCTCACTGGACGATCTATGTAGTGGGGCTGGGGAAGGTGCCACAAAGACTAGAACCGTGGGTGGGGGAGGGTTCTGTTTGGAGGGTGGAGCTGGGGGAGCATATGAAGTGGTACCATAGCCCTGGGCGTGATAGGGGAAGGCTGAAGATGCGTGGGAAGTGGTAGGCTCCTGAGCCTGAGCTAGGGGTGGGATATAAGATGGATTAGCGGGATATAGTGGTGCCGGATGTCCCTGAGACCATGCCCGATGCATTTCAGCCATTTGTGCTTTTAGTTTCCTCATCTCTTCTTTCATAGCACCCACATCTGTTACCTCAACTTCATTCGAAGGGTCTACGATGCTGATTTCCGAGTCCTGCCCTGTCATTTTTACTTTATCTTTCGACCGGGTGTTGTACGGGTGAGTTGCCAGAACTGCCAATCAACTAACCACCTGCTTGGACTCACACATTTAGACAACCACTTTGTTAGCGATTAAGTTTTAACAGATTTGACAACCGCACGTTGGCATGAATGCACTTATACAGTTAATTATTTCTATTATGCGTTTGCTCGATTGCATGTGTCATCCCGGCACTTCATTCCTTGTTTCTTTTTACCTTTCTTTCAAATTTCATCACATCATCCCTCTCTTGTGCTCTTCTCTTTCTTTTATTTCTTTCTCTTTTTGTGTTCTCGCTCATTTCTCTTTTTGTTTTTCCGCTCTTTTCGTTCTTTCTCTCTTTCTTTGGTTTTTCTTTTTTTTCTTTTTTTTTTCTTTATGATTACGGTCGAATCCTATGGAGATTGCCTACGTATCGTGACCCCGCACGAATCATACCAAGCGTAGTTCATTAAAATAAATGCAAAAATAAAGGGTGAAAATAAGAATTTTTTTTTTGAAATTTTCAATTTTCATTACTAAAACAAACTATTACAAACTAAACACTTTTCGGAATGAAACTAACAGACGCAAATTAAAAGCAAATATAGACTCTAAGACTGCAGACATACTTGACCTGGAAAGATAACGGACATACGAAAGACTGTCTCAAAATGGTAGAAAATTACAGACACGGACTATGCATACTCTAGTACTTCAAACTTAGGTGTCCGCGGGGCGTCGTTCGGCCTCGCCGCGGGCCTAGGATCCAAATCCCTTTCAAGCTGCTCTAATTCATTCATGGTTCGCTTCACATAGATCATTACTGCTGAGACAAAAGTAGTATAGGTCATGTCTTCACAAACCCAGCATCTCCTGAAAATGGCATGAGCAATGGATCTAATCCTGTCTTTTGTTTCCTTCTTTTCTATAAGCAAGCGTCTTATCTGATCACTGCACGTCTTTAAAGCTCGAGAGTCCTGCAGGTGTTGATCTTGCAACTGTTGTACTTCTACTTCCATTTGGGCCAACAAGTCGTAGCAGTGTCCACTTTCAATTCCAAAATCTCTAGCCTGCCTAACCGCTTTACCCTCAAGGGCAACCAATTTTCTTTTTAAATTGACAACAATTTTCTCATGGTCCCTTTTCAACTGATTCAAGTACTGGCGACGCTCCTCTGTTCTTGTAGCCCACTGCGTTTTAAGCTCTGCCATGATATTCTCAGATTTTTCTAATTCATCCCGCCATTCCCTGACTTCGTTTTCCAATCTTTTTATCAATTGCTCATCGGATCGGCTCCTCGATTGCTTATCGACGGTTATCTTCAATTGCCGGATTTGGGCCCTAAGTGCTTCATTTTCTCGAGCTAGTCTATTCTTTTCACCTTGATCCGCGGCAACCTGTACACTGTTCTCAAATTTTAGACTCTCAACTTGCTGCTTCAGTTTACCAATCTCAACTCGATAGCCTTCTTCCTTTGCTAACCAGTCCCACTGCTCTTGGGATGACTTGGTGAAATCTTTGAGATGAGGTCGTTTAGCCAGTCTCCCACATGCCACGTCACCTCTGAACCAATCATGATACCCTGGGGCAACTTCCCCTTTAACCCTATCAAACACACAAGTGTTCGCCATCAAATGTTGACATTCACTCCAGATTTGGCGAACCTCTTCCTCGGGGAACCGACCGTCAGGACTAATTTCGACCACTTGGGTACTCAGATCTTCATCTCTCGGTACTACTTGATACCTCCCGAGTTGCCTCAGAACCCGATATGGTGCATAAGGCTGGATGCTTTTGAGTCCCATCAACAAAAAATGCGACCGAGCTGCTGGCATATATATGACTTCTTCGACAGGCAACCATCCAAGCACCCACTGTATCTGGCTGGCATTGAGGTTCCAGAATAATGATGTCCAGGCCGTGACTCCTTCAGGTAGACTAGCCCCTTTGATTCTTGTGTAAAATTCTCCTATACAAGTTTTCTCAACCGAACCATAACTCAATAGCTGAGAGCGAGGGCACAAATGCTCAGTCATCCACATTTGTAACAACAAGTTACATCCCTCAAAAAATTTGCCCCCAGCTTTGCACGCAGTGAGGGCCCGGAAGATGTCAGCCATGATCATAGGTGCTAAAGTGCTTTTCCCCATGGTTTGCAAGGTACTGACGACCCCCGCTACTTTCAAATCAATATTATCATCTTTCCTTGGGAATATTATGAGGCCCAAAAAGGCTATCATAAATGCCACCCGTCTATGTTCCTCCCATTTTTGTCGGTTACTTCTACTGCATAGCTTAAAGTCTGGATTATTGAACCCGCCCACGTGGCCATATCTATCATATATGAAGCGGAAACTGCAGAAACCCTTTGCAAAATCTGGATGATGAACTGTTTGGGGTATTTTCAAGAAATCCAAGAACCGGTGTATGGTAATGGCCCTAGGAGCAATCAAGTACTTGAACCTCAATGGAGCTTGATCACTTGCAATATACCCCGCTATTTCTTCCAATGTTGGGGTGAGCTCAAAGTCTGAGAAATGAAATACATTATGTGTCGAATCCCAATAAGCGACCAATGCCCTGATAATATCCCCCGAGGCTGAATGTTTAATAAATCCGGAAGGTCTTTCAAATATTTTTTCACTTCGTCTTGCCCCTCTTTGCCTAAATCATTCCACCATAATTGCATCTCAAAAGGGATTTTTGTCATTATTGAAAAGGGCTCATTTATCATCGTGCTCATCCTGCACATTTATTAAAGCGTTTGAGCAAAAAAAACTTTTATTAAAAAAAACTATCTATAGCTTGACTCAAAAATTACCTATATATTTTCAAATTTTTCAAATGAAGAACTCGACTCTCAAACGCGGCCTTTCAGCACTTTGGGAACAAAGATTTTAAGGCTGCGGAAGTCAACCGGTCACACATCAAAAAATTGACCCGGTATTGCAACACGGCCTTTCAACGCCTCGGGGACGAAAACTTAAGGCTGTGAGGGTCGAAAAAAAAATGAAAACATGACCAAAGGTGGCTATCTATGCAAGGTCAGCCTTCCGGCGTTCCGTTTGAGAACATTTGGCTATTTTTGACAAAACAGCATCACCCAATTTGTTATAACGAAAAATAAAAATTCTGACATTTTTTGGCTATTTTTGCAAAGGAAAGGTTGGACCCGATGAGGGTTGCCTACGTATCCCACACCCTGTGAGAATCAAACCGGCGTAGTTCGGGCCAATTAACTAACTATATTTTAAACACAAGGCCATTTTTTTCATTTTCCATGGCAAGACAAACTATTTTTCCTTTTCTATATATATATATATATATATTTTGAAATCAAGACAAAGTAACGACTCTTTTTTTCATTTTCAGTAAACAACCTATTTTTTCCAGACTAAAATAAAGACTCTTTTCTTTTCTTTTCAACAAACAATTTTCCAAAAAATAAAGCGTTTTATTTTATTTTATTTTCTTTTGCCTTTAGTAAAACAGACTGTTTAAATAAAGCGTTTTTCTTTTTCGTTTTCTCAAAATTTCGGCAGAATTTCGACAGTGTTTGAGTTTTTCTAAAATAATCAATTAATCCCCCTAACTGTTATTTTTCTCTTTTTCTTTTTTTTTTCAATTTTCCAACGTTCCCGAGATTCAGAAACCGGTCAACATGCAGGTTCGGAACAAATAAATGCACAGCAGAAGAGAATGCATCAGGATTGTCTTTTCATTTCAGGTTGCTAGTCCTAGACGGACCCAACCCCTGTGTTGAGTCCCCTAAGTCAAATGCAACGTGATGCAAATACACGTTCCTACTAGGGATCTGACATGAAGTCACGTTATTCTATGTTCAAAACCTGAGTCGGTGTTCTAGACTGTGTACCCGAGCAGACAACTCGAGTCGTGGAGGGGGCAACTTACCGGGAACCAAAAGGCCATCCGGCTTCGTAACTTGTCCGACCTCTTTCTTATTTTAAGGTATGACACTAACAGAATAGGGAGTCTCAACCAGTAAGCACATCCCCGGAGGTGAAGAGAGAAGGGTGTCGACACATTTTATATACAGTTCAGATAATATCAAAGCGGTAACATTTAGCACAAAACATGTAGGAAAATCAGATACAATCAAATACAACAATTTATCTAAGCTCGAATTCTGAACCCTGAACCAGAGATTCTGGGTTCGGTTCCCCAGCAGAGTCGCCAGAGCTGTCACACCTCCTTTTTTACTACGCCCGTAAGGGCGTAAATGAGTTTTTTCCAATTAAAGGACAATCAGAACGAGATTTAATTATTAATGATTCAGAGTCGCCACTTGGGATATTAATGGCGTCCCAAGTCACCGATTGAATCCCGAACCGAGGAAAAATATGACTCTGTTAACAGTCCGCGAACCAGAAATCCGGGTAAGGAATTCTATTAAACCGGGAGAAGGTGTTAGGCATTCCCGGGTTTCGTGGTTCTAGCACGGTCGCTTGACTGTTGTATTTGATTTTATCTAATTTGTATACATTCTAGCTTATGTGCCTTTTATTTAATTTCGAACCGCTTTTATTATAATTATTTTTTAAAAGAATTGCGACGTCGTGAAAACACGTTTCAAACCACGTTGCAATCAATGCACCCATGGTCGTCAACACATTTCGACTTCGTCGAGATTTGGATTTGGGTCGCATCAATGCGCACCCGAGTTTAAAGAAGTAATTAAATCGCGCTTAAAGGTTCTAACGTAATGTTATTCTGGGGAAACGCGGTGGCATGTGCTAAACAACCTTTCCAAACTTAGTCATTTAAATAATTATACTGTTATCTACTTAATTTGTCCCTAAAATCCTGATGGGTTAAGGTCATACTTTTCGAATCCAAGTTCAAATATCCAGGGAGAATGCAGAGAAATGGGTCTTGAGCCCATAAGGCCCAAATCATGTAGTTTCATAGGATGCGAGCTCAAAAATCTTACAGCTCCAGGCATCAGGCCTAATGCAAGCCAAAGTTTTAAACCAAAGATAGGCATTTGTAAAGCCCGGGGATCGAGCCCTTGGGAGCACCTTTTGGTTTAACTAATTACCTAAGTTTTTAATACGCCTAGGCCCAATTCATGTTACCACCTAACCAAAACAGATCTGGGATCGCTATTAATACGGACAGGACCAAATGAAAACTGGCCCAGTACGAAGCTATTGAATATACAATTCAGATTAAAACCAAAATTGAAACCAATCACGTGTATTGAACTCAAAATCAATTATAACTTTGCAAATTTAACTTCAGCAGACTGTGGAGCTTAAGCAAAACTGAAAGCTACAATTACATAAACATGGAATGCACAGTATGAACAGTCTAGAAATGGTCTGAATTAATAAACCTTAATACAACTCAATCCAAACGAATCAAATACATATAGCCATTTATCAATCAACTGATTACAACTATATACATCCAACGAACACAGATTGACCAAGGTGATTGCATTTCATCCCAAATTGTGATTACATCAAGGGGATTTTGAAAATGTACCTAGAAATTGGAATGTAAATAGAGAAGAGGAGATTAGCAGCAGTAACAGTTCAGCAGCTCAGAAACTAAGGTAATAACCCAGTCACAGTCAGTGAAGGAGCATTTCAGCCCACCCAGATTCAACAATTCAGCAGAAATGAGTTGAAATGCAGGGCAAACTCAATGAATCAACCCAAAACACATTCAGACATACCAACCATTTAAAATCCTAGATAAATGATTCCCAATTTGACTTGTTTGATTTTCAAAACCACTCGAAATTAAATCAGGAAAAGTGTTGTAATTCTGCTAATAGAATTTCAGATCTGGGAAACTGAAGAACATATTTAGTGTGATTCTTTTTGGGCTGAAAATTCCATCCCCCCCTCAAGGCACTTCATGCCTTTTTATAGGTAATCTCAAAAGGGTTCATCAGATTTTTGGTTTTCTTTTTGGTCACTCCCCTATTTTCAGTTTAGTCCCTCATTTCTTGACTTGTTTCCCAGGCTAATATCCTAAGATGGCTGAAATCTACACTAAAATACCCTTCTAGAAGGCCCTAGGATGCTCTTCTACCCCTAAACTACCTATACTACCCTTACCCCTATTTTGAAATTACTATTCCAGAAGAAACTGCTCTTTTCCATGCCTAAACTACCCCTGAAATCTTCTCCAAATCACTGATTCTACCTATATTCTCAGCAGCTAACCAATCCTCTGAATTAATTCAAAGTTAACCAGGACTGCTTAATTAGAAGTCAGACATTAACCAATTGAACTAAACAATCCTAATTGTTCAAATAACCAAACCCAAACAACTTAAAGAAACAGGATCAGTCAATATTAATGGGAAAGAAAAAAATGGTACTGAATCCAAACTAATTAATAATTGAAATTATGATTAACTAATAAATGACACATGCCTCAATCTAAATCACAAATGCTAAGATACTTTACTTGATCAAGGAACAAAGAAAATTTAAACTATACTAATGCACACAAAACAAAATTGTAAAACAGAAGACCTTAATGAAATAAAAAACTGTAACTATGCAAGTAAAAAGGAAACAAGAAAGCTCACTGAAGCACGAGAAATTCAAGCCGATTGCTATCATCCGAATCTTTCCAGATTTTTGACTCGTAACATCCCTAACCATGTGTTTTCACCATAAACACATGGTTAAGGATAGTACAGTCCAAAATCACAAGATTTTGTGTTAGGGTTTTGACCAAAATTTTCAGATTTGAAATCTGAGCTACTTCACTGGGATTCGAAGGAATATAATCATGGATTTGGGTTGAGGGAAGTCTGGGGATAGTGTGGTATGATTTTGGATGGGTTTGGACAAACTTGCGAACTGGCCGGAAAATTAAAATTGATATTCGACGAGTTCTGGCCGGATTCGAGGAAAAGCAAATACAAGACTGGAAAGAGGTGGAAGAGGGGAGTTGATGGTGTTAATTGGGTGACCGTTGGTGTAGTTGATGTTCACCGCCGGCGAGGGATTTGGGGGCGGCGTGGATTAGGGTTTGTGAGACGATACGAATGGGGTGGGGGGGGGGCATTTCGGACACTTATATACCAAACATCCTGGTTAGATCCGGACTGTTGGATTGATAAGATCCAACGGTCATGACTGAGGGCTAGGGAAACGACGTCGTTTCATCGACTGGGAGGAAGACCTGGTAAGGGATTGGGCCTGGGTTGTTTGGCCGGTGGAAACGGGTATTGGGCTAAGGGCATTGGATCAAAAAATGGCCTAGGGGTCTTTTGAAAGTCCACCCCTTTCACACTCTATTTTTCTTTCTCTTTTATTTCTTTTATCCAATTTGTATTTTGTATTTATATATATATATTTTGATTTTATAAAATTGTAACAACTAAAATAAAGTCCTAATATATTTCAAAACTAGACTA
This sequence comes from Nicotiana sylvestris, assembly GCF_000393655.2. Lineage (NCBI taxonomy): Eukaryota > Viridiplantae > Streptophyta > Magnoliopsida > Solanales > Solanaceae > Nicotiana > Nicotiana sylvestris. The sequence continues at coordinate 163,271,041 of NC_091060.1, read as the reverse complement.
ATTAAATTCTAAATTTATTAAAAACCTATTTTATGCCAAATTTACGATTAAAATAATTAAAATGCGAAAGTGAGCTATTTTGTAATTTTTCATATTTGGTTCTAAAACAAACTAACCCCTAATCGGTCCTAAAAATATAAAATTATATCCTAAATGCAAATGCATATTTTTGTGTTTTATATGAATTAACATGCACAAATAAAATGCAACCATTATCAGAAAATGATACCAAAATGCACAAAAAATTGTACAAATAAGGAAAAATTATTTTGTTGGATTTTTGGGAATTATTCATATATAAAGCAAAAATCATGTGCTCATAGAGATGATAGTTATTGATGAACTACCATTTAACTTTGTAGAAAATGAAGGCTTTATGAAGTTTATGAGAAAAACTCAACCACTGTCTTCCTTCTCATAGAACAATAACAAGGGATTGTTATGAAGTTTACGGTGAATTGAAGCAAAATCTAAGAAGTTCTTTTAGAGAAGCACAACCAAAAATTTGCCTCACAACAGACACATGAACTTCATTACAAAGAATAAATTATATGTGTTTGACAGCCCACTTCGTTGACAGGGAAGTTGCATAAAAGAATACTAAATTTTTGCCCTATCACTAGTCATAAGGGTGAATAGATGGCTAAATCTATTAGGGATTGTTTGCTTGAATGGAAATTAGACAAGATTTTCACTATCACCGTGGACAATGCTTCTTCAAATGATGTCACAGTCAAAGAATTGTCTAAACAGTTAGATATGTGAAAAACTAATATGATGAGTGGTAAACATCTTCATGTGAGATGCATGGCTCATATACTAAATCTAATTGTGCAAGATGGTTTGAAAGAACTTTATGCTTCTGTGACACGTGTTAGAAATATTGTGAGGTATGTGAGATCTTCGCCTGCAAGGACCTTAAAGTTTAAACAGTGTTGTGCACATGTAAAGGTAGAATGTACCAAAACGTTGTGTTTGGATGTTCCTACTAGGTGGAATTCTACCTATTTGCGACCCCGCGAAGGGCGTAGGGAGTTTTTTTCCAATTAAAGGACAATCGAAACGGGATTTATTTATTTATTTCAGAGTCGCCACTTGGGAGATTTAGGGTGTCCCAAGTCACCAATTTTAATCCCGAATCGAGGAAAAGAATGACTCCATATTACAGTCTGCGTACCAGAAATCCGGATAAGGAATTCTGTTAACCCGGGAGAAGGTGTTAGGCATTCCCGAGTTCCGTGGTTCTAGCACGGTCGCTCAACTGTTATATTCGGCTTGATTATCTGATTTTATACAAATATGAACTTATGTGCCAATTTTAACTTTTTACCACTTTATTATTATTATTATTATTTTTAAAAAAATTGTGAACATCGTTTAAAACATGTCTTTGGATTACGTCACATGAAATGCACCCGCAATCCGGAACACATTTTTATTCAATGTTTTAGGATTTAGATTTGGGTCGCATGAAATGCGCATCCGAGTTTAAGAAGGTAAAATTAATTAAATCGCGCCTAAAGAGTCTAGCGCGTCATTATCTTTGAGGAAGGAAGTGAAATTCACTAAACAATCCATCCCAAATTCTAAGTAATTTTTTTTAAAATAATTAAATAAATAAATGAGATTGGAGAATCCTGTAAATTTTTGTATTATTTACATCTATTTATTTTTAGCGAAATCCTTCCTTATTTTAAGAATATCCTTTAATGACTACCTTTTTATTATTACTAAGTTTGTCTATAAATATAAAATCAATATCTACATTCTTGAAAATAACATATTAAATAGAAGAGAAAAACAAATATTAACAGAAAGTAATAAAAATTATAATCATAAATACAACATGGAATAATCAAAAAATAAAAAAAAAAATAAAAAAAACTAATTATCCCATAGTTGGATTAAAATTCAAATTGTTAGTAAGACTTAAGCTTATTGAAACTAATTATTTACAAATACTGAAAATTGAAAGAAAAAAAACTTGATTACTAAACCATATTTCTAAAAAAAATTAAACAATTTAACCTTAACTAACTTTGTTTTAATTCACATCATGTCCTAATACTTGATTCGCAAACTAATTCATGTTTTAACTGAAATTAACTACATGATTCCGATTAACTTATCGTTGACGAAAAACCTTATGAATAAGGAACTTAGTCAATTTTTGCCAAACTGATTCAATAACGCCATTTTTTACGTTATTTCTTCTATTTTTTATTATTAAACAGTTTTAATTAATAATCGGGCTTAAATATATTTCCTAATAATCTGGTTAAGGCGTTATTTAATATGTCGCTATAATATGCCTAGTTATGCCAAATGACAGTGATTTACAGAATAATAATACATGAATGACCTAAATACAATACAAAAAAAAATTAAACTAACTTAAAAATTTAACACTCCATTCTTCATTTCAGCTTACAAAATGCCAAAATTACAGTTGTGTACCTGATATTGTCAATATAAGAAGAAGAAAGTCAGCAACGTAATACGTAACACAACAACAGCAACAATAACCAGCAATAACCAGTCAACGAAAATCCCAGTGACAGATTTGAAAAATTCAAAATAAAATCCAGGAATGCCGAAAATAACGGACAGAAACCAAGGGAAATTTTCAGATTTTTGAAAGGCTAGTTAATCTTCAACCCTTAATTTCTACACCTGTATACCAGAATATTTATCAGGTGTGTACTACTTTCTCTTCTAATTTTCAACTTTTTTTTTATTTTCTTTGTAGGTTTTTTTTTCTTTTCTTGAGAGTTTCAATGTTTTTTCGGAATAAATGTTCAGCTCCTTTTTTTCTCTAATCTCTCTTTTTTTCTGTCTGTGTATATCTATATCTGATTTCAAGACTTCTCTATATATCCCCCAACCCATAAATCTTTTAATCAATTAAAATCAACCCATTTTCTCTACCAAACCCATTATCTTCCCACTCATCCCCATTACATTAAATAAACATATCACACCACCCCATTATATTTTGTCCCCCATGCCTAACATAAAATAATGCAAGATTCCCCCCACTAAATTTTGTCTTGTCCCCCCTTTATATTAAATAACCATATCACAACCCACCCCATTTCATTTTGTCCCCCATGCTTCAAATAAACAATTACAAAATGTACAATTCCTAAACTACCCCTCCGACCCTATTGCAAATTACTATTTTACCCCCGAAAGTACTATAAATTACCAAACTACCCATCAACTATAACACATCAATTAATCAAACTTAACCAAAATATAGACAATATGATTAATTTCTAACAATGTTCAAACAACAAATTTCATGAACATGAATTCTTCAACATTTCAACAACAAATCACATGAACATGATTTCTTCAACATTTCAACAACAAATCACATGAATACAAATTGAACAACAAAGAACAACTAAAATTTGATTGAACAATATTTTAGCAACAAACAATCCTATTTTCGGATTCAACAACAACAACAAACAAGTATATTTAGATTTCTAAATTCAATCATATTGAACTTAAAATCCACTCTAACAACATTACAACAAACAATTCTTATATTAAACTTTAAACAAGATTATGAGACCAATTCAAGAAATAATCACAAATGGTAAACAAGAAATCAAACTATAAACATTTCGGATTCAAAATCAAACAAACATAATATGAACATGAATTAAATCTAAAAATAAAAACGACGGATTCAAATGACTAAAACCAACATACTTCCCTTATTACAACTAAATTCTTTTAGGCAAATGACAAAACAAAAACTAAGAAGAAACAATTATGAATTTAAACTTGAACTTAACAATATTAACAATTTCCGGAAAATACATCAAATACATGAAACAAATTGAAGAAACAATTAATTAAATTTCAATTTGAATCTAACAAATATTAAACTAACAAATATTCACTTAAACAATAATACAAACATGAAATAAACATGAAAACAACTAATTAAACTTCTATTTTGAAATCTGAAAATTAATTTAACAAACAACACATGAACATGAACTAAAAATTAATTCAAACGATAAACAAAACAAACATTTGCCGATTTTAGATTCGAAAATATCAAAACCAAATACGGACAAAATAAAATGCAAAAACTACTAACCGGATCGAAATGACGAACAACGACCAAACAAACAACGAACTTGACGAGCCTCGACCAAAGCTCGAACCAACGATGACTAACACGAGCAGACGACGGCGAACATGAACCTACGAAGCAACTGAAGTAACAACAACAACGAGGTTTCAAAACAGACCCATATGGGAGGTCGACGAACAGCAAAGACGTGGCAGCTGGGGGGGCTTCGAACTGGACGATGAACTTGGCCATGGAAACGAGCTGGAACAGACGAAACATGAAGAAGACAGCAGTGTTCGGACTGTTCGCAGTCGAAGACGAAGCAGTAAAGATGGTCCTTTGGATGGGGAAGATGAAGGAAAAAGAAGCAGCTCGGTGGACTGCTAGTCATCGTTCATGGTGAAGCAGCTCGATGGGTCCGTTTGGCTCAAGGACGTCGAGCAGCTGCTCGTCGAGGAGGAAGGCTATGGCGGACAGCAGTAGCTCGGAGAGAGAAGCAACTGTTCGTCGAGGCAGCAACAACGGTCGACGCAACAATGGCGGAGAAGAAAACGAAGGTGAGGTCGAGGAAGAAGAGGGAGCATCAGCACCAACTGAAGAAGAAGGTGGAACGGGAAGCATCAGCACGTTTGGAACGCGACGATGATGAAAGTGAGTCGACGGACTGTGGTCGTTTGGTCGCCTGGTTCTGTCCATCGACTGAAGACGCAACAGTGGGGGGGATTTAGGTGGTCCGACGACGTGTGTGTGTGTGTGTTGGCGGTAAAGGCTGCCATGGTTGTGTGTTTTTTGAGCTTGGGGAAGAAGAAGCAAAGGGAAGGGGGCGGACCATTTTTAGGGTTTTTCCTCTTGTCTTTTGTTTTGTGTTTTGACAAAATGAAGAAAGGGTATTGGGTTAATGGACTGGGTCGACCCAGTTCGAAATGGACTGGGTCGACCCAGTTCGAAATGGACTGGGCCGTAGGGAAGATTGGGCCATTTTTGGGCCTGTGGCTTGAAATTGAAGAAGAGGCCCAATTCCGACTTTCTTTATATTTTCGCTCTCTTTTCTTCTTTTATTTTTCTAAAACTAAATTATAAAAATACTTAAACTATTATTAAGAACTAAATTAAGTTATAAAAGCGCAAATTAACTCCCAATAACAATTAACGCACAATTAAGTATTAATTAAGCATAAAATTGTATATTTGGACATTAAATGCTAAAAATGCAAACGATGCCTATTTTTGTAATTTTTAATTTTTGTAAAACAATTTTAATTACTATCAATTTTAGAATTAAATCCTACATGCAAAATGCGACATATTTTTGTATTTTTTATTAATTTAGCAAATAAACACGCACAGACAAATACAAATAATTATTCAAAATATCACAAAATTGCACACCAAAGAAAAATCATTTTATTTTTGAATTTTTTGGGAGTAATTCTCATATAGGGCAAAAATCACGTGCTTACAACAGCCCCTCTTTGCCCGAAGACACGAAGGGTTTTCGTGCAAAGATAAAGCGAGCGATTTTTGCCCATCCGAGTACTCTGTTGAAGCATTTTTTGAAAAAGATTTGACCGAACCTTTGCTTCAAAGGTTTCCTACATATCCTGGGCTAAACAGGAATCAGGTCAATGTAGTTCGGGAAGTCTTGGTAGCTGGGACTACCATGGGACTGCCATGTTACTGCTGTTGCATGCTACTTTTACTGTTTGCTGACCTCCTTATTACACCATGCTTAAAAAAATAAGAAGCTAGACTAAGCTAGAAATTACAGAATCTTATCTGTTTTCCCCTTGCTCCGGTTGCCTTGCTTTTTGTCGGTTTGTGTTTCCTCTGGTGCCTTTTTACCAAGACTTCTGGCCCTTAGCTTTTTTTTTTTGAATACCAGTTTTCATCATTTTGTTCGGTCCGCTGGGGACATGGCTTTCTTCATTTACCTTTTTGGCGGTTCCTCTGGGGACACTATTATCTTCATCAGATTCATTAGGTTGGGCATGATTTAATGTTCACACACCATTTTTCAAGACGCGTCTTTTCTTTCTTTTGACTCATGCGCTTGAATTTGCGGTGGGACTTCTTGTTGCCACCTTCTGCCTTCCGGTGTTGGGATTTTTATTGTTTTTTGCTGGGGATTCTTGTTGTAACCTTCTTCCTTCCGGTGGGGTTACTGACTTCAAAATCTGCAGTATAAGACTGAAAAGTATTCCTCTCGTTATACAGGTGGGCGCCTGGACATGAAATGAAAATGTATACCCGCATTATACTGGTGGGCGACCTGGAAATGAAAAACTGAAATGTATGCCCGCATTATACTGGTGGGCGACCTAGAACAGAAATGAAAAGACAGAAATGTATTCCCGCATTATACTGGTGGGCGACCTAGAACATGAAATGAAAACATAAATGCATACCCGCATTATACTGGTGGGCGACCTAGAACATGAAATGAAAAGAGAAATTCATACCCGCATTATACTGGTGGGCGACCTAGAACATGAAATGAAAAGAGAAATGCATACCCGCATTATACTGGTGGGCGACCTAGAACATGAAATGAAAAGAGAAATGCCTACCCGCATTATACTGGTGGGCGACCTAGAACATGAAATGAAAACATAAATGCATACCCGCATTATACTGGTGGGCGACCTAGAACATAAAATGAAAACATAAATGCATACCCGCATTATACTGGTGGGCGACCTAGAACATGAAATGAAAAGAGAAATGCATACCCGCATTATACTGGTGGGCGACCTAGAACATGAAATGAAAACATAAATGCATACCCGCATTATACTGGTGGGCGACCTAGAACATGAAATGAAAAGAGAAATGCATACCCGCATTATACTGGTGGGCGACCTAGAACATAAAATGAAAACATAAATGCATACCCGCATTATACTGGTGGGCGACCTAGAACATGAAATGAAAACATAAATGCATACCCGCATTATACTGGTGGGCGACCTAGAACATGAAATGAAAAGAGAAATGCATACCCGCATTATACTGGTGGACGACCTAGAACATGAAATGAAAACATAAATGCATACCCGCATTATACTGGTGGGCGACCTAGAACATGAAATGAAAAGAGAAATGCATACCCGCATTATACTGGTGGGCGACCTAGAACATAAAATGAAAACATAAATGCATACCCGCATTATACTGGTGGGCGACCTAGAACATGAAATGAAAAGAGAAATGCATACCCGCATTATACTGGTGGGCGACCTAGAACATGAAATGAAAACATAAATGCATACCCGCATTATACTGGTGGGCGACCTAGAACATGAAATGAAAACATAAATGCATACCCGCATTATACTGGTGGGCGACCTAGAACATGAAATGAAAACATAAATGCATACCCGCATTATACTGGTGGGCGACCTAGAACATGAAATGAAAAGAGAAATTCATACCCGCATTATACTGGTGGGCGACCTAGAACATGAAATGAAAAGAGAAATGCATACCCGCATTATACTGGTGGGCGACCTAGAACATGAAATGAAAAGAGAAATGCATACCCGCATTATACTGGTGGGCGACCTAGAACATGAAATGAAAACATAAATGCATACCCGCATTATACTGGTGGGCGACCTAGAACATGAAATGAAAAGAGAAATGCATACCCGCATTATACTGGTGGGCGACCTAGAACATGAAATGAAAAGAGAAATGCATACCCGCATTATACTGGTAGGCGACCTAGAACATGAAATGAAAACATAAATGCATACCCGCATTATACTGGTGGGCGACCTAGAACATGAAATGAAAAGAGAAATTCATACCCGCATTATACTGGTGGGCGACCTAGAACATGAAATGAAAAGAGAAATGCATACCCGCATTATACTGGTGGGCGACCTAGAACATGAAATGAAAAGAGAAATGCATACCCGCATTATACTGGTGGGCGACCTAGAACATGAAATGAAAACATAAATGCATACCCGCATTATACTGGTGGGCGACCTAGAACATGAAATGAAAAGAGAAATGCATACCCGCATTATACTGGTGGGCGACCTAGATCATGAAATGAAAAGAGAAATGCCTACCCACATTATACTGGTGGGCGACCTAGAACATGAAATGAAAACATAAATGCATACCCGCATTATACTGGTGGGCGACCTAGAACATGAAATGAAAACATAAATGCATACCCGCATTATACTGGTGGGCGACCTAGAACATGAAATGAAAAGAGAAATGCATACCCGCATTATACTGGTGGGCGACCTAGAACATGAAATGAAAAGAGAAATGCATACCCGCATTATACTGGTAGGCGACCTAGAACATGAAATGAAAACATAAATGCATACCCGCATTATACTGGTGGGCGACCTAGAACATGAAATGAAAAGAGAAATTCATACCCGCATTATACTGGTGGGCGACCTAGAACATGAAATGAAAAGAGAAATGCATACCCGCATTATACTGGTGGGCGACCTAGAACATAAAATGAAAAGAGAAATGCATACCCGCATTATACTGGTGGGCGACCTAGAACATGAAATGAAAACATAAATGCATACCCGCATTATACTGGTGGGCGACCTAGAACATGAAATGAAAAGAGAAATGCATACCCGCATTATACTGGTGGGCGACCTAGATCATGAAATGAAAAGAGAAATGCCTACCCACATTATACTGGTGGGCGACCTAGAACATGAAATGAAAACATAAATGCATACCCGCATTATACTGGTGGGCGACCTAGAACATGAAATGAAAACATAAATGCATACCCGCATTATACTAGTGGGCGACCTAGAACATGAAATGAAAAGAGAAATGCATACCCGCATTATACTGGTGGGCGACCTAGAACATGAAATGAAAACATAAATGCATACCCGCATTATACTGGTGGGCGACCTAGAACATGAAATGAAAAGAGAAATGCATACCCGCATTATACTGGTGGGCGACCTAGAACATGAAATGAAAACATAAATGCATACCCGCATTATACTGGTGGGCGACCTAGAACATGAAATGAAAAGAGAAATGCATACCCGCATTATACTGGTGGGCGACCTAGAACATAAAATGAAAACATAAATGCATACCCGCATTATACTGGTGGGCGACCTAGAACATGAAATGAAAAGAGAAATGCATACCCGCATTATACTGGTGGGCGACCTAGAATATGAAATGAAAATATAAATGCATACCCGCATTATACTGGTGGGCGACTTAGAAAATGAAATGAAAAGAGAAATACATACCCGCATTATACTGGTGGGCGACCTAGAACATAAAATGAAAACATAAATGCATACCCGCATTATACTGGTGGGCGACCTAGAACATGAAATGAAAAGAGAAATTCATACCCACATTATACTGGTGGGCGACCTAGAACATGAAATGAAAAGAGAAATGCATACCCGCATTATACTGGTGGGCGACCTAGAACATGAAATGAAAAGAGAAATGCCTACCCGCATTATACTGGTGGGCGACCTAGAACATGAAATGAAAATATAAATGCATACCCGCATTATACTGGTGGGCGACCTAGAACATGAAATGAAAACATAAATGCATACCCGCATTATACTAGTGGGCGACCTAGAACAAGAAATGAAAAGAGAAATGCATACCCGCATTATACTGGTGGGCGACCTAGAACATGAAATGAAAACATAAATGCATACCCGCATTATACTAGTGGGCGACCTAGAACATGAAATGAAAAGAGAAATGCATACCCGCATTATACTGGTGGGCGACCTAGAACATAAAATGAAAACATAAATGCATACCCGCATTATACTGGTGGGCGACCTAGAACATGAAATGAAAACATAAATGCATACCCGCATTATACTGGTGGGCGACCTAGAACATGAAATGAAAAGAGAAATGCATACCCGCATTATACTGGTGGGCGACCTAGAACATGAAATGAAAACATAAATGCATACCCGCATTATACTGGTGGGCGACCTAGAACATAAAATGAAAACATAAATGCATACCCGCATTATACTGGTGGGCGACCTAGAACATGAAATGAAAACATAAATGCATACCCGCATTATACTGGTGGGCGACCTAGAACATGAAATGAAAATATAAATGCATACCCGCATTATACTGGTGGGCGACCTAGAACATGAAATGAAAAGAGAAATGCATACCCGCATTATACTGGTGGGCGACCCTGTTCAGAAAGAGAAAAGAATAAAACAAAATTAAAATGAGACAAGAAAAGAATTTTATTAAAATGCGGGATAACAGGGTTCACACTTTTACAAGATAAAATAAGATTTGGATTACACCCTGAATAATCCGAAAAATAAGAAAGCAAAAATCAAAGCCTACTACCAGGACTCTCCCCGAGTAGGAAGAGGAGTAACCGTCCAATTGTTGGTTTTGGCCTCAGGCCCCATAAACTGTATGTCTGTTCCGCTGGAACCCTCTCCGACTTCTACCATATTGACATCAGTGAACAATCTTTCGAAGCTCTGATTCAGATCCCCGTCAATCCCAATCAATGGCCCGAGAACTTTCGGGACTGGTGACCCCTTGGCGCTTGCTCTAACAAAAGATCTTGAGAGACGTGGCACAGGTTTGGGAAGAAACCAAACTTTCTTCTTCATTTTCCGAGCTCGTTTTACATCTGCCGCAGTCGGTTTGAACCCCAACCCAAAGGTCTCCAAATTCTTGGGCAAGGAAACAGGTTGAACAATTCCCTGAAGTTCAGCTCCCAAGCCTTTTCCTGGCATAAACCCATTACCCAGCATTTCTGAAACCATCATAACCGTTGCGGAAGCTATCCTAGGATGCTGAATGATTTCACCCTCGGGGATCTTGTTTGCCGACACTGCATCAAAAATCTGGTAGACCCAGGGACCTTTGTCATCATTGGTCTCTATGAAGGGTACAATGGCGCCTCCTACGGTGCACGCAGTGTCCTCGCCGTGCAACACGACCTCTTGTCTATCCCACTCGAACTTGACCATCTGATGCAAGGTGGATGGCACTGCTTTGGCTGCATGGATCCACGGTCGTCCCAACAGAAGGTTATAAGATACCGTAGCATCTAATACCTGGAATTCCATGGTAAACTGGACTGGACCGATGGTCAACTCAAGTACAATATCCCCCACGGTGGCTGTTCCATTTCCGTCAAATCCTCGGACGCAAATGCTATTCTTGTGGATTCTTCCGTGGTCGATCTTCAACTGGTTCAGGGTGGATAATGGACAAATATTGGCACTTGAGCCGTTATCCACCAATGCCCGAGTAACTGCCGAATCTTCACATTTGACAGTTAGGTAGAGAGCTTTATTATGCTCTGTGCCCTCCACTGGCAGATCATCATCTGAAAATGTTACCCTGTTCACCTCGAAAATTTTGTTGGCAATCGTTTCCAGGTGATTTACAGAAATCTCGTTGGGCACATGAGCTTCATTCAGTATCTTCATCAGGGCCCGACGATGTTCATCCGAATGGATTAGTAATGATAGCAGTGAGATCTGGGCCGGTGTTTTCTTCAACTGTTCGACCACGGAGTAATCCTGCACTTTCATCTTCTTTAAGAAATCCTCAGCTTCTTCTTCTGACACAGGTTTCTTTGTTGCAGCTGGATTGGGTCTTCTCAACTCCGCCGGAGCAAAACACCGTCCTGATCGAGTCAGTCCCTGCGCCTCACAACTATTCTCCTCCACTTGTTGTCCCTTGTACATCACCACTGCCTTCTCATACTTCCAAGGCACAGCCTTGCTATCAATCATTGGTGTTTGGACTACTGGTTTTATGATGACCGGTTCCCTGCAGACCCCTTTCACAACAACCACGGGTGCAGATGATGCTCCCGTTATTACCAACTTGGCTGGTTCTGGTTTCCTTGTAGCGGCAGATGGATTCTTCCCCAATATCACCACTGGCTTGACATCTTCCCCCTTCAACTGTACCCCTGCTTCCTCATCGATCGATTTTTCTTTCGGAGTGGCACGGATCATCATCACTGTCTGTGAGGGTTTCTTCGGCTCCCCTCCTTCGTGCACAAGCTCGATCATGTGGGCTTCAGGGTGCTTTGGCAATGGGTTCTGGTTAATGTTGGGTGCCTCCGGTGCCTGTACCTCGATCTTGTTGGTATCAATAAGATCTTGTATTGCATGTTTCAGCCTCCAACATTTCTCGGTATCATGTCCGGGAGCTCCCGAACAATATTCACATCTTACCGAGTGATCCATATTTTGGGGTAAGGGATTTGGTAATCTAGGCTCAACAGGATTTAATAAACCCAACTGCCTCAATTTGTGGAACAAGGCAATATAAGTTTCCCCCAACTCAGTAAAAGTTCTTTGCCTCTGCAATCTTTCATTTCTGGCGGCCGGATTTCCCCTGAAACCCATCCCTGGAGGGTTCCTGTAGGCTCTTGGTGGTGGATAGGTGTTTTGTGGTGGTGGGTATGTGTTATGTGGAGGTGGGTATGTATTGTGGGGAACCGGCGCGCGCCATTGTGGGCGAACCGGAGGTTGGGTGTATGTCTGGGCTTGATGGACGGTGAAATGTTGTTCTTGTGGTTGGTAGTAGGGTTGTGGAGGGTAATTTGGAATGTGTGGGTAGTTTAGACGATGGGGTCTGGGTTGGTAATGAGGGGAAGGACCTCTAGATCTGGACCAATTGTCGGCCTCTAATGTCGTGACCTCCTCTCTCCTTTTCTTCCCTAGCGCACCTCCCGTGCCGCTCTGAATGGCCTGAGTTGTTGCCTTAATTGCCGAATAACTCAGGATCTTATTGGACTTAAGTCCCTCTTCTATCATACCTCCCATTTTCACCACTTCATTAAATGATTTGCCAACTGACGTCACCAAGTGACCAAAGTAAGTTGGCTCGAGAGTTTGTAAGAAGTAATCCACCATTTCTCCTTCTCTCATTGGGGGATCAACTCTGGCTGCCTGTTCTCTCCATCGGAACCCAAATTCCCGGAAGCTCTCTCCGGGTTTCTTCTCGAGCTTTAGCAATGTGAGACGGTCTGGGACTATCTCAAGGTTGTATTGGAAATGTCCTGCGAAAGCCTGTGCCAAGTCATCCCAGGTGTACCACCTGCTCGGATCTTGTCTTGTATACCACTCTAATGCCGACCCGCTCAAACTCTGGCCAAAGTAAGCTATTAATAGCTCATCCGGATAAGGAATTCTGTTAACACGGGAGAAGGTGTTAGGCATTCCCGAGTTCCGTGGTTCTAGCACGGTCGCTCAACTATTATATTCGGCATATTTATCTGATTTTAAATACAATATGAACTTATGTGCAAATTTTATCTTTCAGCCGCTTTTATCATTTACTGTTATTTTTATCAAGAATTGCAACGTTATAAAATGTATCTCGAACCACGTTACAATCAATGTACCCGTGGTCGTCGACACACTTTGACTCCGTTGAGATTTGGATTTGGGTCACATCAATGTGCACCCGAGTTTAAGGAAATTAAATTATTAAAGGCGCGCCTAAAGCGACTAGCGTATTTATTTTGGGTAGGACCGTGGAATTTTACTAAACGGTCCATCCCGAAGCCTAAACAATTTTTAAAGCAATATTTATTGAGGGCCCCGCAATTTGTATTTTTATTTGGCGAGGCTCACCTCGTTCTTTATTTCTAATGAATTTGCAACGTCATGGACATGCATCTCGAACCACGTCACAGTCAATGTACCCGTGATTAGAGAGGCATTTCGAATCCGTCGAGATTTGGATTTGGGTCACATAAATGTGCACCCGAGTTTAAGAAGGTAAAGTTTATTAAAGCGTATCCTAAAGAGACTAACGTGTTGTCATTTTAGGAAGGTTGTGAGATTTGCTAAACAACCCGTCCGGGAAACTAAATGCTTCAATGATTTACATTTAACAAGGGCCCCGCATCTGCGTGTTTTGTTTATTTTCATCGAGGCTCATCTCGTTCTTATTTTAAAAGGATATCCTATAGCAACTACGTTTCTTGTCGTGTTCGTCTCTATCAATTGAAAACGGTAGACAGTCCTAATTAATTACATGATTGCGAGTTTACTTATAACAGGATTTAAAATGCTTTTACAGAATAATAAAATGTGACTGCGATTATGGATAACTAGCCGAAAATTATGGGCCCAAACCTAGCTCATGCGAGATGGCCAGACTTAGGCCCCCTTTTTCGATATGGGCCTAACTGATTTGTTTCGATTTGGGCTCGGCCTTCATGAGATTGAGGCCTAGGACTGATTCTTTGTTCTGTGAAATGAGTTTATCAATTTATATGGGACAATCTGGCAAAAGGAGAAAGAATTTTAACTAAAGTGGATAGTTTTCCTATTTGGCTTACATTAGAGAATATATTACACCCTCAGACTAAGTCTAAAGGTACAACTTATTACACTGGGAATGTTTTTTCACCTAACAGCACACATACATGACTAGCATGCATTAACCTGCATTGATACACTAAGCATGTAGGCTACTTCTATTATCCAAACAAAAATGTAACTACTATATACTACATGACATTTAACACAACAGTCCACGTGTATATAAACAATCTGCAGGTCCTCTCTTTTGCATTTATGTTCAAACTCTCAGTTACATTAGTGGTATCGATTGTGTACCTGGTAAGGAGGACAAAGAAGAAAGGAATGATCAGCTAAGCAATATGCAGTGAATACAGCAACAGCAGATAACACCAACAACACAGCAACAACAACCAGCCACAATGATGAAGCTCACAAGTGGTCGAGCAACAAACAAGCAGTCCCAGAAACAGAATGATGAACCAACAGAAAACCAGAGTAATAAACCAGCAGAAAGCCCAAGATACCAAATGTAACAGCAACAGAAGACCCAACAACCACAAAGTTCAGCAAATATCCAGTACAGTTCCAACAATCAGGAAGGCTAAAACTCAATCCAGAGCATACAGAAAACTCAGTGCAGTAACAATCACAGCAGAAAACACACAACCTTCTCTTAATGGAACAGTAATGACCCTAGCTAGACTGACTGACTTGGCCAGAACAGCTCAATCAACTTAGTTCCTTGTGCAGTTTGGGCAGTGTTTAGTTAGAGTGTTCTGGAAATTTCACTTTTTGTTTTTCTCTTCTCTGAAGACTAAAAGTCCAGCCATCTTTAAGTTCTCAAATGACCTATTTATAAGCCAAATGACCCAGTGCAGCTAAGCTGCCTCCCCCCTACTTGCAGACTGCCCATACTCTTTTAAGCCCATGCCTAAGCATCTTTTGGTGCCAGCCCTTTGTTCCCCACGCCTGGTTTTTGTTTAATCAAGAGTTATGGGCTCATTTTACTATTCATTTTAAGCCCCATACCCTTGTGTCTTGTTCCCCATTGATCATTAGTTTAATCCTAAATTAGTACCCTACTTGTCAGCTCATTTAAACTAATCGTTTTGTCCTTTTCAACACCCCAAAATACCCTTGTTGGCCCTTGATTATTACTGCCCTGCCCATTGCAGTATCAGGGCATTTTGAACTTCTGAAAGTTCAATTTCAGAATTGCCCTAGCCTGATTCTTTTAATTGTTTTTTTACAATGTAGTTACAAACTAGCACTCATAAATAATGTCCCACACTCAAATCACAATACAGGTCCATTCAGTCAAGTGAGGTTGTACATATTAGAATATTTGAACATTCAGTCGTAGGAAATTAATCGACGACATTTATCAGGTCGACTATACTAATTATAACAGGTAATAATCAGTCGCTCATATAAACAATACGTTCAGGGACCTAAAGGGCATCAGACAACTTTTGTTCAATTACTGGGGGCCTATATGAATTAACTCATTTGACGACTAATCTAATTGACGATCACGTTTATCATGGGGTACATTCAGAACACAAACAGAAAACAATTGACCAAATAAGAGGCCTTTGACAGAGATGGAAGAAATCCGAATGAAAAATAACAAAATAACAAACAAACACAACGAAGCATGCTGACAACTTAATTAGAACTAAACAAAGAGAAAAGAAAACTTACCGAAAAAGTTTGAAATCAAAACGACCCAAATCTGACTCAACTTCGAACTCTTGAGGCCGAACAAACTTTAATCAGGGTGTTCTCACATGAGAACACCTTGACTAAGGTCTATTAGACCTCAAACCCCTGTTAAGACTGGCCGAATTCCCCAGGTGCATGTGTTCTAAGGTCCGGATTTTCAGATCTGGTTTTTTAGGAGTTGTGGGTAGATTCGGACCAAACCAAGCTTGGTTTGGTCACGAGGAGGGTCAGAGGAGTGTCTGGTATGAAGATGGGGTAATTTGGCATAGGTCCGGGTTCGACTCAAATCTTCAAATGAAGATTCGAGACGAAGGAAAGTGATTCGAGGCAAATGGATAGCAGATCCATGTTCAGGAGAGTGCGGGGGACTTAGGGTGTTCAGGAGGTGGTCACCGGCGTTCGTGCCGCCGGGTTCTGGTGAAAGGGAAGCTAGGGCGGCTTGCTAGGGTTTGGGGTTTCAGGTTTGAGCTTGGGGACGATGAAGGGGGGTTCGGATAGGGGGCGTGGGGAGTGATAGAGGGTTTATATACGGAGTAGGGGATTGGATCTGAGCCGTTAGATCAGATGATCTCGACGGCTTGGATCTGATGGTGAGAAATGAGACGGGGTCATTTGGTAGTTAAACGGGGTCGTTTGGTTTAAGTGAGGGGTTGGGTCAGACCGGTTATTGGGTCGGGTTTGAAAACGGGTTGCTGAAAGAGGTCCTGAGCCGTTAGATCGGCCTGGACGGACGGCTCAGATCAAACGCCTTTATACGGCGTCGTTTGGGGGGTTTGCCTGAGGCCTGGTTTGGACTGGGTCAGATCGAATTGGTTTGGGCCTATTTTTGGTTTATTTTCTTGGCCCAAACCGTTTTCTTCATTCTTTTCTTCTCTTTTTTTTTCTTTTTCTTTTTTTTTCTAATTTTTTTTAAAACTAAAAATAAAAATGAAGTTCAAACAAACATTAATTTAACACCTAACATAATTATCAAAATATTTAAATAGGTTAAATCGCACCCTAGCATATTTTTTGTGAATTTTCTTTTACTGAACGAATTATGGTCTATTTACCATGACATACACATTTTGTATTTTGTTTAATAGTGTAAAAAATATCAAAAATGGACAGAACCACACATGACTAGCAGCATACGTTACGAAAAATTGAAAATTGTACAGCGAGGTCCTTTGTCACTATTTTTCTTTTGGAGTGACTGTCCGTGAAGCAAAAATGACGTGCTTACAGCTGCCCCTCTTTGCCCGAAAACACGAAGGGTTTTCGCGCAAAGATAAAGCGGGAGATTTTTGCTCGTCTGAGTACTCCGTGTGAAGCATTTTTTGAAAAAGATTTGACCGAACCTTTGCTTCAAAGGTTTCCTACATATCCTGGGCTGAACAGGAATCAGGCCAATGTAGTTCGGGAAATTTTGGTAGCTGGGACTACCGTGTGACTGTAGTGCTTGCTGCTGTTGTGCGCTGTTGCATGCTGCTGTAGGATGCTACCGCTCACTGATCTCCTTGTTACATTGATCTTGAAAGGAAAAACAAGAAGCTAAGCTAGAGTATGAGATCTCATCTATCTCCAACTTGTTCTTGTTGTCTTGCTTTCTTGTCGGCTAACGCTTTCCTCTGACGCCTTTATTTTGTGAACTTGGCAGATTATGCTGGTCCTTCGCCTTTTCTGAATGCCAGTTTTCATCACTTTGTTTGATTTGCTGGGAACATGGCTTTCTTCTTTAAATCTTTCAATGGTTTCTTCAGTGGTATGTTTCTTCATCAACATTGTTATACTGGGCATGCTACAATGTTTCCGAACTGCTTCTTCTGAGACGCGTTCCTTCTTCCTTTTGAATGTGCGCTTGCTTTGGCAGCCTTCTGCTTCTTGGTGCTGGAGATTTTATTGTTTCCTGCTTGGGGATCTCTGTTGTAACCTTCCGTCTTCAGGCGGGGCTACTGATTCCAAAATCTAGAGCTAAATGTATTCCCGCATTATACTGGTGGGCGACCTAGAACTTAAATGTATTCCCGCATTATACTGGTGGGCGACCTAGAACTTAAATGTATTCCCGCATTATACTGGTGGGCGACCTAGAACTTAAATGTATTCCCGCATTATACTGGTGGGCGACCTAGAACTTAAATGTATTCCCGCATTATACTGGTGGGCGACCTAGAACTTAAATGTATTCCCGCATTATACTGGTGGGCGACCTATAACTTAAATTTATTCCCGCATTATACTGGTGGGTGACCTAGAACTTAAATGTATTCCCGCATTATACTGGTGGGCGACCTAGAACTTAAAAGTATTCCCGCATTATACTGGTGGGCGACCTAGAACTTAAATGTATTCCCGCATTATACTGGTGGGCGACCTAGAACTTAAATGTATTCCCGCATTATACTGGTGGGCGACCTAGAACTTAAATGTATTCCCGCATTATACTGGTGGGCGACCTAGAACTTAAAAGTATTCCCGCATTATACTGGTGGGCGACCTAGAACTTAAAAGTATTCCCGCATTATACTGGTGGGCGACCTAGAACTTAAATGTATTCCCGCATTATACTGGTGGGCGACCTAGAACTTAAATGTATTCCCGCATTATACTGGTGGGCGACCTAGAACTTAAATGTATTCCCGCATTATACTGGTGGGCGACCTAGAACTTAAAAGTATTCCCGCATTATACTGGTGGGCGACCTAGAACTTAAATGTATTCCCGCATTATACTGGTGGGCGACCTAGAACTTAAATGTATTCCCGCATTATACTGGTGGGCGACCTAGAACTTGAATGTATTCCCGCATTATACTGGTGGGCGACCTAGAACTTGAATGTATTCCCGCATTATACTGGTGGGCGACCTAGAACTTAAAAGTATTCCCGCATTATACTGGTGGGCGACCTAGAACTTAAATGTATTCCCGCATTATACTGGTGGGCGACCTAGAACTTAAAAGTATTCCCGCATTATACTGGTGGGCGACCTAGAACTTAAATGTATTCCCGCATTATACTGGTGGGCGACCTAGAACTTAAAAGTATTCCCGCATTATACTGGTGGGCGACCTAGAACTTAAAAGTATTCCCGCATTATACTGGTGGGCGACCTAGAACTTAAATGTATTCCCGCATTATACTGGTGGGCGACCTAGAACTTAAAAGTATTCCCGCATTATACTGGTGGGCGACCTAGAACTTAAATGTATTCCCGCATTATACTGGTGGGCGACCTAGAACTTAAATGTATTCCCGCATTATACTGGTGGGCGACCTAGAACTTAAATGTATTCCCGCATTATACTGGTGGGCGACCTAGAACTTAAATGTATTCCCGCATTATACTGGTGGGCGACCTAGAACTTAAATGTATTCCCGCATTATACTGGTGGGCGACCTAGAACTTAAATGTATTCCCGCATTATACTAGTGGGCGACCTAGAACTTAAATGTATTCCCGCATTATACTGGTGGGCGACCTAGAACTTAAAAGTATTCCCGCATTATACTGGTGGGCGACCTAGAACTTAAAAGTATTCCTGCATTATACTGGTGGGCGACCTAGAACTTAAATGTATTCCCGCATTATACTGGTGGGCGACCTAGAACTTAAATGTATTCCCGCATTATACTGGTGGACGACCTAGAACTTAAATGTATTCCCGCATTATACTGGTGGGCGACCTAGAACTTAAATGTATTCCCGCATTATACTGGTGGGCGACCTAGAACTTAAATGTATTCCCGCATTATACTGGTGGGCGACCTAGAACTTAAATGTATTCCCGCATTATACTGGTGGGCGACCTAGAACTTAAATGTATTCCCGCATTATACTGGTGGGCGACCTAGAACTTGAATGTATTCCCGCATTATACTGGTGGGCGACCTAGAACTTAAATGTATTGAAATTGCTTCCCCGTTCTTCCGAGAAAATTTTCGACAATCGGCAGAAAATTTTCTGCCCCGGTTTTTGGTGACTTCCCTGGCGTTGCATCTTGCTGCCATCATCAATCCTTTGTTTTCCTGCAGCAGATAAAGGGATTTAATTAGTTTTCATCGTGGTGGCAGAGGGTGCCTTTCTGGCAGATGATTTTTCCTTTCTTCTCTTTTCTTGCTCTATGTCCCGTAATTGTTTAGTGGGCAAAGCTGCCTGCTGGGGGTCTCTAGCCTGCTGGGGACTAGCCTTCAATTAATCCCCTTTTCTGCTTTCTCTTTAAACACGTGCTGTGGGAGTCTGCTTTTAACTCCCGAAACCACTCCCTTTATGAGCTTACTTCCTCCGACATTGTCGGGCATGATCACTGCATTCCTGGGATTGGCCTTTAGGACTGTTTGTATTATCCTACATTGGATGAATTACCCTCCTGTTTCTGGTAGTAAGCTTTGAAAAATCCTTTCAAGACACATCTTAGGAAAAGAAATAAAAGATAGAAAAAGGAGAAAGTCTTTCTGAACCAATATTTTGGTGGGAAAGAAACCCAAAAGAACTTATCTGGAGGATATGACTGGTCCCCGTGATCATGACGTGCACCATAGATTCCCGACCCAGTCTATTTGTATCAATCGATTTGCCCGATGGTCTGACTTGCTGGGGATGATGAATGACTGTCCATGTGGTTGCTTTTGTTGATCTGTCTTGCCGCCTCATAGTGCCCTTCGAGGGGTTTTCACTAATGAGACTCTCTCCTTTCTTTCATCTCCCGGCGCCTTATGGTGCCTGTGAAGGTTTTCACCAATAAGACTCTCTCATTTCATATCCCTCATCTCACATCGCCTCTCGGTGCCTATGAAGGTTTTCACCGATAAGACTCTCTCATTTTATTTCTTTCGAGGAATCGGGGCGTTGTAGATACGACCCTCTCTTCTGGTGATTCCTTTGACCATCGATTCACTCCCAGTCTTACGATCCTCTTCTTTGCTGGGGATCGGTGTATTATTCTCGGCCTTATTTGCCTGACTCGACATCTCTTGAACATTGATCGGGAGGTCTTCTGGACGTTGATGTTGGTTTTGGTGGGGAGTTAAAAAGGGCTATGAAGACAATTTGATGGGTGATGTGCTACAACTTTTGGAATCAAACCTTTGTTGGGACTTAAAACATAACCTCTGCCCCAGTTTTCTTGCTTGGGGAATTTATTATTATTATTATTATTTTTTACACTTATGTTGCGCTATGTGCGTTACACACACTGTGCCTATTATGCACACTATGTACATTATGCATCCTATATTCACTATGATGCATACTATGACCGAGCCGTGAGGCGCCTACGTATCCTCTTTGAGGAATCAGGTCAAACATAGTTCCCGCAGTTTTATATTCCTTATGATTTTTTTTTATTTTCTTTTTCTTTTTCTTTTTCTTTTTCTTTTCCTTTCTTTTTTTTTTTTTCATGTCTTTTCCATTAATGATTCCAAAAGAGGGGTATGAAAGAATAACTTAAGGCTCAAAGGGGAAGCAAGGGTTAAAAAGTGTTCGGATAGAAGAAAGAATTGCCTCCATCATCTCATTATCCAATAAATGCCAAATACAAACAAGTAAACCAAAATTGCCATAATTAAAGAAATTACGCATAATATCTCTTGACTGCATCTGAATTGATAGCCATGTCGACACATCTACCTTCGACATCTGTCAAATACAAAGCACCGTTGGACAATACTCTGGTCATGATATAAGGCCCTTGCCAATTTGGGGCGAATTTGCCTTTTGCCTCGACCTGATGTGGGAGGATCTTCTTCAATACTTGCTGCCCTACTTCAAACTTCCTGGGGCGCACCTTCTTATTATATGTTCTTGCCATTCTCTTCTGGTACAGCTGACCATGGCACACTGCTGCCAATCTTTTCTCATCTATCAGGCTCAACTGTTCCAATCGAGCTTTGACCCATTCATCATCATTAATCCCGGCTTCAGCGACAATTCGGAGGGACGGAATTTCGACCTCCGCTGGTATTACGGCCTCAGTTCCATACACCAACAAATAAGGAGTTGTGCCTATGGAAGTTCGGACGGTAGTGCGGTAACCCAACAAAGCAAAGGGTAATCTCTCGTGCCATTGTCTGGAACCTTCCACCATTTTTCGCAGTATCTTCTTGATATTCTTATTGGCTGCTTCGACTGCTCCATTCGCCTTGGGACGATATGGGGTGGAATTGCGGTGTGTAATCTTGAATTGTTGGCATACCTCTCTCATCAAGCTGCTATTAAGATTCGCACCGTTATCCGTGATGATCACTTTTGGGATCCCAAATCTGCAGATGATATGGGAGTGAACAAAGTCCACCACTGCCTTCTTGGTTACTGATTTGAAGGTTTTAGCCTCAACCCATTTGGTGAAGTAATCAATGGTCACTAGAATGAACCTGTGACCGTTGGACGCTGCTGGCTCGATGGGCCCAATGACATCCATGCCCCATGCTACAAACGGCCAGGGTGCTGACATCGTATGTAACTCTGTTGGCGGAGAATGAATCAAATCTCCATGTATCTGGCACTGATGGCATTTCCTTACGAAAGTGATACAGTCGTGTTCCATGGTTAGCCAATAACACCCTGTTCGAAGGATCTTTCTTGCCAATATATATCCGCTCATGTGTGGCCCACAAACTCCGGCATGTACTTCCGCCATAACCGTCGTTGCCTGCCCGGCATCTATGCATCTCAACAATCCCAAATCCGGGGTTCTTTTGTACAATATTCCCCCACTGAGGAAGAAACCATTCGACAAACGCCGAAGGGCTCTTTTTGGTCTCCAGAGGCATGTTCTGGATATATCCCCATTCTGAGGTATTCCTTGATATCATGAAACCAGGGTTCGCCATCTGCTTCTTCTTCTAGGGCATTGCAGTGGGCGTGCTGATCACGGACCTGGATGTGTAGAGGATCAACATACATTTTGTCAGGGTGGTGCAACATTGATGCTAAGGTGGCCAAGGCATCCGCAACCTCATTGTGAACTCTCGGGATGTGTTTGAACTTCACCGATCGAAATTGCTTGCTCAGATCATGCAAGCATTGTCGGTATGGTATGAGCTTTAGATCTCGTGTTTCCCATTCACCCTGAATTTGATGTACCAAGAGGTCCGAGTCTCCCAAGACCAAGACGTCTTGGACATCCATGTCAGCAGCCAAGCGCAGACCCAGAATGCAAGCCTCATATTCGGCCATATTGTTAGTGCAATAGAAGCGCAGTTGGGCCGTAACAGGATAATGCCGTCCTGTTTCAGAGATGAGTACTGCCCCTATTCCCACCCCTTTTGCATTTGCCGCTCCATCAAAGAAAAGCTTCCAACCCGGTTCCTCGGGTAATTCCAACTCATTTGTATGCATCACCTCTTCGTCAGGAAAATACGTTCTTAAAGGCTCGTATTTTTCGTCAACGGGATTCTCTGCCAAATGGTCTGCTAGTGCCTGGGCTTTCATGGCCGTCCTTGTTACGTAGATGATATCAAACTCTGTGAGCAGAATTTGCCACTTTGCCAACCTTCCCGTGGGCATAGGTTTCTGAAAGATATACTTCAATGGGTCCAAGCGGGATATGAGATAAGTAGTATATGAGGACAGGTAGTGCTTCAACTTCTGAGCTACCCAAGTCAGGGCGCAGCATGTTTTCTCGAGTTGAGTGTACTTGACCTCATGCACTGTGAATTTCTTGCTAAGATAGTAGATGGCCTGCTCCTTCCTTCCTGTGTCATCATGTTGCCCCAGTACACAACCAAATGAATTTTCCAAGACTGTCAGGTAAAGGATTAGGGGTTTCCCGGGCTTAGGCGGGACCAACACGGGTGGATTAGACAGATACCCTTTGATTTGGTCGAAAGCCTCTTGACACTCTGTCGTCCAACCTTCTGCAGCATCCTTTCTCAGTAGCCGAAATATGGGCTCACAAGTTGCTGTGAGTTGAGCGATGAACCTGCTGATGTAATTGAGTCTACCCAGCAAACTCATTACCTCTGTTTTGTTCCTTGGCGGTGGCAAATCTCGGATGGATTCAATTTTGGATGGGTCTAACTCAATCCCCCGTCGACTGACGATGAATCCTAGCAACTTTCCTGATGGAACCCCGAATGCGCATTTGGCCGGGTTAAGCTTGATATCATACCTTCGGAGTCTTTGGAAAAATCTCCTTAGGTCTGCCACATGGTCCTCCTGACGCCAAGATTTGATGATCACATCATCGACGTACACCTCGATTTCTTTGTGTATCATGTCATGAAACACGACAGTCATTGCTCGCATGTACGTTGCCCGACGTTCTTTAATCCGAACGGCATTACCCGATAGCAGTAGGTTCCCCATGGCGTAATAAACGCTGTCTTCTCAGCATCCTCCTCGTCCATTAGGATCTGATGATAACCCGCATAACAATCCACAAAGGATCCGATCTCGCGCCCAGCGCAATTATCGATCAGGATATGAATGTTGGGTAGCGGAAAATTGTCCTTGGGACTTGCTTTGTTGAGGTTGCGGTAGTCAACGCACACCCTGATTTTTCCATCCTTCTTTGGGACTGGTACCACATTGGCCAACCACTCGGGATATCGAGTGACCCGAATGACCTTCGATTGCAACTGCTTAATCACTTCTTCTTTGATCTTTACACTCATTTCTGTTTTAAATTTCCTTAGTTTTTGCTTGACCGGAGGGTATGCCGGGTCAGTGGGCAATTTGTGAACCACTAAATTGGTGCTCAATCCAGGCATATCATCATATGACCATGCAAAAACATCTTTGAATTCCCTGAGAGTTTTGATCAATTCTGCTTTGACATTCGGCTCAATGTGGATGCTAATTTTGGTCTCTTGGACGTTATCAGCGTCTCCTAGATTCACAGCCTCGGTGTCATTTAGGTTAGGCTTGGGTTTCTCTTCAAATTGGCACAGTTCTCTGTTTATTTCTTCGAAGGCTTCACCTTCGTCACATTCAGATTCATCGTCACAAACGACCTTTTGCATCATTGAGTCGGTTTCAGATTGATTTATTAGACTAGGTCGAAGATCCGCTGTGCATGCCATGTCATTAGAACCAGTAAAAAGAGAACTGTTCAGAAAGAAAAAGAACAAAACAAAATTAAGATGGGACAAAAGAAAAGAACTTTATTAAACTTGCGGGATAAAAGGGTTCACACTTTTACAAAAACGAAAGTAAAATTTGGATTACACCCTTGAATAATCCGAACAAACAAACAAAACATAAATCAAAGCCTACTACCAAGACTCCCCTCGGACAGGAAGAGGAGTAACCGTCCAATTGTTGGTCTTGGCCTCAGGCCCCACAAACTGTATCTCTGCTCTGCTGGAACCTTCTCCAGCTTCCACCATACTGACATCCGCGAATAGCCTCTCAAAACTCTGATTCAGGTCTTCATTTATACCGATCAAAGGTCCTAGAATCTTTGGGACCGGCGACCCCTTGGCATTCGCTTTGACAAAAGACCTTGAGAGGCGTGGCACTGGTTTAGGCAGAAACCAGACCCTCTTCTTCATTTTTCGCGCTTGCTTCCTGTCTGCTGCGGTTGGTTTGAACCCCAATCCGAAAGTTTCCAGATTTTTAGGAAGGGAGACAGGTTGGACAATCCCTTGAAGCTCGACTCCCAGGCCTTTTCCTGGCACAAATCCATTACCCAGCATTTCCGAGACCATCATGACTGTCGCGGCAGCTATCCTCGGGTGCGGGATGATTTATCCTTCAGAAATTTTGTTGGCCGACCCTGTATCGAAAATCTGGTAGACCCAAGGACCTTTGTCATCGGCGGTCTCTATGAAAGGTACAATGGTTCCGCCCATGGTGCATGTTGTATCCTCGCCGTGTAACACGACCTCTTGTCTTTCCCACTCGAACTTCACCATCTGATGTAGGGTGGAAGGCACCGCTTTGGCTGCATGAATCCAGGGTCGTCCTAACAGCAGGTTATAAGAAACTGTGGCATCTAACACCTGGAATTCCATGGTAAACAGGACTGGACCAATGGTCAGTTCAAGTACAACATCCCCCACAGTGGCTGTTCCGTTTCCGTCAAACCCCCGGACACAGATGCTATTCTTCCGGATTCTTCCGCGGTCGATCTTTAACTGGTCCAGAGTGGATAATGGACAAATATTGGCGCTTGAGCCGTTATCCACCAATACTCGAGTTACCACCGAGTCTTCACATTTGACAGCTAGGTATAGAGCTTTGTTATGCTCCGTACCTTCCACCGGCAGGTCATCATCTGAGAATGTTACCCTGTTCACCTCGAAAATCTTGCTGGCAATGGTTTCCAGGTGGTTTACAGAAATCTCACTGGGTACATGAGCCTCGTTCAATATCTTCAACAGGGCCCGACGATGCTCCTCAGAATGGATCAGTAATGACAACAGTGAGATCTGGGCCGGTGTTTTTCTCAGCTGTTCGACCACAGAATAGTCTTGTACTTTCATCTTCCTCAGGAACTCTTCAGCCTCTTCTTCGGACACAGGTTTCTTGGTTGCAACTGGGTTGGTTCTTCTTAGCTCCACCGGAGCAAAACATCGACCTGATCGAGTCAGCCCTTGCGCTTCACAACTGACTTCTTCCACCTGTTTTCCTTTGTACATCACCACCGCCTTTTCATATTTCCAAGGCACAGCCCTGCTGTCAATCATCGGCAGCTGGACCACAGGCTTTATGGTCACCCGTTCTCTACATACCCCTTTCAACACGACCGCCGGTGTGGGCGGGATCCCTGGTATTACCAACTTGCTTGGCTCGGGTTTGCTTGTTATGGCGGACGGGCTCTTTCCCAATATCACTACCGGCTTGACGCCTTCTCCCTGCGACTGTACACTCGTTCCTCCACTGGTTGAGACTTCTTTCGGGGCGGCTTGGATCATCATCACTGTTTGTGAGGGTTTTCTCAATTCTCCTCCCTCACACACCAACTCAATCATGTGAGTTTCGTGGTGCGCTGGCAGTGGGTTTTGGTTGATGTTAGGAGCCTCCGGTGTCTGGACCTCGATCTTATTGGTGTCAATAAGATCCTGTATGGCATGCCTTAACTTCCAGCACTTCTCGGTATCGTGCCCGAGCATCCCTGAACAGTATTCACAACTGATTGATCGATCCAAATTCTGAGGTGGGGGATTTGGTTCTCGAGTCTGGACAGGACTAACCAAACCCAATTGCCGCAGCTTGTGGAACAAAGCGGTGTAGGTTTCTCCCAGCTCCGTGAAGGTTCTCTGCTTCCGCAACCTGTCATTCCTAGCATCTGGATTTCCCCGAAAGCCTATCCCTGAAGGGTTTCTATATGCCCTTGGTGGAGGGTAGGTGTTTTGCGGTGGGTAGTTATTATGTGGAGCTGGGTATGTGTTGTGGGGGGCCGGTGTGCGCCATTGTGGGCGAACCGGAGGCTGAGTGTATGCCTGGGCTTGGTGTACGGAACAATGTGGTTCTCGAGGTGGATAGAAATTTTGTGGTGGGCTGTATGGGTATTCTGACCTGTGAGGTCTGGGTTGGTTGTAGTGTGGCCTGCCAGCCCTGGACCAACTGCCTGCCTCGATCGTGGCAACCTCTTCTTTCTTTCTTCTCAACGCACCTCCCGTGCCGTTTTGAATGGCCTGGGTTGTGGCCTTGAGTGCCGAATAGTTCAAGATCTTGTCAGACCTCAAACCCTCTTCTATCATGACCCCTATCTTGACCACCTCGTTGAAAGATTTTCCAACCGTTGTCACCAAGTGACCAAAGTAGGTTGGATCCAATGTCTGCAAAAAATAGTCCACCATCTCTCCCTCTCTCATGGGAGGATCGACTCTAGCTGCTTGTTCTCTCCAGCGGAACCCGAACTCGCGAAAACTTTCCCCGGGTTTCTTCCCAGTTCTCAATAACGTGAGACGGTCAGGGACTATCTCTAGATTGTACTGGAAATGACCTGCAAAAGCCTGCGCCAGATCATCCCACGTGTACCACCTGCTGAAATCCTGCCTGGTATACCATTCCAGTGCAGATCCGCTCAGACTTTGGCCGAAATAAGCTATCAACAGCTCATCCTTGCCGCCTGCCCCTCTCATTTTGCTACAGAATCCCCGCAAATGTGCCATGGGATCACCGTGCCCTTCATATAAATCAAACTTGGGCATCTTGAACCCAGCCGGGAGTTGGACGTCTGGGAAAGGGCACAGATCTTTGTATGCCACGCTGACTTGATTGCCCAGCCCGTGCAAGTTCCTGAAAGACTGCTCCAGGCTTTTGAACTTTCTCAACACTTCATCCTGTTCAGGGGCCTTAACCGGCTTCTCAACCTCTGCCGGTACTTCCAAATGTGGATTGTAAGCCTGTGGTTCGGGTGCATGAAACATAGGCTCGGGGGATAGTATTGTGTATCGTGAGCCTGAAACAATGGCTCACTGGTCGTTCTTTGCAAAGGGGCTGAGGTTGGTCCCACAAAAATGGGAATATTGGGTGTTGGGAGAGGTTGATGGGGTGGTGGAGCTTGGGAATCATGAGGGCTTCTTTCTTGATGATAGAGGGGATTTGGGCGGCTTGTGGAAGGGCCAGAGTGAGGGTATTCTGGCATGTGCCCCAGTGTTTCAGGGCTCTTTTGTGTTTTGGCTATGGCTAGCTGCATTGCATTCATCTCTAGTCC
Organism: Nicotiana sylvestris; assembly: GCF_000393655.2. Lineage (NCBI taxonomy): Eukaryota > Viridiplantae > Streptophyta > Magnoliopsida > Solanales > Solanaceae > Nicotiana > Nicotiana sylvestris. The sequence continues at coordinate 163,242,312 of NC_091060.1, read as the reverse complement.
CATCCTTTCAATCTTTTCCATCGCTTCTTTTAGCAACTGGCTCATCGGCCTCTCTTCCTCATTACTATTCTCTGAAGTAGTCATGCTTGTTGCTATCGGTCCTTTGGATCTGGTTTGGTAGGAGTGTGTTGCCAGAGTTCTTTAACAACTAACTTGTCTGGATCAGACAACAACAAACTTTGTCAGCGTTAGAGTTTAACAGATTTGATCATAACACACAGAGGATGCAATGCACCTAGGCAGTTAACCGTTTCTACATGCTTTGCTTCAAACAACATGCGTCATCCCGGTTTGCTCATTCGTCCCCCTTTTTATTAAGTATTTTGGGAAACCCTGTGTTTTATTTTATTACGTATTTTCTTTTCTTTCTTTATTAGAAGCGGTCGAATCTTATGTGAATTGCCTACGTATCACGTCCCCGCGTGAATCAGACCAGGCGTAGTTCTGCCTCGAAGTAAAGACACATAGAAGTTCTTCCGGAGTTGCTTAATTTCATTATCAAAATTTGCTATTACACATTGCTTTAAACAAAATAGCCACAGTACAGACTCCACGGTTTTAAACTTGGTTTGAGGAAAAGAAAACAACATATGGGGAAACAACAAACAAAACGACCAGGACTCGATCAACAACTAATTTTCCAACTTAGGGACCCACGAGGCATCTTTCGGCCCTTTCGCGGCCCTAGGTGTAAGGTCTCTTTGCAGGCTCTTCAACTCGTTCATAATCCGGTGGACGCAGCCCATGATGGAAGCAATGAGGGTTTCCCGAGGTGTTTGCTCGCATGCCAAACATTTTAGGTAGATGTAATGCCCGATTTCGTCAATTCTTGCTCGAATGTTGTCCCTTTCTGCGAACAACTGCCTTATCTGTCGGCTCTTTAATCCTAGCGTTTGTGCATTGGTGGCGAGCTGATCCTGGAACATATCCATTTGCCTTTCCATCTTTGTCATTGCATTGTAATAGCGTCTCCTATCGGCTCGGGCATCTTGTGTTTGCTTGAAGATCCGCTCTTGCAGGGCGAAATTTGTTTCCTTTGCTGCTTTGACGCTCAGTTCACAATTCCTCATGACTTGCTGTAGGCGCTTCCTCCGGGCCATTGTACCTTCTGCCCATTTGACCCTCATCCTTGCTATGCAAGCCTCTGATTGGTCTAATTCTTCTTGGCTCTGGATGACCTGATTTCTCAAACTGGCTATCAATCTTTCGTCGGAGCAGCGCTTCTGTCGGTCGATGTTATTCTTACTGGCTTGGCGAAGGCGGGCCCTCAGGGTTTGGTTCTCTTGGGCTAGCTTGTCTTTTTCAGCCTGCTCTTAGGCGACTTGCACGTTGTTTTCGAATACAATCCTTTCAACTTGTCGCTTCAGCTTCCTGATTTCAACCAGGTAACCTTCTTCTTTTGCGAGCCAGTCCCATTGTTCTTGCGATGACTCGACAAATTCTTGGAGGTAAGGCCGTTTGGTTGGCCGTTTCACAATGTTCTTCTTGTTATGCCAAGTGAGATAGGCCGGCGAGACTTCACCCCTAGACACATCATTTACCCGGGTATTTGCCGTCAAGTACTGGCATTCACTCCATATGCAACGAACTGTCTTTTCAGGAAATTGGCCGTCACTGCTGACCTCGACTGCATAAGTGCTGAGATCTTCGTCCGGGTGTAGTACTTGACATCTTCCCAACTGTCTCATTACCCTGTAAGGGGCATAAGGTTGAATACCCCTGAGTCCCATCAAGAGGAAGTGAGGACCAGTGGCGGGCATGTATATGATTTCTTCCACAGAAAGCCAACCCAAAGTCCAGTTTATTTGGTCTGCGGTGATGACCCGGAGATAGGATATCCATTCTTCAAACCCTCCCGGTGATCGGAAACCTGAAACCCTTAGGCTATAACCCTCGATGCAGCCCCCATTTGTAGACATGTAGCGCATATACTGAGGATGGTGACACAAGTGTTCGATCATCCACATCTGTAACAACAAGTTGCACCCTTCGAAGAAGTCTGCTCCGGCCTTACAAGCCGTGAGGGCTCGGTATATTTCTGACATTATCATAGGAGCAAGGATGCTTTTATCGTTGGTAATCAGGATTTTGACGATTCCAGCCACCTTCAGGTCGATATTTCTATCTTTTCGGGGAAACACCACAAGGCCCAAAAATGCCACCATAAAAGCGAACCGCCTATGCTCATTCCATTTTACCAGATTTCCCCTGCTGCAAATACCACTTTCTGGATCATTAAATCCTCCTTTGCTCCCGTACCTCTGGTATATGAATTGTAGGGTAGAAAAACCTCTATCCAGTTCAGCGTATGGGACTCCTTTGCTTATCTTCAACAGATCCATGAATTTGTGTGAATTCACAGCCCTTGGAGCGATCAGGTATTTGTGTCTCAAACCTTCAGTGACGTCCATGTAACCCGCCATTTCTTCTAAGGTTGGGGTGAGTTCAAAATCTGAGAAACGGAACACGTTGTGGGCCGGATCCCAAAATGTAACCAAAGCCTTTATGATGTCGCACCGAGGCCTGACCTTCAACAAATCAACCAAACCTCCCAGGTGCAGTTTGACCCTGTCTTGCTCTGACTTTTCCAAATCCTCCCACCATAATCGCACTTCCAGGGGGATTTTCCTTCTAACTGTTACCGGCAAACTTGGACTCATGCTCATTCTGCATGTTTATTGAGGTGATTAAGCAAAGATCCAGACTCATTGGACTCAAATACACAAATTAACACACTATTTTTTCTAGAAAAACGAAATTTTGGTTGTTTCCGAAAAGTACGATGTTACCTTAAAAACTTTCGTTATTTGGATTGTACCTATATTTTGAAAAACAAGTTGAGCCCGATGGGGGTTGCCTACGTATCTTGCACCCTGCGAGAATCAAACTGACGTAGTTCAGGCATAAGCCGAATTTTGGAGACACACTATTTTTCTCTTAGAAATGAATCAAAGACCCTTACTAAAACAAATTAATAAGACACACATTTTCTTTTTTTTTTCAAAATTCTGGCAGAGTTTTAACCATTTTCTGGGTATTGATCTTTCAAAAATAATTATCTCCTTATCCGTTATTCAGAAACCGGTCAGCATGCAAGCCTTGAAACAAGTAAATGCATAAAGCAAGCAGGATGCAGCAGGATGGTCTTTTCATATCAGGTTGCTAGTCCTAGACGGACCCAACCCCTGTGTTGAGTCCCCTAAGTCAAATGCACATGATGCAAATAAACGTTCCTACTAGGGATCCGGCATGTGGCTTTGTTATACTAAGTTCATAACCTGGGTATTTGTTCTAGACCTGGCTTACCCGAGCGGACAACTCGAGCCAAGGATGGGAGCTGTGTACCGGTAACCAAAAGGCCATCCGATTTTGCAACTCCTCCGAATCCTCGTTCTATTTTGGTATATGACACTAACAGAAAGAAGTCACGACCAGCGTGCACTCCTCAAGAGAGAGAAGAGAGGGGTTTCGGCACAGTTTATATGTACAGTTCAAACAATATCAAAGCAGTAAAAGCAGCACTTAGCACATTAGGCTCAAACACGTAAAAATCAGATAATAAATAAAGCCAAATAATAACAATTATTCTAAGCTCGAATTCTTAACCCTGAACCAGTGGTTCTGGGTTAGATAATCCCCAGCAGAGTCGCCAGAGCTGTCACACCTCCTTTTTCCGCACCCGTGAGGGTACAAGGGAGTTTTTCCAATTAAAGGACAATCGAAACGGGATTCATTTATTTATTTCAGAGTCGCCACTTGGGAGATTTAGGGTGTCCCAAGTCACCAATTTTAATTCCCGAATCGAGGAAAATAATGACTCTATATTACAGTCTGCGTACCAGAAATCCGGATAAGGAATTCTGTTAACACGGGAGAAGGTGTTAGGCATTCCCGAGTTCCGTGGTTCTAGCACGGTCGCTCAACTGTTATATTCGGCATATTTATCTGATTTTAAACACAATATGAACTTATGTGCAAATTTTATCTTTCAGCCGCTTTTATCATTTACTGTTATTTTTATCAAGAATTGCAACGTTATAAAATGTATCTCGAACCACGTTACAATCAATGTACCCGTGGTCGTCGACACACTTTGACTCCGTTGAGATTTGGATTTGGGTCACATCAATGTGCACCCGAGTTTAAGGAAATTAAATTATTAAAGGCGCGCCTAAAGCGACTAGCGTATTTATTTTGGGTAGGACCGTGGAATTTTGCTAAACGGTCCATCCCCGAGTCTAAGCAAATTTAAAACAAGTATTTACTGAAGGCCCCGCAATTTTGTATTTTTATTCGGCGAGGCTCATCTCGTTCTTATTTTTTTAAAAGGGATTTGCAACGTCATGGAAATGTATCTCAAACCACGTCACAATCAATGTACCCGCGATTAGAGACACATTTCGACTCCGTTGAGATTGGGATTTGGGTCACATAAATGTGCACCCGAATTTAAGGAGGTAACTTTATTAAGTACGCGCTTAAAGAGACTATCGCGTTATTATTCTGGGAGGGCTGTGAGATTTGCTAAACGGCCCGTCCGGGAAACTGAATGCTTCGATAATATACACTTAACGAGGGCCCCGCAGCTTTGTGCAAATTTATTTATTTTTGTCGAGGCTCATCTCGTTCTTATTTTTAAAGGATATCCTATAGCAATTACGTTTCTTGTCGTATTTGTCTCTACTAATAAAAAATAGATAGTCCTAATTAATTGTGTACTTGCCAGTTATATATAACATTCGAAAATGCTTAAGAATCAGGAACGAGGCTGCGTGCACAGTCAGCCAATTAAATAAGCACAGGTCCCAAATACAGCCCATGCGAGATGGGCCAGACCTAGGCCCTGGTTTGTTCGATGCGGGCCTGTTGGGTCCGTTTCGACCTGAGCTCGACCTTCGCGAGGTTGAGATTGCAAGCTATGTGTTCTTTGTCTTAATCATGGTTTACCGATTATATGAAACAGTTTATCGGAAAGGAAAGAGCTTAACTAATAGAGTATGATTGTTATGCTTGGCATACATTACAGAATTATATTACACCATTAACTAAATCTAAGATGCAACCTATTGTATTGGGCATGTTTCTATCTACCAGCCTGCATTTCCAATTGGATGTCAAATTGCCCTACAATTGATATCTACCAGGCATGCAAACTATCTTCAGTATCCAAATAACACTACAAACTATCATGCATTTCATGAGGTTTAACATAACAGTCCATAAAAAATCTTCAGATCTTCTCTTTTGTATTCATGCTTAGCCTTCAAGTTACATTGACAATGTTCTAATCGTGTACCTGGTATAGCCAAGCGAAAGAAGAAGGGAATGATCAGCTGAGTAGTATGCAGTAAGCACAACAACAGCAGATATACAGCAACAAACAGCAACAAATCAACAAATCACAAGTGCTTTCCACAGTCCATAGACAACCAACAACAATTTCCAGAGCAAGGAAAACCCAAAGTGGTCGAGCACCAAACAAACCCTCCCAGACACAGAGTAATAAACCAGCAGAAAGCCCAAGATACCAAATGTAACAGCAACAGAAGACCCAACAACCACAAAGTTCAGCAAATATCCAGTACAGTTCCAACAATCAGGAAGGCTAAAACTCAATCCAGAGCATACAGAAAACTCAGTGCAGTAACAATCACAGCAGAAAACACATAGCCTTCTCTTAATGGAACAGTAATGACCCTAGCTAGACTGACTGACTTGGCCAGAACAGCTCAATCAACTTAGTTCCTTGTGCAGTTTGGGCAGTGTTTAGTTAGAGTGTTCTGGAAATTTCACTTTTTGTTTTTCTCTTCTCTGAAGACTAAAAGTCCAGCCCTCTTTAAGTTCTCAAATGGCCTATTTATAAGCCAAATGACCCAGTGCAGCTAAGCTGCCTCCCCCCTACTTGCAGACTGCCCATACTCTTTTAAGCCCATGCCTAAGCATCTTTTGGTGCCAGCCCTTTGTTCCCCACGCCTGTTTTTGTTTAATCAAGAGTTATGGGCTCATTTTACTATTCATTTTAAGCCCCATACCCTTGTGTCTTGTTCCCCATTGATCATTAGTTTAATCCTAAATTAGTACCCTACTTGTCAGCTCATTTAAACTAATCGTTTTGTCCTTTTCAACACCCTAAAATACCCTTGTTGGCCCTTGATTATTACTGCCTTGCCCATTGCAGTATCAGGGCATTTTGAACTTCTGAAAGTTCAATTTCAGAATTGCCCTAGCATGATTCTTTTAATTGTTTTTTTACAATGTAGTTACAAACTAGCACTCATAAATAATGTCCAACACTCAAATCACAATACAGGTCCATTCAGTCAAGTGAGGTTGTACATATTAGAATATTTGAACATTCAGTCGTAGGAAATTAATCGACGACATTTATCAGGTCGACTATACTAATTATAACAGGTAATAATCAGTCGCTCATATAAACAATACGTTCAGGGACCTAAAGGGCATCAGACAACTTTTGTTCAATTACTGGGGGCCTATATGAATTAACTCATTTGACGACTAATCTAATTGACGATCACGTTTATCATGGGGTACATTCAGAACACAAACAGAAAACAATTGACCAAATAAGAGGCCTTTGACAGAGATGGAAGAAATCCGAATGAAAAATAACAAAATAACAAACAAACACAACGAAGCATGCTGACAACTTAATTAGAACTAAACAAAGAGAAAAGAAAACTTACCGAAAAAGTTTGAAATCAAAACGACCCAAATCTGACTCAACTTCGAACTCTTGAGGCCGAACAAACTTTAATCAGGGTGTTCTCACATGAGAACACCTTGACTAAGGTCTATTAGACCTCAAACCCCTGTTAAGACTGGCCGGATTCCCCAGGTGCATGTGTTCTAAGGTCCGGATTTTCAGATCTGGTTTTTAGGAGTTGTGGGTAGATTCGGACCAAACCAAGCTTGGTTTGGTCACGAGGAGGGTCAGGGGAGTGTCTGGTATGAAGATGGGGTAATTTGGCATAGGTCCGGGTTCGACTCAAATCTTCAAATGAAGATTCGAGACGAAGGAAAGTGATTCGAGGCAAATGGATAGCAGATCCATGTTCAGGAGAGTGCAGGGGACTTAGGGTGTTCAGGAGGTGGTCACCGGCGTTCGTGCCGCCGGGTTCTGGTGAAAGGGAAGCTAGGGCGGCTTGCTAGGGTTTGGGGTTTCAGGTTTGAGCTTGGGGACGATGAAGGGGGGTTCGGATAGGGGGCGTGGGGAGTGATAGAGGGTTTATATACGGAGTAGGGGATTGGATCTGAGCCGTTAGATAGGTGTTTTGTGGTGGTGGGTATGTGTTATGTGGAGGTGGGTATGTATTGTGGGGAACCGGCGCGCGCCATTGTGGGCGAACCGGAGGTTGGGTGTATGTCTGGGCTTGATGGACGGTGAAATGTTGTTCTTGTGGTTGGTAGTAGGGTTGTGGAGGGTAATTTGGAATGTGTGGGTAGTTTAGACGATGGGGTCTGGGTTGGTAATGAGGGGAAGGACCTCTAGATCTGGACCAATTGTCGGCCTCTAATGTCGTGACCTCCTCTCTCCTTTTCTTCCCTAGCGCACCTCCCGTGCCGCTCTGAATGGCCTGAGTTGTTGCCTTAATTGCCGAATAACTCAGGATTTTATTAGACTTAAGTCCCTCTTCTATCATACCTCCCATTTTCACAACTTCATTAAATGATTTGCCAACTGACGTCACCAAGTGACCAAAGTAAGTTGGCTCGAGAGTTTGTAAGAAGTAATCCACCATTTCTCCTTCTCTCATTGGGGGATCAACTCTGGCTGCCTGTTCTCTCCATCGGAACCCAAATTCCCGGAAGCTCTCTCCGGGTTTCTTCTCGAGCTTTAGCAATGTGAGACGGTCTGGGACTATCTCAAGGTTGTATTGGAAATGTCCTGCGAAAGCCTGTGCCAAGTCATCCCAGGTGTACCACCTGCTCGGATCTTGTCTTGTATACCACTCTAATGCCGACCCGCTCAAACTCTGGCCAAAGTAAGCTATCAATAGCTCATCTTTGCCCCCTGCTCCCCTCATTTTGCTACAAAAACCCCGTAGATGTGCCATAGGATCGCCATGCCCTTCGTATAAATCGAACTTGGGCATCTTGAACCCTGCTGGTAATTGAACGTCAGGGAAAGGGCATAGATCCTTGTAAGCCACGCTGACCTGGTTACCTAACCCGTGTATGTTCCTGAAGGATTGCTCCAGGCTTTTAAATTTCCGCATCACCTCGTCCTGCTCTGGGCTCTTAGCCGGCTTTTCAATCTCCGCCGGGACCTCAAAGTGGGGATTATAGGTATGTGGCTCGGGTGCTTTGAATGTGAGTTCAGGGGGGTAATATTGTGTATCGTGAGCCTGAAACAGTGGCTCACTAGATGATCTGTGCAATGGGGCTGGGGGAGGTGCCACAAAGACGGGAACATTTGGTGGAGGAGGGTTTTGAGTGGGTGGTGGAGCTTGGGAATCATAAGCCTCTCTTCCCTGATAATAGTGATGGCTTGGGAAACTTGTTGAAGGACCGGGAGAGGGGTATTCCGGCGTGTGTACTGGTTGGAGGGTAGGAGTAACGGGTAGTTCTTGCCCCTTCTGGGCTCTAGCTAAGGCTATCTGCATTTCATTCATTTCTAGCCTCATTTTTTCCATTTTCTCCAGGGCTTCCTTCAGCATCTGATTGGCCGTTTTTTCTGACTCAACGCTGTTGTCTGACCCAGTCATGCTTTCTGGTATAGGACCTTTTGATCTTGTTTGATAATGGTACGGTGCCAGTACGCTCTAACAACTAACTGATATTGATTGGAAAAACAACAAACTTGTCAGTGTTAGAGTCTTAACAGATATTGTAATTGCACGTTAGGGGGATGCAATGCTCCTAGGCAGTTAATCATTTCTAACATGCTTTTGCTCTGACCGCATGCATCATCCCGGCTTATTTTTGCTCTGACAAATATATATATATATATATTTTTATAATTACGGTCGAATCCTATAGAGGTTGCCTACGTATCGTGACCCCGCACGAATCAGACCAAGCGTAGTTCGTGCTATAAGATAATTTTTTTTATTACTCAAAATAATGCTATTACAAGCCATCACAAAAAAAATACAGACTTCATATATATATATATATATTTTGAGAATGTTTGAAAAAAAAACATATGGGTAGACAACAGACTCGAAAAACAAACAAGTGCAAGATTGAACTAGGGATACATTAAAGCTTTGAATTTTGGTGCCCGCGAGGCATCATTCGGCCTTTCCGCGGGCTTGGGGGCCAGGCTTCTTTGCAAGCTTTTTAGTTCCTCCATGATCTGATGGACATAACCCATGACTGAGGCAAAAAGGATATCACGAGGCATCTCTTCACATGTTAAGCACTTCGTGGTGATATAGCGCCCTATCTCATTGATCCTACCCCTGATTCTATCCCTCTCTATGCACAGCTGTTCTATCTGTTGATTCTTTAGTCCCAATATTCGAGTATTGTCAATGAGCTGCTCTTGGAACCTCTCCATTTGTTCTTCCATCCGGACTATCGACTCATAGCAGTGTTCTCTATCTGTTCTAGCATCCCGGGCTTGTTTGAGGACCCGATTATTGAGAATGGAGTTTATCTCTCTCAATGTCGCAACACTCATTTCGTAGTCCCTTTTTACTTGCCATAGGTGCTCTCTCCGTGATGTTGTAACTGTGGCCCACCTGACCCGCATTCTTGTTATACAAGCCTGGGATCTCTCCAAGTCTTCTCGGCTTTTGCTGACTTGATTTCTCAATTCCGCTATCAACCTTTCATCAGAGCGATGTTTCTGTCGGTCGCTATCACTCTTACCGACTTGGCGAATTCGGGCTTTCAGTGCCTGGTTTTCTTTGGCTAATTTGTTCTTTTCACCCTGCTCTGAGGCTACTTGAACGTTGTTTTCAAACATGAGCCTTTCAATTTGTCGCTTCAGCTTCCCGATTTCAACCCGGTAGCCTTCCTCTCTCACTAACCAGCCCCACTATTCCTGCGAATCATCTGTAAATTGTTGGACGTGAGCTCTTTTAGCAGGCCTCTGACGAATCTGGAACCTTTTCCCGAACCAAACATCGTATTTTGGGTCTACCTCACCCTTAGCCAGCTCTCGAACCATAGTCTTGGGTTCAAGGAATCTACATTCGTGCCACAGCTTTCTAATTTTTCCTTCGGGGAACACGACTCCTGGACTCAACTCAATGGCGTGCTTGCTTAGATCCTCATCAGTGGGAATTACCTGAAATCTTCCTAGTTGGCGCAGTACCCGATGAGGAGCATATGGCTGGATGCTACGAAGTCCCATCAAAAGAACATGACATTCCTCGGCCGCCATGTATATTACCTCAGTATCATTCAACCACCCAAATGCCCATTCAACTTGGTCGGCTGTTGTTGACCTCAATTGTGCAAGCCATGCTTCGACGCCTTCGGGAAATATGACGCCTGTCATTCGTTTCTCAAAGCCGCTAATGCAGTTTCTCTCAGTCAACCCGTGGTTCATGTATCCCACTCGGTGATGGAGGTGTTCTTGCATCCACAGCTGGAGTAACAGATTGCATCCCTGAAAGAACTTGCCTCCTTCTCGGCATATAGTTAAAGCTCGGTAGATTTCGGACAAAATCAAAGGAACCACAGTACTGTCGGTTCTTTTGATTGCAACATCGGCCATCCCTACAAGGCCTATCTCTATTTTTTTATCTTTGCGGGGACAGACCACAACTCCCAGAAATGCTGTGATAAATGCCAAAGTACGTCTTGCTTCCCACTTGATTCTGTTCCCAGTGTGAATTAATCCGAGGTTTGGTTCTTCCAAACCCTGAGGAATTCCGTACCGTTGATACAAGAATTGGAGAGTACAACATCCCTTCGACAAATCATCATTCTGCACCTTCCGACTAATGCTTAGCAAATCCAAGAACGCGTGCGGAGATACTGGTCTTGGTGAAAGTAAATACTGCCCTCTTAGTTTCCCATTCAACCCCGCATATCCGGCGACTTCCTCTAGTGTAGGTGAAAGTTCAAAGTCAGCAAAACGGAACACGTTGCGGGTTGGGTCCCAGAACGGTATTAGAGCCTCGATGATATCTGTCCTTGGCTTGATATTCAACAGATCGACAAAACCTCCCAAAACTCTTTCCACTATCTTTATACTTATCTTTTCCCATATCATTCCACCACATGTGGAGTTGCAAAGGGACCTCGCTACAGACTGAGAATGGTTCATTTTGACTTGTGCTCATCCTGCACATTTATTATAGTGATTAAAGAAGGAAAAACTTTTATTTGACTTAAAAACTATCTATATTCTAAAGAAATATTTTTTGGATTTTAATTTTTTTTTTTTTGAAAAAACTTTTAAGGAGAAAGGAAATATTTTTGAACTATTATTCTGAATTTATGAAAGAAATACTACAGAAAAAAATATTTTTGAATTTTCTTTTGAATATCTTTTAAACAAATAATTGGGATTTTGAGATTAAAAGGAAATATTATTATTATTTTTTAAAAAAAAAAATTGAGGTCTAAAAGAAAAGCTTTCTAAAGAAGTGAGTAATGTTTAATATTTTTGGATTTTTTTTTTGAATACAGTGAGCCGAAACCAAAGAGGTTTGCCTCTGATCTCACATCCGGTGAGAATTAGACCCGCGTAGTTCAGGCTATAAACTAACTAATTTTTGAAAACAAACAAATTTTTTCCTTTTTCTTTTATAGCAAAAAAAACTATTTTCCCTTTTCAGTTTTTTTTTTTGAAAATAAAGCAAATTAAAATAAAAGACTTATTCCTACACACTTTCTGCTTTCTAGGCAAACAAACAATTCTAAAAGTAAAAATATATATGTTTTTTTTAAAATTTCGGCAGCATTTCGACAGTACTTGGACACTGATTTTTCTAAATTAATCATCTAACTCTCCACTTGCTATTTTTATTTTATTTTATTTTAAATTATTATTATTATTATTATTTTTTACACTCCCGAGACTCAGAAGCCGGTCAACATGCAAGACCGAGCAAATAAATGCACATAAAACAAATAAGATGCATCAGGATGGTTTTTATTTCAGGTTGCTAGCCCTAGACGGACTCAACCCCTGTGTTGAGTCCCCTAAGTCAAAATGCACATGATGCAAATAAGCGTTCCTATTAGGGATCCGGCATGAAGCTGAGTTATTCTAGGTTCAGAACTTGGGTGTTTGTTCTAGACCTGGCTTACCCGAGCGGACAGCTCGAGCCGAGGGGGAGGCAGCGTACCGGGAATACAGAAGTTTCACCGGCTTTGCAACTTATCCAACCTCGTTCTAAATTGGGAATTTAGACACTATACAGAAAAGAAGTCACACGAAGTGCACCCTTCTTCATGATTTAGAAGACTCAGAGAGGAGATGGGTTTCGGCACAGCTTATATACAGTTCACATAAGATCAAAGCGGTAAAAGCAGTTAATTAGCACATTAAGCACAGATCATGTAACAAAATCAAACGAAGCCAAATACAACAATTATTCCAAGCTCGAATTCTGAACCCTGAACCAGAGATTCTGGGTCCGTTTCCCCAGCAGAGTCGCCAGAGCTGTCACACCTCCTTTTTCCGACCCCGCGAAGGGCGTATGGAGTTTTTTTTCCAATTAAAGGACAATCGAAACGGGATTTATTTATTTATTTCAGAGTCGCCACTTGGGAGATTTAGGGTGTCCCAAGTCACCAATTTTAATCCCGAATCGAGGAAAAGAATGACTCCATATTACAGTCTGTGTACCAGAAATCCGGATAAGGAATTCTGTTAACCCGGGAGAAGGTGTTAGGCATTCCCGAGTTCCGTGGTTCTAGCACGGTCGCTCAACTGTTATATTCGGCTTGATTATCTGATTTTATACAAATATGAACTTATGTGCAAATTTTAACTTTTTACCGCTTTCATAATTATTATTATTTTAAAAAAAAATTGTGAACATCGTTTAAAACATGTCTTTGGATTACGTCACATGAAATGCACCCGCAATCCGGAACACATTTTTATTCAATGTTTTAGGATTTAGATTTGGGTCGCATGAAATGCGCATCCGAGTTTAAGAAGGTAAAATTAATTAAATCGCGCCTAAAGAGTCTAGCGCGTCATTATCTTTGAGGAAGGAAGTGAAATTCACTAAACAATCCGTCCCAAATTCTAAGTAATTTTTTTAAAAAAATAATTAAATAAATAAATGAGATTGGAGAATCCTGTAAATTTTTGTATTATTTACATCTATTTATTTTTAGCGAAATCCTTCCTTATTTTAAGAATATCCTTTAATGACTACCTTTTTATTATTACTAAGTTTGTCTATAAATATAAAATCAATATCTACATTCTTGAAAATAACATATTAAATAGAAGAGAAAAACAAATATTAACAGAAAGTAATAAAAATTATAATCATAAATACAACATGGAATAGTCAAAAAATAAAATAAAAAATAAAAAAAACTAATTATCCCATAGTTGGATTAAAATTCAAATTGTTAGTAAGACTTAAGCTTATTGAAACTAATTATTTACAAATACTGAAAATTGAAAGAAAAAAAACTTGATTACTAAACCATATTTCTAAAAAAAATTAAACAATTTAACCTTAACTAACTTTGTTTTAATTCACATCATGTCCTAATACTTGATTCGCAAACTAATTCATGTTTTAACTGAAATTAACTACATGATTCCGATTAACTTATCGTTGACGAAAAACCTTATGAATAAGGAACTTAGTCAATTTTTGCCAAACTGATTCAATAACGCCATTTTTTACGTTATTTCTTCTATTTTTTATTATTAAACAGTTTTAATTAATAATCGGGTTTAAATATATTTCCTAATAATCTGGTTAAGGCGTTATTTAATATGTCGCTATAATATGCCTAGTTATGCCAAATGACAGTGATTTACAGAATAATAATACATGAATAACCTAAATACAATACAAAAAATTAAATTAAACTAAATTAAAAATTTAACACTCCATTCTTCATTTCAGCTTACAAAATGCCAAAATTACAGTTGTGTACCTGATATTGTCAATATAAGAAGAAGAAAGTCAGCAACGTAATACGTAACACAGCAACAGCAACAATAACCAGCAATAACCAGTCAACGAAAATCCCAGTGACAGATTTGAAAAATTCAAAATAAAATCCAGGAATGCCGAAAATAACGGACAGAAACCAAGGGAAATTTTCAGATTTTTGAAAGGCTAGTTAATCTTCAACCCTTAATTTCTACACCTGTATACCAGAATATTTATCAGGTGTGTACTACTTTCTCTTCTAATTTTCAACTTTTTTTTATTTTCTTTGTAGGTTTTTTTTTTCTTTTCTTGAGAGTTTCAATGTTTTTTCGGAATAAATGTTCAGCTCCTTTTTTTCTCTAATCTCTCTTTTTTTTCTGTCTGTGTATATCTATATCTGATTTCAAGACTTCTACTTATATCCCATCCCATAAATCTTTTAATCAATTAAAATCAACCCATTTTCTCTACCAAACCCATTATCTTCCCACTCATCCCCATTACATTAAATAAACATATTACACCACCCCATTATATTTTGTCCCCCATGCCTAACATAAAATAATGCAAGATTCCCCCCACTAAATTTTGTCTTGTCCCCCCTTTATATTAAATAACCATATCACAACCCACCCCATTTCATTTTGTCCCCCATGCTTCAAATAAATAATTACAAAATGTACAATTCCTAAACTACCCCTCCGACCCTATTGCAAATTACTATTTTACCCCCGAAAGTACTATAAATTACCAAACTACCCATCAGCTATAACACATCAATTAATCAAACTTAACCAAAATATAGACAATATGATTAATTTCTAACAATGTTCAAACAACAAATTTCATGAACATGAATTCTTCAACATTTCAACAACAAATCACATGAACATGATTTCTTCAACATTTCAACAACAAATCACATGAATACAAATTGAACAACAAAGAACAACTAAAATTTGATTGAACAATATTTTAGCAACAAACAATCCTATTTTCGGATTCAACAACAACAACAAACAAGTATATTTAGATTTCTAAATTCAATCATATTGAACTTAAAATTAACTCTAACAACATTACAACCAACAATTCCTATATTAAACTTAAACAAGATTATGAGACCAATTCAAGAAATAATCACAAATGGTAAACAAGAAATCAAACTATACACATTTCGGATTCAAAATCAAACAAACATAATATGAACATGAATTAAATCTAAAAATAAAAACGACGGATTCAAATGACTAAAACCAACATACTTCCCTTATTACAACTAAATTCTTTTAGGCAAATGACAAAACAAAAACTAAGAAGAAACAATTATGAATTTAAACTTGAACTTAACAATATTAACAATTTCCGGAAAATACATCAAATACATGAAACAAATTGAAGAAACAATTAATTAAATTTCAATTTGAATCTAACAAATATTAAACTAACAAATATTCACTTAAACAATAATACAAACATGAAATAAACATGAAAACAACTAATTAAACTTCTATTTTGAAATCTGAAAATTAATTTAACAAACAACACATGAACATGAACTAAAAATTAATTCAAACGATAAACAAAACAAACATTTGCCGATTTTAGATTCGAAAATATCAAAACCAAATACGGACAAAATAAAATGCAAAAACTACTAACCGGATCGAAATGACGAACAACGACCAAACAAACAACGAACTTGACGAGCCTCGACCAAAGCTCGAACCAACGATGACTAACACGAGCAGACGACGACGAACATGAACCTACGAAGCAACTGAAGTAACAACAACAACGAGGTTTCAAAACAGACCCATATGGGAGGTCGACGAACAGCAAAGACGTGGCAGCTGGGGGGGCTTCGAACTGGACGATGAACTTGGCCATGGAAACGAGCTGGAACAGACGAAACATGAAGAAGACAGCAGTGTTCGGACTGTTCGCAGTCGAAGACGAAGCAGTAAAGATGGTCCTTTGGATGGGGAAGATGAAGGCAGAAGAAGCAGCTCGGTGGACTGCTAGTCATCGTTCATGGTGAAGCAGCTCGATGGGTCCGTTTGGCTCAAGGACGTCGAGCAGCTGCTCGTCGAGGAGGAAGGCTATGGCGGACAGCAGTAGCTCGGAGAGAGAAGCAACTGTTCGTCGAGGCAGCAACAACGGTCGACGCAACAATGGCGGAGAAGAAAACGAAGGTGAGGTCGAGGAAGAAGAGGGAGCATCAGCACCAACTGAAGAAGAAGGTGGAACGGGAAGCATCAGCACGTTTGGAACGCGACGATGATGAAAGGGAGTCGACGGACTGTGGTCGTTTGGTCGCCTGGTTCTGTCCATCGACTGAAGACGCAACAGTGGGGGGGATTTAGGTGGTCCGACGACGTGTGTGTGTGTGTGTTGGCGGTAAAGGCTGCCATGGTTGTGTGTTTTTTGAGCTTGGGGAAGAAGAAGCAAAGGGAAGGGGGCGGACCATTTTTAGGGTTTTTCCTCTTGTCTTTTGTTTTGTGTTTTGACAAAATGAAGAAAGGGTATTGGGTTAATGGACTGGGTCGACCCAGTTCGAAATGGACTGGGTCGACCCAGTTCGAAATGGACTGGGTCGTAGGGAAGATTGGGCCATTTTTGGGCCTGTGGCTTGAAATTGAAGAAGAGGCCCAATTCCGACTTTCTTTATATTTTCGCTCTCTTTTCTTCTTTTATTTTTCTAAAACTAAATTATAAAAATACTTAAACTATTATTAAGAACTAAATTAAGTTATAAAAGCGCAAATTAACTCCCAATAATAATTAACGCACAATTAAGTATTAATTAAGCATAAAATTGTATATTTGGACATTAAATGCTAAAAATGCAAACGATGCCTATTTTTGTAATTTTTAATTTTTGTAAAACAAATTTAATTACTAACAATTGTAGAATTAAATCCTACATGCAAAATGCGACATATTTTTGTATTTTTTATTAATTTAGCAAATAAACACGCACAGACAAATACAAATAATTATTCAAAATATCACAAAATTGCACACCAAAGAAAAATCATTTTATTTTTGAATTTTTTGGGAGTAATTCTCATATAGGGCAAAAATCACGTGCTTACAGCTGCCCCTCTTTGCCCGGAGACACGAAGGGTTTTCGTGCAAAGATAAAGCGAGCGATTTTTGCCCATCCGAGTACTCCGTTGAAGCATTTTTTGAAAAAGATTTGACCGAACCTTTGCTTCAAAGGTTTCCTACATATCCTGGGCTAAACAGGAATCAGGTTCACGTTATGTCACTTGTAATTCTCATTTTGAGGATGTATCTGAACTTTATTGTCATTTGAAAATGTGTTTAGTTAGTGAGGATGAGCATTTGAGAAAAATGGCTGAGCGAATGCAAGAAAAAGTTCAAGAAGTATTGGGGTGAGCCTGAAAAGATGAATAAAATGATTTTTATTGCTTCCGTCTTGGATCCACGTAACAAATTTGAATATGTTGAGGGAGCACTTGAAGAACTTTTTGGGGAGGAAAAAGGGAAGAAAATAAATGCTGAGGTGTATGCTTATATGAATTCTTTGTTTGGAGAGTATCTAAAAAAGTATTCAACTGAATCTTGTCTTCAATCTCCATCTAGTTCTACTTCATCTAACAACACATCTAATACATCTAGTGAGAGTGTTATAAGTGCAACTTTAATAAGGACAAAGCTTCACTTGAAGAAACAAAAGGAAGACAATGAAAGTGGGGGTGCTAAATCGGAGTTGGATAAATACATTAGTGAAGAACAAGAGCCTTTTAGTGAAGAATTTGATATCTTAAATTGGTGGAAAACACATGCTCCTAGATTTTCTATTCTTTCGGAGTTGGCCATTCCAATTTCTAGTGTGGCATCGGAATGCGTGTTTAGCACCGGTGGCCGTATTCTTGATTCATTTAGGAGTTCATTGACTCCTAAATGTGTGCAAGCTCTTATTTGTGTTCAAGATTGGCTTAGAGAAGAGAAGAATCCAATTAGTGTTGAAGAAGACTTAAAGTATCTTGAGGAACTCGAGCTTGGTAAGCTTTAATATTTTGTGTGTATTTTAGTTCAAAATAATATATCATGTTTTTTCATTTGTATGACATATTTGGTCGAATTATCTTTAGATATGGAAAATAATGGAAGCACTATTACCATTGTTTGATGTATAGTTGCAACTTGCATCTTGAGTGGTAAGTTTAATACTCTATTTGTTTGGTGATACACTTAATACTTTTGTAGTTTTATTGTATTATCATCAAAATATAATATTCTAACTTATGATTTATATTCTTTTTAGGTTCAAGTGCAATCATGCCCCGTGCTCCTAAAGTACGCTCCGATATTTGGGACCACTTTAAGGTGAAAGAAGATAACGGAGAAGTTCGCAAAGTAGAGTGCAAGCATTGTGGTCAAGTCTATAATATTAATCCAAAGAGGAATGGAACAATTATTTTAAGGAAGCATATTAAGCGTTGTCTTGCGCGTCTTCTCGGAATTCGTATTTAAGAATTAAGGCTGTTTTTGTTGAGGGATGCCCTCTCTATTTTTGTTGCACTATGTTTAAGTGTTAAGACTGTTGCAGTTGGCCAGTTGCACTGTGTTTAAGTGTTAAGACTGTTTTTGTTGCATTGTGTTTAAGTGTTAAGACTGTTGCACTGTTAAGTTAATTCTGCTACAGCTGCTTCATCTGTTAAGTGTTAATTTTGTTAAGACTGCTGCATCTGTTGCACCTTGATAATTTATTGTTTTTATTGTTAATTTTGTTAAGTTGTTGCATCTGTTGGTTAAGACTGCTGCATCTGCTAATTGGTAATGCAGCCAGTAGATGAGCTATTTAGGTGCTGCATCTGTTGCATCTTTGAGCCTTTGAATTTTGAAATTTGAATTGTGCATACTGCACTGTTGCACAGAATTGTGCACTTGTTAAAATTGCCTGGTTTGGAAAGATTTAAATAATTGTGGACTTGAGTAGTAATGACCATGGTTTTTTATTTATTTATAGATGGCTAGAAAAGGATATTGTTAATGGCTTCTTTAGCTTTTTTAGCTTTTGCTTAGCTGCAGTTACATTAGAAAGTGACAGAACTATTACTAGTGTAAATTCACCAGCCTCAATTGGTTTTGACACTGAAATACAACAATCTGAATGGGTCTTGGTTAAACCGAAACCATACCGAACCAAAATAAAAAATACCAAACCGTACCGAAATAATTTGGTACGGTATTTGGTACCGAAAATTATTTTATTTGTCTACCTATATTGTAAAATAAAATTAAATATTTATTTATAAAAAAGGAAATATGTTAAGTATTTATTTATTTACTAGGGATATAATTTTATTTTTCACTATTTGGATTATTTTGAACTTGCATTAATATACTAACTAGCATATTTTAATCAAGCATAAATTTTGAAGGACAATTTTGTCTTTAACTAAGCTAATGCATGCATTAAAACCCATTGCATTGCTAATACCATTGTTTTCTATGCATTAGTTATGCATAAGATAATACCAAATAGGATGTATAACTAATACTTGCATAACTAATGCATAAGTTTAAAATGTCTACCAAACAATGTATTATTAATACACAAAGCTAATGCATGCATTAGCTTATCCAATACATCCTATCAAACGTCCCCTAATAGTATTGTGGGCAATTAGTGGACAATGATGTGACTAATCTTTTCGGGTCATCCTTTTCTTGGGGCCCAAAGCGTGCGTCCAATGTAATATTTCTATGATAAGCGACATTAACAAAAACAGAAATCAATAAGAAGGATTTTTATATTATTGTCCTTAGTTATGGGGTAGGCAGATGATATCATAAGCTTTTGGAGTTTCCACTAATTCGGTAGTTCTGTGGTTTTCTAGCAATTTCATGTTCAGCCACTAATACAATATTATATTGCTTATTGTGGAGTTTCCATAAGCCATTTATGACTTCTCAATTGATTCTCGTTAACCATACCTGTCATTTCTCTGTTTTCTTTTCCCATTTGAGTCTTTTGTCTTCGAAGGAGAGTATGATCAAACACGAGCAGTCATATTCGCAAAAGGATTCAGAATTTAAACTTGATATATTCCGTCTTAATGTTCCTACCGTTGAACTCATTGCACTTTTAAAATTATGAATTCATAATTTAATACTCCTTCCATTTCAATTTAGATGGGGTAGTTCAACTCGGGACGGAGTTTAAGAAAAAAAAAGACTTTTAAAACTTGTGGTCTTAAAAGCTTAAGGGATAAAAACTTTGTAGGGCCATAACATTTATGTGGTTATAAAAGCTTCTCGTTAAGGGTAAAATGGGTAAAATAAAGCGTTTAAAGTTGAATTATTTTTAATTGTAGAATGTGTCATTCTTTTTTGAACGGACTAATAAGGAAAGTGTATAATCTAAATTGAAACAGAGGGAATAATATTTATTGACATTTTCGTAGTTTTCACATTCAACACTATTTTGTAGCAATTCCTAAACTATGTTCGTCTCAATCTTCCCCTTGGCCTCCTTACTAAGGAGAACATCTTCTGGATTCACATCTACCTTCTTGTATTTGTACCATGAAGCACAGAGTAAATAAAACCCGAAATTGAGCACACTCAATCCTGCTAACAACCAATAAAAGTAATCAAGCTTGTCTTTGTTCAAGTTGTTATTATCCAACCAGCCACCACTTACTTTGTTCACTATACTCACCACCACTGAACTTGTGTAGTATCCAATTGCCAGTGAAGACCAAGAAATCGCGGTACTTAGCGCTTTCATGCTTGATGAGCTTTCTGAATAGAAGAAATCCATCAATCCCACAAATGTAAACATATCAGCCAAACCAAAGATTGCATATTGATAGCCTAGCCAAAAGACACTCATTGGCAATGGAGTGGCGGATTCAACCATGTTGTGTTTAATAGCAACTGTTTTCCGGTGTTTTTCTACAATTGCAGCTACTGCCATTGACATAGCTGAAAGTACTAGGCCAACACCTATACGTTGCAGCTGTCGAATACCTGTTGGAATTCCTGTGAATTTCCTTGCTATTGGAATGAAAACGCGTTCATAGATAGGAATCAGGATAATCATAAATAATAGTGGAATTGCTGGAATTGAAGCCCCTGGAACTTCAAACTTGTGGATTTTTCTGTCCATTGTTGTGCTTTGTTGGATAGTGAAAGTTTGGAGCTGAGCCAAACAAGTGTTCATGAAAACAGTACTCAATATAATTGGGAGCATTCTGACTACAATTTTGGTCTCTTCAACTTGTGTTACTGTACAAAGTTTCCATGGTCCATGTGCACTTGATGTGAATGGGTTCTGGTCAGTCCTCATTATCGTTGCTCGATCCAAAAACCTGCAAATATTTCAGGGCTTTATCATTTCTCTTATATCAAATATCAACTTGAACATAAGTTGAGAGTGTCAAATGTCTTAACATACCTGAATTGGTCAGTTTTTCGAAGAATCTCTGTATCGTTTCTAGATTCTTTATCATGAATCTCATGTTCATTCTCTGGCAAAGGTAGATTTCTGTTTCTAAGTGCTACAACAAACACCTGCATAATACGCGTAATGGGGCTTCCATTTGAGACATTGTTTCTGTACAATGATTTCCCCATAGTTAGGAACAGAATCGCCAATCCTACAACAATACTGCAGGCAGCAAAAGACCAATCCCATCCCTGATTCTCACTTATCCAAACTACAAATGTGACACCAAACAACGCGCCAGTGGTGAGGAAGAACATAAGCCAATTGAAGTAGCTTGATAATTTAGCAGCCTCTTTAGGGTCCTTCTCATCATATTGATCAGCTCCTAAAGGTGGTGTAGCTGCTTTAACTCCACCGGTCCCTATTGCAACTAGATAAAGTCCCGCGTATAAGATTGCCAATTGGCCTTTATTTGCAGACTCGCATTGATTCAGTTGGCTCAAGGGTACATCCTTACAAGGAAAGGGTCTTAATTGCCTGAAATGTGCTTGCACTGCTAGAAGTGCATACCCCTGAAAGTTTAGCATGCACTTTAGCGTTCGTTTGACTTAGCTCATTAAAGTAGCTGATAAGCATTAAGTGCCGAAAAACACTTTTAGGTGCTGAAGTTGCTTGTATGCAGTTGCATGATTAGATAGAAGTGTTGAAGCTGAAATTGGGGGGGGGGGGGGACTAATTATTTCTTAAACCTAACACGGAGAAATTAACTTACAACAACTTCAAAACAGCCAAATAGAACACAAGTCTTGAATCTGGACAAGTAAGTGTCTGAAAGGAAGGCTCCAAATAATGCTAGCAAGAATGCTGTTCCCATGAAGTTTGTAACAGCAGTGGCTGATTTTGTTATGTTGAAGTTCATAAATCCATAAAAGTAAGTCACCAAGCTCACACCAGTTGCGAAGAAAGCCATGACATCGATCCCCGCCATAACTGCATGGTTAAAAGATCACAATATTATTAAGAAGAATTAACCAATAACCGCCCACCTAATTTCCTAAACTAAAAATAGCCCCAAATGTATTATATATATATATATATATCCAAATGTATAATATATATATATATAATTCACGTATAATATGTGTATAACTGTGTATAATCTATGTATACCGGCTAAAAAAAGTAAACAATAAATTTGGCCGGCTATTTGGATAACAATCCCAGAGTCACAAAATATTTACCATATACAAATAAAGTTGCTCTATTTCCCCCTACCCTTGGTGGTTGTTTGGGTTCAGTGTTGACATCTCTGCACATTCCCTGCATATAATTAACACAAAAAAAAACTAATTAGCCATAAATGCCATACATGATTTTGAGTCATTGAAACATTTTTCTTTTAGACATATTCTTAGTGGACCTTACCATTTTGATGTTGGAGTTGTCCTTCAACAGCCAAAATGCGAAATGTATATTTTTAGCTTGAATGGTTCAATCATAACCCTGACTTTATATGGAGAGTGAATAGATATAATCTCTCACATAGGGAAAAGAAAAGATAAAAGGAATCAAATTGCATCTGCACATTTGAATAACATAGTCAGAGGATCTTTTTGTTCCTTATGATTAAACCCTTCCTATTATGATAAATAAACTAAAATAACTAAGTGTTATACTCTGACTTTATTAGTTGACATAAGCATGAGCAGATGACTTAATGCCTAATATTTTGAAAAACTTAGATTTCCGAAGGGGAGGCCTTGGAGCAGTGATAAAGTTGTTCTGTGCGACCTATAAGTCGCGAGGCCGTTGGTACTTGCATTAGCCATTAGGGTAGGCTTCCTACATCACACCTTCTTGGGGTGCGGCCTTTCTCCGGACCCTGCATAAACGCATGATGCTTCATGCACTGGCCTGCCCGGCCGAAAATGAGATTCAATTATTTGGTCTCCAATTTCTGTATGTCAAGAACCACTCAAAACAAACACTTTAATCACAAAGAGTAATACTCATAATTAGTGAAAACAAGGCAGTACATTCCAATTACTTACAACAACAAAATTTCTTTTTCATCTGCAACATGGAGTTAATTAAGCAGATGGTTGTAATATTTTAGCTCCAAACAGTGATGTTTTATGGACATCTCCATTTTATTGTTCTCATTTGGTCAAATGGTATCTTAACCTGAGCAAAGAGACAATAAGTATCAGACTAGTATTTGGTCCAATTTGCGCCAAATTTGTTATTTCTGCGGCTCCAAATTTGGTGTAACTGGTAATGTTGCTGCCATGTGACTAGGAGATTACTGTTAGGATCGTAAAAATCAGGTGTCATACGGAAGCTAGCAAAGCAAACCTTGAGCGACGATAAATCATACAACAAAGGAGAAATATACCAAAAGAGACACAAACATTTAACGTAGTTCGGTCAACTGACCTACGTCCACCGCGGAGATGAGCAATCCACTATATAAAAAGAGAGTACAAAATATCGAGAGAACAACCTCACGAAGAGGAAAATACAAGTGACTCACTAACACTTGTCCCGTAAAGTTCTTCTCCTAAACACGACTCTCAAACCCCCTATGGCTACATTGTGGATGCTACTGAATGAGAAGGACGAATCTTCAATTTATAGAACTCCAAACCTTTTCCTACAAGAAAAAGTACTAGCCAAGTATAGGAGAATTATAATTTCCTTCTACAAAAAGGAAAACCCAATTAAAGTAATTATATTGCTCTTTCCTTCAACAAATAGGAAAACCAAATATGGTAAGAAAATTATGACAAATACCTAACAATTACGGGTTCGAGCCGTGGAAACAGACTCTTGCAGAAATGCAAGGTATGTTTGCGTACAATAGACCCTTGTGATCCGGCCCTTCCCCGGGCCCCGGACCTAGCGAGAGCTTAGTGCACCGGGCTGCCCTTTTTTTCCTGAAGCTGATCAAAATAAACTTGTTAAAACCTTAAGCGTGCTTTATCTCCACATTGTTAATCCCTTATAATAATTGATTTGAAATGGAATTCAAGTCAGTGTAAGCAAATTATTAGAATGTCAACTGAGTTCTGATGCTGAATTGCAACTTAGCATTTTGACACTCACTTTAGGACAAAGACATTATTATATATGCTAGAGCTATGTAGATGGCAACATATATATTAGAATAACTCCTATTTGCCGATCATTTACACAGTAAATTTGATTTACTATAATGAAGCATTACAAAGTTGGCTCATGTAGAGAGGTGTCATATGCGGCCACTTATGAGCTGGGCAAAAAATACCAAAGAGTTTTATTCTAAAAATAATAATTTATTTACCCGTTTAACTGGCTTAGATATTGGGGCAAAGTGCACCAGTAGCTACTTTTTAAGCTTGTTATTTAAAATATATTCATTATTTATAATGTATTTAAAGATTAACCAATTCATTTAAACTTCAGGACTAAGTATCTTGAATTTTTGAGCTGCTAATTTGAAATTCAGGCTTAGTGTCCTAAATTTTTAAGCTGCTAATTTGAAACTTGAGACTAAGTGTCCTGAATTTCTAAACTGCTAATTTGAAATACATGACTAAGTGTCCTGAATTTCTGAACTGCTAATTTAAAATTCATGACAAAAGATTCAAATTTCTGGACACAATTTTCGAATTTTAGGACACAATGTCCTGAAGTTTGAAGATTGCTTTGCTTGTTAACTACAAAAGTTGACTTGATGTTGATGAACCATTTAGGCAATATAGTTAGCTCTTGTGCTAATCTCTCAAAAAAACTCTCATGGGGGAATTATGTTAACTTTATAAGAAATGAGCCAAAGAATGTCAAAATGAAAAAAAGAAAAAAAGAAATTTGGTATATTGCCGGCTTTGGATTCTTTCAAAGGCATAAACTCTTGAAGGTCCACTGGAATATCCAAGAAGCTCAACTTGATCTTAGTTTAACAAATAAATATCAAAAGTTGACCGGCGTATATATATACAACTTTACAAGACACATTAAGCTAATTAAGTGTTAGACAGAAACGTCTTTACTAAAACTGAAGTATTTCAGAGTTTGGTGAAACTGATGGATCTAAGGGTGTGTTTGGTATAAAGGAAAATGTTTTCCGTGGAAAATATTTTCTTGGAAAACAAGTAGTAATCTTATTTATTTTCTGGTGTTTGATACGCAAATTAAGGAAAATAACTTCTTAAGAATATTCATAAATAATTTTACAGGTAATTGTTTTACAATATTAGGTTACTCAAAATCATTTACAGGTAATTGTTTACTTCAAAAATGGACTGGCGTCCGGAAAAAAATGATAAATGAATCGTTACATCAATTAAAACAACATTGATTGTATCTGTAAGCATATAATTTGACCTTTCCCTCAAGTTTGGGTTCGTAATACTAATATCTCTTGTGGTTTACAATATCACTTGCATCCTTTGTTTCGAAAAGCTGATATTTATAGCAAAACCAGCAGCGAGTAAGAGTTTGTGTTATAGCTTTCAAGTATCTACAAACAATCACAAAGAAATGGCTACAAAGAATTGAGAGACTCCTACAAAGAATTAGTCAACACTGTCTATAGAACTGAGGCTAAAGTTGTTGATTTTAGACGCAAGGTGCATGCTCTGTTTAGTCTTTTGAATACTTTTATTTTCTTTTGTATCTTGTCTCTTCTTCATCTTTTGAAGATCACCTCACTTTCTTGATTCTGCTGGATTTTGAACCGCTTTACTCTCCCATAATTTTCAGACCAATTTCATGGATCGCTAGATCATACTCTTAGGTTCCTGTCTCAACCTTGTTGCCTTATATATAAACTATTCCGTGTACAATACTGAAAACCATAAATAAATTGAAAAAAAAGGCAACCCGGTGCACTAAGTTCTTGTTATGCACGGGGTCCTGGGAAGGATCGAACCTCGAGGGTCTAAAGTACACAGTTTTACCGTGTAATTCTGCAAGAAGTTGTTTCCACACTGGTTACATGACATCAACTTTATTAGTTATTGAGTTTAGTATAATTTATGCATGTATTTGTGCATAGGAAATGAAACACAATGAATTCATTATGCTGCAGGAAGAGTACGTAGAAGAAGCTAACTTATGGGCAAAGTCTGCATCAAAAGGACTTATCATAGAAGTTCTAAAGACCAAGCACCTCAACGACTTTGCAGCGGTCATTTCGGCAAATGCCTTATATTTTAAAAGTACATGGAAAGATAACTTTGATGAATATCGCACCATAAACAAAGACAAGATGGTTGTTCTGATGGTAAGCAACCTCCACTTCCAACCAAGAAGTTGTGAGTTCGAGTCTACCCAACAACAAGGTGGGAAGTTCTTGGAGGGAAGGATGCCGAGGGTCTATTTGGAAACAGCCTCTCTACCCCAGGGTAGTGGTAAGGTCTGCGTACACACTACCCTCCCAGACCTCACTAAGTGGGATTATACTGGGTTGTTGTTGTTGTTGTAAACAAAGACTTTCACCCACTCAACGGTGACAAATTTACAGTTCCATTCATGACTGGCTGCGGCGAATTTCTTTATGGATCATATGAAGGTTATCAAGTTGCTAAAATTTGATATGGAATTGGAGAAGACAATAAAGAGATCTCTATGTTTATTTTCCTTCCAAATGAAAAAGATGGATTGCCTAGTCTATTGACAAAAGTGAATTCTAATCCAAAATTCTTTACCCAAAAATTCAGGCTTTGGAAGGAAAAACTTGATGCATTCTACATTCCAAAGTTCAAATTCTCATACGCTGCTATGGATCAAGTGATAGAAACAATGAAGGAAATGGGATTGACTCTGCCTTTTGACGAAGAATTCAGAGAGATAACTGAGATTGTGGAAGATAAAGGGTCATTCTTTATCAACAGGATATTACAAAAAGCATTTGTGGAAATAAATGAGAAGGGTACTGAGGCAGCAGCTGTTACTTTTGAGTCAGATGATGACCTGGGATTTTCATTGGAGGATTTAAGTTTTGTAGCAGATCACCCTTTCTTATTCATGATAAAGGGAAAAGGTTTCAAGATTGGTGATATTCACTGGAGCTGTACTAAATCCTTTGAGTTCGTCAAATGATTCAGATGACTAAGAAAGAGACATGGGATTTTTTTTTTTTTTTTGTGTGTGTGTGTGACATTGGCTATTTGTAGAGGCGGATCCAGAATTTAAAGTTTATGAGTTCCTATAACGACCTTAAGTAAATATACAATAAATTACATGGGTTCAAAATAAAAAATTATGGATATTTAGTGAATTTTTTAAATATATATACAGGATATGTACAAAAGCTACTAGGTTCACGGAACCCACATGTAATAGGTTGTATCTGCCCCTGGCTATTTGTATAAGAACTTTGACGGTCTCCTATTGGTAAAGCCTTGTTACTGAGGGACGTCCCTCAGTAATTCGCATCGATAAAAGGTGGATATTTGGTAGTGATATTAGTGTTAAAACACAATCATTCTATCTTGTTTATCCTCCAACTTTATTGTTAACATGTCACTACCTGGCCAATTGGTTTTGTGGCTTATTACAAACTTGTTTTTAATTTTATGACCTCATCTCTATTTTTACACGTGAGAGATTTGCATTTACATACGAAAGATCTATCTTTTACACGTAAGAGATCTAAAAAAGATATTTTGTAAAATTCAACATTGTAAAAAGCCGTGAAAGCCTAAAACCCCACATGAAAGACGATAATGATTTTCCTAAGTAAAATATCCTCTACATGAAAATATTTCCCGTAAACCATTTTACATTATCCTACTAAACATACCTAATACAAGGTATAAAAGAAAGACCCCTGAAAAGAAAGAAGAAGAATCTCTTTACCCCCTTTGATGCATTGATCCATTCTTGTTGGGCTACGTAGTATAGTCGATACCCATGTTGGGACATGCTCTTCTTTTTTCCATGTGAGTTTTAAATTTGATGTATTGACGTATAAAAATATTTATACAATCATGTTATTTAACAGGTAATTGTACATAATTCTATTTAATATCATTGATTTGTTAACCTATAATAAATGGTAAGTAACATATTATAAGATGTAAGAAGTTATATTACTCTTTATCAGGGGCGGACCCATATTGATTCAACCGGGTTACCCTCTTCGTTAAGAAATTGAATTATTTTTTAGTGAATTTATTTTTCTAAGAAACAAATTGTATAGATAAATAAAGTTGAACCCACTTTGACATATGGAAGGTGTGATAGCTCATGTGGGTTCATTATGAATGAAAAGTCTTGAGTACGATTCTCCTGCATTACATTTTGACTAGTGCTTTATTCTACTCTTTCCAAAAAATGGATCACCTTTGTTGCTCTTATTGTTTCTTCCTAAACCCCACGCCCACTTTATCTATATGTACATATACCTTTTTTTCTCTTTCAAATATTCTTCTGTCTCAATTTTACACATTTTTTATTTGAAGTGTTTCAAATATTTTGTACTAGTCTACTTATGCCGCTCCCTCACCTTTTTTTTAATTATTTGTTCTCATTTAGCTTATTTTCATAGTTCCAGAATTATATACTATTAAATTATTAATTTACTTTAGTTTATAGTCTATTTTATTATTATTGTATCCACTGATTCATTTGTTACAATAAATACTTGAGCGCTTGTTAATTTGTTGAAGTTAATAAACAGTTTAGTATTTTAGTATAGATTGAACTGAATTTTATAAGTAAAATTTCAAAAAGTTGTGAAGTTAATATATTGTCAATTTGGGAAAGCAAACAGATTTATTGTTATTTTATTTTCTTAAGAACACGACCTTAAAATAAAGAGTAGGGGGGAAAATTCTTTGAAGTTATTGTCACGGCCCATTTCCATAACAGATCGTGATGGCGCTCAACACCATTGCCGGGCAAGCCAACACAGAAAATACTAAATAAGTTCTCACTTACTTTTACCAAAATAGTTGCAATAATTCTCTAAGTTAAAGTAAAAACCAGAAATGAACAGTAAGGTGCCAAAAATAATCATACAATCCCAAAATATCAGTCTACTAGTGTGCGTGCCAAGACCTGGTGTCACAAGTTGTGGGCAACTAGTGGAATATACAAAATAATCAATCTATCCTACTGTCCGAAATAGAATAGACAACAAAAATAAATAAGAGAGACTCCTTCAAGCTGCTGAACGGCATGGGAAGGGAAACAACTCACCGTAGAAGTCTCGAAATATGCTCAGGGATGCGCACCAGACTGATAGCCAGAGACACCTGCCTCAGATCCTGTACAATTAAGTACAGAAGTGTAGTATGAGTACATAAACAATATGTACCTAGTAAGTATTGTCACACCTCGTTTTTCCACCTCCGCGAGGGGTGAAGGAGTTTTTTCCAATTAAAGGACAATCGAAACGGGATTTATTTATTTATTTCAGAGTCGCCACTTGGGAGATTTAGGGTGTCCCAAGTCACCAATTTAATCCCGAACCGAGGAAAAGAATGACTCTGTATTACAGTCCGCGAACCAAAAATCCGGATAAGGAATTCTGTTAACCCGGGAGAAGGTGTTAGGCATTCCCGAGTTCCGTGGTTCTAGCACGGTCGCTCAACTGTCATATTCGGCTTGTTTATCTGATTTTATACAATTATGCGCTCATGTGCAAGTTTTAACTCTTTACCGCTTTTATCATTATATTTTTTAAAAGAATGTGAACATCGTTTAAAAACATGTCTTTGGATTGCGTCACATAAAATGCACCCGCGATCCGGAACGTATTTTTATTCAATGTTTTGGGATTTGGATTTGGGTCGCATAAATGCGCACCCGTGTTTAAGAATGTATTATTATTAAAATCGTGCCTAAAGCAATTAGCGTATTATTATTTATGGGTAAGACCGTAGAATTCACTAAACAGTCCATCCCGAATTCTAAATACTTAATTAAACATTTATTGAGGGCCCCGCAATTGGTTCATTTTATTGGGCGAGACTCATCTCATTTTATTTTTTAAAGGACAGTCCTAAAATGCCTACATTTTTCTATTGAAATTTGTCTCTACAAAATAAATAAAAAATATCTTAATTTATTTACATGTTATTACCTAGTTACATTATACTAGGCATGTTCTCAGTTTGTCAAATAAAAAAAACATAGCAATCTAATTTTAATCCTAGACCATTTACATACTGAAATTAACCAATATTATTTAACTAAACAATATTTCTACCAAGTTCCTATTAGATGGCCTATTCGTTTGATTTTTGACTCGACAGAGTTACTACACCATTTATTTATTTTTAGGCAATATATGTAGATAGTTCATCTGTTAAGCTATCGTCGGATGTTCCACTATATGTATTAAATAGCTACATGATTCTGATTTTTGCAAGCTAAATAATTTGTACATACAAATAAAATTCAGAATATAATTAAAGCAAATTTAGAATTTCAACTCTTTTTTCGTATTCATGCTTCATATTTCGGATTACAATAACCAGCGTGTCAGTTGTGTACCTGATATTGGAAGCAAAAGAAAATGAAGATGAGAATCAGCAGCAGTAATAACAATACAGCACAGCAACAACAGTCCAACAACAGTAACAACCCAGGAACAGAGTTTGCAAACCAGTGGAGCAGTAATCCCAAAAACAAAAGCTTCAAGCTTTGATGAAACAACAACAATTAATGTTGATTTCAAACAATGAAAGAAAGCAGAAGATTCTTTTTTAGTTTTTTTTTTATATATTTGAAAGCTTTAATATTTTTCAGAATTTTTCTTTCTCTCTTAAATATTCAGCTCTTTTTTTTTCTCTCTATCTCTGTCTGTTTGTGTTTTTTCTTATATCTGTCCAAGACCTCCTATATATATCACATTCCCAAACCCTTTAATTAACTAATAAATCAATACTTTTTCCTACCAAACCCATTATTCTTCTCATTCATCCCCATTACATTAAATAAATATATCAACGTCACCCCATTATATTTTGTCCCTCATGCCTACCATAAACAATTACCATATTCCCCTCCACTACATTTTGTTTTGTCCCCCATTATGTTAAACAATTATATCAAATACCACCCCATTATATTTTGTCCCTCATGCCTACATAAACAATTATAATAATGTTCAATTACCAAACTACCCCTCCGACTTTATTGCAATTACCATTTTACCCCTGAACGATACTGCAATTTACCAGACTACCCCATCGGCTCTAAACAATCAATTAATCATAACTTAACCAAAATATAGCCAAGATGACCAATTTCTCAACAATCTTCAATAACAAATCATATGAACACGATGAACAACACAACTCAAAATTAATGGAAGTAAATTAACCATATCGGGGACCAATCCTGGTTAACTTAGACCAAAAAATGAATGAGCAAAGAAACAACAAAATACATGATTCAAACTAAATCAACAAATCAAAAACATAAACTCACATTAAATCACTGGATTAAAAATGAACTTCAAACAAAGATGAACATGAACTAAATATATTTTTAAACAACAAATATGACGGATTAAATGATTCAAACAACATTAACAATTTCTGGAAAATACGTTACAACATGAAACAAATTGAAGAAATAATTAATTAAATTTCAATTTGAATCTAACAAACATTAAACTAACAAATTTTTAACTAAACAATAAACAAGAACATGAAATAAACATGAAAAACAACTAATTAAATTTCCATTTGAAATCTGAAAATTAATTCAACAAAACATATGAACATGAACTAAAAAAAAATTATTTCAACGACGAACAAACAAAACAAGAATTGAATCATTTATCGATTTTGGATCCGAAAAATAACGAACAAAAATATGGACGAAATTTGAAACATAAACCAACTAACCGATTCAAAACAACGACGAAGAAACGAAGAAGATGGAGCAGCATGAAGCAGTAGGGGAGGTCGACGGACAGTGGCGGACGCGAGGAGGAGGAAGGCAGCCATGGTCGTCGACATGCTGCTGCGTTCAACAACTATGGTTGTCGAGGAGGAAGAAAACTGAAACAGTAGCAGCAACATATTGCAGCCAAATCAGTGGCACTCTTCATGGTTGCAGCTCGATTAGCTGAAGAAGCGGACGACGCAGCTGGAGCGATGACACAGAAGCAGCTGGAATGGAGTATCAACGACAGGCTGGTCGTTTGGAGTGACGAACTGGACGACGCAAGACGCAGATGAAGAAAAGAAGTCGACGGACTGCCTCATGTTGCTGAAAAATGGTCGACGAGGAGGTCGACGGACTGGTTGTTGACGACGAAAATGCAGCAGTGGTGACCATGATAATGGTCGTTTGGCCGTGCGAAGGGGCTGGTTGGAGGCGGGTCACGACGGGAAGCTGGGCAGCAGGGTCGTGGGGGCAACGACGGATGAAGCAGGCGAACGGAGGGAGTCTATGGCGACGATGAGGGTGGCCTGGGTGGACGAAGAAGAAGGTAAAGGGCAGCCATGGGAGGTGGGGTTTGAGTTTTGAGAAGATGAAAGTAAGGAAGGGGGCGGATAGTTTTAGTTTTAGGGTTTTTGGTTTTGTTTTGTGTTTTGAAAAATGAAGAAGGGTGTTGGGTATTTGGGTTAATGGGGCGGACCGGGTCGACCCGTGTGGAGATGGACCGGGTCATGGGGAAGGTTGGACAATTGTTTGGGCCTGGGGTTGAAATTTGAAGAAGTGGCCCAATCCGATTTTTCTTTGTATTTTTGTTCTCTTTTCTTCTTTTATTTTTCTAAAACTAAATTATAAAAGTACTTAAATTATTATTAAGAACTAAATTAAGTTATAAAAGCGCAAATTAACTCCCAATAACAATTAACGCATAATTAAGTAATAATTAAGCATAAAATTGTATATTTGGACATTAAATGCTAAAAATGCAAAAGATGCCTATTTTTTGTAATTTTCATTTTTTGTAAAACAAACTTAATTACTAACAATTGTACAATTAAATCCTACATGCAAAATGCGACATATTTTTATATTTTTTTAATTTAACAAATAAACATGCACAGACAAATACAAATAATTATTCAAAAATATCACAAAATATCACAAAATTGCACACCAAGGAAAATTATTTTATTTTTTTTGAAGTTTTTGGGAGTAATTCTCATATAGGGCAAAAATCACGTGCTTACAAGTATCCCGTCTAATCTCGAAGAAGTAGAGACGAGAGGTCGACTTGATACTTACTAAGGTCAAATAATATGAGAAAGAATTTATTTAAGCATGGATAACACAATTAATTAGCATTTTATGGCAAGGAATAACAGTTCTTTTTCCAGATAATATTATGGGTATCCCTTTACATTTCAAGGCATATACAAAGTTCAATCCATAGGAAAATACTAAGTAAAGCATGCGCAAGTAACACCGAGGGTCGTACGGCCCGATCCAACATAAAAGTAAATTGTGCACTGCCGAGGGTCGAATGGCACGAACCATAGATGTATCTATTACCCCGCTCATGAATCACACGTGCGACACGGTCAAATATAAATAAACTCAACAACAAACAGACAATAGTGTATATCTGAGGAGCAGTCATTTGCAGAAATATTCAATTTCTCTTTAAAAGGTCAAGGAAAATAAGATTCCCCTTGCTAGTCTCATTTACATTAATCAACATGATTTATACGAATCCGAATTAAACATCAAGTTACAAGAATATCACATAGAGCATGTTTATGGGTCCTAGACTACTCGGACTTAGCATAATAGTAGCTATGCACGGACTCTCGTCATCTAGTGCGCATGTAGCCGCCGCATATAGTAGCAATTTATTCAATTATTACACCTATGAGGACTGTCACACCTCCTTTTTTCGCACCCGATAGGGCGCAAGAGAGTTTTTTCCAATTAAAGGACAATCGAAACGGGATTTGTTTATTTATTTCAGAGTCGCCACTTGGGAGGTTTAGGGTGTCCCAAGTCACCAATTTTAATCCCGAATCGAGGAAAATAATGACTCTATATTAAAGTCTGCGTACCAGAAATCCGGATAAGGAATTCTGTTAACCCGGGAGAAGGTGTTAGGCATTCCCGAGTTCCGTGGTTCTAACACGGTCGCTCAACTGTTATATTCGGCTTGATTATCTGATTTTGTACAAGTGTGAACTTATATGCAAAGTTTAACTTTTAACCGCTTTTATCATTTACTGTGTTTATCAAGAATTGCAACGTTGTGAAAATGTATCTCGAACCGCGTTACAATCAATGTACCCGTGGTCGTCGACATACTTTGACTCCGTTGAGATTTGGATTTGGGTCACATCAATGTGCACCCGAGTTTAAGGAAATTAAATTATTAAAGGCGCGCCTAAAGCGACTAGCATATTTATTTTGGGTAGGACCGTGAAATTTTACTAAACGGTCCATCCTGAAATCTAAACAATTTTTAAAAACAAATATTTACTGAGGGCCCCGTAATTTGTATTTTATTTGGTGAGGCTCATCTCATTCTTATTTTAAAAATGAATTTGCAACATCATGGACACGCACTTCGAACCACGCCACAATCAATGTACCCGTGGTTAGTAAAACATTTCGACTCCGTTGAGAATTGGATTTGGGTCACATAAATGTGCACCCGGGTTTAAGAAGGTAAGATTTATTAAGGCGCGTCCTAAAGAGTCTAACGTATTGTTATTTTAGGAGGGTTGTGAGATTTGCTAAACAACCCGTCCTGGAAACTAAATGCTTCGATAATATACATTTAACAAGGGCCCCGCATCTGCGCGTTTTGTTTATTTTCGTCGAGGCTCATCTCATTCTTATTTTAAAGGGGTATCCTATAGCAACTACGTTTCTTGTCGTGTTTGTCTCTATCAATTGAAAACAGTAGATAGTCCTAATTAATTACATGCTTGCAAGTTATTTGTAACGGAATTCGGAAATGCTTAAAAAAAATCAGGAACGAGGCTGCGTGCACAGTCAGTTGAATAAATAATCACGGGCCCAAATCCAACCCATGCGTGATGGGCCAAACCTGGGCCACTGCTTGCTCGAAGCAGGCCTGCTTGGCCTGTTTTGACCTGAACTCGACCTTCATGGGGTTGATATTGCAAGTTTTATGTTCTTTGTCTTAACAGGTGGTTTACTAGTTATATGAGACCATTAATCAGAAAAGGAAGAACTTAACCCATGATGTACAGTTTTCATGCTTGGCATACGTTACAGCATATACTGCAAAGTAAACTAAATCTGAGATGCAACCTAATTCATTGAGAATACTTTTATCTAACAGCATACATATACAACTATCATTCGATCCCCTACATTGACATCAACTAGGCTTGTAAGCTACCTTCAGTATCCAAAAATGTGAGCTATTAGACACTACATGACATTCAACACAACAATACATGTATATAAACAACATCTGCAGATCTCCTCTTTTATACTCATTGCTCAAACTTTCGAGTTACGTTGGTAGTGTAATTGTGTACCTGGTATAGAGGACAAAGAAGAAAGGAATGATCAGCTGGGCAGTATGCAGTAAACACAGCAACAGCAGATACACAGCAACAACAAAGCAACAAACCAACAATCAAATGTTTTCCACAGCCCACAAACAACCAGCAATATTTCCCAGAACAAAAGAACTAGCAGATAGTCGAGTACCAAACCAGCAATCCCAGGAAAGAGTAAGGAAACAACAGCAGTAACAGCGTATTCGATGCAGCAACACCAACAGTTCAACAAACACAAACAGCTCAGTCAATGCAAACAAACAGAACTTGGCCAAGGCAGCTTGACCAATATGAACTCTTATACCACTTTCAGACAGTGTTTGGTTACAATGTTTACTGGAAACTACCTTATGTTTTCAGTTTTCTTTAAACTCAGTAAACCTCTCTTCAGACTAAAAGTTTTCAGCCTCAAGACTAAAAATTCCAGCCCCTTTTTAAGTTCTCAAATGGCTTATTTATAAGCCAAATGACCCAGTGCAGCTAAGCTGCCTCCCTCCTACTTGCAGACTGCCCATACTCCTTTAAACCCATGCTTAAACATCTTTTGATGCCAGCCATTGGTTCCCCACGCCTGGTTTTCTTTAATCAAGAGTTATGGGCTCATTTTATTATTCATTTTAAGCCCCATACCCTTGTGTCTTGTTCCCCATTGGCATTAGTTTAATCCTAATTTAGTACCCTACTTGTCAGCTTATTTAAACTAATCCTTTCTGTCCTTTTCAAACCCCAGATTACCCCTGTTTAACCTTGATTATCACTGTATTACCCTAACTCTTAATAGTTAGTATATAAACCTCTCTGATTTCAACCAATACCTGACTACTAGCTAATTAAACTCAAACTGCTTTCAGGCTGATTTGTTAGATTTCTAAAGCTAATTGCCAATTCTCTGCCTAAGTTCAGGCAATGATTCAAACTTTTAAGCAAACAGGGGTGCCAATCAAATGGTATGAGTTGGCCACATTGGGAGCCAAGCCTGACCAACTCACAACCAATTGATCCAATATGCAGTCAAGGGTGTAAACTATAATCGACGTGCTACTATATCAGGCTTACAAACAACATCAAAAAATAAAAGAAATAGGCACAGTAGTCGTACTGAAATGTAGGCTCCTGAGTTTTCAATCTTTCAAGTGAATTCAGTTGACGACACTTATTTAGATGACTACACAAACTATAATATACAGCAAACAACCAATAAAACCAACAAACAAACTCATCATTAACTTAAAACGTACACACATGGACAGACGAGTCACAAAACAAAACAAACCAGAACATGAACGACAGATAGACTTTAGGAGGACAAAAGAAAAAGGAAAAATACCTCAAGGAAATGAAACTAAGATTGACACAAGCTCGAACTCGGACCAGGTTTTTTGGGGTCTAATGGAATTTAACTGAAGTGTTCTCAACTGAGAACACTTTGGTAAAAGTCCGCTAGACCCTGATCCTGCCACTGATTCGGACAGACCTCCATAACTCTAAAGTCTAGGGTTTCTGGTGGTCTGATGTGGGATCTGCTCAGTTCCAATCAGATTCGAACAGAACCAAAGTTATTCGGGGGGTGAGGGAGGTCAAGAGACGCTGTGGTGTGAGTTTGGGGTTAATCGGTGTAGATCTGGTTTTTGCTCGAACCTTCGATTGAAGATTCGAGAAGATTCGGGGTGATTCGAGGTGAACGGTTGACAGATTCGTGTTCGGGGTGGTTGGGTGCATCGGGGGTGTTATTTTGGTGGTCATCGGAATCCGAGTGGCCGGGGTTGCAGAGGAGGAACCTAAGGTTTCTTAGGTTTTGAGAGGAGGGGGGGTTCGGGGACGAAGGTGAACAGTGGGGCTAGGGGGGGTTTGGTTTGGAGCGTGGGGGTAAGGGGTCGGGTTTATATACGATCTAGGGGTTTAGATCCTGGCCGTTGGATCAAACGAGATCTATGGCCAGGATCTATTCACTTAGGGAAAACGGTGTCGTTTGGGTTTTGGTAGTGGGTGAGACCGGGTAAGGCTGGATCGGGTCAAAACTGGGCGGGTTTAGGGGAATGGCCTAGGTCCGTTGGATCAAGGGGTTGGACGACTCAGATCACCTTCCTAAGACGACGTCGTTTGGGGTCGAATGATTGGCCCGATCGGGACCGTTCGTTTGAGTCAGATCAACGGTTCTAATCAGGGGTACTGATGCGACGTCGTTTGGGGTCCTGTTGGGGCAGCCTGATTTGGACTGGGTTTTGGGCCTTCAAAATTTGAAATGTCATAGGCCCAATCCGATTTCTTGGGGTTTATTTTGTTTTCTAATTTTTGAAATATAACTAAATTAAAAAAAATGAATTTGAAATACCCAAATCAATATTTAACACAATTGTTCACACACATATATAAAACTTTTTGAATGGTTAAATTACAACCTAGAAATGCATACCCTTTTTTTTTGTATTTTGCTTGATAATGATTAAATAATAAAAAAAATGGACAGACCCACAAATGATTAACAACACATGTCACGGAAAACTCGAAAAATTGTACAGCGAAATCATTTGTCACTATTTTTATTTTCTTTTGGAGCGATTGTCCGTAAAGCAAAAATCACGTGCTTACAGCTGCCCCTCTTTGCCCGAAGACACGGAGGGTTTTCGCGCAAAGATAAAGCGGGCGATTTTTGCTCGTCCGAGTACTCCGTGTGAAGCATTTTTTGAAAAAGATTTGACCGCACCTTTGCTTCAAAGGTTTCCTACATATCCTGGGCTGAACAAGAATCAGGTCAATGTAGTTCGGAAAATTTTTGGTAGCTGGGACTACCGTGTGACTGTAGTGTTTGCTGCTGTTGTGCGCTGTTGCATGTTGCTGTAGGATGCTACCGCTCACTGATCTCCTTGTTACACTGATCTTGAAAGGAAAAACAAGAAGCTAAGCTAGAGTAGGAGATCTCATCTATCTCCGACTTGTTCTTGTTGTCTTGCTTTCTTGTCGGCTAATGCTTTCCTCTGACGCCTTCATTTTGTGAACTTGGCAGATTATGCTGGCCCTTCGCCCTTTCTGAATGCCAGTTTTCATTACTTTGCTTGATTTGCTGGGAACATGGCTTTCTTCTTTAAATCTTTCAATGGTTTCTTCAGTGGTATGTTTCTTCATCAACATTGTTATATTGGGCAATGCTACAACGTTTCCAAACTGCTTCTTCTGAGACGCGTTCCTTCTTCCTCTTGCATTTGCAGCCTTCTGCTTCTTGGCGCTGGGGGATTTTATGGTTTCCTGCTTGGGGGATCTCTGTTGTGACCTTCCGTCTTCAGGTGGGGGGCTACTGATTCCAAAATCTAGGGCTAAAAAGTATTCCCGCATTTTACTGGTGGGCGACCTAGAACTTAAATGTATTCCCGCATTATACTGGTGGGCGACCTAGAACTTAAAAGTATTCCCACATTATACTGGTGGGCGACCTAGAACTTAAATGTATTCCCGCATTATACTGGTGGGCGACCTAGAACTTAAATGTATTCCCGCATTATACTGGTGGGCGACCTAGAACTTAAATTTATTCCCGCATTATACTGGTGGGCGACCTAGAACTTAAATGTATTCCCGCATTATACTGGTGGGTGACCTAGAACTTAAATGTATTCCCGCATTATACTGGTGGGCGACCTAGAACTTAAATGTATTCCCGCATTATACTGGTGGGCGACCTAGAACTTAAATGTATTCCCGCATTATACTGGTGGGCGACCTAGAACTTAAATGTATTCCCGCATTATACTGGTGGGCGACCTATAACTTAAATGTATTCCCGCATTATACTGGTGGGCGACCTAGAACTTAAAAGTATTGAAATTGCTTCCCCGTTCTTCCGAGAAAATTTTCGACAATCGGCAGAAAATTTTCTGCCCCGGTTTTGGTGACTTCCCTGGCGTTGCGTATTGCTGCCATTATCAATCCTTTGTTCTCCTGCAGCAGACAAAAGGATTTAGTCAGTTTTAAACGTGGTGGTAGAGAGTGCCTTTCCGGCGACCGATTTTTCTCTCTTCCCCTTTTCTTGCTCTATGTTCTCATAATTGATTACTGGGTCGAGTTGCCTGCTGGGGTCTCTAGCCTGCTGGGGATTGGCTTTTAATTAATCCCCTTTTCCGCTTTCTCTTTAAGCACGTGCTGTGGGAGTCTGCTTTTAACTCCTGAAACCACTCCCTTTATGAGCTTGCTTCCTCCAAAATTGCCGGGCGCGATTACTGCATTACCTGGGGTCGGCCTTTAGGACTGTTTGTATTATCCTGCATTGGATGAATTCCCCTCCGGTTTCTGGTAGTAAGCTTTGAAAAATCCTTTCAAAACGCATTTAGGAAAAGAAGTAAAAGGTAGAAAAAGAAGAAGATTTTTCTGAACCAATATTTTGGTGGGAGAAGAAGCTCAAAAGAACTTATCTGGAGGATATGACTGGTCCCCGTGATCATGACGTGCACCATAGATTCCCGACCCAGTCTATTTGTATCAATCGATTCGCCCGATGGTCTGACTTGCTGGGGATGATAAAGGAGTGTCCGTTTCGGATGTTGTAGCTTTTGTTGATCTGTCTTGTCGCCTCATAGTGCCCTTCGAGGGGTTTTCACTAATGAGACTCTCTCTTTTCTCTCATATCCCGGCGCCTTATGGTGCCTGTGAAGGTTTTCACCAATAAGACTCTCTCATTTCACATCCCTCATCTTACATCGCCTCTCGGTGCCTGTGAAGGTTTTCACCGATAAGACTCTCTCATTTCATATCCCTCATCTTACATCGCCTCTCGGTGCCTGTGAAGGTTTTCACCGATAAGACTCTCTCATTTCATATCCCTCATCTTACATCGCCTCTCGGTGCCTGTGAAGGTTTTCACCGATAAGACTCTCTCATTTCATTTCTTTCGAGGAATCGGGGCGTTGTAGATACGACCCTCTCTTCTGGAGATTCCTTTGACCATCAATTCATTCCCAGTCTTACGATCCTCTTCTTTGCTGGGGATCGGTGTATTATTCTCGGCCTCATTTGCCTGACTCGACATCTCTTGAACATTGATCGGGAGGTCTTTTGGACGTTGATGTTGGTTTTGGTGTGGAGTTAAAGAAAGGCTATGAAATTGAAAATAATTTGATGGGTGGTGTGCTACAACTTTTGGAATCAAATCTTTGTTGGAACTTAAAACATAACCTCTGCCCCAGTTTTCTTGCTTGGGGAATTTGTTTTTTACACTTATGTTGCGTTATGTGCGTTACGCACAATGTGCCTATTATGCACACTATGTACCTTATGCATCCTATTATTCACTATGATGCATACTATGACCGAGCCGTGAGGCGCCTACGTATCCTCTTTGAGGAATCAGGTCAAACGTAGTTCCCACGGTTTTGTATTTTCTTATGATTTTATCTTTTTTTTTCTTTTCTTTTCATTTTCTTTCTCTTTTCTCTTTTCTTTTCTCTTTTTTTTTTCTTTTCCATTAGTGATTCCAAAAGAGGGGTATGAAAGAATTACTTAAGGCTCAAAGGGGGAAGCAAGGGTTAAAAGTGTTTGGATAGAAGAAAGAATTGCCTCCGTCATCTCATTATCCAACAAATGCCAAATACAAACAAATAAACCAAAAATTGCCATAATTAAAGAAATTACGCATAATATCTCTTGACTGCATCTGAATTGATAGCCATGTCGACACATCTACCCTCGACATCTGTCAAACACAAAGCACCGTTGGACAATACTCTGGTCACGATATAAGGCCCTTGCCAATTTGGGGCGAATTTGCCTTTTGCCTCGACCTGATGTGGGAGGATCTTCTTCAATACCTGCTGCCCTACTTCAAACTTCCTGGGGCGCACCTTCTTATTATATGTTCTTGCCATTCTCTTCTGGTACAGCTGACCATGGCACACTGCTGCCAATCTTTTCTCATCTATCAGGCTCAACTGTTCCAATCGAGCTTTGACCCATTCATCATCATTAATCCCGGCTTCAGCGACAATTCGGAGGGACGGAATTTCGACCTCCGCTGGTATTACGGCCTCAGTTCCATACACCAACAAATAAGGAGTTGTGCCTATGGAAGTTCGGACGGTAGTGCGGTAACCCAACAAAGCAAAGGGTAATCTCTCGTGCCATTGTCTGGACCCTTCCACCATTTTTCGCAGTATCTTCTTGATATTCTTATTGGCTGCTTCGACTGCTCCATTCGCCTTGGGACGATATGGGGTGGAATTGCGGTGTGTAATCTTGAATTGTTGGCATACCTCTCTCATCAAGCTGCTATTAAGATTCGCACCGTTATCCGTGATGATCACTTTTGGGATCCCAAATCTGCAGATGATATGGGAGTGAACAAAGTCCACCACTGCCTTCTTGGTTACTGATTTGAAGGTTTTAGCCTCAACCCATTTGGTGAAGTAATCAATGGTCACTAGAATGAACCTATGACCGTTGGATGCTGCCGGCTCGATGGGCCCAATGACATCCATGCCCCATGCCACAAACGGCCAGGGTGCTGACATCGTATGTAACTCTGTTGGCGGAGAATAAATCAAATCTCCATGTATCTGGCACTGATGGCATTTCCTCACGAAAGTGATACAGTCGTGTTCCATGGTGAGCCAATAACACCCTGTTCGAAGGATCTTCCTTGCCAATACATATCCGCTCATGTGTGGCCCACAAACTCCAGCATGTACCTCTGCCATAACCGTCGTTGCTTGACTGGCATCTATGCATCTCAACAATCCCAAATCCGGGGTTCTTTTGTACAATATTCCCCCACTGAGGAAGAAACCATTAGACAAACGC
Source organism: Nicotiana sylvestris (assembly GCF_000393655.2). NCBI lineage: Eukaryota > Viridiplantae > Streptophyta > Magnoliopsida > Solanales > Solanaceae > Nicotiana > Nicotiana sylvestris. The sequence continues at coordinate 163,199,575 of NC_091060.1, read as the reverse complement.
CGAAGGGCTCTTTTTTGGTCCCCAGAGGCATGTTCTGGATATATCCCCATCCTGAGGTATTCCTTGATATCATGAAACCAGGGTTCGCCATCTGCTTCTTCTTCTATGGCATTGCAGTAGGCGTGCTGATCACGGACCTGGATGTGTAGAGGATCAACATACATTTTGTCAGGGTGGTGCAGCATTGATGCTAAGGTGGCTAAGGCATCCGCAACCTCATTGTGAACTCTCGGGATGTGTTTGAACTTCACCGATCGAAATTGCTTGCTCAGATCATGCAAGCATTGTCGGTATGGTATGAGTTTTAGATCTCGTGTTTCCCATTCTCCCTGAATTTGATGTACCAAGAGGTCCGAGTCTCCCAAGACCAAGACGTCTTGGACATCCATGTCAGCAGCCAAGCGCAGACCCAGAATGCAAGCCTCATACTCGGCCATATTGTTGGTGCAATAGAAGCGTAGTTGAGCTGTAACAGGATAATGCCGTCCTGTTTCAGAAATGAGTACCGCTCCTATTCCAACCCCCTTTGCGTTTGCAGCTCCATCGAAGAAAAGCTTCCAACCCGGTTCCTCAGTTAATTCCATCTCATTAGTGTGCATTACCTCCTCATCGGGAAAGTATGTTCTTAAAGGCTCGTACTTTTCATCAACGGGGTTCTCTGCCAAATGGTCTGCCAGCGCCTGGGCTTTCATGGCCGTCCTCGTTACATAGACGATATCAAACTCTGTGAGCAGAATTTGCCATTTTGCCAACCTTCCCGTGGGCATAGGTTTCTGAAAGATATACTTCAATGGGTCCAAGCGGGATATGAGATAAGTAGTATACGAAGACAGGTAGTGTTTCAACTTCTGAGCTACCCAAGTTAGGGCGCAACATGTTTTCTCGAGTTGAGTGTACTTGACCTCATGTACTGTGAATTTCTTGCTAAGATAGTAGATGGCTTGCTCCTTCCTTCCTGTGTCATCATGCTGCCCCAGTACACAACCAAATGAATTTTCTAGGACCGTTAGATAAAGAATTAAAGGCTTCCTGGGCTTAGGCGGGACCAATACGGGTGGATTAGACAGATACCCTTTGATTTGGTCGAAAGCCTCCTGACACTCTGCCGTCCAACCTACCGCAGCATCCTTTCTCAGCAGCCGAAATATGGGCTCACAAGTTGCTGTGAGTTGAGCGATGAACCTGCTGATGTAATTGAGTCTACCCAGCAAACTCATTACCTCTGTTTTGTTCCTTGGCGGTGGCAAATCTCGGATGGATTCAATTTTGGATGGGTCTAACTCAATCCCCCGTCGACTGACGATGAATCCTAGCAACTTTCCTGATGGAACCCCGAATGCGCATTTGGCCGGGTTAAGCTTGATATCATACCTCCGGAGTCTTTGGAAAAATCTCCTTAGGTCTGCTACATGGTCCTCCTGACGCCAAGATTTGATGATCACATCATCGACGTACACCTCAATTTCCTTGTGTATCATGTCATGAAACACCGCAGTCATTGCTCGCATGTACGTTGCCCCGGCGTTCTTTAACCCGAACGGCATTACCCGATAGCAGTAGGTTCCCCATGGCGTAATAAACGCTGTCTTCTCAGCATCCTCTTCGTCCATTAGGATCTGATGATAACCCGCATAGCAATCCACAAAGGATCCGATCTCGCGCCCAGCGCAATTATCGATCAGGATATGAATGTTGGGTAACGGAAAATTGTCCTTGGGACTTGCTTTGTTGAGGTTGCGGTAGTCGACGCACACCCTGATTTTTCCATCCTTCTTTGGGACTGGTACCACATTGGCCAACCACTCGGGATATCGAGTGACCCGAATGACCTTCGCTTGCAACTGCTTAATCACTTCTTCTTTGATTTTTACACTCATTTCTGTTTTAAATTTCCTTAGTTTTTGCTTGACCGGAGGGTATGCCGGGTCAGTGGGCAATTTGTGAACCACTAAATTGGTGCTTAATCCAGGCATATCGTCATATGACCATGCAAAAACATCTTTGAATTCCATGAGGGTTTTGATCAATTCTTCTCTGACATTCGGCTCAATGTGGATACTAATTTTGGTCTCTTGGACGTTATCAGCGTCTCCTAGATTCACAGCCTCGGTGTCATTTAGGTTAGGCTTGGGTTTCTCTTCAAATTGGCACAGTTCTCGGTTTATCTCTTCGAAGGCTTCCCCTTCGTCACATTCAGATTCATCATCACAAACGACCTCTTGCATCATTGAGTCAGATTCAGATTGATTTATTAGACTAGGTCGAAGATCCGCTGTGCATGCCATGTCATTAGAACCAGTAAAAAGAGAACTGTTCAGAAAGAAAAAGAACAAAACAAAATTAAAATGGAACAAAAGAAAAGAACTTTATTAAACTTGCGGGATAAAAGGGTTCACACTTTTACAAAAACGAAAGTAAAATTTGGATTACACCCTTGAATAATCCGAACAAAACAAACAAACAAAACATAAATCAAAGCCTACTACCAAGACTCCCTCGGACAGGAAGAGGAGTAACCGTCCAATTGTTGGTCTTGGCCTCAGGCCCCACAAATTGTATCTTTGCTCTGCTGGAACCTTCTCCAGCTTCCACCATACTGACATCCGCGAATAGTCTCTCAAAACTCTGATTCAGGTCTTCATTTATATCGATCAAAGGTCCTAGAATCTTTGGGACCGGTGACCCCTTGGCACTTGCTTTGACAAAAGACCTTGAGAGACGTGGCACTGGTTTAGGCAGAAACCAAACCCTCTTCTTCATTTTTCGCGCTTGCTTCCTATCTGCTGCGGTTGGTTTGAACCCCAATCCGAAAGTTTCCAGATTTTTGGGAAGGGAGACAGGTTGGACAATCCCTTGAAGCTCGACTCCCAGGCCTTTTCCTGGCACAAATCCATTACCCAGCATTTCTGAGACCATCATGACTGTTGCAGCAACTACCCTAGGGTGCGGGATGATTTCTCCTTCCGAAATTTTGTTGACCGATCCTGTATCGAAAATCTGGTAGACCCAAGGACTTTTGTCATCAGCGGTCTCTATGAAAGGTACAATGGCTCCGCCCATGGTGCATGTTGTATCCTCGCCGTGTAACACGACCTCTTGTCTTTCCCACTCGAACTTCACTATCTGATGTAGGGTGGAGGGCACCGCCTTGGCTGCATGAATCCATGGTCGTCCTAACAGCAAGTTGTAAGATACTGCGGCGTCTAATACCTGGAATTCCATGGTAAACAGGACTGGACTGATGATCAGTTCAAGTACAACATCCCCTACAGTGGCTGTTCCGTTTCCGTCAAACCCTCGGACACAGATGCTATTCTTCCGGATTCTTCCGCGGTCGATCTTTAACTGGTCCAGAGTGGATAATGGACAAATATTGGCGCTTGAGCCGTTATCCACCAACACTCGAGTTACCACCGAGTCTTCACATTTGACGGCTAGGTATAGAGCTTTATTGTGCTCCGTACCTTCCACCGGCAGGTCATCATCTGAGAATGTTACCCTGTTCACCTCGAAAATCTTGCTGGCAATGGTTTCCAGAAATCTCACTGGGCACATGAGCTTCATTCAATATCTTCAGCAGGGCCCGACGATGCTCCTCAGAGTGGATCAGTAACGACAACAGTGAGATCTGGGCCGGTGTTTTTCTCAGCTGTTCGACCACAGAATAGTCATGTACTTTCATCTTCCTCAGGAACTCTTCAGCCTCTTTTTCGGACACAGGTTTCTTGGTTGCAACTGGGTTGGTTCTTCTTAGCTCCACCGGAGCAAAACATCGACCTGATCGAGTCAGCCCTTGCGCTTCACAACTGACTTCCTCCACCTGTTTTCCTTTGTACATCACCACCGCCTTTTCATATTTCCAAGGCACAGCCCTGCTGTCAATCATCGGCAGCTGGACCACAGGCTTTATGGTCACCCGTTCTCTACATACCCCTTTCAACACGACCGCCGGTGTGGGCGGGATCCCTGGTATTACCAACTTGCTTGGCTCGGGTTTGCTTGTTATGGCGGACGGGCTCTTTCCCAATATCACTACCGGCTTGACGCCTTCTCCCTGCGACTGTACACTCGTTCCTCCACTGGTTGAGACTTCTTTCGGGGCGGCTTGGATCATCATCACTGTTTGTGAGGGTTTTCTCAATTCTCCTCCCTCACACACCAACTCAATCATGTGAGTTTCGTGGTGCGCTGGCAGTGGGTTTTGGTTGATGTTAGGAGCTTCTGGTGTCTGGACCTCGATCTTATTGGTGTCGATAAGATCCTGTATGGCATGCCTTAATTTCCAGCACTTCTCGGTATCATGCCCGAGCATCCCTGAACAGTATTCACAACTGATTGATCGATCCAAATTCTGAGGTGGGGGATTTGGTTCTCGAGTCTGGACAGGACTAACCAAACCCAATTGCCGCAGCTTGTGGAACAAAGCGGTGTAGGTTTCTCCCAGCTCCGTGAAGGTTCTCTGCTTCCGCAACCTGTCATTCCTAGCATCTGGATTTCCCCGGAAGCCTGCCCCTGAAGGGTTTCTATATGCCCTTGGTGGAGGGTAGGTGTTTTGTGGTGGTGCATATATGTTCTGGGGAGCCGGTGCGCGCCATTGTGGGCGAACCAGAGGCTGAGTGTATACCTGGGCTTGGTGTACGGAACAATGTGGTTCTCGAGGTGGATAGAAATTTTGTGGTGGGCTGTATGGGTATTCTGACCTGTGAGGTCTGGGTTGGTTGTAGTGTGGCCTGCCAGCCCTGGACCAACTGCCTGCCTCGATCGTGGCAACCTCTTCTTTCTTTCTTCTCAACGCACCTCCCGTGCCGTTTTGAATAGCCTGGGTTGTGGCCTTGAGTGCCGAATAGTTCAAGATCTTGTCAGACCTCAAACCCTCTTCTATCATGACCCCTATCTTGACCACCTCGTTGAAAGATTTTCCAACCGTTGTCACCAAGTGACCAAAGTAGGTTGGATCCAATGTCTGCAAAAAATAGTCCACCATCTCTCCCTCTCTCATGGGAGGATCGACTCTAGCTGCTTGTTCTCTCCAGCGGAACCCGAACTCGCGAAAACTTTCCCCGGGTTTCTTCCCAGTTCTCAATAATGTGAGACGGTCAGGGACTATCTCGAGATTGTACTGGAAATGACCTGCAAAAGCCTGCGCCAGATCATCCCACGTGTACCACCTGCTGGAATCCTGCCTGGTATACCATTCTAGTGCAGATCCGCTCAGACTTTGGCCGAAATAAGCTATCAACAGCTCATCCTTGCCGCCTGCCCCTCTCATTTTGCTACAGAATCCCCGCAAATGTGCCATGGGATCACCGTGCCCTTCATATAAATCAAACTTAGGCATCTTGAACCCAGCCGGGAGTTGGACGTCTGGGAAAGGGCACAGATCTTTGTATGCTACGCTGACTTGATTGCCCAGCCCGTGCAAGTTCCTGAAGGACTGCTCCAGGCTTTTGAACTTTCTCAATACTTCATCCTGTTCAGGGGCCTTAGCCGGCTTCTCAATCTCTGCCGGCACTTCCAAATGTGGATTGTAAGCCTGTGGTTCGGGGGCATGAAACGTAGGCTCGGGGGGGTAGTATTGTGTATCGTGAGCCTGAAACAATGGCTCACTGGTCGTTCTTTGCAAAGGGGCTGATGTTGGTCCCACAAAAATGGGAATATTGGGTGTTGGGAGAGGTTGATGGGGTGGTGGAGCTTGGGAATCATGAGGGCTTCTTTCTTGATGATAAAGGGGATTTGGACGGCTTGTGGAAGGGCCAGAGTGAGGGTATTCCGGCATGTGTCCCAGTGTTTCAGGGCTCTTTTGTGTTTTGGCTAGGGCTAGCTGCATTGCATTCATCTCTAGTCCCATCCTTTCAATCTTTTCCATCGCTTCTTTTAGCAACTGGCTCATTGGCCTTTCTTCCTCATTACTATTCTCTGAAGTAGTCATGCTTGTTGCTACCGGTCCTTTGGATCTGGTTTGGTAGGAGTGTGTTGCCAGAGTTCTTTAACAACTAACTTGTCTGGTATAGACAACAACAAACTTTGTTAGCGTTAGAGTTTAACAGATTTGATCATAACACATAGAGGATGCAATGCACCTAGGCAGTTAACCGTTTCTACATGCTTTGCTTCAAACAACATGCGTCATCCCGGTTTGCTCATTCGTCCCTTTAAAGTATTTTGGGAAACCCTGTGTTTTATTTTGTATTTTCTCTTTTCTTTATTAAAACGGTCGAATCTTATGGGGATTGCCTACGTATCACGTCCCCGCGTGAATCAGACCAGGCGTAGTTCTGCCTCGAAGTAAAGACACATAGAAGTTCTTCTGGAGTTGCTTAATTTCATTATCAAAATTTGCTATTACACATTGCTTTAAACAAAATAGCCACAGTACAGACTCCACGGTTTTAAACTTGGTTTGAGGAAAAGAAAACAACATATGGGGAAACAACAAACAAAACGACCAGGACTCGATCAACAACTAATTTTCCAACTTAGGGACCCACGAGGCATCTTTCGCGGCCCTAGGTGTAAGGTCTCTTTGCAGGCTCTTCAACTCGTTCATAATCCGGTGGACGCAGCCCATGATGGAAGCAATGAGGGTTTCCCGAGGTGTTTGCTCGCATGCCAAACATTTTAGGTAGATGTAATGCCCGATTTCGTCAATTCTTGCTCGAATGTTGTCCCTTTCTGCGAACAACTGCCTTATCTGTCGGCTCTTTAATCCTAGCGTTTGTGCATTGGTGGCGAGCTGATCCTGGAACATATCCATTTGCCTTTCCATCCTTGTCATTGCATTGTAATAGCGTGTTCGGTCGGCTTGGGCATCTTGTGTTTGCTTGAAGATCCGCCCTTGCAGGGCGGAATTTGTTTCTTTTGCTGCTTTGACGCTCAGTTCACAATTCCTCATGACTTGCTGTAGGCGCTTCCTCCGGGACATTGTACCTTCTGCCCATTTGACCCTCATCCTTGCTATGCAAGCCTCTGATTGGTCTAATTCTTCTTGGCTCTGGATGACCTGATTTCTCAAACTGGCTATCAATCTTTCGTCGGAGCAGCGCTTCTGTCGGTCGATGTTATTCTTACTGGCTTGGCGAAGGCGGGCCTTTCAGGGTTTGGTTCTCTTGGGCTAGCTTGTCTTTTTCAGCCTGCTCTTGGGCGACTTGCACGTTGTTTTCGAATACAATCCTTTCAACTTGTCGCTTCAGCTTCCTGATTTCAACCAGGTAACCTTCTTCTCTTGCGAGCCAGTCCCATTGTTCTTGCGATGACTCAACAAATTCTTGGAGGTGAGGCCGTTTGGTTGGCCGTTTCACAATGTTCTTCTTGTTATGCCAAGTGAGATAGGCCGGCGAGACTTCACCCCTAGACACATCATTTACCCAGGTATTTGCCGTCAAGTACTGGCATTCACTCCATATGCAACGAACTGTCTTTTCAGGAAATTGGCCGTCACTGCTGACCTCGACTGCATAAGTGCTGAGATCTTCGTCCGGGTGTAGTACTTGACATCTTCCCAACTGTCTCATTACCCTGTAAGGGGCATAAGGTTGAATACCCCTGAGTCCCATCAAGAGGAAGTGAGGACCAGTGGCGGGCATGTATATGATTTCTTCCACAGAAAGCCAACCCAAAGTCCAGTTTATTTGGTCTGCGGTGATGACCCGGAGATAGGATATCCATTCTTCAAACCCTCCCGGTGATCGGAAACCTGAAACCCTTAGGCTATAACCCTCGATGCAGCCCCCATTTGTAGACATGTAGCGCATATACTGAGGATGGTGACACAAGTGTTCGATCATCCACATCTGTAACAACAAGTTGCACCCTTCGAAGAAGTCTGCTCCGGCCTTACAAGCCGTGAGGGCTCGGTATATTTCTGACATTATCATAGGAGCAAGGATGCTTTTATCGTTGGTAATCAGGATTTTGACGATTCCAGCCACCTTCAGGTCGATATTTCTATCTTTTCGGGGAAACACCACAAGGCCCAAAAATGCCACCGTAAAAGCGAACCGCCTATGCTCCTTCCATTTTATCAGATTTCCCCTGCTGCAAATACCACTTTCTGGATCATTAAATCCCCCTTTGCTCCCGTACCTCTAGTATATGAATTGTAGGGTAGAAAAACCTCTATCCAGTTCAGCGTATGGGACTCCTTTGCTTATCTTCAACAGATCCATGAATTTGTGTGAATTCACAGCCCTTGGAGCGATCAAGTATTTGTGTCTCAAACCTTCAGTGACGTCCATGTAACCCGCCATTTCTTCTAAGGTTGGGGTGAGTTCAAAATCTGAGAAACGGAACACGTTGTAGGCCGGATCCCAAAATGTAACCAAAGCCTTTATGATGTCGCACCGAGGCCTGACTTTCAACAAATCAACCAAACCTCCCAGGTGCAGTTTGACCTTGTCTTGCTCTGACTTTTCCAAATCCTCCCACCATAATCGCACTTCCAGGGGGATTTTGCTTCTAACTGTTACCGGCAAACTTGGACTCATGCTCATTCTGCATGTTTATTGGGGTGATTAAGCAAAGATCCAGACTCATTGGACTCAAATACACAAATTGACACACTATTTTTTTTCTAGAAAAACGAAATTTTGGTTGTTTCCGAAAAGTACGATGTTACCTTAAAAACTTTCGTTATTTGGATTGTACCTATATTTTGAAAAACAAGTTGAGCCCGATGGGGGTTGCCTACGTATCTTGCACCCTGCGAGAATCAAACTGACGTAGTTCAGGCATAAGCCGAATTTTGGAGACACACTATTTTTCTCTTAGAAATGAATCAAAGACCCTTACTAAAACAAATTAATAAGACACACATTTTCTTTTCTTTTTTTTTTCAAAATTCTGGCAGAGTTTTAACCATTTTCTGGGTATTGATCTTTCAAAAATAATTATCTCCTTATCCGTGATTGATCAACATAACAATTCACCCTTGAATAAGTACAACATGTAGCACATAGGATGCCAAAAGATGGTCTATTATTTTCAGGTTGCTTGTCCTAGACGGACCCAACCCCTGTGTTGAGTCCCCTAAGTCAAATGCACATGATGCAAATAAACGTTCCTACTAGGGATCCGGCATGTGGCTTTGTTATACTAAGTTCATAACCTGGGTATTTGTTCTAGACCTGGCTTACCCGAGCGGACAACTCGAGCCAAGGATGGGAGCTGTGTACCGGTAACCAAAAGGCCATCCGATTTTGCAACTCCTCCGAATCCTCGTTCTATTTTGGTATATGACACTAACAGAAAGAAGTAACGACCAGCGTGCACTCCTCAAGAGAGAGAAGAGAGGGGTTTCGGCACAGTTTATATGTACAGTCCAAATAGTATCAAAGCGGTAAAAGCAACATTTAGCACAACAGGCTCAAACATATAATAAAATCAGATAATAAATAAAGCCAAATAATAACAATTATTCTAAGCTCGAATTCTTAACCCTGAACCAGTGGTTCTGGGTTATAATACCCAGCATAGTCGCCAGAGCTGTCACACCTCCTTTTTCCGCATCCGATAGGGCGCAAGGGAGTTTTTTCCAATTAAAGGACAATCGAAACGGGATTTGTTTATTTATTTCAGAGTCGCCACTTGGGAGGTTTAGGGTGTCCCAAGACACCAATTTTAATCCCGAATCGAGGAAAATAATGACTCTATATTAAAGTCTGCGTACCAGAAATCCGGATAAGGAATTCTGTTAACCCGGGAGAAGGTGCTAGGCATTCCCGAGTTCCGTGGTTCTAACACGGTCGCTCAACTGTTATATTCGGCTTGATTATCTGATTTTGTACAAGTGTGAACTTATGTGCAAAATTTAACTTTTAACCGCTTTTATCATTTACTGTGTTTATCAAGAATTGCAACGTTGTGAAAATGTATCTCGAACCGCGTTACAATCAATGTACCCGTGGTCGTCGACATACTTTGACTCCGTTGAGATTTGGATTTGGGTCACATCAATGTGCACCCGAGTTTAAGGAAATTAAATTATTAAAGGCGCGCCTAAAGCGACTAGCGTATTTATTTTGGGTAGGACCGTGGAATTTTACTAAACGGTCCATCCTGAAATCTAAACAATTTTTAAAAACAAATATTTACTGAGGGCCCCGTAATTTGTATTTTATTTTGGTGAGGCTCATCTCATTCTTATTTTAAAAATGAATTTGCAACATCATGGACACGTACCTCGAACCACGCCACAATCAATGTACCCGTGGTTAGTAACACATTTCGACTCCGTTGAGAATTGGATTTGGGTCACATAAATGTGCACCCGGGTTTAAGAAGGTAAGATTTATTAAGGCGCGTCCTAAAGAGTCTAACGTATTGTTATTTTAGGAGGGTTGTGAGATTTGCTAAACAACCCGTCCTGGAAACTAAATGCTTCGATAATATACATTTAACAAGGGCCCCGCATCTGCGCGTTTTGTTTATTTTCGTCGAGGCTCATCTCATTCTTATTTTAAAGGGGTATCCTATAGCAACTACGTTTCTTGTCGTGTTTGTCTCTATCAATTGAAAACAGTAGATAGTCCTAATTAATTACATGCTTGCAAGTTATTTGTAACGGAATTCGGAAATGCTTAAAAAAAATCAGGAACGAGGCTGCGTGCACAGTCAGTTGAATAAATAATCACGGGCCCAAATCCAACCCATGCGTGATGGGCCAAACCTGGGCCACTGCTTGCTCGAAGCAGGCCTGCTTGGCCTGTTTTGACCTGAACTCGACCTTCATGGGGTTGATATTGCAAGTTTTATGTTCTTTGTCTTAACAGGTGGTTTACTAGTTATATGAGACCATTAATCAGAAAAGGAAGAACTTAACCCATGATGTACAGTTTTCATGCTTGGCATACGTTACAGCATATACTGCAAAGTAAACTAAATCTGAGATGCAACCTAATTCATTGAGAATACTTTTATCTAACAGCATACATATACAACTATCATTCGATCCCCTACATTGACATCAACTAGGCTTGTAAGCTACCTTCAGTATCCAAAAATGTGAGCTATTAGACACTACATGACATTCAACACAACAGTACATGTATATAAACAACATCTGCAGATCTTCTCTTTTATACTCATTGCTCAAACTTTCGAGTTACGTTGGTAGTGTAATTGTGTACCTGGTATAGAGGACAAAGAAGAAAGGAATGATCAGCTGGGCAGTATGCAGTAAACACAGCAACAGCAGATACACAGCAACAACACAGCAACAAACCAACAATCAAATGTTTTCCACAGCCCACAGACAACCAGCAATATTTCCCAGAACAAAAGAACTAGCAGATAGTCGAGTACCAAACCAGCAATCCCAGGAAAGAGTAAGGAAACAACAGCAGTAACAACGTATTCGATGCAGCAACACCAACAGTTCAACAAACACAAACAGCTCAGTCAATGCAAACAAACAGAACTTGGCCAAGGCAGCTTGACCAATATGAACTCTTATACCACTTTCAGACAGTGTTTGGTTACAATGTTTACTGGAAACTACCTTATGTTTTCAGTTTTCTTTAAACTCAGTAAACCTCTCTTCAGACTAAAAGTTTTCAGCCTCAAGACTAAAAATTCCAGCCCCTTTTTAAGTTCTCAAATGGCTTATTTATAAGCCAAATGACCCAGTGCAGCTAAGCTGCCTCCCTCCTACTTGCAGACTGCCCATACTCCTTTAAACCCATGCTTAAACATCTTTTGATGCCAGCCATTGGTTCCCCACGCCTGGTTTTCTTTAATCAAGAGTTATGAGCTCATTTTATTATTCATTTTAAGCCCCATACCCTTGTGTCTTGTTCCCCATTGGCATTAGTTTAATCCTAATTTAGTACCCTACTTGTCAGCTTATTTAAACTAATCCTTTCTGTCCTTTTCAAACCCCAGATTACCCCTGTTTAACCTTGATTATCACTGTATTACCCTAACTCTTAATAGTTAGTATATAAACCTCTCTGATTTCAACCAATACCTGACTACTAGCTAATTAAACTCAAACTGCTTTCAGGCTGATTTGTTAGATTTCTAAAGCTAATTGCCAATTCTCTGCCTAAGTTCAGGCAATGATTCAAACTTTTAAGCAAACAGGGGTGCCAATCAAATGGTATGAGTTGGCCACATTGGGAGCCAAGCCTGACCAACTCACAACCAATTGATCCAATATGCAGTCAAGGGTGTAAACTATAATCGACGTGCTACTATATCAGGCTTACAAACAACATCAAAAAATAAAAGAAACAGGCACAGTAGTCGTACTGAAATGTAGGCTCCTGAGTTTTCAATCTTTCAAGTGAATTCAGTTGACGACACTTATTTAGATGACTACACAAACTATAATATACAGCAAACAACCAATAAAACCAACAAACAAACTCATCATTAACTTAAAACGTACACACATGGACAGACGAGTCACAAAACAAAACAAACCAGAACATGAACGACAGATAGACTTTAGGAGGACAAAAGAAAAAGGAAAAATACCTCAGGGAAATGAAACTAAGATTGACACAAGCTCGAACTCGGACCAGGTTATTTGGGGTCTAATGGAATTTAACCGAAGTGTTCTCAACTGAGAACACTTTGGTAAAAGTCCGCTAGACCCTGATCCTGCCACTGATTCGGACAGACCTCCATAACTCTAAAGTCTAGGGTTTCTGGTGGTCTGATGTGGGATCTGCTCAGTTCCGATCAGATTCGAACAGAACCAAAGTTATTCGGGGGGTGAGGGAGGTCAAGAGACGCTGTGGTGTGAGTTTGGGGTTAATCGGTGTTGATCTGGTTTTTGCTCGAACCTTCGATTGAAGATTCGAGAAGATTCGGGGTGATTCGAGGTGAACGGTTGACAGATTCGTGTTCGGGGTGGTTGGGTGCATCGGGGGTGTTATTTTGGTGGTCATCGGAATCCGAGTGGCCGGGGTTGCAGAGGAGGAACCTAAGGTTTCTTAGGTTTTGAGAGGAGGGGGTTCGGGGACGAAGGTGAACAGTGGGGCTAGGGGGGTTTGGTTTGGGGCGTGGGGGTAAGGGGTCAGGTTTATATACGATATAGAGGTTTAGATCCTGGCCGTTGGATCAAACGAGATCTATGGCCAGGATCTATTCACTTAGGGAAAACGGTGTCGTTTGGGTTTTGGTAGTGGGTGAGACCGGGTAAGGCTGGATCAGGTCAAAACTGGGCGGGTTTAGGGGAATGGCCTAGGTCCGTTGGATCAAGGGGTTGGACGGCTCAGATCACCTTCCTAAGACGACGTCGTTTGGGGTCGAATGATTGGCCCGATCGGGACCGTTCGTTTGAGTCAGATCAACGGTTCTAATCAGGGGTACTGATGCGACGTCGTTTGGGGTCCTGTTGGGGCAGCCTGATTTGGACTGGGTTTTGGGCCTTCAAAATTTGAAATGTCATAGGCCCAATACGATTTCTTGGGGTTTATTTTGTTTTCTAATTTTTGAAATATAACTAAATTAAAAAAAATGAATTTGAAATACCCAAATCAATATTTAACACAATTGTTCACACACATATATAAAACTTTTTGAATGGTTAAATTACAACCTAGAAATGCATACCCTTTTTTTTTGTATTTTGCTTGATAATGATTAAATAATAAAAAAAATGGACAGACCCACAAATGATTAACAACACATGTCACGGAAAACTCGAAAAATTGTACAACGAAATCATTTGTCACTATTTTTATTTTCTTTTGGAGCGATTGTCCGTAAAGCAAAAATCACGTGCTTACAAGGACAATTCCCTCTTACAAGGTTAGAAAGGAGACTCACCTCACTCTCAAGAACGAACCCGAACTCTCAATTTGGAGCGGAACGATCCAAAACTAGTTAAATGAGGTAGGAACTAATCAATACTAGCTCACAAGATCATATTCGAGCTATTTAAGCAATTTTCCAACCCTTAGCACAAGTTTCCTAAAATCCGACCCCGGGCCCACATGCCTAGATTCCGAATTTTTCCGAAGGAAGTTGCTCTCCATAACCTAAGGATCAATAATATATGATTTCTAATTCATTTCATAACAAATTTCGTGGTTAAATCTAATTTTTGTCAAAACCCTAGGTTTTGCTCTAACCCCTTGATTTCACCTTAATTCTAGTGTTTAATCTACCTAAGACACATGTATTAAACTAAGAATAGGTGGAATAAGCTTACCTCAAGATGCTTGGTGGAAGTCTTCTCTCAAAAGCTCCCAAAATCACCAATGGAGGAGTGAAAAGTGGCAAAAAGGGACTTAGAACCCGTATTAAATGAAGCTCACTGCTTCAGTGATTTCCGCATCTGCGGTCAGGGGACCGCATCTGTGGTCCCACTTCTGCGAGAAAGCGAACGCATCTGCGGAACTGGCCAAATGGGCTGTGACTGCTTCTACAGTCTTGAGGCCGCTTCTGCAGTTTGGGCCTGGCCTACCCTGGGCCGCATCTACGATAGGCGGACCGCTTCTGCGGTCTCGCACCTGCGGCCGACCCACCGCAAGTGCGGTTATGACAGAAGCAGATGCTTCAGCACTTCTCAAAAATTCCAACTTCACTCGAGCCTCGTCCAATTGACGCTCGGGGCTCCCAGGCCCCGCCCGAATATACCGACAAGTCTGAAATCATGAAACGTACCTGCTGAACCTTCGGAACGCCCGAAACAACGCTAAATCTAAGAATCACCCCCTAAAACCAATTGAATCAAACTTATGAGCTTCAAGTTCTTAATTTCTTCTAACGAGCCGAAATGCCTTTAAACTACTCGGATTGGCACCAAATTTTGCGGGCAAGTCTTAAATGTTATTTCGGACCTACATCGGGCTCCGGAACCAACATACAAGCCCAATATCCATGTGATCAATCGTTAATTAGTTTCTTTAAATCATTAGAATTTCAGTTTAACAATTTCTAATAAAAATTCATTACTCGGGCTAGGGACCTCGGAATTCGATTCCGGGCATACGCCCAGGTCCCATATTTTCCTACGGACCCTCCGGGACCGTCACAACACGAATTCGGGTCTGTTTGCTAAAAATGTTGACCAAAGTCAAACTTAGCCTTTTAAGAAAATCCTAAGGAGTCAAATGAGCATATTTCAACCCAAACTCTTCCAATTAGTTAAAGCAAGCGCGAGAAATTTTATTTAAGGGAACAGAGTTCTAGAAAGCAAAACGACCAGTCGGTTCGTTACAATTATGAACCAAAATAAAGAGCGGAGGGCACAACTAGTTTGTTTTGCCTAATGTCGCTTCTATGATAAGATTATATCGATGATTTAGTCTCCATCTTAACCCGCTTACTCAAAATTCTGGATCCGACAATGCTCTTGACAACATATATAACTTAAATACTCACCATATCTGCATGGGAAAATGAGGTATTAGTGTTCTAGCTACGTGCAGAGGCATATGCGCCTTATATCACGTGGTGTCACAGCCTCACGGGACACTACTTGGTTAAAAAATGTCACTAGATGTTTATATGAAAAATGAAAATATTATGGATACGCATAAAAAGTAATACCGCTTTAAAACGCTTGTGTAAAAACTTGTGCGTCCATTTAGTTTGGTTCTTTCAATCAATTATCCAAATTAATAAACATCAATATCTTGAATTTACCAGTCTAAGAGCGAGTACTACGTGGTCCTTCATTGATTCCTTCCTGTGTATGAATGCAATCTTCAGAAAATCAAGCTCCACGATCATGCATGTTCTTCATTCTCCATTCCTCCATATGAATTTCATCGGAATCAATTCAAAACCCCACGTGTTACTTCTAACTCTAGTATAAATTCTTGAAAAAATGTCAAATCACAATAGATGCTAGTCTCATCTTAAATAAAATTTTAACTAAATCTTAAACACTATGGGACTGTTTCACTCTCAATCGTCTTCCTCCCCTGTAGAAATCCATCACCATTCACCAACCAAACGGACGTTTCTTTCCTGCTTGCTAAACACGTTTTCTCCAGAGAGATTACAGGCGATTCGAACCTGGTGTTCTCTCCTCTCTCAATTCAATTAGTCCTTAGCCTAATTGCCGCTGGCTCTAAGGGTCCAACACAGAACCAGCCGCTCTGTTTCCTCAAATCCAAATCTATTAATGACCTCAACTCACTTTACTCTCATCTTGTCGATATCATTTTTGTTGATGGCAGTCCCAGAGGAGGTCCCCGTTCGTCCGTTGCAAATGGTGTTTGGATCGATCGATCACTTCCTTTCAAGCCTTCTTTCGAACAGGTGGTGGACAAAGTTTACAAGGCAACTTCAGAGTCTGTTGATTTTCAGAACAAGGTTAGGCCTTTATTCATTTCGTGAAATTAAATCCAGCTTGTTAATTTGTATCACGAAAACTTGTTTCTTCGTGCTGACAGATTGAAATTGTTTTACTAACTATCATAACCTCTCTCTAATATGTGCTCTAGGCTTTTGAAGTCGCCAATCTAGTCAATCAATGGGCTAACCAGAAAACAAACTCATCAAACAGATTCTTCCTCCTGGCTCAGTAGACACCACAACAAGGCTCATCTTTGCCAATGCTCTGTACTTCAAAGGTGCATGGAATGAGAAATTCAATGCTTCAAAGACAGAGGATTCCAAATTCTGCCTCCTCAATGGTAGCTCTGTTCTCGCACCTTTCATGACAAGCGAAACAGATCAATTTGTCAAAGAATTTGGTGGTTTCAAAGTTTTGCGACTTCCATATTACCAAGGTAATGATGACACGCGCAAATTTTCCATGTACTTGTGTTTGCCTAATGCCAATAATGGACTACCTGCTTTAATAGACAAGGTCAGTTCAAAATCTGGATTCCTAGAGCAGCATCTTCCTGTTCGAAAAGTAAAAGTAGGGAAGTTTCTTATACCAAAATTTAAAACATCTTTTGGATTTGAAGCTTCCAAGATTCTGAAAGGACTTGGTCTTATATACCTTTCTCTAAGGGTGATCTCACTGAAATGGTGGGTTCCCCTCAGGCTACAAACCTGCTAGTTTCAGACATTTCTCATAAGTCCTTTATTGAGGTTAATGAAGACGGAACAGAAGCTGCAGCTGTTACTGCGTCAACGATGTTTCTGTGTGCTGCGCCCATAAATGAATACAAAATTGACTTGTTGCTGATCATCCGTTCTTGTTCTTTATAAGAGAGGATACAACTGCAGCCGTATTGTTCATAGGGACCATGCTTAATCCTATTTTTAATTAAGTTGCCTTGTAGCAGTAAAGAGTACTTTGTACTAAGTGCGAATGCTAACATGCCTATGTTGTTGTTCATAAGTAGCTTATTTGAGACCTTAGTTGAGTCTAGAAGCTGGTTAAATGTGTGCTATGTGATAAACTAGTCTCTTGTATAGCTTAGTGTCTCTTTATACAGGTGCAATAATATGATATTTGGGTAAAAGAATTTTAAGCATGTTTAGCTTCTGCTGCTTAAAAGAATTTACCTGAACTTGTGTTATTAGCCAATTACTCCTAACATTAATCCCTGCTACAACTGTACGTGTTGTCAAATTCCACCAAGTATCTAGATGAAAGTTAAAATTTCTATCTTATGCTAAATAAAGGGCTCAATATTTACTCGTTAACCTGAATGATTAAAGTTAAAATCTACTTAAAGAAAAGGAAAACTCACTCACTCTCTCAGTCATCTTCTTCGCAAGGTGAAATCATGGAAGAATGCGTGAGAAAAAGAAAAAGAAAATTCAGAAGCAGTGAGAAAAAGAAGAGGAAAACTCACTCAGTCTCAGTCATCTTCTTTGCAAGCAAATATGGATATGAAAGAGTTCATCACCAACCAAACAGATGTTTCTTTCTTGCTAACTAAACACTTTTTGTCCAAAGAAGTTAAAGGCGATTCGAACCTGGTGTTCTCTCCTCTCTCTATTCAAATAGTTCTTGGCCTAATTGCTGCCGTCTCAAATGGACAAACTCGGGACTAGGTGCTCTCTTTCCTCAAGTCCACATCCGTTGACGACCTCAATTGTATGTATTCTCATATTCTTACTAACGTTTTTGCTGATGGAAGTCCCAGTGGAGGTCCGATTTTGTCCGTTGCTAATGGTGTTTGGATCGACCGATCAATGCCTTTTAAACCTTCTTTTAAAAAGGTTGTGGATGAAGTTTACAAGGCTGCTTCAGAGACTGTTGATTTTCAGAACAAGGTTAGTCTAAGGTTGCCAGTCAAGTCAGTCGGTGGGCTAAAGAGAAGACTAATGGTCAGAGATTCTTTCCCAAGGCACAGTAAACAATATGACAAGGCTCATATTAGCGAATGGACTATACTTTAAAGGAGTAAGGAATGAGAAGTTCAGTGCTTCAGACACTAAAGACCATGAATTCCATCTCCTGAATGGAGGGTCTATTCGAGCACCGTTCATGACACGCAAGAAGAAGCAGTACATCAGAGTCTTTAAAGGCTTTAAAGTGTTGGGGCTTCATTATAAACGGGCAAGGACATGACTCGCCGGTTCGGCATGTATTTAATTCTCCCAGATGCAAATGATGGGCTACCTGCTTTAGTGGACAAAATCAGTTCAGAACCGCAAAGAGAAGTTAAAGTGCGCAATTTTCTTATCCCCAAATTTAAAATAACTTTTGGGTTTGAAGCTTCTAAGGTTCTAAATGGACTTGGCCTCACGTTGCCTTTCACGATTGAGATGGTTGATTCCCCTTTATCCAAGAAACTGTTTGTTTCAGAGGTGTTTCACAAGTCCTTTATTGAGGTAAATGAGGAGGGAATTGAAGCTGCAGTTGTTACTGCTGCTAAAGCACGGGTAATGTGTTGTAAAATCGAGAAGCCAAAAGATTTTGTTGCGGATCATCCATTCTTGTTCCTTATAAGAGACAATGCTCCTGGAGTGGTGCCGTTCATCGGGAGCGTGTCGAATCCTCTTGCTGGTTAGCCTACAGAAGCAACATATAATGATTTTTGTTATTGTATTTTGACCTGATATATAGTATTTAAGAGCGACTTAAAAGTTTGATTAATCTTATTTACAGTTTCTTAGCTTTTTCTTATTCTTGGAACAACTTGGGTTCCAGACTCGGATTAGAGAGATCATAAAGAGGAGGGAGGACTTGTGATAATACGTCCTTATACCTATAAGAGGAAAGGACATGTGTAATCTTTTACATCTGAGATCCATATGCATGAATAGAACAATAGTGATATATCTATCTATATTTATATCTATTTATATCTATATCTATCTATATCTATATTATTATAAAAGTACTAATGTTTCACGCTAAATGTTGGTCGACTAAAATATCCTTAAAATATTGATCGACTTTTATGCCCTTCAAAATATAAAATATATCTTCATTAAATTAATTCATAATGGACAAAGTTGTAATGCGTAAGACTTTTCCTAATTTCACATAAATTTGTGATGTCGATCAAGTTCCGAATTTTTAGATATGATGTCCTATTCTTACTTGAAGTTTTAAATCATACGAATTCCACATTGAGAAGGAGATTGAAGCTCTCTTACCACTATATGAATAGTTTGCGGATTGAATTTTTCAATAATCGACTTTATCAGTCGTTGCCTCACATAATGTTTTGCTTAAAAAGTTAATTTGCATGCCTTGCAGTTTTTACACATAATTTGTATATATTGTCGTTTGATAGCATGCGATTCTCCCGGAATGCTCAAACCGATTACATGGACAATACATTTGCATCTGTAATATTGAGTTTTTATTTATTTTTCACTGATGAGCAGTAGAATACTCGAGAAGGAGATGACATAGAAAGGAATATGGTTGTGAACTTGTGATTCACATGCGCTACCATTTTAAATAACTTTCATTGTATATATTTGAGATGGGATGATCAGACAATTCTGATTTGTGAGATTTTGAGCAAAGCAAAAAATCGAGAAAGGCAATATTTTGACAAATATTTTATGAAATAGTAGCTGAATTACTTATAAGGTATGTTTATTCTTTGAGTATAAGCTTTTTGCATTGATGCTGTAAAAGTTATTTAATTCTTTTGTTGTTTCGTATTTAATGCTATTGAATCTCTTTCAGTATTGTATTATTATATGCATATATAACTTGTGATGCATATATAATGTACATGCTACAATTTCGGGAACTAAATCTATATATACATATAAAGCTGGGAATTGGCTAGCTGATGTGGCATCCCTATATGACCAACTTTCATATTTATCTTTTTTTTTTCCTAGATTTTTGAGATTTTTTCTTAATTTTAATACAAAAAATCATTTACTACCTAGAACTAATGACGAAACTAATGAGGCTTATGGATGAGGAGATTTCAGTTATGGAATATACAAAAAAAAGTGTAATTACTACTTTCTTTCAGTTATTGAATACAAAAAGAGAGAAATTAATTAATTAACTTGTAACTAAAGTGCACATTGGTTATATGGGCTACCATGTGGCAATTCACAAGATGTAATAGTGACGGGCTACATTATCCCATTAGTTGCCTTGCCCATTTTTTATTTATTTATTTACTAATATATATATAGAGAGAGAGGATGAAAAAAATGCTTACATGTCACCTCTTTTCATTTAGGATTGGTATTTATCTTTTACCTCCTTTTATTTGACTCCTATACCTTTTTTTTTATACCTCTTTGTTTTTTAATAGGTACTCTAACTCTTCCAATTAATTTTGAGTAGTTATTTTTGAAACTCTTCCTATTTTGAGGAGTTATTTCTCTTTTAACTTCTCATTAATTACGCTCCGAAATGTAACCTTCATCCCCTCTAAAACGTTGTCTTGAAAAGTGTAAATCTAAAATCTAAACCAACAAACAAATGTTAGTATTTTTCTCCTTTTTTCCCCTCTCTTCAAATTTGCAGGGGCTACGGTTATCTTTAATCCTTCTTCGTTTGATGTGGCTTTGGATCAATTGAGGCGAAATCATCATAATCAGCTTCAGATATTTTATTTTTGTTGACTTCTTTAACACTAACTAACTGTTGCGGAAGCCAAATGTATATAGTGTGAATAAGTCACAACTACTATACCAAAAATTATGACAGTCACCAAATAATAAATAAGACAATAAAGCAATAATAAAGGGAACACCAGAATTTACGAGGTTCGGCTAATTTTGCCTACTCCTCGGACACAGCCAATATTTTATTCCACTCCAAAATACAAGTGAAATAATACTAAAGAGAGAAGATACAAATGCCTTAAACAGATGAGAAGGCAAATGAGTGGTATGTTTAAATCCTAAACATTAGGCCTTCTTTTATAGGGGGAAAATCCCCCCAAAACTTAAGAGCCCACCGATGTGGGACAAAAATTTTCCAAATTCAACAAATCTCCACCTTGGCAAAATTCCACATCTTCAATTTTCTCTCAATAACAAATTTTGATTGTGTCTTCATCTTCAATCTTCAGTTTTCAAAAATGTTGATCAAATCCAAACAATGTTGAAACTTGATCGCAGTCACCACCTTAGTTAGCATATCAGTAGGATTCTCCGTAGTATGAATTTTCTTCACTGTGACTCCTCCTTCTTCTATGATTTCTCGTACGAAATGATACCGAACATCAATATGCTTCGTCCTTGCATGATAAACTTGGTTCTTCGCTAATTGAATAGCACTTTGACTATCACAAAAAATTGTGATACCTTTTTGTTCAACACCAAGCTCCTTTAGCAATCCTTGAAGCCAAATTGCCTCTTTCACAGCCTCTGTAATAGCCATGTACTCTGCCTCTGTTGTAGACAAAGCAACTGTTGACTGCAAAGTAGACTTCCAACTAACTGGTGCCTTTGCAAAAGTAAACACATAACCAGTAGTTGATCTTCGTTTGTCCAGATCACCCGCAAAATCTGAGTCACAATATCCAACTACAGACTGATTGTCTTCCTGCTCAAAAACTAACCCGACATCTACAGTATTATGAATATACCGTAGAATCCACTTCACAGCTTGCCAATGCTCCTTCCCTGGATTGTGCATA
Organism: Nicotiana sylvestris; assembly: GCF_000393655.2. Taxonomy (NCBI): domain Eukaryota; kingdom Viridiplantae; phylum Streptophyta; class Magnoliopsida; order Solanales; family Solanaceae; genus Nicotiana; species Nicotiana sylvestris. Next base: position 163,177,634 of record NC_091060.1, on the reverse strand, counting down.
TATCTGCTAATAACTCCAACAGCTTGTGAAATGTCAGGCCTTGTGCAAACCATTGCATACATCAAGCTACCAACAACATTTGCGTATGGTACCTTTGACATATACTCTCGTTCAGCTTCATCCATTGGCGACATAGTAGTACTTAGCTTAAAATGGGAAGCAAGTGGAGTACTAACTGGCTTAGTCTTGTCATCTATGCCAAAACGTTGAAGTACTCTCTTCAAATATTCCTTTTGAGATAAACAGAGTTTCTTTGAACGTCTATCTCTAATTATCTCCATGCCAAGAATTTTCTTTGCCTCACCCAAATCCTTCATCTCGAACTCCTTCTTCAGTTGAATCTTCAACTTATCAATTTCTTCCGAATTCTTGGAAGCTATCAACATATCATCAACATATAGGAGAAGATATACAAAGGAACCATCTTTAAGCTTGTGCAAATACACACAATGATCGTATTTGCTTCTCTTGTACCCTTGCCACAACATAAACTCGTCAAATCGCTTGTACCATTGTCTAGAAGATTGTTTCAATCCGTACAACGATTTTTCAAGTTTGCACACCATATTTTCTTTTCCAGCAACTTTGAATCCTTCTGGCTGAGTCATGTAGATTTCCTCCTCCAAGTTTCCATGTAAAAACGCAGTTTTTACATCCATCTGAACTAGTTCCAAATCCAATTGTGCTACCAAAGCCAACATAATTCTAATGGAGGAATGTTTTACAACTGGAGAAAACACTTCATTGTAATCAATTCCCTCCTTTTGAGCATATCCTTTGGCCACCAATCTTGCTTTGTAGCGAACATTTACTTGGTTAGGAAATCCTTCTTTCTTTGCAAATACCCATTTGCACCCAATTGCTTTCTTTCCCTTCGGGAGATTGGCCAATCTCCATGTATGATTCTGATGAAGGGACTGTATTTCATCATTCATGGCAATCCTCCACTTATCTTCTTCTGAACTTTGGACAACATCTTTATAAGTGGTAGGAACATCATCAGCTACAATTGAGGTTGCACAAGCAACTGTCTCTATGAGACGAACAGGTTTCGTTATTGTTCTTTTTGGCCTGCTGGTTGCTATTGATTCAAGTTGTTGTTGAGGTTCCTGAGTTGGAATCTCCTCTACTGGCTCTTCTTCCAGAGGGTAATCTTCATTTGTTTCCTCCTCTGCTTCTTGTGTAGGAAAAATAAATTTTCCCTCAAACTCCACCTGCTTAGAAGCACCTTTATTTTGTTTGGTGTCTTCTGTTACCTTATTTACCATAGCAGATTCATCAAAGGTAACATCCCTGCTGAATATTACTTTCTTTGTCATAGGACACCATAAGCGATATCCTTTGACTCCAGAAGTAATTCCCATAAAAATAGCCTTCTTTGCCCTTGGATCCAATTTTGACTCCGTCACATGATAATATGCAGTTGAGCCAAACACGTGCAAAGAGTTATAATCTACAGCAGGTTTTCCATACCATTTTTCAAATGGTGTCTTGCCATCAATAGCAGCAGATGGTAGACGATTAATGAGGTGGCATGCATATGTAATTGCCTCAGCCCAAAATTCTTTGCCCAAGCCAGCATTGGACAACATACACCGTACCTTCTCCAGCAAGGTCCGGTTCATACGTTCTGCCACTCCATTTTGTTGTGGTGTATGTCTAACAGTGAAGTGTCGGACGATGCCATTATTTTCGCAAACCTTATTGAAATGATTATTTTTGTATTCACCTCCATTGTCTGTGCGAATACACTTGATCCTCTTGCCTGTTTGATTCTCCACCATCGTCTTCCATTTGAGAAAAATTCCCAACACTTCATCTTTGCTCTTCATTGTATACACCCATACTCTTCGGGAAAAATCATCAACAAAGGTTACAAAATAGTGCTTCCCACCCAATGAAGGTGTTTTGGAAGGACCCCAAACATCTGAGTGTACATAATCCAAAATGCCTTTAGTATTATGGATCGCTGTACCAAATTTAACCCTTTCTGTTTCCCTTTAACACAATGCTCACAAAGCTCCAAGTTGCAAGCCTTTACTCCTTTTAACAATCCTTGATCTGATAGAGTTTTCAAGGATTTTCCTCCAGCATGTCCCAAGCGCATGTGCCATAGCTTGGTTGCTTCTGCCTCTTTGTCGTCACTGGATGTCACTGTCGCTGTCCCAATAACTGTACTGCCACGATAGCGGTACATATTATTATTCTTCCGATTAGCCTTCATTACCACTAGTGCACCGGAGCATACTCTCATCACTCCATTTTCTGCAATGATTTTGAACCCTTTTGATTCTAGGGCTCCCACAGAGATGAGATTCTTCTTCAAATCCGGTACATATCGAACATCTATCAATGTTCTGATCATTCCATCATGGTTCCTTAATCGTATTGAACCAATGCCATATGAGGTAAGAGGGCTGTTATCCGCTGTGTGGACGACTCCATATTCTCCTTCTTGAAATTCCACGAACCAGTCCCTGTTGGGACACATATGATAGCTACAAGCCGAGTCCATCAACCATATGTCTGATGATGTTGATGACTCTGTTGTAACTAATGAGAAGTCTGAATCATCACAATCAGCTACATTTGAATCCATAATAGCCTTTCCATTGTTATGTTTGGCCTTATTCTTCAACTTCGGACAGTCTTTCTTCCAGTGCCCTTTTTCTCGACAAAAGGCACATTCATCTTTGCTGGGTCTGGATCTTGACTTGGATCTTCCCTTCTTTGTCCTCGTTTGATTTTGAGGACGACCCCTCACAAACAGTGCTTCTCCTTCTCCGCCCTTCTGTTTTTCTCGCTTTCTTTGTTCATAGCTGTACAAAGCCGAACAAACTTCTCTGAGAGAAATTTCGTCATTTCCATGGAGTAGAGTAGTTTCAAGGTGCTCGTACTCATCAGGAAGTGACGCCAACAACATTAAGGCCAAGTCACCATCATCATAAGTTGTATCCATATTTTGCAAATCTGTGACCAACTTATTGAAACTGGTGATATGTTCATTCATCGTGGTACCAGGAACATAGGTGAAGTGAAACAGTCTCTTCTTCATGTACAATTTATTTTGACTGTTTTTCTTCAAAAATTTATCCTCCAGTGCTTTCCATAATTTACTTGCAGAAGTTTCCTTTGTGTATGGATATTTCTGCTCTCTAGCAAGGTAGGATCGAATGGTACCGCAAGCAACACGGTTGATAATTCTCCAATCTTCTTCTCCAATAACATCTGGTTTCTTTTCTTCAATGGCCAGATCTAGCCCTTGTTGAAAAAGGACATCTAGAACCTCGCCTTGCCACATCCCAAAATGTCCGGACCCGTCAAATATTTCGACCGCAAATTTCGCATTTGACACAATTCTTGTCATAAGCGAAGATGCCAATGATGACGTATTGTTGACACTTGATGTAGATTCTTCTTGTTTATTGTCTCCCATCTTTGACACAAATATTATTTAATAGCTGACGACACAAATCAAGATTATTTCCTTTCTGGTGTGGAAGATCAGACTAAGCTGCAACCACAGAGCATACTCAGACAGAACCTTGACTCAGTTACCAAGATAAATCTTTTCTGATGTGGAAGATCAGACTATGCTGCAACCACAGAGCATACTTAGACAGTACCTTGGCTCTGATACCAATTGTTGCGGAAGCCAAATGTATATAGTGTGAATAAGTCACAACTACTATACCAAAAATTATGACAGCCACCAAATAATAAATAAGACAATAAAGCAACAATAAAGGGAACACCAGAATTTACGAGGTTCGGCTAATTTTGCCTACTCCTCAGCATGTCCCAAGCGCATGTGCCATAGCTTGGTTGCTTCTGCCTCTTTGTCGTCACTGGATGTCACTGTCGCTGTCCCAATAACTGTACTGCCACGATAGCGGTACATATTATTATTCTTCCGATTAGCCTTCATTACCACTAGTGCACCGGAGCATACTCTCATCACTCCATTTTCTGCAATGATTTTGAACCCTTTTGATTCTAGGGCTCCCACAGAGATGAGATTCTTCTTCAAATCCGGTACATATCGAACATCTATCAATGTTCTGATCATTCCATCATGGTTCCTTAATCGTATTGAACCAATGCCATATGAGGTAAGAGGGCTGTTATCCGCTGTGTGGACGACTCCATATTCTCCTTCTTGAAATTCCACGAACCAGTCCCTGTTGGGACACATATGATAGCTACAAGCCGAGTCCATCAACCATATGTCTGATGATGTTGATGACTCTGTTGTAACTAATGAGAAGTCTGAATCATCACAATCAGCTACATTTGAATCCATAATAGCCTTTCCATTGTTATGTTTGGCCTTATTCTTCAACTTCGGACAGTCTTTCTTCCAGTGCCCTTTTTCTCGACAAAAGGCACATTCATCTTTGCTGGGTCTGGATCTTGACTTGGATCTTCCCTTCTTTGTCCTCGTTTGATTTTGAGGACGACCCCTCACAAACAGTGCTTCTCCTTCTCCGCCCTTCTGTTTTTCTCGCTTTCTTTGTTCATAGCTGTACAAAGCCGAACAAACTTCTCTGAGAGAAATTTCGTCATTTCCATGGAGTAGAGTAGTTTCAAGGTGCTCGTACTCATCAGGAAGTGACGCCAACAACATTAAGGCCAAGTCACCATCATCATAAGTTGTATCCATATTTTGCAAATCTGTGACCAACTTATTGAAACTGGTGATATGTTCATTCATCGTGGTACCAGGAACATAGGTGAAGTGAAACAGTCTCTTCTTCATGTACAATTTATTTTGACTGTTTTTCTTCAAAAATTTATCCTCCAGTGCTTTCCATAATTTACTTGCAGAAGTTTCCTTTGTGTATGGATATTTCTGCTCTCTAGCAAGGTAGGATCGAATGGTACCGCAAGCAACACGGTTGATAATTCTCCAATCTTCTTCTCCAATAACATCTGGTTTCTTTTCTTCAATGGCCAGATCTAGCCCTTGTTGAAAAAGGACATCTAGAACCTCGCCTTGCCACATCCCAAAATGTCCGGACCCGTCAAATATTTCGACCGCAAATTTCGCATTTGACACAATTCTTGTCATAAGCGAAGATGCCAATGATGACGTATTGTTGACACTTGATGTAGATTCTTCTTGTTTATTGTCTCCCATCTTTGACACAAATATTATTTAATAGCTGACGACACAAATCAAGATTATTTCCTTTCTGGTGTGGAAGATCAGACTAAGCTGCAACCACAGAGCATACTCAGACAGAACCTTGACTCAGTTACCAAGATAAATCTTTTCTGATGTGGAAGATCAGACTATGCTGCAACCACAGAGCATACTTAGACAGTACCTTGGCTCTGATACCAATTGTTGCGGAAGCCAAATGTATATAGTGTGAATAAGTCACAACTACTATACCAAAAATTATGACAGCCACCAAATAATAAATAAGACAATAAAGCAATAATAAAGGGAACACCAGAATTTACGAGGTTCGGCTAATTTTGCCTACTCCTCGGACACAACCAATATTTTATTCCACTCCAAAAATACAAGTGAAATAATACTAAAGAGAGAAGATACAAATGCCTTAAACAGATGAGAAGGCAAATGAGAGGTGTGTTTCAATCCTAAACATTAGGCCTTCTTTTATAGGGGAAAAATCCCCCCCAAACTTAACTCCCAACCAATGTGGGACTTTGGCATTTTGCCAAACTTCAACAAATCTCCACCTTGGCAAAATTCCACATTTTCAATTCTCTCTCAATAACAAATTTTGGTTGTGTCTTCATCTTCAATCTTCAGTGTTCAACAATGTTGATCAAATCCAAACAATGTTGAAACTTGACCGCAGTCACCACCTTTGTCAGCATATCAGCAGGATTCTCTGTAGTATGAATTTTCTTCACCGTGACTCCACCTTCTTCTATGATTTCTCGTACGAAATGATACCGAACATCAATGTGCTTCGTCCTTGCATGATAAACTTGGTTCTTCGCTAATTGAATAGCACTTTGACTATCACAAAAAATTGTGATACCTTTTTGTTCAACACCAAGCTCCTTTAGCAATCCTTGAAGCCAAATTGCCTCTTTCACAGCATCTGTAATAGCCATGTACTCTGCCTCTGTTGTAGACAAAGCAACTGTTGACTGCAAAGTAGACTTCCAACTAACTGGTGCCTTTGCAAAAGTAAACACATAACCAGTAGTTGATCTTCGTTTGTCCATATCACCCGTATAGGTTATATTATATCTCGAGACATCAAAGAAAATTGCCATACTAGACCATGAGAAGAAGAAAACCTATGTACTCCTGAAAGAAGGACTACAAGAAAATTGGCTTTTAATGAAGGGAAATCCAGTCGTTAAAAGTTCAAATCCAGTCGCTATAAGTCAATAACTAGCTACCAAATAAAATCCGGTTGTCGCCGGTCACTAAAGGCTCCATCGTTAAAAGTTAACGACCGAATTAGAATGCGATCGTTAAATTCCTTTAACGACCAGAAAACTTTCCGTCGTTGTTCCTATTTAGCGATTGGTGTTTCCGTCGCAAATTGCCAAATTTCCCTTCGCTAATGCACCTGTAACCATTTGATAATCCTGTTGTTAAAGAGTTTTAAAGACCACATTTTCCTTCGTTGATGTGAAATTTTAATAAATATAATTACACCAATTTATATTTTTTTCTGTAGTTATCCAATAATAATCATTACCATATGCTTTCTCTCACACAAATATATACAACAACTAAAAATATACCAAATAATCAAAATTCATACTCAACAAAATTTCATTGTTCATTACAAAGAACCGAAGGATCACAATGTCTATAAATATACTCAATCAAATTGCATGACACTATTTTTATCAACTCCTAAAAACAGACACTAGAACTATAGCACGATGTACAAATGATAAAATCCTAACAGAACAAAAACTATATTGTGCTTCAACTTGCTCGGCACATTCTTCAAGCATAGCTTTTTCAGACTTCAAGTTCCTGATCTGTTAAGAGAAGAAGTCATGTCACTTTAGTGAAAAAATTATGGACCAGTGCAAAACCTTAAGGATCTCTTGCGTAACAGTGTTAGGTCCTATTGATGAAAAGGTTGCCATGACTGGAGCGGCTTTGTTCCCAATTGAGTCGTTGGATGTGTAATGAAAACTGTAGGTGTACTGCATAAAACGTTTAACAAGAGAATGAAGTGGCATAGTGAGACGATCTACACCGTTAGTGTATATAAGTTAAATCCATTAATAAATTGTTATACCTTGTTGAATTAACATAAGCAAAGAGTTCAAGCCCATCAGTGTAACTAATTTGCGTAGTAGGTAAGACGTGAGGATCAGCAATAATTTCATCACTTATTTTCTATTTTTTGAAGAAGAAAAAAAAGCGAAGCATACGAGAAAAGAAATATGAAACACAAGATGATCTACTTCTCAATTCTCATACACGTAGAATAAAAACGCAAGACTATCTACTTCTCTTATCTGTAGAATAACAATTTAATATTATGATTGTCAGTTGTTATTTCACATATACAGAGTGGAGCAATATATTTCACATTCATTAATTAATTAAAGTTGTAACCGTTTTTAATGCCGCCTTTAGCGTTTCCTTTGTTATTTCGTGCAAGAAATATTATCTAAATTTTATAAAGTTTTCACTAAAATATTAGAAATATAGAACTTTAGATAGTTTCTTGAAACGCCCAAAATTATAAACTACAATTTCTCTTTCCAATTGAGAGGACGAGAGAACTCTATCATTATAGAAGTACAAAAAAGAATGAAATGATTCCATTTGCATTGATTTTTTATATGTATTCTTTCCTTATAAATTCGTTATATATATATATATATATATAATCTTTTATATTTTGCGCATACTTAGAAGAAGTTTTTATGAGCGCGCGAAAGCACGGGGTAATACACTAGTATATATATAAAGCTGGGCAATCAAAGAGCTTATATGGCAGGCCTCACAAGCCAAAAAAAATCTATTTTCCAATTTTCTCAGATTTTAGGCATTTTCGGTCTTTCTTTTCCTTCAAGATCTACCACGTCTCTTAAATTCTGAAACGGTCCATTAATTCATCCGTAACTGTTCACTCATTCTCTTTAACTTGTCACATCTCCTTGTATTCTAACCAACTCGTACCTCTACATGTGCTGATGAATTTCGACGGATTCTATTGTTCTTTCTATTCTATTCTATATTGTATTCTTTTTTCTTCCTTCTTTCTCTAGCTCTTTCTCTCTTCCTGATTTTGAAATTTCGTTGTCCAATAGGACATATATACACTAATGTGAATTTGCTACCAAGTCAAGGTAATTATGCTTTACAATGATTTTAGTTGTTACTTGAAATTTTATCATAACTTCTTCAATGAAAATTTGTCATTGTGTAAATTTCTACTGATGATTTTTGATTTTTACGGAAGTGGGTAAGATATTTTAGGATATATGTACATTACTATGACTCTATAAGTAAGGATGTAATAGCAATTTGGATCTCAATGTGATCTTTCCCTCTAGCTACTTCTACCTATTAATGATTTATTCTTTCCATGTTATTACTGCTTATTGACAATGTTATCCCTTTCTTAAGAAAAGTGGTTTATGATTTAATTTATTCCCATGCTATTTTTGATTTATGTCATATTAGTTGGAACTTCTCTCTTCATTTTCGCTGTATTGCATTTATCAGGTAATTGAATCTCACTTCTAATTTTATGCTCTGATGGAGTATGCGAGAAAAGAGATTTGGTGTTTATCTTTACTTTTATTTAATTGCATTTTTTCTCCTTTGTCCAAAAAGTCTTCACATTTTTTTTCTTTTCAAATCAAATTTTGAATAGAAATACTGTGCAAGTTAATTTTCCAAATTCTAAGGTTTTTGTGCATTCGTACAGGTCTTGATAACACTAAATGAGTTCCTGCTGGGATTTTAGAGAATACTTCATTATTTTCCCAACCGTTACAACCTTCATTACATCCTTTTTATTTTCCCAACTGTTACAACCTTCAACTCCTCCCTCCATAATAAGTAAGGAATGAAACACAATCTTCGTCCCACTTCCAGCCTTCTTCCCGAGGCTTATATTTGGCGAGAAATATGGGCTGTTAGTTTATTGTTTAATATGCCTCATCATTGCCTTTACAACAGAGTAGAAGAAGCCACGGTTTGAAGCTTCATGTTTATACGTAAATTGGTGTTTAATTTTCAAATATCTCTTTTAAGTTTTTGTTTTTCTATCTCGGGGCTTATATTTGTTTTCCTCGACTTTGTGTTACAGTTGTTGGAGGTAATTAAGAGAGTATCAAGGAACAAGAAGATTCGGTTCTTGCACAAGAAATGTGGATGTAATTCAATATCCTTCGATAGGACACAGTTGGTGCAATCTGATTTTTCCTTAATATTTTGTCTTCAGAGTGCGAGAGAAGAAGAAAGTCTCTTTTTGAAAGATTTCTATTATTGTGGAGGGTACTTGAGTTGATTAAACAATTCCTCTAGCAAATACGGCTTAAAAATATTATTAAAGTAAAAAAAAAATAGTTTCTTCTAGAAGTCCTTGATGTACGCTTCAGGTAATGTTGGGCGAAGTGAAATGGGCTTCCTAAAATTGCTTGGCCATAGTGTTAACTGCTAATTGTTCCTTGAACTGTTCATTCAGGAAGTTCTGCAATACATTGATAGTTGTTGCTTGTTGTTCTCTTTTCAAAAGAAAGGAATAATTGGATGCTCACTGCCTGGATAGCAACATTCGAAATATTGAGAAAATAATCCTTGCGTTCCTTTATAACTCCTTCTGTATATTTGGCATGTTTTTTCCCCAAAGGATATAATCAATTGTTCTTCTCTCGAGTAGTTATTGTTTTCCTCTAAATTCATATGGTGTGTTGTTGAGAAATTATTTATTTTGAAGCCTTCATTTGGAGAAATAATGAGGAAGCATGCTCAAAGAAATAAATAGCATGCAAAAGCTTCATCAAGTTCAAGTCCTCATACGACTATATTTCTATGTCTGAACTATATTGATGTATTTTTGTTGGGAATGTATATATAATGGTTCTTGAAAATTAATTCCATATTCCTGTTCCAAGATATGGTAGAATTCTAACGCCGTCCAATGCATGATATAGTGATATGCCATAGAAATCTCATCTTTGTGGCCATGGAGGAGTTTGTCACATTCTTTTCGGGTAACTACTTTGAACATTTGCTAAAATAATAGACAGTTGTACTGCATATTATGCATTTTCTTTTTGTGAATTTCTGCTATGTTTATGTAGCGATGTTGTATCTATATACTTAGTGATTGCCGGGTTAATTGCCTTCTATAGAGCTGCTCATTCTGATTTTTAATACCAGCAAGGCGTACTTATTTTCTATTTTTTGAAGAAGAATTGGGTAAGATTCTTTAGGATATATGTATATTACTATGACTCTATAAGTAAGGATGTAATAGCAATTTGGATCTCAATGTGATCTTTCCCTCTAGCTACTTCTGCTTATTAACGATTTATTCTTTCCATGTTATTACTGCTTATTGACAATGTTATCCCCTTCTTAAGAAAAGAGGTTTATGATTTGATTTATTCCCATGCTATTTTTGATTTATGTCATATTAGTTGGAACTTCTCTCTTCATTTTCGCTGTATTGCATTTATCTGGTAATTGAATCTCACTTCTAATTTTATGCTCTGATGGAATATGTGAGAAAAGAGATTTGGTGTTTATCTTTACTTTTATTTAATTGCATTTTTTTCTCCTTTGTCCAAAAAGTCTTTACATTTTTTTTCTTTTCAAATCAAATTTTGAATAGAAATACTGTGCAAGTTAATTTTCCAAATTCTAAGGTTTTTGTGCATTCGTACAGGTGGAGATTTGTTGAAGTTTGGCAAAATGCCAAAGTCCCACATTGGTTGGGAGTTAAGTTTGGGGGGATTTTTCCCCTATAAAAGAAGGCCTAATGTTTAGGATTGAAACACACCTCTCATTTGCCTTCTCATCTGTTTAAGGCATTTGTATCTTCTCTCTTTAGTATTATTTCACTTGTATTTTTGGAGTGGAATAAAATATTTGGTTGTGTCCGAGGAGTAGGCAAAATTAGCCGAACCTCGTAAATTCTGGTGTTCCCTTTATTGTTGTTTTATTGTCTTATTTATTATTTGGTGGCTGTCATAATTTTTGGTATAGTAGTTGTGACTTATTCACACTATATACATTTGGCTTCCGCAACAATTGGTATCAGAGCCAAGGTACTGTCTAAGTATGCTCTGTGGTTGCAGCATAGTCTGATCTTCCACATCAGAAAAGATTTATCTTGGTAACTGAGTCAAGGTTCTGTCTGAGTATGCTCTGTGGTTGCAGCTTAGTCTGATCTTCCACACCAGAAAGGAAATAATCTTGATTTGTGTCGTCAGCTATTAAATAATATTTGTGTCAAAGATGGGAGACAATAAACAAGAAGAATCTACATCAAGTGTCAACAATACGTCATCATTGGCATCTTCGCTTATGACAAGAATTGTGTCAAATGCGAAATTTGCGGTCGAAATATTTGACGGGTCCGGACATTTTGGGATGTGGCAAGGCGAGGTTCTAGATGTCCTTTTTCAACAAGGGCTAGATCTGGCCATTGAAGAAAAGAAACCAGATGTTATTGGAGAAGAAGATTGGAGAATTATCAACCGTGTTGCTTGCGGTACCATTCGATCCTACCTTGCTAGAGAGCAGAAATATCCATACACAAAGGAAACTTCTGCAAGTAAATTATGGAAAGCACTAGAGGATAAATTTTTGAAGAAAAACAGTCAAAATAAATTGTACATGAAGAAGAGACTGTTTCACTTCACCTATGTTCCTGGTACCACGATGAATGAACATATCACCAGTTTCAATAAGTTGGTTACAGATTTGCAAAATATGGATACAACTTATGATGATGGTGACTTGGCCTTGATGTTGTTGGCGTCACTTCCTGATGAGTACGAGCACCTTGAAACTACTCTACTCCATGGAAATGACGAAGTTTCTCTCAGAGAAGTTTGTTCGGCTTTGTACAGCTATGAACAAAGAAAGCGAGAAAAACAGAAGGGCGGAGAAGGAGAAGCACTATTTGTGAGGGGTCGTCCTCAAAATCAAACGAGGACAAAGAAGGGAAGATCCAAGTCAAGATCCAGACCCAGCAAAGATGAATGTGCCTTTTGTCGAGAAAAAGGGCACTGGAAGAAAGACTGTCCGAAGTTGAAGAATAAGGCCAAACATAACAATGGAAAGGCCATTATGGATTCAAATGTAGCTGATTGTGATGATTCAGACTTCTCATTAGTTACAACAGAGTCATCAACATCATCAGACATATGGTTGATGGACTCGGCTTGTAGCTATCATATGTGTCCCAACAGGGACTGGTTCATGGAATTTCAAGAAGGAGAATATGGAGTCATCCACACAGCGGATAACAGCCCTCTTACCTCATATGGCATTGGTTCAATACGATTAAGGAACCATGATGGAATGATCAGAACATTGATAGATGTTCGATATGTACCGGATTTGAAGAAGAATCTCATCTCTGTGGGAGCCCTAGAATCAAAAGGGTTCAAAATCATTGCAGAAAATGGAGTGATGAGAGTATGCTCCGGTGCACTAGTGGTAATGAAGGCTAATCGGAAGAATAATAATATGTACCGCTATCGTGGCAGTACAGTTATTGGGACAGCGACAGTAACATCCAGTGACGACAAAGAGGCAGAAGCAACCAAGCTATGGCACATGCGCTTGGGACATGCTGGAGGAAAATCCTTGAAAACTCTATCAGATCAAGGATTGTTAAAAGGAGTAAAGACTTGCAACTTGGAGTTTTGTGAGCATTGTGTCAAAGGGAAACAGACAAGGGTTAAATTTGGTACAGCGATCCATAATACTAAAGGCATTTTGGATTATGTACACTCTGATGTTTGGGGTCCTTCCAAAACACCTTCATTGGGTGGGAAGCACTATTTTGTAACCTTTGTTGATGATTTTTCTCGAAGAGTGTGGGTGTATACAATGAAAAACAAAGATGAAGTGCTGGGAATTTTTCTCAAATGGAAGACGATGGTGGAGAATCAAACAGGCAGGAGGATCAAGTGTATTCGCACAGACAATGGAGGTGAATACAAAAATGATCATTTCAATAAGGTCTGTGAAAATGATGGCATCGTCCGACACTTCACTGTTAGACATACACCACAACAAAATGGAGTGGCAGAACGTATGAACCGGACCTTGCTGGAGAAGGTACGGTGTATGTTGTCCAATGCTGGCTTGGGCAAAGAATTTTGGGCTGAGGCAATTACATATGCATGTCACCTCATTAATCGTCTACCATCTGCTGCTATTGATGGCAAAACACCATTTGAAAAATGGTACGGAAAACCTGCTGTAGATTATAACTCTTTGCACGTGTTTGGCTCAACTGCATATTATCATGTGACAGAGTCAAAATTGGATCCAAGGGCAAAGAAGGCTATTTTTATGGGAATTACTTCTGGAGTCAAAGGATATCGCTTATGGTGCCCTATGACAAAGAAAGTAATATTCAGCAGAGATGTTACCTTTGATGAATTTGCTATGGTAAATAAGGTAACAGAAGATACCAAACAAAATGAAGGTGCTTCTAAGCAGGTGGAGTTTGAGGGAAAATTTATTTTTCCTACACAAGAAGCAGAGGAGGAAACAAATGAAGATTACCCTCTGGAAGGAGAGCCAGTAGAGGAGATTCCAACTCAGGAATCTCAACAACAACTTGAATCAATAGCAACCAGCAGGCCAAAAAGAACAATAACGAAACCTGTTCGTCTCATAGAGACGGTTGCTTGTGCAACCTCAATTGTAGCTGATGATGTTCCTACTACTTATAAAGACGCTGTCCAAAGTTCAGAAGAAGATAAGTGGAGGATTGCCATGAATGATGAAATACAGTCCCTTCATCAGAATCATACATGGAGATTGGCCAATCTCCCGAAGGGAAAGAAAGCAATTGGGTGCAAATGGGTATTTGCAAAGAAGGAAGGATTTCCTAACCAAGTAGATGTTCGCTACAAAGCAAGATTGGTGGCCAAAGGATATGCTCAAAAGGAGGGAATTGATTACAATGAAGTGTTTTCTCCAGTTGTAAAACATTCCTCCATTAGAATTATGTTGGCTTTGGTAGCACAATTGGATTTGGAACTAGTTCAGATGGATGTAAAAACTGCGTTTTTACATGGAAACTTGGAGGAGGAAATCTACATGACTCAGCCAGAAGGATTCAAAGTTGCTGGAAAAGAAAATATGGTGTGCAAACTTGAAAAATCGTTGTACGGATTGAAACAATCTTCTAGACAATGGTACAAGCGATTTGACGAGTTTATGTTGCGGCAAGGGTACAAGAGAAGCAAATACGATCATTGTGTGTATTTGCACAAGCTTAAAGATGGTTCTTTTGTATATCTTCTCCTATATGTTGATGATATGTTGATAGCTTCCAAGAATTCGGAAGAAATTGATAAGTTGAAGATTCAACTGAAGAAGGAGTTCGAGATGAAGGATTTGGGTGAGGCAAAGAAAATTCTTGGCATGGAGATAATTAGAGATAGACGTTCAAAGAAACTCTGTTTATCTCAAAAGGAATATTTGAAGAGAGTACTTCAACGTTTTGGCATAGATGACAAGACTAAGCCAGTTAGTACTCCACTTGCTTCCCATTTTAAGCTAAGTACTACTATGTCGCCAATGGATGAAGCTGAACGAGAGTATATGTCAAAGGTACCATACGCAAATGTTGTTGGTAGCTTGATGTATGCAATGGTTTGCACAAGGCCTGACATTTCACAAGCTGTTGGAGTTATTAGCAGATATATGCACAATCCAGGGAAGGAGCATTGGCAAGCTGTGAAGTGGATTCTACGGTATATTCATAATACTGTAGATGTCGGGTTAGTTTTTGAGCAGGAAGACAATCAGTTTGTAGTTGGATATTGTGACTCAGATTTTGCGGGTGATATGGACAAACGAAGATCAACTACTGGTTATGTGTTTACTTTTGCAAAGGCACCAGTTAGTTGGAAGTCTACTTTGCAGTCAACAGTTGCTTTGTCTACAACAGAGGCAGAGTACATGGCTATTACAGATGCTGTGAAAGAGGCAATTTGGCTTCAAGGATTGCTAAAGGAGCTTGGTGTTGAACAAAAAGGTATCACAATTTTTTGTGATAGTCAAAGTGCTATTCAATTAGCGAAGAACCAAGTTTATCATGCAAGGACGAAGCACATTGATGTTCGGTATCATTTCGTACGAGAAATCATAGAAGAAGGTGGAGTCACGGTGAAGAAAATTCATACTACAGAGAATCCTGCTGATATGCTGACAAAGGTGGTGACTGCGGTCAAGTTTCAACATTGTTTGGATTTGATCAACATTGTTGAACACTGAAGATTGAAGATGAAGACACAACCAAAATTTGTTATTGAGAGAGAATTGAAAATGTGGAATTTTGCCAAGGTGGAGATTTGTTGAAGTTTGGCAAAATGCCAAAGTCCCACATTGGTTGGGAGTTAAGTTTGGGGGGATTTTTCCCCTATAAAAGAAGGCCTAATGTTTAGGATTGAAACACACCTCTCATTTGCCTTCTCATCTGTTTAAGGCATTTGTATCTTCTCTCTTTAGTATTATTTCACTTGTATTTTTGGAGTGGAATAAAATATTTGGTTGTGTCCGAGGAGTAGGCAAAATTAGCCGAACCTCGTAAATTCTGGTGTTCCCTTTATTGTTGTTTTATTGTCTTATTTATTATTTGGTGGCTGTCATAATTTTTGGTATAGTAGTTGTGACTTATTCACACTATATACATTTGGCTTCCGCAACATTGATAACACTAAATGAGTTCCTGCTGGGATTTTAGAGAAAGAACGTGGAGTCGGAGCATGAGATTTTCAATTAAGCTTTTACATAAGGCGACTGGGCATATTCTAAGGTCTGCTTCCTTCTGTTGCTTAGCTTTATCAGATAAAATTTGCTGTTGTTATCAGATATAATTTGCTGCTAGGATAAGATGTCAAGGTTTTTCCATATATATACTGATGTTTTCTTCATATTTAGTAGTAAGATGATGAAAAAATTCATGAACCATGTAGCATTGTAAGAATTCAATTGGTTTAACATCCTCACATAAAGTATCAGTTACTACAAAATAGGTAACCGTTGCTTTTGGAAAACAATATGCAGAAACGTTTCATTTTTAAAGAATCTATATATGCTGCATTCTTGCTCACGTATTTGAAGGTTTCCAAAGCTTTCGAGTATTAGATTGGTTTTTGAGACATTTTCAATTACTGAGACCAACAATGTTAATTATATTTGCTTTCTCAATTTCACCTTTCCCCTTAATTACCTCTTCTGTTAATATCTTTTTCCTCTGTTTAGAAAGGAATATCTGGACTTTCTTTTCGATTACTAATTTATGGTTGCATGAGTCTTGAATTCTTCTTTGTTTTTGTTTTTGTTTTTGTTTTCTTTTGCAGATGGGAGAGGCGCGTGTTTTTTATGCTCCATATGGAGATTTTCTGAAGCCAACAATCTATGAGGTTATGTAATTTACATATAACTAATTCAATAATTCGATGTGAGGTTATGTGTTTTGGTTATGCCAGAAGCTTTTATTGACTTTATGCCAATTAGAACCTAAAATCGGTATTTACTCATATATTTTTTATAACGACTCTATGAAATTTAATTTTTTATGATACATCTAAATATGCTTTATTTGCTTTTGTAATTGTATTTTTGGATATTTTAACATTTTAATTTTTGTATAATGTGCAGGTTGCCGAGCTATCGACTATATGAATGAATGTAACTTTGTTGAATGGGGCAAGTAGGGTCCTTCCTCAAGACAACCTTTCTTCATTAAACTGATTCCCTTCTTTGTGTTTTTTCTTGCGTGATAAAAATGTATAAACATTTTCCTTTACTTTTCGAGCATCTTATGTTATATACCTTCATCATGGTATTAGTTTCTTAAAATATCTCCTTTATTATTATATTTTGAGTGTTTTGGTTATTTACATTTATTATTGGGATGTTGGAGAAGGAGAGAGAAAAAGAAAACTTGATATTCTTTTCTGAAAAAGAACTGGTAGGGATTAAGGAAGGGAAAAAAGATATAGAAGGAAAGGAATAGATAAAAAGGTAAACAAAAAAAAATCAATGGAAAAAATTGTTACATCGGTTTTTTTTTTTTTTTTGCTTTTACTTATATACTTTAAGAATTGATTTATATTACCATTTTTATAGCCTTATACACATGGTTTTAATATTAATTATTTTTAGAAGCAAACAATAATAGTAGACTGCACATTTTCAAAGAATACTTCTTATTAGGAAAACATATCATATATATAAGATTATTATACAAAAACCAAGTACCTCTAGAACTTTTAGAATTATCTAATTGAAATATTAATAGCAAGATGTATAGCTTGAAATTTTTTAATTTATGAAGTTTACTAAACCGCATGACGCGCGAACAAATTAACTAGTAATATTACTATATTCATTCCAATAAGATTTATGGAATGTTTGATTTGATGATCAAATTTAGGGACCTCCGGTGGCATCACTTACAGGTTACAAAGTGCATCAGTTCAAATTAGCTTAGTTGGAAACTTATCCGTCAATATTGTAAGTTTTAGCGTGATCCTGTGTTAATTAATTTTTTTTTGTTAAGTATGTTCACCTTATCAAGAAAACGTTATCATGTTTTAATTTGGATTGCGTTAACAGTATTTTAAGAATATATGTGGAAATATCTCTCCACTATTATCCATATACGAACAAATATTTATAGTATCATCGAAGTACTTGAAATCACAGTTGTCGATAGTGATTTATCACCTAATAGCTTACAAGTCATACCACCTTAGCGATATCAATGAAGGAGCACTCATAAATACACCCAAAGAAATTAAGGAAGATACGACTAAAAACATATTTGTACCTTATAAATAAAAAGTAGTACAATCACAAATTATATGTAACCTTTTTATGGTGATCCTTTAGAGGGACAAGCAATAGCCAATTACGTTTTGAACTGAAATATTAGTTTATCCACAGCGGTAACTAAATAGATACATTAATTAGTTCTATTGTATTACTCTAACAAATAATACTATTACAATACATACGCGATTAAAATTTTAGTGTCTTCGTAAAATTATGTGATACTTGACTTATATTCGTGCGTACGAGCATAGAGACTAGTATGTATGTATGTGTGTGTGTGTGTGTATATATATATATATATATATATATATATATATATATATATTAAAGGAATAAAGTTGTCATATATAATTGGCATTGTGTTTAAGCCAAGTGGCAAAATATTAACAAGCCACTTGGCAATTTTAGAACAAGATAATAAAATAATGTAATTAATTGTTAGTTTATAATTAGAATGTGGTTAATTTTGTTAAAAAAAATTTTATTCATCAAAATCTGAATTAAAAGAAATCAGCCACGCCACAAAGATTCCTAATTGCTAGACGTAGATTTTTTAAGGAATCCTTAAACCGTCTTCCTTAATTAGCGGGACATTCAAATAGATAATCATGAACTTTTATTTTAATTTAGCATCTAGATTTTTTCTCATTGCTGTTTGGTCTAAATAAATAGTTCATTGGTTACAGTGTTATAATATTAACGTAGAAAAGGTCAATTTACTGATCTTACTCATTGTAAAGGTGAGTGCTTTTTCAATAAATAGATTAAAGTTCTATTTCTTGATCTTCCTTATTTAAATCTATTTATATTATATTAAAAGAAGGATAATCAAGCTTGATATTAAGCTAACTAGCAATTTTTTAGAAAAAGTTAATTGGCATTTTCGTATAAAATCTAAAAATATTTTAGACAAATATAATCTATATATCTATATATAAATTCAATCAAATTTTCTTTTATATTTACTAGAAATATAGAGGTAAAAATTTAGTAAAAAGTCATAACAGAAAGAAAGATAAAAAATACAGAAATATGCAGATTGGCTATTGGTGTTGAACCCAACCTTTGTTCTAGCTCGTCACTACTTTCAACCTAAGGTTAGGTTTGCTACTTATTGAGTACATGGGGTTGGTCGTACTCATACTACACTTCTGCACCTTGCGTGTAGATGTTGGATGCTGACATTACTGTAATCGACGGGAGCTAGAATTGAAGACGTACCTGCATTCCGGTTGTAGCTGCCTCTTGTTCATGGTAGTCTTAGATTTATAAAAATCTATTTATGTACATTTCGAATGGATGATGTATTTATTTCATACCAAATTTCTAAATTCTAATCCTAGAAGCTCATGATTTGTACTTCCCGTCCTTGGAGAATGTATAAAACTCAAATATTTTCTTTTGCTTAATTGTCTTATTAAATATCATTGAAAATGGGATAGTTGTTAATTGGCTTACCTAGCGGGTTGGGTTAGGTGTCATCACGACTTGTTAAATTTTGGATCGTGACAGATTGATAGTGGTACGATTAAAGTATATTCTTCCTTTGCGCCTCGTATAGTATATATGTGATTTGAAAGCCAGTCTTCTAGGTGTGACAATTCCATAGATAGTGGGCAACCCAAAGGAATTGATCCTTAGAATCAATCAAGATTGATTTCTTCCAAAAATAAGATAGTAACTTTCTATACTTGGTCCGTTGCTTTCGTGATTGATTTTCTTCCGCAAGTCGTTGCTTCCTTGATCGACGTGATTGATTATCCTCCGCAAATCTTCCATGAGATTGATTGTTGTGCCTTCCGTAAATAACTGGAATCAAATATTTGTTCTCCATGACGCTCGTAATTATATCATTGCTTCTAGATCTTCTGTGGAATCTTGATTTTTTATTTATTGGTACTCTTCCATTTTACCTTCTCACTTCCTTCTTTGGAGTTGTTTTCCTGCAAATAGAAGTAAGTTATTTTTCATCATTAAAATATATAACTAATATTGTAAACCTTAATTTACAAAATACCACCAAATTAGCAAGAAAACTATCATAATATGCTATTCTCCATCTTGTACAATTACTTTATGTCACCATATTTGTACTTAGCCAAACATCTATATATAAATATAAAGTTGGGAATAGAAAAGAAGATGTGGCATACTTTTTTAACAGTATGATAGTTTATCCTTTTCCTCAGATTTTTTAACCTTTTTCTTATTTTCTGTCAAAAAAATGTCCATTTTCTTACAATATTTTTTTATTTCTCTCTATAAAATCCAAAGCTGTAAGGGCAGGCATAAGACTGAGAAGAAGCTAGTGTTGGAGAAACCCTCCGATGATAAAACTATGGCGGAGAAGAAGCCGAACGCTGTGAAGATGCATCTCAAAGATTATTTTTTGGTGCTGCCATCAGCTTTTTGCCTTTTCCCCTTATTTTACTTTCTTTTTTTTTGCTTTTAACATTTACTTTTTCTATTCTCAATGATGTTAGTTGGAAGTATTGTGCTTTGTGTTTGAGGCCTTTTTCTCCTCGAATTGTTGAAAATTGAAATATATATTGTGTTTAGCATGTTATTCTCTGGTGTTATATTTATTGCAATTTCATTGTTTAATATTTTGGGTTTGGTTGTCTTTGAAGGTTAATTTTGTTGCATTTGGATTATTTTGATTTTGAAGATGTTGTTAGAGCTGTTTTGAAATTGGGATTTGGAGCAAAGTTTTGGTTATGCTGAATTTGCTTGTGAGAAAATAAAAACACGCTTCGCATACAAGTCTAATTCTACAAGAAATAGAAAAGAATATTAAATAGTTTATTATTTTCCTCCCTTTCCCATCTCTTTTGTTGCTTGATTTTTCAGTTAGTATGTGAAGTTTTTGTCATTACAAAATAAATTCGAGTAATGCATAATTTATAGTAAAACCTTGGGGGGTTCATGCAGTAATATTATGATGAATGAAATGTGAAGAATTTAAAATATATTTATCATACACTTATATATTTATCATACACTTCTATTAGTACTAGCTACAAGGTAAAAAAAGTTTAATTGTTATCATAATATTATGGTAAAATTTTAACTTTTTGGAGTGTAATAACAACTATGGGGGCGGGGAGGTGAAAAAATGAAAATAAAGAACAGCACAAGAGTGAAACTAAAAGCTACAACATGAACTTCTTTTTAATTTGATTCAGTATTAACATGGAAATTTGGCATTGTTTGTTTTTTTATTCTTTTTTTTACTTTGAATTTTGTTTTCCTTAAAAAAATTGAAAACTTGAGATAACGAAATCACATGTTATATCACGTGTATAAAATTAGATTTCAAATAAACGGGAAGAAATTCGAACATACAACATGAATTTTTTTAGTTCAATTTTGTCTTTAAACACGAAAAGTTGGCATTGTATGTTCTTATATTTTTTTCCTACTTTAATTAATTCGTTTTTCTACTTCGATTAGTTTCGTTTTTTTTTATACATCTTACATTGTAGGGATAATGCATAAAATTTTCCCCGACCTATGATCATATTACCAACTACACACTTTTTCTTTAAAGGGGTCTTATTATCCTCCTGAATTATTTTGAAATGTAATTAATTCCACCGTGTTGCTGACGTGGCATAAAACAACCAAACAAGCATCCGATAGTGTTTTGCACGCGCGTCACTGCCCTTTTTTATTTTCTTCTTTTTTTATCATTTAAAACCTTTTTTTCATTTCCTCTCATTTTCAATGGATGACCTTTTCCATTTTCGTTCTTTCTTTCAGTTAGCTTTTCGATTTCAAGCTTATAATTCTTTTATTTTTCAGCAATTTCAACTTCTTCTTCTATTTCTCTCTTTTCTTTTTTTCCTTCATCTCTGTGACAGAACCTCCTTTTCCACCGCAAATTTTGCAAAATTAGTATTGCGAAGCTAGCTATATTCCTCAAAGATGTATGGAGGGGAAATTGACAGCAATTGTGAAAGCATTATTTTATCCTTTTCTCATATGTTCTTGGAATAAAGATTTTGGTGCACTGGAAGAAAAACAAAGAGGATTTTTTCATGGATTTTATCTCGGAGAAAGGATTTGCTTTAATTGTGAAGAGAAGCAGATTGCTTCCGGGGTTTTTATTTTGTGAGTGGTCATAATTTGTACTTCACCATTGGAGGGGTAGATTGAAGAGAAATTGTGGTGGCAGTGTTGAGCAGGTTATGATTAGAGGAGATTCAGGATTTAAATCCCGTGGGTTCAATTTTAAGGTTTTTAGCATGGAAACCATTAGATTTTTAAAGTTATGCGTTCAAATCTATTTTTTTGTAATTTTAGTGAATTTTTACATATAAATTTTTACTTCGCGTCGAAAATTATGGGTTCAGTTGAACCCAATCACAACACTGCATCCGCCCCTGGTTATGATATGGAGGAAGTGGTTGTGGGCGGTCATGAGTGGTGGGATAAGTTGCAGATTTGAAGAGAAATGGAGAAGAACCTTAAACAAAACTTAAAAAAAAAGAAGAAATGTATCTCTTGGACACGTGGCATAAAGACCATGTATCTTTAGTTTGCATTTGTCTTTCTCACGCGCTAGATGCATGTGCAATACACTGCTAGTGCCACGTCAGCTAATAAGGTGGAATTAATTACACTAAAAAAAGTTCGGGGTAATAGGACGCCCAAAAAGAAAAGATGTATAATTGATAATATGATCATAGGTCGGGGAGGATTTTATGCATTATCCCTATATTGTAGGTGTAAGAATTGGATTTCAAATAAAAAGAAGAAAATCAAATAATAAGACGTCCATTAAAAAAAGCGTTTACTCAAAAGCATATAAATTAATTTATACATCGGAATTACTATTTGAGAAAATTTAACCAAATATATATGCTACAGTGTCATATAATAAAAATATTACTATACTTTTTATAAAGTTACTAGAAACGGTTAATGCAGTTCTAAAATTAGTAGAAAATAATTAACTGTGCTTTCTATTGTCCTAAAAGAACTAAAGTAAAATATTAATCGAAACCTAATCCCTTTTATTTGAGAAATTTTTTTAGAACAAATTATGAGGAAAATATTCAAAATAAATTCACTATTAAATGAGATGTAATATTAATAGAAACTCTACTTTTTTTTTTTTCGCTCACTAAACTTTTGATTTTCCCCTTACACGTGATAACCCTTTTTGGGTAACTAACCTTTTTTCTTTTCAATCAATAGATTTTTTACTTTTTTCGTTATTGTTATATTCAAGGACTCAATGTGAAATTAAGACTTCCGAAGAGCATCACTTTCAAGAGCATTTGATGGTAACTTTGAAGTACTGAATGTTGACATAGTGTGACATAAAATAATTTTATTCGAATTATATTGTAAATTCTCATTCAAAAAAATTTAGAAGCAAATATGTTTGTGCATTTTCTTTCATTGTTCTACTTGACTAAATTTTTATTGATATGGTATTAGAGCTTGATTTATATAAATAAGAATGTATTTCACCATTTCTCACAATTCTTCATATTTTTCAACAAAATTCACACAAAAAAATTATTTTTGTAATGTCATTTGTGTTCTTCCAGAAAACTACGCGAAGAGCGTATTCATTTACTTGTTAAACTAATAATTTAGAAAATAATTTTGTAAGATAAAATAATTTATGGAATGTAGTTTTGAAGCAACGGTAAAGTTGACTTTGTGTGACTTTCTAAAATAATTTCACTTGCATTAGGTTAGACTGTCTATATCGCGCACAAAAGGGTCATTGATGCTGGATGCTTTGTGCACCGGGACTGCCGTTCCAGAGGAAAAAGAATTTATGTTATACCAGATACACCATAAAAAAATAAACAAAAATATTTGCTTAATTTGGACGCCAGAATATCAACTGTTATTTATTTGGGACAGACTGCATTGATTCTCTTCTTGTTGGGCTAACAGCTGGGACATAATCTCCTTTCTCTCCATATTTTGTGCACGAAGAAGACGACTTAATTTCCAAGCTACGTGCTTCAATCTCTGTACTTCGTGTTTTTATTCAATTATCCACTCAATAAACAACAATATCTTGACTCTACTTGTTGAAAGTGAGTGTTAACGTGTTCCCTTCCTCTGTTCTTTCTTGTGTATGAACGCAATCTTCTAAGAATAAAGCTTAATGTTAAAATTTTTATTTTCTTTATTCATCATTTCTCCATATGGGTTTTGCGGAATCGAATTCAAATTCAAAAACCCCACATGTTAGTTATCAGTGATTGTTATATAAATTCTTGCAAAGCTTTCAACTTTGTGATCAATTTGCCCGTCATGGGACACTCTCACTCTCATTCTTCTCATTCTCACTCTCACTTTCACTCATCTAAATCTTCCGATGATCAAAATATGGATATGGGGGAATCGATCACCACCCAAACAGACGTTTCTTTCATGCTCGCTAAGCATGTTTTCTCCAAAGAAGTTAAGGGCGATTCCAACCTGGTGTTTTCTCCTCTCTCAATTCAAATAGTACTTGGCCTGATTGCGGCCGGTTCTAAGGGGCCAACTAAGGATCAGCTGCTCTGCTTCCTCAAGTCCAAATCCATTGATGAACTCAACTCTCTTTATTCTCATTTTGTCAGCGTCGTCTTTGTTGATGGCAGCCCCAATGGAGGTCCTCGTTTGTCTGTTGTTAATGGTGTTTGGATCGACCAAACACTGCCTTTTAAGCCTTCTTACAAAAAGGTTGTGGATAAAGTTTACAAAGCAGCTTCCAATTCTGTTGATTTTCAGTGCAAGGTTAGGCCTTTATTCGTTTGTTTCATTCAAATCTTGTTTCTTTTGTGCTGGGGTTTAATATTCTTTGTTCATGCTGACTGCTGAAAATTGGTTCTTTAACTAGTATAATTGACCCTGCATATTACTCTCATCATAAGCCCTCCAAATATATCATATAAAATGGATATACATATAGTAAACTGCAACTAATTAACTTGGGATTGAGGTATAAATGATTGATTGACCAATCTGACTTTAAAATAATGAAAAGTGTTAAACAATTAGGACAGAAGCTGTATTGCTTAGCCTCAAGTAGTAACAAAACTAAATAATGTCAACGGTTGATACTCGTTTCACAGAATTGAGGCAGTTTAAAGAGTAAAAAGTATTGGTTGTTAATTTGAAAAGTAAGATGAAAGAGTCACAATTCATCTTCATCAATGCTTATTGTTTAGCAGGTTAGTTGACTAGTTCGACATTTTACTGAGTGGTAATAAGCTTCTTTTTTGTAGGTAGCTAAAGAAGCCTAAGTAGTTCTAAGCTCAACTGGATATGTGGCCGTGCTTAATTTTGTAAAACTTCAGTTTTTGGCCTAAATCTACACCCAATCAGTGCTTAAAATATACCATGTAAAGCATCCAAATTCTCACTTACCCCTTGCAAGTACTGTAATCAATCTTCTTACTGCAAACTCCCTTTGTTGGCTAAAGCATATACGTGTTAATTCTGTCGTATACTCTGTTTGTCTTGCTAATTGAATAAGGCTGCTGAGGTTGCCAATCAAGTCAATCAGTGGGCTAAAATGAAGACAAATAATCTCATTAAAGAGATTCTTCCTCATGGAACAGTAAACAATATGACAAGGCTCATCTTTGCAAATGCATTATATTTTAAAGGAGTATGGAATGACAAGTTCAATGCTTCAGAAACAAAAGACCATAAATTCCATCTCCTCAGTGGAGGGTCTATTAAAGCGCCGTTCATGACTAGCAAGAACAAGCAATATGCAGTAGCCTTTGATGGCTTCAAAGTGTTGGGACTTCATTACAAGCAAGGCAAAGATATGCGTCGTTTCTGCATGTATTTAATTTTGCCAGATGCTCGTGATGGATTACCAGCTCTATTGGACAAGATTAGTTCAGAACCTGGTTTTATAGATCATCACATTCCGTTTGAAAAAGCTAAAATGCGCAAGTTTCTTATCCCTAAATTCAAAACAACTTTTGGTTTTGAAGCTTCCAAGGTTCTAAAGGGACTTGGCCTCACATTGCCTTTCTCCAGTGGTGGCCTCACTGAGATGGTGGATTCCCCGTTAGCTGGGAGGTTGTTTGTTTCGCAGATTTTTCACAAGTCCTTCATTGAGGTAAATGAGGAAGGAACAGAAGCTGCAGCTGTTACAGCTAGTGTAATAATGACCAAGTCCTTGATAATTGAGAAGGAAATGGAGTTTGTTGCTGACCATCCATTTCTATTCCTTATAAGAGACGAATCTACCGGTGCTGTGTTTTTCATAGGGAGCGTGCTGAATCCTCTAGCTGGTTAGCCCACGGAAGCAACAAAGAAATCTGGAAGGAAAGAGATCTGAATCCGAATTATTGCATGAATAATATAAAGCTTAGTTTAACATGGCGAGATCTTATATTTGTAAAGAAGGATTGATCTATACTGGACAAGGATAAGTGTTATGTATATAAATAACCTGTTTCTTGATTTGTGTATCTGCTTGATGAGAAGTGTTATGTATCTAAATAATCAGTTTCCTGATTTGTGTATCTGTTTGATGAGATCTTGTACTTCATATCTGGCATCTTATATAATTGACTCGTCTTTGCTTGATTTTTTGTGCGTATTGTGACATGATATAGAGTTTAAGAGTAACTTAAAAGTTTACTATGGACTTGATTTATTTATGTCCACAACTTAGTTATCAATTATGACTGTTTTACTTATAAAACTAATGGTACCCATATTATGGTGTGTTGAGTAAAATTACATTTTTTGGTGCTGATAATGTTGAAAGCTGTTGAAATAGATAATTCAAATCAACTTTGGGCTGATGAAGAGAAGGGGAAAAAATAACAAGTCCTTACTAAACACTATACTGTAACTTTCTGAATACTAGCAAATTAAGATAATACTTTATTGTGACATTTTTTTCTCAATTTCTCATTCTTATCCGAAAAATTTAAACCATCTTTTGGTCTTACATTAATTTCTCTGAGGCGGTGTCGGTGATATTGTGGCTTCCTTTCAAGCTTAAAACCTGTTAGTTTCAGACATTTTCATAAGTCCTTTGTTGAGGTAATGACCAAGGAATGGAAGCTGCAGGTGTTAATATTGCCTTGTCAATACTATTATGTTCGGTGCCCATTAATGAAATCTCGTCGACTTTATTACTTATTCTGTTCCTGTTCTTCATAAGGGCTGATACAACTGCAAGTCTGCAACTATATTATTCATAGGGAGCTTGTACTTATGTTGGCTCTGTAGCAGTAAGGAATTTGTCCTAAATAAGTGTATAAGGTAACATGTCATTTTCTCTTTCATGTACTCATTTTTTAGATATTATTTATATACCTTAACATCCACCTAAAAGCTGACTTGATCAAGACAACGTAATTACTAAAATGAAAAACTAACACTAGTCTGTTGAATAGTCACAATTTTACACGCTTCTAACACAACAGGTTGATAACTCCCAAGTCAACGCCAGGTGGACATTACATGCTCTGCTTGCCTTTTCCGTGTCATTTTGTTGTTGTTTCCCTCTAACAGCTTCCCTTCGTTTCCATCAATTACAATTAAATAATACTACCTCCGGTAAACTCATTTGACTGGACATGGAGTTTAAGAAAAGAGAGAAGATTTTTGATTTTGTGGTCTAAAATGAGTCACATATATTATGTGTGGCTATAAATCTTTGTGTAAAGATAAATTGTTTCTAAATAAGGAAAGGGGTCATTCTTTTTGGCACAAACTAAAAAGGAAATAGGTTTACGTAAATTGAAACGGAGTGAGGGAGTAGGTGCATTGAACTTCCTGTAGAATATAATATTGATTTTGTTGTGGAAAGACAATGCTACGTGTGTGTTCCTTTCTTCCGGCGTATGAATGTGATATTTAAAGATTGTTTCCTTATTCGATCGCCATTTCTCCAAATTCAAAACCCCACCTGTTAAGCAACAGTATAATATATAAATTCTTGCCTCCTCCTACTTCTTCTTTGCACGCATAGCGCAACTATGGATCTCAGGGAGTCAATCAACAACCAAACGGATGTTTCTTTCATGCTCGCTAAGCACATTTTCTCCAAAGAGGTTAAAGGCGATACCAACCTTGTGTTGTCTCCTCTCTCAATTCAAATTGTACTTGGCCTTATTGCTGCCGGATGTAAAGGACCAACGCAGGATCAGCTGCTCTGTTTCCTCAAGTCCAAATCGATTGATGAACTCAACTCTCTTTATTCTCATCTTGTCAATATCGTCTTTGTTGACGGCAGCTCCAGTGGAGGTCCTCGTTTGTCTGTTGCTAATGGTGTTTGGATCGACCAAACACTCCCTCTTAAGCCTTCTTTCAAGCAGGTTGTGGACAATGTTTACAAGGCTGCTTTAGAGTCTGTTGATTTTCAGAACAAGGTTAGTCCTTTTCTTTAACTAGTCTTACCGTAAACGGGATGTGCGTGTACTCATGTGTTGAATAAAAACTTCTTAAAACTGACATAAATATCATTTAAAAAATATATTTTGCGTGTAAGATATTAGGATTCACAATGTTAAATCTCAGTTTGCATTTTTGTTGTAGTATGTTTGTACTTTAACGAAATATTTTCAAAGTTTTAATTCTAGTCTTTTATTAATTATAGGTAAATATTAACTCATTAGTACTATTTAACTTGATATTGTTGGAATTGAAAATATGAAGGGTACGACATCTTTATTAATGAAGGATTTGGGAGATTGGCAGAATAAACGTGGTAAAGATTTTGTGATTTAGTTGTTAATTTTGGGTCGTTGGAGATTTTTCTTTATTTTAATAATTTATATATAAGGTAAAAGTTCATTTAATTTTAAAGTCCTAAATATTTTGACTTCATACAACAACAACAACAACGGCCCAGTACAATCCTACAATTGGGGTCTGGGGAGGGTAATATGTACGCAGACCTTACCCCTTCCCCAAGGGGCGGAGAGGCTGTTTCCAGGAGACCTTCGGCTCAAGAAAGCAACAAGAGAAGATATATTAGTATCATCAATAAACTCATAATAAAATAACAGTAATATAAGAAATACGAAATAGATGGATGACACAATAATAACCAGCAGATAAAGCCCTGCATCAGTAGATGACCAGTAGCAGCCAAAGACTAACTCTTAATTGGCTAGTCTCACTCTAGTGCGCTGTATAAATATTCACAACTTCCCCTAACCTACAACCTTAATGCTCGACCTCCATAATTCCCTGTCAAGGGCCATGTCCTCAGTAATCGTAAGTCGCGCCAAGTCCTGTCTGATCACCTCTCCCCAATACTTCTTAGGTTGCCCTCTACCTCTCCTCGTGCCCACCACAGCCAGCCGCTCATACCTCCTCACCGGTGCATCAGTGCTCCTCCTCTGAATGTGCCCGAACCATCTGAGTCTTGCTTCCCGCATCTTGTCCTCCATGGGGGCCACACCCATCTTTTGTCGAATATCTTCATTCCTAATCTTGTCCATCCTTGTATGCCCACACATCCACCTCAACATCCTCATCTCTGCTACTTTCATCTTCTGGACGTGTGAGTTCTTAACCGGCCAACACTCAGTCCCATACAACATGGCCGGTCTAATCACTGCTCTATAAAACATACCTTTTAGTAACGGTGGCACTTTCTTGTCACACAGGACTCCCGACGCTAACCTCCACTTCATCCACCCTACCCCTATGCGGTGTGTGACATCCTCGTCGATCTCCCCAATCCCCTGAATAACCGACCCAAGGTACTTGAAACTACCCCTCTTGGGAATGACTTGAGAGTCCAGCCTCACTTCCACTCCCACTTCCGTCGGTTCGATCCCAAATTTGCACTCGAGGTATTCTGTCTTCGTCCTGCTCAACTTGAAACCTTTAGACTCAAGGGCATGTCTCCAAACCTCTAGCCTCTCGATGACGCCGCCTCGTGTCTCGTCAATTAGAACTATGTCATCAGCTAATAACATGCACCATGACACCTCCCCTTGAATATGATGAGTTAGTGCATCCATCAACAGGGCAAATAGGAAAGGGCTGAATGCAGACCCTTGGTGTAATCCCATAACAACTGGAAAATGCTCGGAGTCGCCTCATACTGTCCTAACCCGAGTCTTAGCTCCATCATACATGTCTTAATCACTCTAATGTATACTTATTTCAAAAAAGGAATAATTTAGTAAAAAATATTTTAGTTTTTTTCAAAGTCTTAAATATTAAGAAATAATCAAATGACTATTTTGTCTAGTGTGAACTCTATTTAAAAAAAAAAAACACGAATGATATTTCGTTAAAAGTAGGGTGTGCACTTTGCGCGTCTTCCCCTTGTCAATAAGTAGATAACTTCTTTAAATATTACATAAATAATATTAAATAATGTTTTGAGTTATAATAAAAATAAAATAAAATGTATAACTTTCTGAAAATATTTTTGTTGATCTCATATCCAGCGCAATGAAAGTCCTTGTAGTTTTATAAGAATATCTCATGATAATTATTGTTATTTTATGCATTGGTAATGATCAAATAATTAAAATTAATTACTTTTATCATGACGAGGTTGGCTTGAAAAAATTGATATGTGAAAATATAAGCGTTAAAAATAATAATTATTGAGAAAATAATTAATATATATATATATATATATATATATATATATATATATATATATTAATTATTTATCTTTCATTTATTAAAATATTTGCAAAAAGAAAAAGATAATTAACGGCGACTCATTTAGAATCAATTTTTTCTTCTATTATTTTATCGTTATTATTTTAAGTTTGCATACATTAATAAAAATAATAAGTGATTGTATGTTGTTTTATAATTAGTATTAGATTCTACACATTGAGAATAAATGATGTTTGGATGTCGAAATAATTATTGAGTGTAGTTTCAAATATTATACAAAAGCTCAATAGATAAAATTTAGTTGATTTCAAAATTCCAGATACTAAAAAATTAATATGAAAGATATTACTATAAATGTGTTACACACTTCAAATAAGTAAATAATTTATTTAATATTTAAAATATTATAATTTTGTATATAGCTATAATAAAGAGTTATTTAATAACTAAAATTTTAGTTTATTTAAAAGTTTTAAGTATTAAATTATAACTTTATCCGATAATTAAGTTAAGAGTATTTTACTTTGTTTTCCAACTATACTGAATTGTACACTATTTATTTTTCATTATTTTTTTGTATAGTTGTCAAGTATTATTTCAAAAATTCGATTTTAAGTTTTTCATAGTACTCATGATTTTTAGATGGTTAGAAAGGGCTAAAGTTATAGATAACAAAAAAAACTACAATTAATAACATAAGTATATTTTCAAGTAAATAATAATATAAATTGATGTATATAGAGTAGTTTAAATATTTTATTGGAAGAAAAGTGTGTACTACATTGAATGGAGCTTTGCACGTTCCTAAAATATTCTATGCACGTAGAATAAGAAGAAGAAAATTATAAACTAATTGTTTGATTTTTAAATGGTAAACTTAATTTATTTTGATGTCCTAAATATTATGATTTTTTGTGTAAGGAAAACTTTAATAAGTAAAGTTTTAATTGACTTCAAAATAGTAAGTATTATGGGAATAATTAATGACTATTTTGTCTAGTGCGAACTCTATTTTAAAGGGATAAAAAAGACGACCGGCATTTCGCTAAGGGCCTTCGTGCTTTTAATATAGTATAGATATAGATATAGATTTGTTTCATTGAATTCTTATTACTTTTTCGTGTTGACCGTGATACACCCGAGATTACAAACAAGAAATTAATAAGAAAACCCAATCTTCTAAGGTGTTAAAAGAGAAGATCTCCTGAACAAAGACCGAAAAGAGAAGAGACGAATTCAGTGAAGAAGAAGAAGGGAAAGAGATTCCATTTCATCATATGAATGTGTACATTTGAATTCCCTATCTATTTCCAACTAATCACTGTAAAAATCCCTAAGGCCCTCCCTAATTCTGTTAACGACCTCCGCCCTTTTTAACCGTCTAACTAACACCTTCAAACGACGCCGTAAGACACTTTTCATTAGCTACGAACTCACTTATCTAAACGACAACATTTTATTTATTTTCCCTTATTCTCTTATCACTAAACCAAACGACACAATATAGCTACTATTTACATTTCAGAGTATATCAGACTGATTAAAATTAGTTTGTAAACTATCATAACCAATATTTACTATTCACATCATTAGCCTGGAAACACTAACATATGAGATGAGTGCAGATGTTTGCAATTAATATGGGATGGACGCATAATTGATTATTTGATTAATAGCTTGATCAATCTGACTCTAAAAGAGCGGAAAGTATCAGACAATTAGGACAGTTGAAAGAATCAAAAAAATTATTTGATAAGCAGCCAAGAATGAGAGGAAAAATTTATGAATGCCCTATCATGAATGTGATACGGTAGTTAAATAATTGGGCATTTTATTGAGTGATAGTAAGCTTCTTCAGTAAATAAGCATAAATGGTTCTAAGCTTAACAAGATACAGGTCTGTGCTTAATTACTTAAGCTCAGATTGGCCTCACTTGTGCACTGCCTAATCCCAAATCATTGCTTAACTAACATGTAAAACAGCCAACTTCTGATCTTACTTACCCCTTCCTTGTACTGTGATCGATTTATTACTGCAATTCCCCTTTGTTGGCTATATTTTAAAAAAAAATATTGGCTGAAGCATATATGTGCTAATTCTATCATTACCTGTTTGTCTTGAAAATTGATTAAGGCTGCTGAGGTTGCCGATCAAGTCAATCAGTGGGCTAAAATGGAGACAAATGGTCTTATCAAAGAGATTCTTCCTCGCGATGCAGTGAACAACATGACAAGGCTGATCTTGTCCAATGCACTATATTTCAAAGGAGAATGGAATGAGAAGTTCGATGTGTCAGAAACGAAAGATCATGACTTCCATCTCCTCAATGGAGGGTCTATTCAAGCACCATTTATGACTAGCAAGAAGAAGCAGTACATAGCAGCGTTTGATTGCTTTAAAATATTGAGGCTTCCTTATAAACAAGGCACGGATACGCGTCGCTTCTGTATGTATTTCATTCTCCCAGATGCCCATGATGGATTACCTGCTTTACTGGAAAAAATCAGCTTAGAACCAGGATTTTTAAATAACCATGTTCCATATGGAAAAGTTAGAGCGCGCAAGTTTCTTATCCCTAAATTTAAAATAACTTTTGGATTTGAAGCTTCCAACATTCTAAAGGGACTCGGCCTCACGTTGCCTTTTTGTGGTGGTAGCCTCACTGAGATGGTTGATTCTCCTATGCCTCAGAACCTGTCTGTTTCACAGGTTTTTCACAAGTCTTTCATTGAGGTAAATGAGGAAGGAACCGAAGCTGCAGCTGTTACCGCTACTGTAATAATGACCATGTCCTTGATTATTGAGAAGGAAATGGATTTTGTTGCGGACCATCCATTCCTATTCCTTATAAGAGACGAATCTACTGGTGCGGTGTTATTCATTGGCAGTGTGATGAATCCTCTAGCTGGTTAACCTACGTGAAATGTCTGAATTCAAATTATAGCATGGACGATAGAAAGCTTTATATTAGCATTGAGAGGAGTGTTATATTTGCAGAGAATGATATATTTATCATCTATTAGGACTAAGTTGAGTGGTGCTACATATTTTCCGGAAACAGCCTCTGCCTTCTTGAAGGTATGATCCTCCCCAGACCCCAGTTGTAGGATTACACTTTTTTTATTTGTTGTCATTGTTGTTGTTGTACCCTTATGATGAAACCTTAATTCATATATCTCTGGCATCTTATATAATTTTATTTGTGCTTTATATCAAAGAAAATCTAATTATGATCGAATACTATTAACACAAACCTAATTAAAGCAGGCTAGCAACTTCTATGTCAAGAATCCGATTATATCAAAAGACATAAAAAAGAAAAACTCGAGCAATCTCCAAGTTTTTACTCACCAAGTATATAGTATTTTTGACAATATGGATTTCTATAGATCAATCTTAAAGCAAACGGATGTTTCTTTAATGCTTGCAAAACATGTATTCTTCAGCAAACTTCGTCAGCCCAATGCCAACATAGTATTATCCCCACTCTCTATTCAAAAAGTTCTTGGTATGATTGCTGCTGGCTCAAAAGGTCGTTCATTGGACCAACTGTTGTCTTTTCTCAAGTTCAACTCCATTGAAGAACTTAACTATGTTTCTTCTCGGGTCATCACTGATGTCTTTGCCGATGGCAGCCCCTATGGAGGTCCTCGTTTGTCCATTGCTCATGGCGTTTGGATTGACAAAACTCTCTCTTTTAAGCCTTCTTTCAAACAGATTATGGACAATGTTTATAAGGCTGGTTGCAGTTCTGTTGATTTTCTGCACAAGGTTGTTGTGATTCTCGGATCAATATGAAGATTATTTGGGAGGAAAAACAACTCTATTTCACAATAATAAAATTACAGAGAATTTACACCAAGAATTTCTCTCTACAAAAAAACCTCACCAAACTCTCTTTTGTTCTCACAATCTCTTCCTGGATTGTATTTCAATCTCTCTGGATTGATATTTCTGTGTAAAACATAAGGCTCTATTTATAGCCTTAAAGAAGGTGGTTGGTGGTTGAATTCTTCATTCAACAATGGAGGCTTCAACAATGGTGGCTTCAACAATGGTGGACTTCTAGAATTGGTAGTTGGCAGCAGCTGAACTTATCAATTCTCCCCCTTCAGCTGCATTCCAACACAGCTACTATTTGAAAGTTATTCCAACTATGTCTCTGCACAGCTCTAACTTTTCTTGAGTGACCACCTTTGTTAACATGTCTGCTGGATTCTCCTTCGTATGGATCTTCACTAGTTTCAACAGTTGTTGATTCATCACCTCGCGTATCCAGTGATAGCGAATGTCGATGTGCTTTGTCCGAGAATGATACATTGAGTTTTTGCTTAAATCAATTGCACTTTGACTATCACAATGTATCTTATACTCTGTTTGATTTATCCCTAGTTCTTGGAGAAACCGCTTTAGCCACAACATTTCTTTTCCAGCTTCCGCTACAGCAATATATTCTGCTTCAGTTGTGGATAGTGCAACACATTTCTGCAATCTTGACTGCCATGACACAACTCCCCTTACAAAAGTATAAACATATCCTGAGGTTGATTTTCTTCCATCAGGATCTCTGGCCATATCTGAATCTGTATAGCCTTCCAAGACTGGATCAGCTCCCCCAAAGCACAGACTTGATTTTGAAGTACCTTTAAGATACCTGAGAATCCACTTAACTGCCTCCCAATGTTTCTTTCCAGGGTTAGAAAGAAAACGACTTACCACACCTACCGCATGTGCGATATCTGGCCTCGTGCAAACCATGGCATACATTAGACTTCCAACTGCTGAAGAATATGGAATTGTAGACATCTCCTCAATCTCTTTCTTGGATGAGGGGCACAAACTC
This sequence comes from Nicotiana sylvestris, assembly GCF_000393655.2. Taxonomy (NCBI): domain Eukaryota; kingdom Viridiplantae; phylum Streptophyta; class Magnoliopsida; order Solanales; family Solanaceae; genus Nicotiana; species Nicotiana sylvestris. The sequence continues at coordinate 163,142,180 of NC_091060.1, read as the reverse complement.
TTGCTCAACTTGAAGTGATTTGCCAAAGGGGCACCTACCGGTTTGGCATTACTCATATTGAACTGTTTGATCACCCGTTCAATATAATTTTCTTGAGATAGCCATAACTTCTTGTTTCTCCTATCTCGAGTTATCTGCAATCCCAAAATATGTTGAGCTGGACCTAAGTCTTTCATTTCAAAGGACTTAGAGAGTTCTTTCTTCAACTGTCTAATTTTTGTTGCATCTTGTCCGACGATCAACATGTCGTCTACATAAAGTAGAAGTACAACAAAATTGCCATCCGAAAATCTCTGAATGTAAACACACTGATCTGCAACAGTCCTTTTATATCCTTGACTTACCATAAATGAGTCAAACTTTTTGTACCACTGCCTTGGTGCTTGCTTTAGGCCATATAAACTTTTCGTAAGCTTATAAATGAGGTTTTCTTTTCCTGAAATCTCAAAACCTTCCGACTGCTCCATATAGATTTCTTCTTTTAGATCACCATGAAGAAATGCTGTCTTGACATCTGTCACACCTCCTTTTTCCGTCCCCGCAAGGGGTGAAGGAGTTTTTCCAATTAAAGGACAATCGAAACGGGATTTATTTATTTATTCAGAGTCGCCACTTGGGAGATTTAAGGTGTCCCAAGTCACCAATTTAATCCCGTATCGAGGAAAATATTCGACTTTCCAAATGAAGTCTGCGAACCAGAAATTTTAAGTAAGGCATTCTGTTGACCCGAGGGAAGGTGTTAGGCACCCCCGAATCCCGTGGTTCTAGCACGGTCGCTTAAACTGTTGTAATAGCTAAAATATCTGATTTTAATACATGTTCAAAAATTATAGTGCAATTTCAACTTTTAACCGCTTTATTGTTATTATTATTATATAGAGAATTGCAACATCGTGAAAATGTATCTCGAACCACGTCACATCAATGTACCCGTGGTTATCGACATATTCCGACTCTATTGAGATTTTGATTTGGATCACATAAATGTGCACCCGAGTTTTAAGAAAATTAAATTATTAAAGGCGTGCCTAAAGCGACTAGCGTATCACTTACTTTGGGTAGGGCCGTGAAAGTTTGCTAAACGGTCCATTCCGAAGTCTAAGCAATTTTTATAGTAAATATTTACTGAGGGACCCGCAATTTGTGATTTACTATGGCGAGGCACACCTCCATTTTTAAAAGGATCGTCCTATAGTAACTATGTTTTTCTATTTCCGTCCGTCTCTAAAATAAAATAAGAAAAAGTACCTAATTTATTTACATGCTTGCGGGTTATGAGTTAAGATCCGTATACGATTTATTAATTCTGAAAATGATGCAATAAGGGCGATCCGTTTGCCATTTATTGGGCCCAAGTCCAACGTATGTGAGGTAAAACTGGACCCGGGCCATCCTTAATCCAATAGGGCTAATTAATGGTTTCTACACATTCATAGCTTGTAAAAATGGTATCATCTTATTAACAAGTTTCTTCAAATTTAAAGTGGCGTTCTACTGGAATGTAAGAACTTGGAAATCTAATTAATTTTTTTTCTAAACCATTTACATGCATTAAATTAACTACTTGTATCTAATTAAACAATGTTCCTATCAGTTTCCGAAACAGGCCATTTGTTCAATGAGATAACTATTGAATGTTTGATAATAATCTAAATGGCCTAACATGCTTTTGATATATGCAATTTAACAAATAATACTGAAGTAACAGAACAAGAGTTACTATATCATCAATCCTTTTAACTAAACATACATGGGTAGTTTTCTTACTAAACTATTACAAAAAGGCATGTCCAATTATACATAAATAAACACTTACATGATTCTAATGAAAAAGGTATTCTAATACGTATACAAATTAATAAACAACTATAATGAATTTAAAACTTCAACTCTTCACTTCTTTGTATTCATGCTTCAAGTTTTAACCTACAAGAACCAGTGTATCAATTTGTGTACCTGGTATTTGAAAAGCAAAGAGAAGAAGAGGAGGATCAGTGCAGAAAGCAACAATAGCATACACAGCAACACAGCAGTACAACAACAACCAATAAATCCAGGAAATACTAAAACTGAAAACCAGCAGTACCAAAATGAAACACAGACAGATGCAAGGAAACAGTCTTCTGATTTGTTAAACACTCAAGAAAAGCAGCCTGAAACTCTTAATGTAAAAGTTTAGCCTTAACACTCTAACTCTTAGTGTAAAAGTTCTGATTTTTACTTTCTGAATTTTTTCCTCTCTTTTCCAGTATTTTTCCAGATTCCTTCTCTCTTTCAGTCTGCTCTTTTTACTTTAAATCCCACTAAGGAAGCCTTTTCCCTAATTTTCAGCCCCCCATTACCTTTTGTTCCCTATTAATGTATTAATTAATACCCCCATTAACAAAGCACTAACACTAAAATATAAACCTAACTGTTTCAATCCCAAATCACCCCTGAAACCAATGTATTTTACTGTCCTAGCCCAACCCTTTGTACTTTATCAGCTATAACCAATTTCCTTAGTCAAAACAAAACAGCAATTCAAACCTCATAGATTAGACCAAACAACAAACTATAATAGCTATAATCAATCCATCCTACCAAATTTTAATAACTAAATGACTAAGGCTAAATTCTAACTGGAAACAACAGACTCAACTTGAATCCAAACCGTATTAACACCACACAGGACTTAACAGAACCAACCATTAGAAACTGAAATTGGAAATTGAAATCAAAATCAACATCAGGTAGGATCATTGTCAGCATATTGACAAGCTTTGAAGCTAATTGTCTAAAGATCAACACATACAACACTTGACCTTAAACCATTTGACGAAACTACTAATAAAAACTTGAATTAATTGATGATAACTATTTATAAAATTGCCTACAACACTTACAACAATCAATCAGAAATGGACAATTAGGCAATTCAAATAGCATTGACAAAAACAAAGGTTTGTAATAAAACTTAACTAATCGGCGAAACTTATTTGAATCGATTACACACATTGTAACTCATAATAATTACAGCAAACAGAAACAATGCCAGAATTGGATCAAACAAACAGGTCCACTGGAGATGAGCAGATGAATTGAAAAGCAGGGGAAATTAATAAAACTAACTAAGCAGAATACATAGATAGAAAGATCATAAATAGAGGAAAAGATAAATACCTCAGAACTTCAGAATTATACGGACCCAGGCTCGAACTCAGACCTAAGCACTTTGAGGTTGAACAGACTTTAATCGAAGTGTTCTCAACTGAGAACACCTTGATTAAGGTCTATTAGACCCCAGCCCTTCAATTAATTTGGACAGATTCCATGATTTGAAATTTTAGGGTTCCGTTTTGGGGTTTGAACCTTTCTGGTCAGATTCGAACCAAACCAAGTTTGGTTTGGTTATGAGTGAGGTCAGGAGAGTGACTGGTGTGATTTTGAGGTACATTAGGGTAGTTTTAGGTTTTGCTCGGATCTTCGAATGAAGATGCGAGCAGTTCTAGGAAGATTCGACCTATGCTACTACCGGATCCATGACGAGGATGGTTAGGGGGTGTTGTGGTGTCAATTAGGGACTGGTTGGTTTGGATCTGAGTTTGGCTCGAATCTTCAAATGAAGATTCGAGAAGCTCGATGAAAATTCGAGCTAAACGGTTACCATATTTGGATTGAGGGTGGTCAGGTGGTCTTAGGGTGTTGGTTTGGTGACCAGCAGCGTAGTGGCTGCCGGGTTTCAGGCGCGGGGGAGTTAGGGCGGCTAGGGTTTGGGGGAGGGGCATCATCTTAGGGACGATGATGAACAGGAAGACGAGGGGGGGTTTAGTTAGGGGGCTAGGTTGGGAGATTGAGTTTATATAGGGGAGGGGTGTTTTGATCTTGGCCGTTGGATCCATCACGATCCACGACCAGGATTAATTCACTTAAAGGGGACGACGCCGTTTTGTTTAAGTTGGGGGATGGGTTGGCCCGGGGTGAAGTGGATCGGGTTGTAGTGAGGCCTTGAGGCCGTTGGATCAAAGAAAATGGATGGCTAAGATTGAACATTTGAAACGGTGTCGTTTCAACTATGCAGGGACTGAACTGGGTCGTTCGATCCAGTTTGATCAACGGTTCAGACTTGAGGTGCCAATACGACGTCGTTTGAACTGGTTGCAGGTGGACTGAATTTTGGCCGGGTTTGGGCTGGTTTTTTGGGCAGGTTTAGGGTATATTTCGTTTGGGCCTTGAAGCTTTTGGCCCAAATCCGGATATTCTAATTTTGAACTCTTTTCCTTTTTCTTCTTTAATTCCTAATTTTACACAATTCCTAATTAAATTGTAAAATAAAAAATACAACTAACCAAATATTAATTAACACTTGACAATAAATATCACACAAAGGCATACTTAAATGACAAAATTACAACAATTACATATTTTTGTGATTTTCCCTCTTTTAAAACCAACTATGGTTTATTTAATTCCTAAATATATTTTTATTTTATTTTATCCTTTTATATAAACCAATGATTAATTAATTATGAAAATGCAACATTAATTCCTAAATGCACATGTACCTATATTACTATTTTTCTGTATTTTTCTTTAATTAGAATAAAATAAAAATGTACATATAAAATGCCACGAAAAATTCAAAATCGTATACAAAGAAAAATTATTTATGATTTCTTTGGGAGTAATTCTTGTGAGGCAAAAATCACGTGCTCACAGCTGCCCCTCTTTGTCCGAAAACATGAAGAGTTTTTGTACAAAGATAAAGTGAGAGGATACGAGCGATTTTTGCCCGTTGGAATACTCCGTGTGAAGCATTTTTTGAAAAAGATTTAACCGAACCTTTGCTTCAAAGGTTTCCTACATATCCCTGGCTAGAAGGGAATAAGGTTAATGTAGTTCAGGAAGTTTTGGTAGCTGGGACTACCATGAAGCTGCTTTTGCTGTTATTGCTGTTGCTACTGCCTCCCGATCTCCTTATTACACCGTTGCCAAAAGAAAATAAGAAGCTAGACTAAGCTAAGAATTACAAAATCTTATCTGTCTTCCCCTTGCTCTGGTTGTCTCGCTCTTGTCGGCTTGTGTTTCCTCCGGTGCCTTTCTTTCGAAAACTGCTGGGGATGACACTGGCCTTTTGCCTTTTTGAGCATAAGTTTTATTATTCCGTTCTGTCTGCTGGGGACACTGCTTCCTACATTAAAGCTTGTTATGCTGGGGATCTTTGTTGTACTCCTCCTGATTACTGACTTCTGTTTGATCTTGAAATGTATTCCTCTGTTCTGCAGGCGGGCTCCTGACTTCAACATCTTCCTCAGAATTTTAACACCTCCATTCTCCAGGCGGGCTCCTTACTTCTTCAACTTCCCAAAATAATCCAGCCTCCATTCTCCAGGCGGGCTCCTGACTTCAATAACTTCTTAAATTCTAACACCTCCATTCTCCAGGCGGGCTCCTGACTTCTTCAACTTCCCAAAATAATCCAGCCTCCATTCTCCAAGCGGGCTCCTGACTTCAATAACTTCTTAAATTCTAACACCTCCATTCTTCAGGCGGGCTCCTGACTTCTTCAACTTTCTCAAAATTTTAACACCTCCATTCTCCAGGCGGGCTCCTGACTTTTTCAACTTCCCAAAATAATCCAGCCTCCATTCTCCAGGCGGGCTCCTGACTTCTTCAACTTTCTCAAAATTTTAACACCTCCATTCTCCAGGCGGGCTCCTGACTTCTTCAACTTCCCAAAATAATCCAGCCTCCATTCTCCAGGAGGGATCCTGACTTCAATAACTTCTTAAATTCTAACACCTCCATTCTCCAGGCGGGCTCCTGACTTCTTCAACTTTCTCAAAATTTTAACACCTCCATTTTCCAGGCGGGCTCCTGACTTCTTCAACTTTGAAAATAATTCAGCCTCCATTCTCCAGGCGGGCTCCTGACTTCTTCAACTTCCTCAAAATAATTCAGCCTCCATTCTCCAGGCGGGCTCCTGACTTCTCCAACTTTCTCAAAATTGGTGTTTTATTCCTCTGAAAATTGCTGGGGATAACATCGATATTTTATTTCATCAATGTGTCATTTTCTTTCTTCAAAGACTATTTCCTTTAAAGCTGGTGCTTTCACTTCCCTGAAACCTGCCGGCAATAACACTGCTGGGGAATTATCTTTCTCCTTTTAACAATGGTGGGGATGATACTGATTATCTTGCTTCTTCCAAGATTGCTTTTCTCTTAAAACTTGTATCTCCCTTCTCGTATACTGCTGGGGATTTTTCTTCCTTCAACACTTGTGTTATCTTCTCTCTTTCCCAAATGACTATCTGATTTTAAGAAAATTTTCGTAATGAGAGAAAATTTTCTGCCCCAGTTTGATAATCTTCTTTGTGACCCTGTCTTCCTGCGGTCAATAATATTTCCTTTCCATGTTTCAAATCAAAGAAAAACTTATTAGTTTAAAACGGGGCGAGTGGTCGTGCCACTTCTGCTGAGGATGGTTTTTTCCCTTTTCTTTTCCTTGCATTGCTATAAAACTTGTTGGGGAGAATATTGATTGTTGGGGCTGATATTCCTGCTGGGGATGGTTGTCGTTTTTCTTCCTTCCCCGCTCCGTGTTGTCCGACCATTGTGGAGCTTGGAGAGAATCTGTCAGAGTTGTTTCTGTATCTCACAAATCTGCTGGGAATCATCTTGGAATTGATCTGTAACTTCCCTTGGAAATGTGGGCCTCTTAGGATCTAGACCCATTCATCATTTGGTCTTGCGACAAACTTCTTTTCGCTTTGTCGCCTTATCTTTGACTTGTCCTTTTCGTATTTTGCCTTGCACCATTTTGGCAACTGGTAATAAGCTCTGAAAATCCTTTTCAAAAATAAACTGTTGGGGAAATAAAATCTTTTAAACCAAAAATGAAAGAGTGATAATTTTAAAGATAGAAAAAGAAGTCTTTCTGGACAAATGCTGGGGAAAAAGAAAAGAAGAAAAAAAAACTTATCTGAATGATATAATCAATCCCAACGATCATGTCGTGCATTCTGGATTGATCAACCCAGTCTATTTGTATCAATCAATCTTTCGGATGGCCTCATCTCGCTGGGGATAAATAAATACTCCACTTTTGCCAAATGTGGACCTTTTCCGCCAATCTCGCCTTGTCGCCTCATAATGCCCTTCGAGGGGTTTTCACTAATAAGACTCTCTCATTTCTCTCAACTCTCGTCGCCTCATGGTGCCTATGAAGGTTTCCACCGATAAGACTCTCTCATTTTATTTTATTTTTCAGTTGGGGATTGGAGCGTTGTCGATATGACGCTCTTTGTTGGGGATTCTTTCGGCTATCAATTCATTTCCAGTTTATGATCCTCTTCTCTGCTGGGGATCAGAGTGTTGTTCCCGACTTCCACGTGCATGAACTTGGCACTTCTCGGATACTGATCGGGAGGTCTTTTTTGGACATCAATATGGTTTTTTTTGTGTATGGCTAAAAGGAAAAGGGGTATCAAAAGTTTAAAATAATTTGGAGGGGTGAAACAGTACAACTCTTGGAATCAAACTTTCTTTTCACAACTTCTGCCCCAGTTCTTCTTACTTGGGGATTTTTATTTTTTGGTTACACTATGACCGAGCCGTGAGGCGCCTACGTATCCTTCTTGGAGGAATCAGGTCAAACGTAGTTCCCACTTTCTTTGTTTTTCTTGTGACTTTTCTTTTGTCTTTATTATTATTTTTCTCTTTTTATCTTCTATTTTAATTACTGACTCCAAAAGAGGGATATGAAAGAATAAATAAGGCTCAAAAGGGTAAGCAAAGGTTAAAGTGTTTTGATAGAAGAAAGAATTGCCTCCGTCATTTCATTCTCCGATAAATGCCAACCACAAACAAATGACAATTACAATCAAAAGAGATCATACATAATATCTCTTAACTGCGTCGGAATTGATAGCCATGTCGACGCATTTTCCTTCGATATCTGTTAAACATAAAGCGCCATTGGACAATACTCTGGTTACAATGAATGGTCCTTGCCAATTCGGGGCGAACTTGCCCTTTGCTTCTGCTTGGTGTGGCAGGATTCGTTTCAACACTTGTTGCCCCACTTCAAATTTTCTGGGGCGCACCCTCTTGTTGTAGGCTCTTGCCATTCTCCTTTGATATAACTGGCCATGACACACAGCTGCCAATCTCTTTTCATCAATCAAGTTCAACTGCTCCAAACGGGTTTTGACCCACTCGTCATCATCAATCTTAGCCTCAGCGATAATCCGAAGGGATGGAATTTCAATTTCCGCCGGTATTACTGCTTCAGTTCCATATACCAACAAATAAGGGGTTGCATCTATTGAAGTCCGGACGGTAGTGCGATAACCCAACAATACAAATGATAATTTTTCATGCCATTGCCTGTATCCTTCTACCATCTTCCTCAGTATCTTCTTGATGTTCTTGTTGGCTGCTTCAACAGCTCCATTCGCCTTGGACGATATGGTGTGGAGTTACGGTGTGTAATCTTAAACTGTTCACATACTTCCCTCATCAAATTTCTGTTAAGATTGGCACCATTGTCCGTGATTATCACTTTCGGGATCCCAAATCTACAGATGATATGGGAATGGACGAAATCCACCATTGCCTTCTTGGTTACTGACTTGAAAGTTTTGGCTTCAACCCACTTGGTGAAATAATCAATGCTTACCAGAATGAACCTGTGACCGTTCGAAGTTGCCGGCTTAATAGTCCCAATGACATCCATGCCCCATGCCATAAATGACCATGGTGCTGACATTGTGTGCAATCCCGTTGGCGGAGAATGAATCAAATCTCCGTGTATTTGACATTGATGGCATTTCCGCACGAAATTGATACAATCCTCCATAGTGAGCCAATAATACCCTGCTCGAAGAATCTTCTTCGCCAATACATATCCGCACATATGTGGCCCACAAACTCCAGCATGTACCTCTGTCATAACTGTCGTGGCTTGACTGGCGTTTATACATCTCAGCAATCCCAAATCTGGGGTTCTTTTGTACAACACTCCTCCACTGAGGAAGAAACCATTTGACAATCGCCGAATGGCTCTTTTTTGATCTCCGGTGGCCTGCTCCGGGTATATCCCCATCCTGAGGTACTCTTTGACGTCATAAAACCATGGCTCGCCATCCATTTCTTCCTCTATCATGTTGCAATAGGCATGCTGATCAAGAACCTGGATGTGCAACGGGTCAATATGAATTTTGTCTGGGTGGTGCAACATTGATGCTAAAGTGGCCAATGCATCGTCAACCTCATTGTGAACTCTTGGGATGTGTTTGAACTCCACTGATCGAAATCGCTTGCTCAAATTGTACAAACATTGTCGATATGGTATGAGCTTCAAATCCCGTGTTTCCCATTCGCCTGAATTTGATGTACCAGGAGGTCCGAGTCCCCCAAGACCAAGACGTCCTGGACATCCAAGTCTGCAGCTAATCGCAAACCCAAAATGCATGCTTCGTACTCAGCCATGTTGTTGGTGCAATAGAAACGCAGTTGAGCTGTAACATGATAATGACGTCCTGTTTCAGAAATAAGCACTGCTCCTATTCCAACTCCCTTCGCATTTGCGGCTCCATCAAAGAAAAGCTTCCAACCTGGTTCCTCAGGTAAGTCCAACTCATCTATATTCATTACTTCCTCGTCAGGAAAATACGTCCTCAACGGCTCGTATTCTTCATCCACAGGATTCTCAGCCAAGTGATCTGCCAACGCTTGGGCCTTCATGGCTGTCCTTGTCACATAGACGATGTCAAACTCCGTGAGTAATATTTGCCATTTTTCTAACCTTCCCATGGTCATAGGCTTCTGGAAAATATACTTTAACGGATCCAAACGAGAAATGAGATAAGTAGTATATGAGGATAAATAATGTTTCAATTTCTGGGCCACCCAGGTTAGGGCGCAACATGTCTTCTCGAGTTGAGTGTACTTAACCTCATATACTGTAAACTTCTTGCTGAGATAATAGATGGCTTGCTCTTTTCTTCCTGTAATGTCGTGTTGCCCCAACACACAGCCAAATGAATTCTATAACACCGTTAGATAAAGAATTAACGGTCTTCTTGGCTCCGGGGGAACCAATACAGGTGGATTTGATAAATATTCTTTGATCTGGTCGAATGCCTCCTGGCATTCCACCGCCCATCCTACTGTAGCATCCTTCTTCAACAGCCGAAAAATGGGTTCACAGGTTGCTGTGAGTTGAGCAATAAATCTGCTGATGTAATTCAACCTTCCCAACAGACTCATTACTTCTATCTTGTTCTTCGGCAGTGGCAAATCTTGGATAAATTTGATCTTTGACGGATTCAGTTCAATACCTCGCCGACTGACGATGAATCCCAAAAGCTTCCTAGATGGAACACCAAATGCACATTTGGCCGGGTTGAGCTTAATATCATACCTTCGAAGTCTTTGAAAGAACTTCCTTAGGTCTGCTACGTGGTCTTCCTGATGCTTGGACTTTATGATCACATCGTCTACGTACACCTTAATTTCTTTGTGGATCATGTCATGAAACACAGTGGTCATTGCTCTCATGTACGTCGTCCCAGCATTCTTCAAACCAAATGGCATTACCTGGTAGCAATAAGTTCCTCATGGCGTAATGAAGGTTGTCTTTCCGCATCTTCCTCATCCATCAGAATCTGATGATACCCAGCATAGAAATCCACAAAAGATCCGATCTCTCGTCCGGCACAATTGTCGATCAAGATATGGATGTTGGGTAAAGGAAAGTTGTCTTTAGGGCTTGCCCTGTTCAAATTGCGGTAATCGACACACACCCTGATCTTTCCATCTTTCTTTGGTACCGGCACCACATTAGCCAACCAATCAGGATATCGAGTGACACGAATAACCTTTGCTTGCAGCTGCTTGGTTACTTCTTCTTTAATCTTCACACTCATATACGTTTTGAACTTCCTCAACTTTTGCTTGACGGGAGGGCATGCCGGGTCAGTGGGCAATTTATGAACCACTAAATCTGTGCTTAACCCCGGCATGTCATCATATGACCATGCAAAAACATCTTTGAAATCAATAAGTGTTTTGATCAATTCCTCCCTGATATTTGGTGCAATGTGGATGCTTATTTTAGTTTCTCTGATATCGCCGGCATCCCCTAAATTGATGGCTTCTGTATCATTTAAGTTGGGTTTGTATTTTTCTTCAAACTGGCTTAACTCCCTGTTTATCTCCTCGAATGCTTCATCCTCATCGTATTCTGATTCATTATCATAATCGAACTCTTGTATGGTTAGCTCAGAATCAGATTGATCTTTTAGACTAGGTTGAAGATCCGTTTTGCATGCCATGCCATTAGAACCAGTATGAAAAGAACTGTTCAGAAAAAGAAACGAAAGAAACAAAATTAAAATAATAAAAAATAAGATAAGAAATAAAGAAGAAACTTTTCATTTTATTGAATTATGGGATAATAAGGTTTCACACTGTATTGAACACAATAAAAAGAAATCTGGATTACAACCCTGGAATAATCCAGAAAACAGAAAAGGAAAATCAGAGCCAACTACCACGACTCCCTCCAAGTAGGAAGAGGAGTAGCCATCCAATTGTTGACCTTGACCTTAGGACCCACAAACTGTATGTCTGCCTTACTTGAACCCTCTCCAGCTTCTATCATGTTGACATCAGCAAACACTCTTCCAAAGCTTTCATTCAAATCTCCGTTTGGCCCCATCAGAGGTCCAAGAATTTCCGGGACTGGCAACTTTCTGCACCCTGCTTTGACAAATGATCTGGACAGGCGTGGGACTGGTTTAGGAAGGACCCAAACTCTTTTCTTCAATTTTCGGGCTCGCTTCACATCCGCTGCAGTACGCTTGAATCCCAACCCAAAAGTTTCCAGGTTCTTGGGCAAAGAAACTGGATGGATCATTCCCTGCAGATCAACCCCCAGGCCTTTTCCTGGTACAAACCCATTATTCAACATTTCTGATGCTACCATGAAGGTTGCAGCTGTGATTCTGGGAAGTGGAAGGCCCCCGCCCTCAGGAATTTTGTCTACTGAGACTGCGTCGAAAACCTGATAAACCCATGGGCCCTTATCATCGTCGGTTTCTATGAAGGGCACAATAGCATCGCTGACGGCATGTGTGCCGCCATCACCGTGTACCACAATCTCTTGTCTATCCCATTCAAACTTGACCATTTGATGCAGTGTAGAAGGCACTACTTTGGCTGCATGGATCCAGGGTCGTCCCAACAAAAGATTGTACGACACAGCCACATCTATTACTTGAAATTCCATGGTGAACTCGACCGGACCAATGGTTAATTCCAGTACGATATCACCCACTGTGTCAGTGCCACCCCCATCAAAACCTGGGACGCAGATACTGTTCTTATAGATCCTATCATCCGCAACCTTTAGTTTGTTCAGAGTGGCCAAAGGGCAGATATTGACACTTGATCCATTATCAATTAGTGCTCGAGTGACCATCGATTCTTCACATTTTACCGTCAGATAGAGTTCTTTGTTGTGTTAAGTACCCTCTACCGGTAACTCATCGTCAGAGAATGTCACTCGGTTTACTTCAAAGATCTTGTGCGCTACTTTCTCCAAATGGTTCACTGAGAGCTTTTCCGGGATATAGGCCTCGTTTTGAATCTTCATTAAGGCCTGACAATGATCGTTTGAATGGATTAACAAGGATAACAACGAAATCTGGGCTGGGGTCTTTCTCAATTGCTCTATAATTGAGTAATCCTGCGCCTTCATCTTCTTCAAAAATTCCTCTGCTTCTTCCTCTGTTACTGGTTTCTTTATTGTTTCAGGATTGACCCTTCTCAATTCTGCGGGAGCAAAACACCTTCCCGATCGAGGTAACCCCTGTGCCTCGCATACGTCTTCCATAACCTCCTTCCCCTTATGCGTCACTGTCACTTGACTGTAACTCCACGACACAGCTTTCTCACTCGTTATCGGCAACTGTATGACCGGCTTGATAACAAATGGTTCCACGTGGACCCCTTTCACTACTAACATTGGTTTGTTTGCTACTCCTTGCAACACTGCTCTGACTGACTTTGGCTTCTTCGCAGTAATAGACGATCCTTTCCCTGCTACCACAAATGGCTTGTCATATACCTTTCCCGACTGTACCATTGCCTTTCCACTGGTCGACTCTTCATTAGCACTGGCGCGAATCATCATTACCGTTTGTGAGGGTGTTTTTGGTTTCCCTCCTTCGTGCACTAGTTCGATCATATGGGCTTCATGGTGCACCGGTAACGGGTTTTCATTGATGTTGGGTGTCTCTGGTGCTTGAACCTCGATCCTATTTGTGTCAATAAGATCTTGTATGGCAGTCTTCAACTTCCAACATTTTTCAGTACCGTGCCCGGGAGCACCTGAACAATATTCGAAGCTTACTGAATGGTTCAAATATCTGGGAAGGGGATTTGGCAATTTGTTTTTAACAGGACTTAGTAGGCCTATCTGCTTCAACTTGTGAAATAGAGTAGTACAGGTTTCTCCCAACGGAGTGAATGTTCTTGGCTTCTGCATTCTTTCGTTTCTGAAAGCCTAATTTCCGCGGAAGTCTGGCCCTGAAGGATTCCTGTAGGCCCTCGGTGGTGGATATGTGTTTTGTGGAGGTAGATATGTATGTTGGGGATCCGGTGCACGCCATTGCGGACGAGCCGGAGGCTGGGTGTAAGTTTGGGCGTGATGGACGGAAAAATGTTGTTCTTGTGGTGGGTAGTAGGGTTGTGGAGGGTAATTTGGAATGTGTGAGTAGTTTAGATGATGGGGTCTGGGTTGGTAATGAGGGGAAGGACCTCTAGATATGGACCAATTGCTTGCCTCTATTGTCGTGACCTCCTCTCTCCTTTTCTTTCCAAGCGCACCTCCCGTGCCGCTCTGAATGGCCTGAGTTGTTGCCTTAATTGCCGAGTAACTCATGATCTTATTGGACTTAAGTCCCTCTTCTATCATACCTCCCATCTTCACCACTTCATTGAAGTATTTTCCAACTGACGTCACCAAGTGACCGAAGTAAGTCGTCTCTAGAGTTTGTAGAAAGTAATCTACCATTTCTCCCTCTTTCATTGGAGGATCAACTCTGGCTGCCTGTTCTCTCCATCAGAACCCAAATTCCCTGAAGCTCTCTCCGGGTTTCTTCTCAAGCTTTAGCAATGTGAGACGGTCTGGGACTATCTCAAGGTTGTATTGGAAGTGTCCTGCGAAAGCATGTGCCAAGTCATCCCAGGTGTACTACCTGCTCGGATCTTGTCTTGTATACCACTCCAGTGCCGACCCGCTCAAACTTTGGCCAAAGTAAGCTATCAGTAGCTCATCTTTTCCCCTTGCTCCACTCATTTTGCTACAAAAGCCCCGTAGATGTGCCATAGGATCGCCATGACCTTCGTACAAATCGAACTTGGGCATCTTGAACCCTGCTGGTAATTGAACGTCAGGGAAAGGGCATAGATCCTTGTAGGCCACGCTGACCTGGTTGCCTAACCCGTGTATGTTCCTGAAGGACTGCTCCAGGCTTTTAAATTTCCGCATCACCTCGTCCTGCTCTGGGCTCTTAGCCGGCTTTTCAATCTCCGCTGGGACCTCAAAGTAGGGATTATAGGTATGTGGCTCGGGTGCTTTGAATGTGAGTTCAGGGGGGTAATATTGTGTGTCGCGAGCCTGAAACAGCAGCTCAGTGGATGATCTGTGCAATGGGGCTGGGGGAGGTTCCACAAAGACGGGAACATTTGGTGGAGGAGGGTTTTGACTGGGTGGTGGAGCTTGGGGATCATAGGCCTCTCTTCCCTGATAGTAGTGATGGCTTGGGAAACTCGTCGAAGGACCGGGAGAGGGGTATTCTGACGTGTGTCCTGGTTGGAGAGTAGGAGTAACAGGTAGTTCCTGCCCTTTTTGGGCTCTAGCTAAGGCTATCTGCATTTCATTCATTTCCAGCCTCATCTTTTCCATTTTTTCCATGGCTTCCTTCAGCATCTGATTTGCCGTCTTTTCCGACTCAACACTTTTGTCTGAACCAGTCATGCTTTCTAGTATGGGCCCTTTTGATCTTGTTTGATAATGGTACGGTGCCAGTACGCTTTAACAAACTAACTGGTAGTGATTGCAAAAACAACAAACTTGTCAGTGTTAGAGTCTTAACAGATATTGTATTTGCACGTTGGGGGGTGCAATGTTCTTAGGCAGTTAATCATTTCTAACATACTTTTGCTCCGACCGCATGCATCATCCCGACTTATTTTATTTGTGCCTTTTCGAGTGTTTCAGGGACCTTTCTTTTCTTCTTCTCTCTTTTTTTTCCTTCTTTTTTTCCTCTTTTTTTTTTAATTACGGTCGAATCCTATAGAGATTGCCTACGTATCGTGACCCCGCACGAATCAGAACAAGCGTAGTTCGTGCCACAAGTAAAACAAAGACCCAATTTTACTTTTTATTACCCAAATATGCTATTACAAGCCATCATTTGAAAGAAAAACAAACAAAAATACAGTCTCCATACTTTTTAAGAATGTTTGAAGAGAACATAAGGGTAGACAACAGACTCTGACGAACAAACAAGTGCAGGATTTAACTAAGGATACATTAAAGCCTTGAATTTTGGTGCCCGCGAGGCATCATTCGTCCTTTCCGCGGGCTTTGGTGTTGGGCCTCTTTGCAAGCTTTTTAATTCCTCCATGATCTGGTGGACATAACCCATGACTGAGGCAAAAAGGATATCACGAGGCATTTCTTCACATGTTAGGCATTTCGTGGTGATGTAGCGCCCAATCTCATTGATCCTACTCCTGATTCTATCCCTCTCTATGCACAGCTGTTCTATTCGTTGATTCTTTAGTCCCAATATTCGAGTATTGTCAATGAGCTGATCTTGGAATCTCTCCATTTGTTCTTCCATTCGGGCTATCGACTCATAGCAGCGTTCCCTATCTGTTCTAGCATCCCGGGCTTGTTTAAGGACCCGATCACTGAGAGTGGAATTTATTTCTCTCAATGTTGTAACACTCATTTCGTAATGCCTTTTCACTTGCCATAAGTGCTTTCTCCGCGTTGCTGTAACTTTTGCCCACCTGGTCCGTAATCTTGCTATGCTAGCCTTGGATCTTTCCAAGTCTTTCTGGCCTTCAGCGACCTGATTCCTTAACCCTGCTATCAACCTTTTATCAGCCCGACTTCTCAGTTGGTTGTCGGCATCCATTTTCATCTTCCGGATCTGAGCTTTGAGGATCTAGCCTTCTCTGGCTAATTTGTTCTTTTCTCCCTTGTTGGCAGCAAACTGCACTTTGCTTTCAAATTTCAGATCTTGAATCTGTTGTTTCAGTTTGCCTATTTCGGCAAGATATTCCCGCTCTTTGGCCAACCAGTCCCAATGCTCTTGTGAGGACTTGGCAAATTCTTGAAGGTGAGATCTTTTAGTCGGCCTTCCGGACGACATTTCCCCTTTGTACCAAGCCTGATATCCAGGTGAAACTTCCCCTCTTGCCTGATTCAGCACACAAGTATTTGCCTCTAAGTATTGACACTGACTCCAAATCTGGCAGACTCTTGCTTTAGGAAACTGACCATCGGAACTGATCTCAATTACCTAGGTACTTAGATCCTCATCTTTGGGCACTATCTGAAACCTCCCTAGTTGCCTCAACACCCGATACGGCGCATTAGGTTGAATGCTCTTAAGTCCCATCAAGAGAAAATTGGGCCTAGCTGCTGGCATGTATATGACTTCGTCGACCGGTAACCATCCCAGTGTCCACTGTATTTGACTGGCGTTGAGGGTCCGGAAATATGAGGTCCATGCCGAGACTCCTTCAGGTAGGTGGGCCTCATTAATTCTGGTGTAGAACTCCTCTATGCAGGTCTTTTCAGAAGATCCATGGCTCAGGAACTGGGTTCGGTGACATAGGTGTTCGGTCATCCACATTTGAACAACAAGTTACAACCTTCGAAAAAGTTTCCTCCGGCTTTGCAGGCCGTGAGAGCTCGGAACATATCAGATATAATCATGGGCGCCAGCGTGCTATCTTTTTGAGTGAGCAAAGTACTGACGACCCCAGCTATCTTTATGTCGATATTCCCGTCTTTTCTTGGGAACACTAAGAGACCTAAGAAGGTTATCATGAAAGAAACCCGTCTATGTTCATCCCACTTTCGACGGTTACTTTTGCTGCACAACTTATTTTCTGGCTTGTCGAATCCTCCTATGTGACCATATCTTTGGTATATGAAACTCATAGTGCAAAAACCTTTTGCCAAGTCAGGGTTATGGATTGTTCTGACTATCTTTAATGAGTCCAAAAATCGGTGTACCGCTACGACTCTTGGAGCAACCAGGTATTTATGCCTCAATGGAACCTCAGCACTGCCGATGTACCCTGCTATTTCCTCTAATGTTGGGGTAAGTTCAAAGTTCGAGAAGTGGAAGACATTGTGCGCAGGGTCCCAGTGAGGGACCAGTGCCCTTATAATATCTCCTCGAGGCCTGATATCCAACAAACTCGTGAGACCTTTCAGATGTTTCTTGATTTCGTCATGCCCTTCTTTGCCTAAATCATTCCACCATAGCTGCAATTGGAGGGGAATTTTATTCATGATTGAAAAAGGTTCATTTTGAGTCGTGCTCATTCTGCACATTTATTAATAAGATTTAAACAAGCGAAAATTTATTCGACTAAAAAAAATATGATCATTTTTCCTAAAAAAGAATTTCTGAACACGACCTTTCAGCACTTCAGGGACGAAGATTTTAAGGTTGTGTGATTTAACCAAAATAAAAAATAAGAAGTGGCCGTTTATACAAAGGCATCCTTCCGGAGTTCTTTTTGGGAACATTCGGCTATTTTTGATATAAACAGCATCACCCGACTCTATGATAGAAAAAATGAAAATTTGACATTTTTATTATTTATTAATTTTTTACCAAAATGGGAGGTTGGACCCGACGAGGGTTGCCTACGTATCTCACGTCCTGTGAGAATCAAACCGGCGTAGTTCGCCCAACATAAACTAAACTTGTAAACAAGACTTCTTTTTTTTTTTCAAACACATTAAACTAAAAAAAAACATTTTCATTTTTTTTTTCAAAATTTCGGCAGGGTTTTGATACTACTCGGACATTGGTTTTATTTTTCTAAAAAGTAGTTATCTCCCTACACTGCTATTTTTCTCTTCTTTTTTTTTCACAAATTTTTTTTCAAAAATTCTTGATTTCAGAAGCCAGTCAGCATGCAGATCTGAAGCAAATAAATGCGCACAACATACAGGATGCAACAGGATGGTCTTTTTCCATTTCAGGTTGCTAGTCCTAGACGGACCAAACCCCTGTGTTGAGTCCCCTAAGTCAAATGCAACATGATGCAAATAAACGTTCCTAATAGGGATCCGACATGAAGTCACGTTATTCTATGTTCAAAACCTGGGTCTTTGTTCTAGACAGTGCACCCGAGAGGACAGCTCGAGTTGAGGAAGGAGCTCCTTTCCGGGAACCAAAAGGCCAGCCGGCTTAGAAACTTTCCGAGCCTTTTTTATTTAGGGTACGACACTAACAAAATAGGGAGTCTTAACCAGTAAGCATATCCCCGGAGGTAAGAAGAGAAGGCTTCGGCATAGTTTATATGTACAGTTCAAATAATATCAAAGCAGTAAAGAGCATCATTTTGCACATTTAGCCCAAAACATGTAATAAGATCAAATAATAAATAAAGCCAAATATAACAATTCATCTAAGCTCGAATTCTGAACCCTGAACCAGAGATTATGGGTTCTGGTCCCCAGCAGAGTCGCCAGAGCTGTCACACCTCCTTTTTCCGTCCCCGCAAGGGGTGAAGGAGTTTTTCCAATTAAAGGACAATCGAAACGGGATTTATTTATTTATTCATAGTCGCCACTTGGGAGATTTAAGGTGTCCCAAGTCACCAATTTAATCCCGTATCGAGGAAAATATTCGACTTTCCAAATGAAGTCTGCGAACCAGAAATTCTAAGTAAGGCATTCTGTTGACCCGAGGGAAGGTGTTAGGCACCCCGAATCCCGTGGTTCTAGCACGGTCGCTTAAACTGTTGTAATAGCTAAAATATCTGATTTTAATACATGTTCAAAAATTATAGTGCAATTTCAACTTTTAACCGCTTTATTGTTATTATTATTTTATAGAGAATTGCAACATCGTGAAAATATATCTCGAACCACGTCACATCAATGTACCCGTGGTTATCGACATATTCTGACTCTATTGAGATTTTGATTTGGGTCACATAAATGTGCACCCGAGTTTTAAGAAAATTAAATTATTAAAGGCGCGCCTAAAGCGACTAGCGTATCACTTACTTTGGGTAGGGCCGTGAAAGTTTGCTAAACGGTCCATTCCAAAGTCTAAGCAATTTTTATAGTAAATATTTACTGAGGGCCCCGCAATTTGTGATTTACTATGGCGAGGCATACCTCCATTTTTAAAAGGATCGTCCTATAGTAACTATGTTTTTCTATTTCCGTCCGTCTCTAAAATAAAATAAGAAAAAGTACCTAATTTATTTACATGCTTGCGGGTTATGAGATAAGATCCGTATACGATTTGTTAATTCTGAAAATGATGCAATAAGGGCGATCCGTTTGCCATTTATTGGGCCCAAGTCCAACGTATGTGAGGTAAAACTGGACCCGGGCCATCCTTAATCCAATAGGGCTAATTAATGGTTTCTACACATTCATAGCTTGTAAAAATGGTATCATCTTATTAACAAGTTTCTTCAAATTTAAAGTGGCGTTCTACTGGAATGTAAGAACTTGGAAATCTAATTAATTTTTTTTCTAAACCATTTACATGCATTAAATTAACTACTTGTATCTAATTAAACAATGTTCCTATCAGTTTCCGAAACAGGCCATTTGTTCGATGAGATAACTATTGAATGTTTGATAATAATCTAAATGGCCTAACATGCTTTTGATATATGCAATTTAACAAATAATACTGAAGTAACAGAACAAGAGTTACTATATCATCAATCCTTTTAACTAAACATACATGAGTAGTTTTCTTACTAAACTATTACAAAAAGGCATGTCCAGTTATACATAAATAAACACTTACATGATTCTAATGAAAAAGGTATTCTAATACGTATACAAATAAATAAACAACTATAATGAATTTAAAACTTCAACTCTTCACTTCTTTGTATTCATGCTTCAAGTTTTAACCTACAAGAACCAGTGTATCAATTTGTGTACCTGGTATTTGAAAAGCAAAGAGAAGAAGAGGAGGATCAGTGCAGAAAGCAACAATAGCATACACAGTAACACAGCAGTACAACAACAACCAATAAATCCAGGAAATACTAAAACTGAAAACCAGCAGTACCAAAATGAAACACAGACAGATGCAAGGACACAATCTTCTGATTTGTTAAACACTCAAGAAAAGCAGCCTGAAACTCTTAATGTAAAAGTTCAGCCTTAACACTCTAACTCTTAGTGTAAAAGTTCTGATTTTTACTTTCTGAATTTTTTCCTCTCTTTTCCAGTATTTTTCCAGATTCCTTCTCTCTTTCAGTCTGCTCTTTTTACTTTAAATCCCACTAAGGAAGCCTTTTCCCTAATTTTCAGCCCCCCATTACCTTTTGTTCCCTATTAATGTATTAATTAATACCCCCATTAACAAAGCACTAACACTAAAATATAAACCTAACTGTTTCAATCCCAAATCACCCCTGAAACCAATGTGTTTTACTGTCCTAGCCCAACCCTTTGTACTTTATCAGCTATAACCAATTTCCTTAGTCAAAACAAAACAGCAATTCAAACCTCATAGATTAGACCAAACAACAAACTATAACAGCTATAATCAATCCATCCTACCAAATTTTAATAACTAAATGACTAAGGCTGAATTCTAACTGGAAGCAACAGACTCAACTTGAATCCAAACCGTATTAACACCACACAGGACTTAACAGAACCAACCATTAAAAACTGAAACTGGAAATTGAAATCAAAATCAACATCAGGCAGGATCATTGTCAGCATATTGACAAGCTTTGAAGCTAATTGTCTAAAGATCAACACATACAACACTTGACCTTAAACCATTTGACGAAACTACTAATAAAAACTTGAATTAATCGATGATAATTATTTATACAATTGCCTACAACACTTACAACAATCAATCAGAAATGGACAATTAGGCAATTCAAACAGCATTGACAAAAACAAAGGTTTGTAATAAAACTTAACTAATCGACGAAACTTATTTGAATCGATTACACACATTGTAACTCATAATAATTACAGCAAACAGAAACAATGCCGGAATTGGATCAAACAAACAGGTCCACTGGAGATGAGCAGATGAATTGAAAAGCAGGGGAAATTAATAAAACTAACTAAGCAGAATACATAGATAGAAAGATCATAAATAGAGGAAAAGATAAATACCTCAGAACTTCAGAATTATACGGACCCAGGCTCGAACTCAGACCTAAGCACTTTGAGGTTGAACAGACTTTAATTGAAGTGTTCTCAACTGAGAACACCTTGATTAAGGTCTATTAGACCCCAACCCTTCAATTAATTTGGACAGATTCCATGATTTGAAATTTTAGGGTTCCGTTTTGGGGTTTGAACCTTTCTGGTCAGATTCGAACCAAACCAAGTTTGGTTTGGTTACGAGTGAGGTCATGAGAGTGACTAGTGTGATTTTGGGGTACATTAGGGTAGTTTTAGGTTTTGCTCGGATCTTCGAATGAAGATTCGAGCAGTTCTAGGAAGATTCGACCTATGCTACTACCGGATCCTTGACGAGGATGGTTAGGGGATGTTGTGGTGTCAATTAGGGACTGGTTGGTTTGGATCTGAGTTTGGCTCGAATCTTCAAATGAAGATTTGAGAAGCTCGATGAAGATTCGAGTTAAACGGTTACCATATTTGGATTGAGGGTGGCCAGGTGGTCTTAGGGTGTTGGTTTGGTGACCAGCAGCCTGCCGGGTTTCAGGCGCGGGGGAGTTAGGGCGGCTAGGGTTTGGGGGAGGGGCATCATCTTAGGGACGATGATGAACAGGAAGACGAGGGGGGGGTTTAGTTAGAGGGCTGGGTTGGGAGATTGAGTTTATATAGGGGAGGGGTGTTTTGATCTTGGCCGTTGGATCCATCACGATCCACGGCCAGCATTAATTCACTTAAAGGGGACGACGCCGTTTTGTTTAAGTTGGGGGATGGGTTGGCCCGGGGTGAAGTGGATCGGGTTGTGGTGAGGCCTTGAGGCCATTGGATCAAAGAAAATGGATGGCTAAGATTGAACATTTGAAACGGTGTCGTTTCAACTATGCAGGGACTGAACTGAGTCGTTCGATCCAGTTTGATCAACGGTTCAGACTTGAGGTGCCAATACGACGTCGTTTGAACTGGTTGCAGGTGGACTGAATTTTGGCCGGGTTTGGGCTGGTTTTTTGGGCAGGTTTAGGGTATATTTCGTTTGGGCCTTGAAGCTTTTGGCCCAAATCCGGATATTCTAATTTTGAACTCTTTTCCTTTTTCTTCTTTAATTCCTAATTTTACACAATTCCTAATTAAATTGTAAAATCAAAAATACAACTAACAAAATATTAATTAACACTTGACAATAAATATCACACAAAGGCATACTTAAATGACAAAATTACAACAATTACATATTTTTGTGATTTTCCCTCTTTTAAAACCAACTATGGTTTATTTAATTCCTAAATATATTTTTATTTTATTTTATCCTTTTATATAAACCAATGATTAATTAATTATGAAAATGCAACATTAATTCCTAAATGCACATGTACCTATATTACTATTTTTCTGTATTTTTCTTTAATTAGAATAAAATAAACATGTACAGATAAAATGCCACGAAAAATTCAAAATCGTATACAAAGAAAAATTATTTATGATTTCTTTTGGAGTAATTCTTGTGAGGCAAAAATCACGTGCTCACAACATCCATTTGTTCAAGCTCCAAATTCAAACTGGCTACCAATCCAAGGATGATGCGGATTGAAGTCAATTTTACAACTGGTGAAAATATTTCATCAAAGTCAATTCCCTTTTTCTGTAGGAATCCTTTGACTACTAACCGGGCTTTGTGCTTCACCACCTTTCCTCTGCCATCTTTCTTGAGCTTGAATACCCATTTACTCTTTAGTACCTTCTTTCCTTGTGGAAGTTTCACAATCTCATAGGTGTTGTTTTTCTATAAAGAGTTCATCTCTTCGGTCATTGCTTGCAACCATTTTTATTTATCCTTATGAGATATAGCTTCATGGAAACTCTCTGGTTCTCTATCTTCAGAAAGTAGAATATACTCGGTTTCTGGGTATCGAGTTGATGGAATCTGACTTTGTTCAGATCGATGAGGTTGTTGATTATTAGCTTCAGGAGGTGTACCATCATCGTTCCCCTGTGATGGTTCTGTAGTTTCCTGAGGGGTTTGTGCCTCCCCCTGCCAAACATCCTCCTGTTCTGCTTCTGGTACTGCTTCATGCTCCCCCATGCTATTTGTGTCAAACTGCAATGGTAGTGGATCTGGACCAACTTTTTGGGCACTGGAACCTCTTTCATAAGACATTGTGGGCTTTTCAATGTCTTCAATTGTCTGGTTTTCGTGGAATACAACATCCCTACTTCTGATCACCGTCTTCTGTATTGGATCCCATAATCTATACCCAAATTCTTCATCTCCATAGCCTATGAAGATACATGGTATAGTTCTACCATCAAGCTTCTTCCTGAGCTCCTTGGATACATGTGCATGTGCTAAACAACCGAATACCCTTAAGTGAGAATATGAGGGATTCTTACCCGACCATATTTTCTCTGGAACCTCAAAATTCAACGGGGCTGATGGTGACCGGTTGATTAGGTAGCAAGCGGCGCGAACAGCTTCTCCCCAGAATGGCTTAGGCAGCTTTGCCATACTGATCATATTTCTGACTCTTTCCATAATTGTCCGGTTCATTCTCTCGGCTACTCCATTGTGTTGTGGGGTGCGTGGGATCATCTTTTCATGTCGAATCCCTTGTCTCTTGCAATAGGAATCGAACTCCTTGGAGGTATACTCGCCTCCATTATCTGAGCGAAGGCATTTTAATTTCTTTCCCGTTTCACGCTCTACCATGGCATGAAATATCTTGAAATAATCAAAAGCCTGGTCCTTTGTCTTTAAGAAGTACACCCACACCTTTCGAGAAGCATCATCAATGAAAGTCAGAAAATACCTATTGCCGCCAAGTGACTTCTCCTCCATGGGACCACAAATATCAGAGTGTACCAGACTGAGTAACTCTGATTTTCTGGTTGAAGAAAATGTAAAAGAGACTCTATGTTGCTTTCCGAATAAGCAATGATTACAAGGGTCTAAAGCAGCATTCTTGTCCATTCTGATAAACTGTTTTTTCGTTAGAATTGATATCCCCTTTTCACTCATGTGACCGAGTCTCTGGTGCCACAGGTTTTGAGACGCCTCTTTTTCCATAACATTGCGGCTGTCTGAACATACCTTCACATGAGTTTTATATAAGTTGCCACAAATATGTCCTCGAGCGAGAATCATAACCCTTTCCAGTAATTTCCATGTGCCTTTTCCTAAATAACTTTCATAGCCCTGTTTGTCAAGAGCTATACCTGATATTAGGTTTAGACGAAGATCTGGCACATGACGGACATCCTTCAATATCATTGTACTCCCGATATTTGTTTGTATTTTGATATCACCAATTCCAACTATCTCACAGGAAGAAGTGTTCCCCATCTTCACTACTCCAAAGTCTCCTGCTTTGTATATGTTTTGAAGAAATCTTTTCGGGATGTGGCGTGGTATGATGCTGCAGTATCTACCACCCATTCGTTTTCTTCTTGACTTGAGACGTGAAGGCATGTCTCTTCTTGGATGAAACAAATGGCTACCTCTTCGTGGGTAGTGACTAATGCATCTCCATCCTTCTTCTTTAACTTCTCCTTCTCCTTATGCAATTTTCTGCAGTTCTTCTTTAAATGGCCCTTTATTCCACAGTGGTAGAACGCATAAGATGACTTCCTATCATCTGTGGATTTTCCCCTACTCTTGCTTCTGCCTCTCCTCTTATCTTGACTTCTTTCTTGTTGTCTCCCTCTTTCTGTAATAAGGGCATGCGACTCACCATGATCGATGTCCTTTCTTCTGGCTTCTTCATTAAATAAGGCATCTTTAACCATAGACATGGTCAGATTTCCACTAGGAGCTGAATTACTAAGAGAGACTACCATCGTCTCCCAGCTATCAGGAAGAAAACTAAGAAGTAGTAGGGCTTGCATCTCATCCCCGAGCGGCATGTCAACAGACGATAATTGATTTATCAAGCTCTGAAACTCACTGGTATGCTCGACAACTGAAGTTCTGTGCTTTAACTTCAAATTTACCAAACGCCTCATCAACAAGGCTTTGTTCCTAGCGGTCTTGGCTTGATACATCCCTTCTAACTTCACCCAGAGGGCATACGCGTCTATCTCTTGTGCAACATGATGAAAAACGCTATCGTCAATCCATTGTCGAATTTGACCGATAGTTTTTCTGTTTAATTTCTTCCACTCTGCTTCTTTGGTGGAATCAGGGTTCTTACCCTTTGCTTCTATGGGATCAAACAAATCTTTACAACTGAGGAGATCTTCCATCCAAGGTCTCCACAATGTGTAATTTGTGGCAGTAAGCTTTATCATAGCTCCAGATGATGATGACTCTTCCATTATATCTTTAAAATGGCTTGGTCAAAATTTTGGAGCAGAATCTCACCAAACGGACCTCACCAACGCGTCCGAAATGATGAAAATTGGTAGGATTGACTCTTTTTGGGTCAAAATAGGGCCTCCAGAAAATTTTCAAAATTTACACCAAACTTTTTGGGGTTAAATCGAAAATATACTGAACTTGTGGGGCAGATTTATAATTTCAGTAACTTTAGGGGTTATTTCATAAATTTCTGAAAATTTATGATGACTGGACACTGACTAGATGCTGACTGGATGATGATATGGCGCTGACTGGGCAATTACTATTCATCATCTTCTTCCTTGGACAGAAGAAGAAAAATAGTAAAATTTAAATTGCCATAACTTCTTTGTTTTAGCTTTGTTTTGCCTCCGGAAAATTGCGTTGAATTTGTATCGACGCAAGGAATCTAATGAAATGATCAAAACACACCGAAGATCACGTTTTCGAAAAACGTAAATCCGGGTTGAAATTTTCAGTGTTCCGATATTTCTCGATGAACACAGAATTGAAGGCTCTGATACCACTTGTTGTGATTCTCGGATCAATATGAAGATTATTTGGGAGGAAAAACAACTCTATTTCACAATAATAGAATTACAGAGAATTTACACCAAGAATTTCTCTCTACAAAAAACCTTCCCAAACTCTCTTTTGTTCTCACAATCTCTTCCTGGATTGTATTTCAATCTCTCTGGATTGATATTTTTGTGTAAAACATAAGGCTCTATTTATAGCCTTAAAGAAGGTGGTTGATGGTTGAATTCTTCATTCAACAATGGGTTGGTGGCTTCAACAATGGTGGGCTTCTAGAATTGGTAGTTGGCAGCAGCTGAACTTATCAAAGGTTAGTCCTGCGCTGATAGTCAAATCAACTACTTTAACATTTTAACTGTAAATAAGTACAGCACAAAAGAATTTGCCTTTCGAATATTAAGACTTTAGATTACTTTAACTTTTTCCCTTTTTAACATAGAGGTACGGATTTAACGTGATGCGATCAGGGACGAAGATACATGTCTTAAAAGATCGTCAATTTGTGGGGTCCATCCCACAAATTTAGGAATACTTTTCTTCCTTTGTTGGTTTTTCAAAGTTGGCAGCAACTTTTTCTTCTGCATTGACAAAAATGGTAGGCTGCAGAAGAAAAATGACAAGTGTAGTAGGCGAGGCTCTGCCTATAAAAGGAGAGCTTCGACTCTCATTTCTACACACCAAAAACCTCAGACAATACATCTGAGTGAGAGAGAGAAAGGTATTTCATAGACTATAAAAAAATAGTCTGTGAAGAAAAATAGAGTGTGAGAAATATTATAGTAAAGTGGAAAAAGCAAAAGAGTGTTATTTTTGAGGGTGTAGTAATTTTAGGAGTATTTGTACTCGTTACTGCACAATGTAAAATTCCTTGTTATAGTGATATCAGTTGCTCTTCTTGGCCGTGGTTTTTCCCTTATTCAGAAGGGTTTCCATGTAAAATCTTGGTGTCATTTTTGCTGCATTTTTATTCTTGCTGATTTAACCATAACTTAGTGGTCCGCGTTTCTCACTAATACCGTGAATATTATTTTTACGGGATTTATTCCCAACAAGTGGTATCATAGCCAAGGTTCTGTCTGAGTATGCTCTGTGGTTGCGGCACAGTCTGAACTTTCACATCAGAAAAGAATTACTTTGGTCTCTTAATAAATAGTATTTGTATTTGTGATAAACGATGGAAGCCAACACTAGTAGAATGGTTACTTGAGTGGCACAAATTATGTCATTTGGAAGGGCAAAATGGAAGATTTGTTCTATGTTAAGAATTTTTATCAACATGTCTTCGCTACTATAAAGCATGATAATAAATCAGATGAAGAGTGGAATTTGTTACACAGGCAGGTTTGCGGCTTTATTAGATAGTGGGTTGACGATAACATTTTGAACCATATTTTTGGGGAGACATATGCTCGGACCCTATGGGAGCACCTTGAAAGTCTGTATGCTCGAAAAACTGGAAACAACAAGATGTTTCTAATAAAGCAGATGTTGGGTTTAAAATACCATGATGGTTCCGTGATGACAGATCATCTGAATAATTTTCAGGGGATCATGAACCAATTATTTGCTATGGGCATTAAATTTGATGAAGAAATTCAAGGCCTGTTTCTACTTGGTTCCCTACCATATCCTTGGGAAATTCTTAGAACTTCATTATCAAATTCTGCTCCGAATGGTGTGATCTTTATGGATCTTGCCAAGAGCATCTTTTTAATGAAGAGATGAGAAGAAAATCTCAAGGTTCCTCCTCATCAGATGTCTTGGTGACTAACTCTAGGGGGAGAAGCAAGAATCGGGGTTCTCAAAATAGAGAACATAATAGAAGCAAATCCAGATGCAGACTTAAAGATATTGAGTGCTATCATTGCGGGAAGAAAGGGCACACAGAGAAGTTTTGCCGGATTTTGAAAAAGGATAATAGAGACAAGGAAGAATAGAAAGAAGATGGCAATCCTGTAGCCACCATCACTACAAAAGATATTGTTACTGTCCTTGATGCAGATCTGATAAATATTGCTTGTGATGAGTCAAGCTGGGTTGTGGACAGTGGTGTCGCATCTCATGTTACATCAAGGACGGAATTTTTCACATCCTATACTCGGGGTGGCTTTGGAACTTTGAGTATGGGTAATGAGACTGTATCTAGGGTGGCTGGTGTTGGAACGATTTGTTTGGAAACTAGTATTGGATGGTGATGTTCGTTTGCACTTGATCTCTGTTGGTGTTTTGGATGATGGGGGATATGTCAGTACTAATGGTGCTAGAAAGTGGAAGCTCACTAAGGGTTCCATGATTGTGGCTCGTGGGAAAAAGCGTCGTGGTCTATACTGGACTACGGCCTCTACCTGTGTTGATATGTTAATGCCATTGAGAGCAATAACTCTTCAATGTTATGGCATAAGAGGCTTAGCCACATTAGCGAGAAAGGACTAAATGTTCCGGCCAAAAATAAATTGTTGTCAAATTTTGAAAGTGCAAAATTAGAAAAATATGAACACCGCTTGGCTGGAAAACAAAAAAGAGTTTCTTTCAAATCTCATCCTCCTTCAAGAAAGACACAGTTGCTTGAGTTGGTGCATTTAGATTTATGTGGTCCAATGAAGACAAGGAATTTGGGTGGTGCACTTTATTTTGCTACCTTTATTGATGACTGCTCAAGGAAACTTTGGGTCTACATCTTGAAGACTAAAGACCAAGTGTTGGGTGTCTTTAAGCAGTTTCAGGCTTCAGTTGAAAGAGAAACTGGAAAGAAGCTGAAGTGTATTCGTACTGATAACGGTGATAAATATTGTGGACCGTTTAATGAATACTACAAGAAACAGGGTATCAGACACCAGAAGACTCCTCCTAAGACTCCTCAGCTTAATGGTTTAGCAGAAAGGATGAACATGACCTTGATGGAAAGAGTCAGATGTTTGCTTTCTGAAGCAAAATTGCCGAATTCCTTTTGGGATGATGCTTTATTGACCGCCGCACATGTTATTAATCTATCCCCTACGGTTGCTTTGCAAGGTGATGTTCCAAACAGAGTTTGGTATGGCAAGGATGTTTTCTATGACCACTTGAAAGTGTTTGATTGCAAAGCTTTTATATATGTACCTAAAGATGAGAGGTCAAAATTAACTGCCAAGATAAGACAGTGCATCTTCATTGGTTATGGCCTTGATGAGTTTGGTTACAGGCTATATGATCCAATTGAGAAGAAGGTCGTGAGAAGCTGTGATGTTATCTTCGTGGAGGATCAAACCATTGAAGATATTAACAAAGCGGAGAAGCTAAAATCTCCAAGTTCTGAAGGTTTAGTTAATATTGATCAAATTCCTCATACAAATGCGGATGACGTTGGTGGGCTCAATGATGATGGTGATGCCCAGAACCATATTGCAAATCAGCATATTGATGGTGATGGTAATAACAATGCTAATGCTGATGAGGTAAATGCTCCTACTCACGAAGCTGTGGACGAGTTAGATATTCCACTCAGGAGGTCTTCTAGACCTCGTACTCCTTCCTCCCGCTATTTACCCAATGAGTATGTATTACTCACTGATGGGGGAGAACCTGAATGTTATGTGGAGGCCATAGTAGATGAGCACAAAGATCAATGGATTGAAGCCATGCAAGATGAGATGAAATCTCTGCATGAGAACCATACTTATGAGTTGGTGAAATTGCCTAAGGGCATGAGAACTTTGAAGAACAAGTGGGTGTTCAAAGTTAAAGCTGAAGAACATAGTTTGAAGCCTAGATACAAAGCTAGATTGGTTGTCAAGGAATTTGGTCAAAGGAAAGGTATTGACTTTGATGAAATATTTTCTCCTGTCGTGAAAATGTCCTCCATTCGGACAGTTCTTAATTTGACTGTCAGTCTTGATTTGGAGATTGAGTAGATGGATGTGAAGACTGCTTTTCTTCACGGTGACTTAGAAGAGGAGATTTATATGGAATAACCTGAAAAAGGTAAAGAAAATCTTGTATGCAAACTTAGGAAAAGTCTATATGGATTGAAGCAATCTCCCAGACAGTGGTACAAGAAGTTTGAGTCTGTTATGGGGAAGCAAGGCTACAAAAAGACTTCTTCAGATCACTGTGTGTTTGTACAAAGATTTTTTGATGATGATTTTATCATCCTCTTGCTATATGTGGATGATATGTTGATTGTGGGCAGGAATGCTTCCAAGATTGACGAATTGAAAAAATAGTTGAATAAGTCTTTTGCAATGAAAGACTTGGGTCATGCTAAGCAGATTTTGGGCATGAGAATTACTCGTTTGAGAAACGAAAGAAAGCTTTACTTGTCACTGGAGAAGTACATAGAACGTGTACTGGAGCGCTTCAATATGAAAAGTGCTAAGTTGGTTCGCACACCCCTTCCTGGTCATCTGAAGTTGAGTAAGAAGATGTGTCCTACAACAACGGAGGAAAAAGAGAGAATGATCAAGATTCCTTACTCCTCTGTTGTCAGAAGTTTGATGTATGCAATGGTATGCATTCGACCAGATATTGCTCATGCAGTCGGTGTTATTAGCAAATTTCTCGAAAATCCATGAAAAGAGCACTAGAAATTTGTAAAGTGGATACTCAGGTATCTAAGAGGAAGCTCACATGAATACTTATGTTTTGGAGGATCAAATCCAATTCTGAAGGGCTATACAGATTCTGATATGGAAGGTGACCTTGATAACAGAAAATCCACTACTGGATATTTGTTTACTTTTTCAGGGGGAGCTATATCATGGCAGTCGAAGTTGCAGAAGTGTGTCGCACTATCTACAACTGAAGCGGAGTATATTGCAGCTACTGAAGCTGACAAAAAGATGATATGGCTCAAGAGATTTCTTCAAGATCTTGGATTGGAACGGATGAAGTATGTTGTCTATTGCGACAATCAGAGTGCAATAAACCTGAGCAAAAACTCCATGTACCATGCGAGAACAAAACACATCGACGTCAGATATTATTGGATTCGTAAGCAAGTGGAGAATGAATCACTTCAAGTCAAAAAGATTCACACGAGTGAAAATCCTACAGATATGTTGACCAAGGTAGTACCAAGAGACAAGTTCGAGCTTTGCAAAGAACTTGTCGGCATGCACTCAATCTAGAATCTCAGGTGTTACCTCCTTCAGGTGAATGGGACTGGAGGGGGAGATTTGTAGAGTCCATCCCATAAATTTAGGAAGACTTTTCTTCCTTTGTTGGTTTTTCAAAGTTGGTAGCAACTTTTTCTTCTGCATTATCAAAAAGGGTAGGCTGCAGAAGAAAAATGTCAAGTGTAGTAGGCGAGGCTCGGCCTATAAAAGGAGAGCTTTGGCTCTCATTTCTACACACCAAAAACCTCGGACAATACATCTGAGTGAGAGAGAGAGAGCAAGATATTCCATAGACTATAAGAAAATAGTCTGTGAAAAAAAAATAGAGTGTGAGAGATATTATAGTGAGGTGGAAAAAATAAAAGAGTGTTTTTTTCTTTTGAGGGTATAGTGGTCTTAGGAGTATTTGTACTCGTTACTACACAATATAAAATTCCTTGCTATAATGATATCAGTCGCTCTTCTTGGCTGTGGTTTTTCCCTTATTCAGAAGGGTTTCCACGTAAAATCTTGGTGACATTTTTGCTGCATTTTTATTTTTGTTGATTTAACCATAACTTAGTGGTCCGCGTTTATCACTAATACCGTGAATATTATTTTTACGAGGTTTATTCCCAACACAATTGACCGCCCTTCGTCGAAAAATTATACTGCGTATATTAGGTAAAATATTAGGTTTTAGAGGTATATAACATATATTGAACACCCTTTGTCGGGAAAATTTTTTCACTTCTTTCAAATTTGAACATCCTCGAGGAAATTCCTAGCTTCACTACTGGATGTAATGTAGGGGTGTTCAAAACTGAACCGAACCGAAACCGAAGCTTAATGGCTTATCGGTATCGGGTTAACGGTTTAACGGACGAGGAACAGATTGAAATTTTTTCATTAACGGCTTATCGGTTTGGGGGCGGATTATTCAATTTTCTTAACGGATAATCCGTTAACCCGTTAAGAATATATATATATTAAATATTAAAAACTCTTCCACTTTAGTCTTCCACTCTTCCAGTATAATTTTCTCAACGTCTGACTCTCAACCATCAAACTGCAGCCTCTGCCCGCCCTCTTTCATCTACTTACATGATGGTCACTTCTACTACTGATCTAAAGCTGAACGAAAGGGATAACCTGACAACCTTGGAGGAGATGTTGCTCCAACTGGACGTGGGGGAGAAAATGGCAGGAAGAGAAAAGCTGAATGAATATGGGCATCATAGAATGTCTTGTGTCAACAGTTCAGACATTCTTCGAACTGCAAGGAACACGCTAAACCAGTATCCCCGCTTTTCTCTGGATGGCAAAGATGCCATGTACAAGTCTTCTTTCCATGTTGTGTCTCCTTTGCTAACCACAAGTGTTGGTGCAAGAAAATCAGTATAGATTGAATTAGGCTTATAAACCGTCCGATAACCGCCCAATAAGAGTTAAATCGATACCAATCAGCCCGATATCTTATCGGGTGATTAGCATATTAATATATTTAAAAGCCGATAACCGATAAGCCAAACCGTTAAGAGTAAATAACCGCTCATTCCGTCCGATAAGCAGCCCTAATGTAATGTTTAGTGCAAATTTTTGATAAACCCTTTCCCATATATGCTGAAAAAAATGCTGATCAGCATGTTTGTTGACAACATATTTTCAAATTAGTAAGTAGTATACGGGAATCTTATTTAGATACGGACGCCGCCCTTGCTTATATTAGAATTTATACATTCATCAATGATAGGCAGGGCGGACCTACACGGTGTCAAAAGGCTTCCTATAAACTCGCTTCATCGCAAAATTATAGGGTATGTAAATATAAATATCATCTAAAACAGAAGAAACTTTAATATATAATAGAAATTGAATCCGCTTGACATTAAACATTATCCTGGGTAATGATCAGGTTGGTTAAAAATAACCGGGGGGTCTCGTGTTCTATCTTTTAGTGCCATCACTTTTCCTTGCTTTTTGCAATTTCTGGCGTTTATGCTTGAATGACGTGCAAATTTGGTCTGTACTGAAACTGTATATTTGCTCTATGTTGTCCTTTTGTTTATTTATTATTATTTGTATTAGTTTAGTTTAATTCACAACTCTTTTGTTCGATTTTTTCCTCTTGTCAACAACAACTTTGTTTTTGTTATATAATAAGTAAAGAAATTCAAGTTTTGTCGTATGTTCTAGCAGATTTTGTAATTCCTTTTTTTAAATACATTACGTGGTAAAAAGAATGAAGAGCGGTGACTTAAAAATGATGACATCATTTTGAGGTAACGAATAAGAAAATAGAGTAGCTAGCAAATCTTGCTTGCTAAGCCTAATGTTAGATTTTATTTTCGCCTATCCTCATGTAAATTTGAATCTGATGGATTATAATAAGCAGCGGAAGCAATCCCAGTATCAAAATCACATGTAATCTAGACAACTAATATATACGGGGTTTCACGGGTTACCTCTTGAAGCGTGAACATATCTCTTCTATCACGTGAGCCTTCAGTTCCATAACTTGTCAATGGAATCTCCATCACCCGCACAATCGTGATCCTCGAACGTTCCACGATTTTCTACTGTGTTACCCAAATAATACCGAAAATAGAAATTTCGTGTAGGCGAAATTTCTAGGAAAACTTGGCTGAAAATTTCAGCCACCATCTACTCATCCCTCTAGGTGGAAAACCTTATGTATTTATAGCACAAGTTTTAAGGGTTAAGACCCTTTTCCAAAACCTGTTGGGTTTTCTTTTCCACCAGAAAAATGATTCCTTTATTTCCTATTATTTAGGCACAGTAGGGACCACAAAATTTAATTAACAAGACTTCAATTATGGAATTAATTTCTAATTTTCGAAATTAATATCTACCATAATTAATTACGAATTATTCTACTAAAAATCCGTAATTGCACTCTTTATCCAATTTCGAAATTCATCCATTAAATCTTATTTAACTCCACATATTAAGATTCAGATATTAATCAAGTAAATTAAATTACTGACGATTTAATTTATTGATTATTTCCTTTAGACTTTCGCTTAACTTATTTCATGTGTCGGATACAAAATCCACCGGCCGGGTTTACACATGAAAACTTATAAGCTTTCATAAAGGTGTATCATCAATCTCTAAACCGAGACATGGATTCCATCAACTAGCTATTACTTCACCAATGTACATTATTATTATCCAATTTACCAGGCATATTGACCCACGAAAGAATCTCGCCTTTTAATAAATCAAAACAATAATAATATACACAGCTAATAATAATTATATCAAGATTAAGAGTATAAGTACATTTAATGGCTAGAGAGTTTATTTTATTAAATCAGTATAAAATACTTATCTCTACCTGGTCCGTTCAATACATACAAAATGTATTAGCACAAGAAGTTGGAATTAAACCATTCCCATAATCAAGATAAATTATATTTAATCTTGTGCTACAATCATTCCTGATGGTTTGTCCAATTCCATCATTAGATTGTGAACTCAAACTTTATACTTATAAGAACCGATGATTTAATCTTCCGTATATAAGCTAAACTCTATACACTAAATCATCTACTATATAAGCAAAGGACACAGACTAATATATGATCTATTTAAAACTTTATTAAAACTGAATAAATAATTATTTCGTAATAAATACTATATCTAAATCAAACTCATGGTTAATAGTATATATCTCAACAATCTCCCACTTAGACTTTTAACCATGATAATATTAGAATATACTATATCCAAATGCATGGGTAATAGTATAAACTAAAGTTATATCTGATGCAATATTTGTCCAGAAGTACTTTGTCGTAATTATCTAGTTTGGTATTAACCTCTTCAGGGATCCTGTTACTGAAACTATCCCAAGAATGAACACCGAACTATGATTTTATTTAGCTTTATTAAAAGGCGTTCATAAAGGTGTATCATCAATTTCTAAACCGAGACATGGATTCCATCAACTAGCTATTACTTCACCAATGTACATTATTATTATCCAATTTATCAGGCATATTGACCCACGAAAGAATCTCGCCTTTTAATAAATTAAAACAATAATAATATACACAGCTAATAATAATTATATCAAGATTAAGAGTATAAGTACATTTAATGGCTAGAGAGTTTATTTTATTAAATCAGTATAAAATACTTATCTCTACCTGGTCCGTTCAATACATACAAAATGTATTAGCACAAGAAGTTGGAATTAAACCATTCCCATAATCAAGATAAATTATATTTAATCTTGTGCTACAATCATTCCTGATGGTTTGTCCAATTCCATCATTAGATTGTGAACTCAAACTTTATACTTATAAGAACCGATGATTTAATCTTCCGTATATAAGCTAAACTCTATACACTAAATCATCTACTATATAAGCAAAGGACACAGACTGATATATGATCTATTTAAAACTTTATTAAAACTGAATAAACAATTGTTTCGTAATAAATACTATATCTAAATCAAACTCATGGTTAATAGTATATATCCCAACAATCTCCCACTTAGACTTTTAACCATGATAATTATTAGAATATACTATATCCAAATGCATGGTTAATAGTATATGCCCCAACAATCTCCCACTTAGACTCATAACCATGCATCTACAACTTTCTCAGGCATTCTTTTACATGACTATTAAAAGTCTTCACCAAATAAGGTTTTGTTAAAGAATCTTGCCAAGTTATATCTGATGCAATATTTGTCCAGTAGTACTTTGTCGTAATTATCTAGTTTGGTATTAAACTCTTCAGAGATCCTGTTACCGAAACTATCCCAAGAATGAACACCGAACTATAATTTTCTTTAGCTTTCTCCCACTAAGACGAAGTACCACTAATATTACCTTCGTTACCTCACGACATTGAAATATTAGTGACTTCTTACTATAGTGTTCAATGTTCAAACATCACTCCCACTCGATAAAGGCATATTATGTCTATTAACGTTCTCCCACTACTTAAATGCAATGGAACGTCAATTCTGATGTATGGGTTTTGATGTTCTTGAACATCTAGTTATTTCTTTGCCCAGTTCTTGTAAAAATAGTTTACTTCTCGGAACATGTTTTATTAAACATTCCTTATCTAGAAAAATGCATTTGTTTTAACAATTGCCTTATTTTCTTTAGGACAATAAAATAAAGCTTCATTCGTTTTCTTGGATATTCGATAAACATGCACCTATCCATCCTTAGTTCCAACTTACATATCTGTTTTCCCTTTTAGCACATATGCGGGACAATCCTATATCTGAACATGCCACAGACCAAGCTTACATTTAGTCCACAGTTCTATAGATGTCCCAGTACTAACTTAGAAGGAACTAAATTCAGAATGTAATTTGCAGTTTCCAGGAAATATTCCAAAAACAAATAAGGCAAATCTGAATAACACGTCATTAGTCTATGCATATCCAAAAGAGAATTATTTGTTCTTTCTACTACACCACTCTATTATGGAGTTTACGGTGTAGTCAATTGAGATGTAATCCCTTATTCTGATATGTAACTAAAAAACTCTTTAGAGAGGTGCTCGCCACTATAATCAAATTGTAGTAACTTAATATATTTCTTTGGTGCTTCTCTGTTTCAAGTCTTAAAAACCTTGAATTACTTAATTCATTAAGACTTACAGTGCATCAAATAAATATATTAATATTTTGAGTAATCATTTATGAACGTCACAAAATACTCAAAATCTATCTCTTACGAGTATGTTCATTTAACCATACAAATCAGAAAGGATTCATTCTAGCTTATGACTAGTTTTATTTCCTTTTAAAGGGAAACATGTTTTAGTCAAATTTCCTTCCAAACAGGATCCACAAGTTGGTAGTGCCTCTACTTTCAATAAACCTTATGGTCCATCCTTGACCAACTTGAAATCCTATCCAGATTAATATGGCTTAGACAAAAGTGCACAGATAAGTTTTACTCAATTTTGAAGAATATATTCTCTTATGGGGTAGACTAATATTGTTCTGTTCAGGAGAGACATCAATATACAATAACAAAGTCATGCATTTATGTACCACAAGAGATAAAATATTTATTAAGCTCAATAACTCAAGAGTTATTCGAAAAATAAAACAAATATCCATCTCTTATTTTGCCCAAAAACCGGAATTAAATTCCTTCTAACAAAAGTACATATATTGCATCCTTAAAATTAATGCCTTATCACTAAAAGAAAATATTAACAAGTAATACGACCAATTGCATAAAATCATTGTGGAGTTGAGATAAAAACATTAAATAGATCATAATAAGTCAAAACACTGAATAGTAAAATTCAGACTGCATTCAATATTTATATACATACATGCATCTAGAATAATAAATTTCGATAGGAAAAGAATCATTCATGCAAAGTATATTATATAATGCAAGAATTATAGAATCCAAAAATAAATAGAACCAACTCAGATGGAGAGCATACTATTATTTTCAGTCAATTGTATATAACTTTTTAATACAAAAATTTTAAACACACTACACATATATGTCATGCATCTTGAATAGCAATTTCGATGGGAAAAGAACTACTCATGCAACATACATATGCAATGCCAGATTATTCACTCCAATAATTAAAACAAACCCAACTCAGATGGAGAGTATACTGTTAATTTAAGTCAAGTGAACATCATTTATAATAGCTCTAGTTCCATTGATCCAACATGTATACTCAGATGGAGAGTAAGTACACGATATCAATTACTAGTATTTCACCTAGTGAGCTTACAATAAATTTATCCGATATGGAGGAAGACCTAAAGTCAACGCGTAAATTTATTACTCACTTGAAATTAATAGTGAAAGACCATAGAAATATAATTCTATCACCATTTAATCATGATTGTATTTTAGTTACAAAATTGATTCAACCCTTAAACTCAGATAGAAAGATAATACAGGTTATCAATAACTAGTAACTATATCCAGTGAGTTCATAATAAATTTATCTGATATGGAGGAAGACCTAATGTCAACACGTAAATTTACTATCTCACTATAAATAAAAAAAATGGAGATCATAGGGGTTAATTACTATCACCACTTTATCACAACCACGAACATTTCTCTGAGGATTAAGTTCCATAATTTAAAAAAAATACTCAATACCCCATTTAAACAGTCTTAAAATACTAAAATTATTCTTGTTCACTGGACTGTTTCTGATAAATCTACCAAACTTCATATCAATCGGAGATCGTTAAAATCACAATCTCCAAAAATTGCGACCAAATTTGGAAAATTATCATTTTAAGTATTTTTTAAGAATTTAAAATATGACCTACATTTTTATCATATACCAATTCATGTCAAATCAACATGTGTTATCATGTTCCAGATTAGACATAAATAAAATGATAGAAAGAATGACTTTTCGTATGTAAATCGCATTTTAATCTGTCAAACCTCCAAAATACTCATCTAAACGATCCTGAATCGTCAAAATACGATGTGATTCACTGCATAGCAGTGAGTTCTTCTTTAATGATCGTTTCCGATGATCCTATCGAATTTCAGGTCATTCGGAGATCGTGGAATTCATGATCGCCAAAACTAGACCAAATTCGAATAAATTATTTTTGGCATAGTTAGGATTAAATCCATGTGATTTGCATTCTTCATATATATCATATCAAGTTAAATCACATGCTTCAGATTTAACACAAATATAGCCGATATATAAAGAATAATTTTTCATATTTATAACAAATTCAATTTAATAAACTGCTTGAAAACCCATCTAAACGACCTCAAAATGCCAAAAAAACAACATGATTCACTGCATAGCAAGGAGTTTTTTTTTCACTAGATCGTTTTCGATGAACCCACCAAGTTTCAGGTTAATCGGAGTCCGTCAAATTCATGACCACTAGCCTGTAACC
This sequence comes from Nicotiana sylvestris, assembly GCF_000393655.2. Lineage (NCBI taxonomy): Eukaryota > Viridiplantae > Streptophyta > Magnoliopsida > Solanales > Solanaceae > Nicotiana > Nicotiana sylvestris. The sequence continues at coordinate 163,102,879 of NC_091060.1, read as the reverse complement.
AAACTCGGAGAATAACCGTTTTAAGTAGTTTCATGAATTAAAATAAATATGATATTGATTTCCATTCTCTTTATAATTACACTATGAGCTCAAGGCATATATTATATTCTTCCTATTTCTAGGATATATAATATATTCTTTTGCAATAAATTATTCTTTTATTAAATACACAAGAACCTGAAATATTATATTTTCTCCCGTTCGGCGAAAAACTTAATATCTCTTCTCATGGTGGAGTTGGTATCACTAGTACCCAAAGATAAAACTCTTTTTCTAGTTAAGAACCTCCACCACTAATGTAGGTTTATCAAGGATAATTTTCACATGGTACATTAAGCAGATTTTAATGACTCAAATAAATAGGCCGTTTTGTGGATCCTACTTATTAATCATCATGCTCAATCCATGAATAGACACAATTTCACATGTACAAATTTATTAAATTTTTTTCATTTGTTCATATAAACAAACCACTTCAGTGATAACTATTTATTACTCATAAAATTCTCAATTTACAAGTGAATATATATGTAGCTCATAAAATTATTTTATGGTAGAATATGGACCACATCTTAAAAGCCATACCAACAATATAAAACTCATACAGAATACCGTCATATTTCACTTAATTAGAACCTCCAATCAAAGAACAAAAAATTCGTCATAGAAAATCCAAAACTAATAATCACGTAGGGCATGAAAACATAAACTTAAATTTGAGAAATTTTTTATGCATAAATATGCCAAACGCTCCAATCATTAGTCATCCAGGATATCAAATAGAGAATTTTACTTTCTTACAAAATAATTATATCATCACACAATATCAATTATACCTTGCAAGACCTAGTCAATAAAATCCTACACCTCTATTATTGAATTTAATACAACAACACGTCTATTTGCTAATAGCCAATGTGTAAACCTATTATATGACTAGTATTTAATCATGGGGACCATGGGGAGTCACCCCACCACCATTGAATTAAAAAGGAATTAAAATTATTAAGAAATAATTTTCAGAAAATAGAAAAACGTCCAAAACACAGTCCAAACGACCTCAAAACGCCGAAAATACCATGATTCATTGCAAAAGCAGTGCGTTTTTCTCACCACGTCATTTCCGATGGACCCACCAAATTTCAGCTTAATCGGAGTCCGTCAAGTTCGCTGACCTCCGAAAATACCGGCTATTCGGTCAAAAACAGGTTTTGCGTTTTTCTAGGGTTTACCCCAAAAAATTCAGATAATCTTAATCAAATATCAATAAGAAAACAGATCTCTCATGATTACAAGAATGGTCCAAAAATTTTGCACAGTTAATTCACAAAACAGCAGTGCAGTTTTTGAGAAAACCACATATATATGTAATTCAAAAAACGCACATAAATACCATATTCTTGTTTCACGAAAAACTTAGTTATCTAATTAGATGTGAGTGTGCTCTGATACTAATTGATGGATTATAATAAGCAGCGGAAGCAATCCCAGTATCAAAATTACATGTAATCTAGACAACTAGTATATACGGTATTTCACGGGTTACCTCTTGAAGCGTGAACATATCTCTTCTATCACGTGAGCCCTCAGTTCCATAACTTGTCAATGGAATCTTCATCATCCGCACAATCGTGATCCTCGAACGTTCTACGGTTTTCTACTGTGTTACCCAAATAATACAGAAAATAGAAATTTCGTGTGGGCGAAATTTCTAAGAAAACTTGGCTGAAAATTTCAGCCACCATGTACTGCTACTTCTAGGTGGAAAAACTTATGTATTTATAGCACAAGTTTTAAGGGTTAAGACCCTTTTCCAAAACCTGTTGGGTTTTCTTTTCCACCAGAAAAATGATTCCTTTATTTCCTATTATTTAGGCACAGTAGGGACCACAAGATTTAATTAGCAAGACTTCAATTATGGAATTAATTTCTAATTTTCAAAATTAATATCTACCATAATTAATTAGGAATTATTCCACTAAAAATCCGTAATTGCACTCCTTATCCAATTTCGAAATTCATCCATTAAATCTTATTTAACTCCCCATATTAAGATTCAGATACTAATCAAGTAAATTAAATTACTGACGATTTAATTTATTGATTATTTCCTTTAGACTTTCGCTTAACTTATTTCATGTGTCGGATACAAAATCTACCGGTCGTGTTTGCA